>NC_080030.1:66582979-67207979 GCF_030020395.1 Manis pentadactyla | reverse complement strand
TCTGCCTCACTGAACATAAAGAGGCAAGCACCGTGTGGGCCTCGTTGGATTTTTTAAGACAACATATATCTCATTGGGACATACTATTTCATGGTATTTGCCAAGTATCTCCAAAAGCTGCAATTTTTTAGTAGGACCAGAGAAGGCTCTATATGAGGTCAAGCTGTTCCATACCTTGGGCCCTGTGACTGAGCAGATCTGATAGTCCTTGAAGTGTCAGAGGTAGATAAGGATGCAGGATGGAACCTTTGGCAGGTCTTTCCAAGTGAACCATACCATGGAGCTTCAACAATTTTGGAGCAAAGCTTTGCCTCTTTACAGGAAAACATCCTCCTTTTAAAAAGCAACTTCTGGCTTTTACTGGGCAAGCCATGAGTAATTGAGAGCTTGACCACGGGCCACTAAGTTACCAAATCACCTGAGCTCCCTATCATGCACCAAGTGTTTGACACCAAGCTGAAACACTGGACATGTACAGCAGTACTCCATCATCAAACGAAAGTGATATATACCAGGTCAGGTCAAACAGGTTTGAAGGTACCCGTTAGTGCAGAGCAAGCGTCAGAGATGCTCATGGCCCATAGTTCTGGCCTGAGTTGCTTGCTCATTCTCAGCTTGTACCCATGGCATCATGGGGAAGTCCCTACGACCAAAAGGCTAAGGAAAAACAAACTTTGCAGCCTAGTTTACATGTGGCTCTGCACAATACACTGGCACCACTCTGAAGGTGGAAGCCGCAGGACTACAGCTCCATTGAGGGAGAGCCCTCAAGGACAGTAGTGAGGGAAGTCCTTCTGATAGGGAAAAATTTACAAGGACGGCAGTCTAGTCCAGGGGGCTCCCTTCTGCTTCTCAGCAAAACAACAGAACCCTCTCTGAACTTTCCGCTCTGCCAGGCGCTCACTCCCTCAGCCCACTCCCTAATCTTACTCCCCCTCACTTGCTTGCTGTGCACATAGAAATGTTGCAGATACAGAAGCAGAAAGATACATATTGCTCCCCTTGCCTTTGTTCGGGGCTCAGACTTGGGAGATTACTACCCCCTGAGCCCGCAGGTGTAAAAATAAAACCTCAACACTCCAAGACCTCGAGTGCCACTTGGTTCTTCTGTCAGAGATCCAGTCCAGATTTTCCAGTATTTTCCATAACACTTCCAATGGGTAGAACTCAAAGCAGCACAGATGGAGTTCCTTTCTGCACAGAAGAGGTGGCCAGAGACACAGATATATCCTGATCCATATGTAGTGCTTAACATTTGGTTGAATAGTCAGAGACTTGGGTGGAATACAAGCAGAAAATTGGTCACAAGACAGTCTGGGGAAGAGATACTCTACACACTCTTACTGTGTAGAGTATGAAGATATTTGTGACCTATGTTAATGCTCACCACCAAAGAGTGACATCAACAAAGGTTGGATTTTAAAAATCAAGTGAATATTGCTGTTCTGTGGCTTTCAGTCAGATTCTATCCCCAGCTACTGCTGTTCTTGCCAAATGAACACAGAAAAGTGGTCGTGGAAGCAAGATGGAGGTTTTACAGGGGTTCAGCAATGCAAAGCTGCTTTGGCTATAGCCACTGCTGAATGTCCAACCCGACAAAATCTGAGTCACTAATATGGCATGATTCCCCAGGTAGTCTTGCCAGCCACCTGCTGGCAGGATGATTACATTGAACCATTTCCATCATGGTGCTTTATTTTTACTGGAATAGATACTTCTGTGCATATGGATTTGCCTTCCCTATCTCTAACACTTTTGCCAAAACCATCATCCGTGGACTTACCGAATGCCTTATTCAACATTATAAAATTTCACACGGAATTACTTCATACCAATAAACTTACTTTACTACAAATGAAATGTGGCAATGGGGTCATGTTTATAGAATTCACTGATCTTAGCATGCTACCTATCATACTGAGGCACCTGGCCTAATAGAACAGTGGAATGATCTTGAGAAAACCCAATTGTGATGCCAGCTAGATTGCAACACCTTTGGGGCTGCAGTAATATCCTTTAGGATTGGGTATATTATCTGAATCTGAGACCAAAATATGGTACTCTTTCTCCCACAGCTAGGACTGAAGGGGTAGAATAAGAGTGTCTATCAATTCAATTCTTTGATTTTATTCCTATCACTTTTGACTCTGGTGGTTTGGAGGTCTTAGTAGTTAAGGGAGGTATATTTGCACTAGGGGACACAGCAATGGTTTCAGTAAATTGGTTTTTGAGACTGACAAATCGCCGCTGTGGGCTCTGGCACCTCTCAGCTCTGGTTTCCTTGGCTGATTTCATTCTAAGAAACTTTCTAAGTGGCAGCTAGGATAAGTATTGGCAGTTTCATACTTATATTATACCAATTTAACATTGCCAGTGTAATAAGACTGCTCTTTACCCAATACTTTTTAGCTAATTTGGTTGACCTACCTCGGGTCATGTGCCCATCTCTTTAGCAGTAATTGTGCATTCTGATTGTGAATGATAAGGTCAGAACATACACCTAGACGTTAGGCAGCTCATCCCAACCTCATGCACTGAAATGGAGGGGTCCATAGACAAAGTGGGGTTCTTTTGCCAGTGATGCTTGATAGGTAAAATCAATACATCTCCATTACATCATACTTGGTTATTCAGTAAACATATTTACTTTAATTCATACAATTCAACATTTCCTTCTATACATTGCTTCTGTGTAACAGAAGACAACTATTTTATACACAACAAACACCATGTTCACCTCCTGTCTAAAAAGTACAAATATGTGTTTTACAGTTTCCCTATTACCTTTAGATTGGGATCTTTGCTTTGTGTCTGTCTTTCTGTCAGTCTCAGATATAGATTCTCATGGTCCAGCAGTCTATAACTAATGGTATATTTGCTTAACCACCTATAACAAACATAATAAACAACGGTGGAGTAAATAAAGGATAAATTTAATAAAATTCTCATTTGGAAATGAGAAATGGAAGATGGGAAAATAAATTAACAGTGGTTCTACTCCTCAGGGATTGTAAGTTCTTACTGCCCTGGAAAAAAAGTGGGTCCTTTTTTCAGGAATTTGCATCACGGAGGGTTTTACCTGACAATTTTCTTCTTGTGGCTACATTTGATACCTTTCTTTGGTGGCTGCCATATGTTAACAATGCACTTCCTATTGGTAGAGTTTTAGAGGTGGAGGGAATGCTTAGGGGTTAAGTAATTGTAAGTATTTGTTTGTCAGGTTTGGGGTTTCTCTAGAAGGAAAACTTCCTTAAAATCTTAATAGGCATAAAATCAATTTGCATTTTAATGCTATAGACTCCTAACTGGAATCTGAGATTATGTTGAGTCATAGTCTCAAGAGAAATCTGAGTCTACAGTTTCTATTTCTGAGCATTAGAACTTAATGCTCTTTCCATCTTCCAACTCTGAGCTTAAAGGTTTATGATGGTGCAGAACAATTGGTTGGAATAGGGAGTCCTAACTAACCTTCCCCATATCTGTAGGTGGCATGACAGGGAAAATGCTTTCCACTGTCTTGAATTTTTTTTTTTTGCCTCATTTTTTATTTTTTTTTTATTTTTGAGAGGGCACCTCTCATATTTATTGATCAAATGGTTGTTTACAACAATCAACAATAAAATTCTGTATAGGGAACTCAATGCACAATCATTAATCAACCCCAAGCCTAATTCTCAACAGTCTCCAATCTTCTAAAGCATAACGAACAAGTTCTTACATGGTGAACAAGTTCTTACATAGCGAATAAGTTCTTACATGGTGAACAGTGCAAGGGCAGTCATCACAGAAACTTTTGGTTTTGATCACGCATCATGAACTATAAACAATTAAGTCAGATATGATTATTCATTTGATTTTTATACTTGATTTATATGTGAATCCCACATTTCTCCCTTATTTTTTTAAATAAAATGCTGAAGTGGTAGGTAGATGCAAGATAAAGATAGAAAGCATGATGTAGTGCTGTGAGAAGGCAAGTGCAGATGATCAGTTCTGTTCCTATAGACTAAGTATTAATCCAAGCTAGACAAGGGCAACAAAACATCCACAGATGCAGAAGATTTCTCTCAAAGCAGGGGGAGTGAAGTTCTAAGCCTCACCTCTGTTGACTCCCAATTTCTCACCTGATGGCCCCTCTGCGACTGTGCCTGTCTTAGGTTGTTCCTCCCTTGAGGAATCTTACCTGTCACTGGCTAACCAGCCATCTTCTGGGGCCATACAGAGAAATGTAAAGTTGGTAAGTGAGAGAGAAGCAATATTGTTTGAAAAGGTTAGCTTTTTACTTCTTTGCAGATTTATGCCCTGTGGCTTCTATGCCCAGCACTTGTCTTGAGGTATCTTTACTGCTTGGAAGAATTATGATACTCGGTAATTTTAAATATGAGGCACGAGTTCTACTAAAGGGCTGTAATTAAGAAGGAAGAAGAAAAGCTATAGAAGTAGCAGACAGAAGAAAACATGAGAAGATTGATTACTTCTTTGACATAACTTCTTGTAGAGTAACATAAGCATGTATAGGTTTTAACAAACTACTAATTAGATTGCATACACACATTAACAGAATAGGAATACAGATACATAACAAAAGCAGACCTACAATTACCCGCCATATCCAGTGACACCAAGAAAACCAGTAAGGTAACCCAGGCATTTGTGAAAACTTAGCAATAATATGGTGGATATTGTCTAACTGATTTTGAATAGTTTGAGAAAAATCAGACAAATTAAAACAACACATTCCTGGAAACTGTTCACATCCCATATGTTCTTTTAACAATAGATGGTCTATAGTTGCACGATTTTGAAGCACTGCAACTCGCACTTCTCCTAATGCTTGGTTGAGTTCTGACAATACAGAACTACTCAAATTTGTTGTTTTATTGTATGCACAGGCCAGCTTAGATATCTCCTTCTTCATTCCAATGGCAAGTCCAGGAACTGGCGGGATGAATGCAGCTACAACTGCAACAGCGCCAGGATATTTGTTGAAGTTTTTTGATGGTCATCTTCTGGAATGACTCTTCCAGAGGATGTTGATGTTGGAAGTTCTTCTTCATATCATATCTTAATTCGCTTTCTGGGTAGCCAAATTAGACTTTGATCCTCTATAAAAACACAAACAAACCCTTTGCCCACACTTTGATATGACCTTTATACCACTGTGAAGAACCTATTGGAGACCACCACACAGGAACTGCTTTTTTTTTTTAGAGAAAGAAATATTATAAAAATGCACTTCCATAGCTGATCATCTGACACCCTTTAAAGGATCAAAATTAAGGATATGTAAAGCATGCATAAATCGTTGATTTGCAGTGAATTTTCTCCTATCAGGGAGTAAATCCCCACCTTCTTTTTTTTTTGTTATCATTAATCTACAATTACATGAAAAACATTATGTTTACTAGGCTCTCCCCTACACCAAGATCCCCCCACAAACCCCATTACAGTCACTGTCCATCAGCATAGTAAGATGTTGTAGAATCACTACTTCTCTTCTCTGTGTTGCAAAGCTCTCCCCTTTCCCCCACCCCCACATTATACATGCTAATCATAATACCACCCTTTCTTCTTCTCCACCCTTATCCCTCTGTACCCTCCCATTCTCCCCAGCCTCTTTCCCTTTGGTAACTGTTAGTCCATTCTTGGGCTCTGTGATTCTGCTGCTCTTTTGTTTCTTCAGTTTTTCCTTTGTTCTTATACTGCACAGATGAGTGAAATCATTTGATATTTGTCCTTCTCCGCTTGGCTTATTTCACTGAGCATAATACCCTCTAGCTCCATCCATGTTGTTGCAAATTGTAGGATTTGTTTTCTTCTTATGGCTGACTAATATTCCATTGTGTATATGTACCACATCTTCTTTATCCATTCATCTACTGATGGACACTTAGGTTGCTTCCATTTCTTGGCTATTGTAAATAGTGCTGCGGTAAACATAGGGGGTGCATCTGTCTTGCTCAAACTGGAGTGCTGCATTCTTAGGGTAAATTCCTAGAAGTGGAATTCCTGGGTCAAAGGGTAAGTCTATTTTGAGCATTCTGAGGAACCTCCATGCTGCTTTCCACAATAGTTGAACTAATTTACAATTTACATTCCCACCAGCAGTGTAGGAGGGTTCCCCTTTCTCCACAACCTCGCCAACATTTGTTGTTGTTTGTCTTTTGGATGGTAGCCATCTTTACTGGTGTAAGGTGATACCTCATTGTGGTTTTAATTGCATTTCTCTGATAACTAGCGATGTGGAGCATCTTGTCATGTGTCTGTTGGCCATCTGTATTTCTTTTTTGGAGAACTGTCTGTTCAGTTTCTCTGCCCATTTTTTAATTGGAGTATTTGCTTTTTGTTTGTTGAGGTGCATGAGTTCTTTATATATTTTGGATGTCAAGCCTTTATTGGATTTGTCATTTACAATATATTCTCCCATACTGTAGGGTATGTTTTTGTTCTACTGATGGTGTCCTTTGCCATACAGAAACTTTTCAGCTTGATGTAGTCCCACTTGTTCATTTTTGCTTTTGTATTCCTTGCCCAGGGAGATATGTTCATGAAGAAGTCGCTAATGTTTATGTCCAAAATATTTTTACCTATGTTTTTTTCTAAGAGTTTTATGGTTTCATGACTTACATTCAAGTCTTTGATCCATTTTGAATTTACTTTTGTGAATGAGGTTAGACAGTGATCGAGTTTCATTCTCTTACATGTAGCTGTCCAGTTTTGCCAGCACCATCTATTGATACTGTCATTTCCCCATTGTATGTCCATTGCTCCTTTATCGTATATTAATTGGCTATATATGTTTGGGTTAATGTCTGGAGTCTCTATTCTGTTCCACTGGTCTGTGGCTCTGTTCCTGTGCCAGTACCAAATTGTCTTGATTACTGTGGCTTTGTAGTAGAGCTTGAAGTTGGGGAGTGAGATCCTCCCCACTTTATTCTTCCTTCTCAGGATTGCTTTGGCTATTTGGGGTCTTTGGTGTTTCCATATGAATTTTTGAACTATTTGTTCCAGTTCATTGAAGAATGCTGTTGGTAATTTGATAGGGATTACATCGAATCTGTATATTGCTTTGGGCAGGATGACCATTTTTATGATATTAATTCTTCCTAGCCAGGAGCATGGTATGAGTTTCCACTTGTTAGTGTCTCCTTTAATTTCTCTTAAGAGTGTCTTATAGTTTTAAGGGTATAGGTCTTTCACTTCTTTGGTTAGGTTTATTCCTAGATACTTTATTCTTTTTGATGCAATTGTGAATGGAATTGTTTTCCTGATTTCTCTTTCTATTGGTTCATTGTTAGTGCATAGGAAAGCCACAGATTTCTGTGTGTTAATTTTGTATCCTGCAACTTTGCTGAATTCTGATATCAGTTCTAGTAGTTTTGGAGTGGAGTCTTTAGGGTTTTTTATGTACAATATCATGTCATCTGCAAATAGTGACAGTTTAACTTCCTCTTTACCAATCTGGATTCCTTGTATTTCTTTGTTTTGTCTAATTGCTGTGGCTAGGACCTCCAGTACTATGTTAAATAACAGTGGAGAGAGTGGGCATCCCTGTCTAGTTCCCGATCTCAGAGGAAAAGCTTTCAGCTTCTCGCTGTTCAGTATGATGTTGGCTGTGGGTTTATCATATATGGCCTTTATTATGTTGAGGTACTTGCCCTCTATACCCATTTTGTTGAGAGTTTTTATCATGAATGGATGTTGAATTTTGTCGAATGCTTTTTCAGCATCTATGGAGATGATCATGTGGTTTTTGTCCTTCTTTTTGTTGATGTGGTGGATGATGTTGATGGATTTTCGAATGTTGTTACATCCTTACATCCCTGGGATGAATCTCACTTGGTCGTGGTGTATGATCCTTCTGATGTATTTTTGAATTCGGTTTGCTAATATTTGATTGAGTATTTTTGCATCTCTATTCATCAGGTATATTGATCTGTAATTTTCTTTTTTGGTTGGGTCTTTGCCTGGTTTTGGTATTAGGGTGATGTTGGCTTCATAGAATGAGTTTGGGAGTTTTACCTTCTATTCTATTTTTTTTAAAACTTTAAGGAGAATGGGTATTATGTCTTCTTTGTATGTCTGATAAAATTCCGAGGTAAATCCATCTGGCCCGGAGGTTTTTTCCTTGGGTAGTTTTTTGATTACCGCTTCAATTTCTTTGCTTGTAATAGGTTTGTTTAACTTTTGTGTTTCTTCCTTGGTCAGTCTTGGAAGATTTTATTTTTCTAGGAAGTTGTCCACTTCTTCTAGGTTTTCCATCTTTTTAGCATATAGGTTTTCATAGTAGTCTTTAATAATTCTTTGTATTTCTGTGGAGTCTGTCGTGATTTTTTCATTCTCGTTTCTGATTCTGTTGATGTGTGTTGATTCCCTTTTTCTCTTAATAAGTTTGACTAGAGGCTTTTCTATTTTGTTTATTTTCTCAAAGAACCAGCTCTTGGTTTAATTGAGTTTTCTATTGTTTTATTCTTCTCAATTTTGTTTATTTCTTTTCTGATCTTTATTATGTTCCTCCTTCTCCTGACCTTAGGCCTCATTTGTTCTTCTTTTTCCAGTTTTGATAATTGTGATATTAGACTATTCATTTGGGATTGTTCTTCCTTCTTTAAGTGTGCCTGGATTGCTGTATATTTTCCTCTTAAGACTGCTTTTGCTGTGTCCCAGAGAAGTTGGGGCTTTTTGTTGTTGTTGTCATTTGTTTCCATATATTCCTTGATCTCTATTTTAATTTGTTCATTGATCCATTGATTATTTAAGAGCATGTTGTTAAGCCTCCATGTGTTTGTGAGCCTTTTTGTTTTCTTTGTACAATTTATTTTTAGTTTTGTACCTTTGTGGTCTGAAAAGTTGTTTGGTAGAATTTCAATCTCTTGGAATTTACTGAGGCTCTTTTTGTGGCCTAGTATGTGGTCTATTCTGGAGAATGTTCCATGTGCACTTGAGAAGAATGTGTATCCTGTTGCTTTTGGATGTAGAGTTCTGTAGATGTCTATTAGGTCCATCTGTTCTACTGTGTTTTTCAGTGCCTCCGTGTCCTTATTTTCTGTCTGGTGGATCTATCCTTTGGGGTGAGTGACATGTTGAAGTCTCCTAAAATGAATGCATTGCATTCTATTTCCTCTTTTAGTTCTGTTAGTATTTGTTTCACATATGCTGGTGCTCCCATGGTGGGTGCCTACATGTTTATAATGGTTATATCCTCTTGTTGGCCTGAGCCCTTTATCATTATGTAATGTTCTTCTTTATCTCTTTTTACTTTCTTTGTTTTGAAGTCTATTTTATCTGGTACTAGTACTGCAACCCCTGCTTTCTTCTCTGTGTTGTTTGCCTGAAATATCTTTTTCCATTCTTTTACTTTTAGCCTGTGTATGTCTTTGGGTTTGAGGTGAGTTTCTCGTAAGCAGCATATGGATGGGTCTTGCATTTTTATCCATTCTATTACTCTGTGTCTTTTGATTGGTGCATTCAGTCCATTTACATTTAGGGTGACTATTGAAAGATATGTACTTATTGCCATTGCAGGCCTTAGATTCGTGGTTACCAAAGGTTCAAGATTAGCTTCTTTAGTATCTTACTGTCTGAGCTCACTTTTTGAGCTGTTATATACCCTGTCTATTGATTCTTTACTTCTCTCCATTCTTATTCCTCCTTCTCCATTCTTTGTATGTTAGTTGTTTTATTCTGTGCTCTTTTGTGTTTCCTTTAACTGCTTTTGTGGGTAGTTGATTTTATTTTTTGCCTTTAGTTAGTATTTGGTTGATCTGCTTCCTTGGCTGTGATTTTATTTTCTCTGGTGACATCTGTTTAGTCTTAGGAGTGCTCCCGTTTAGAACAGTCCCTCTAGAATACCCTGTAGAGGTTGTTTGTGGGAGGCAAATTCCCTCAACTTTTGCTTGTCTGGGAATTGTTTAATCCTCCTTCATATTTAAATGGTAGTCATGCTGGATACAGTATTCTTGTTTCAAGGCCCTTCTGTTTCCTTGCATTAAATATATCATGCCATTCTCTTCTGGCCTGTAAGGTTTCTGTTGAGAAGTCTGATGATCCCCTGATGGGTTTTCATTTGTAGGTGACCTTTTTCCTCTCTCTTGCTGCCTTTAAAACTCTGTCCTTGTCCTTGATCTTTGCCATTTTAATTATTATGTGTCTTGGTGTTGTTGTCCTTGGGTTCCTCCTGTTGGGAGTTCTGTGTACTTCTGTGGTCTGATCGATTATTTCCTCCCCCAGTTTGGGGTAGTTTTCAGCATTTATTTCTTCAAAGACACTTTCTATCCCTTTTTCTCGCCCTTCTTCTTCTGGTACCCCTCTAATGTGGATATTGTTCCTTTTGGAACTATCACACAGTTCTCTTAATATTGTTTCATTCTTGGAGATCCTTTTATCGCTCTCTGAGTCAGCTTCTATGCATTCCTGTTCTCTGGTTTCTTTTCCATCAATGACCTCTTGCATCTTATCAGTTCTGCTTATAAATCATTCCAGAGATTGTTTCATTTCTGTAATCTCCCTTTGGACATCATCCCTTAGCTCTTGTATATTTCTCTGCAGCTCCGTCAGCATGTTTATGATTTTTATTTTGAATTCTTTTTCAGGAAGACTGGTTAGGTCTATCTCTTTCTCAGGGGTTGAGTCTGTGATCTTGGTCTGCCTCAAATTCTGCCTTTTCATGGCGATAGAGATAGTTTGCAGAGCTGGTGCAAGTGACTCCTGGGAGATCGTCCCTTCTTGTTGGTTTGTGGCCTTCCTTTCCTGGGAGTAAAGCGACCTCTAGAGGCTTGTTCTGGGCTGCTATGTGCAGATGAGGCTTCTCATTCTTGTCCAGCTGCTGTGGAGTTTAGCTCTGCAGTTGCTGTGGGCGTGGCCTGCCTCAGGATGCTGCTCCGATATGGCGGGGCCGCGTTGGAGGGGAAATGGCGGGGAGACTGTATATCTCCGTGTGGGGCCTCTGACGTGCGCTGCTGCACAGGGGGTTAGGGTGCCCAGAGTTCTCCAGGATTCCCAGCTGCTAGGCTACTTGTCCTGGGATGCTTCCATACAGCTGTGGGGTCCCTGTCCCTTTAAGACTTTCAAAAAGCACTGGCTTTTCTTTGTCTCCAGTGTGCTGGCTGCGGGAACCCACTCACACGTCTTACTGTCCTGTTTCCCTAGTTTCCAGCACCCCACGCACGCACTGTGTCTGCACTCTGGTCCAGATGGCTAGGGCTGAGTGTTCAGCAGTCCTGGGCTCCCTCTCCCTCCTGGCTCTGACTCCTCTCCTCCCACCAGTAGCTGGGGTGAGGGACGCTTGGGTCCCGCCATGCTGCGGCTTGTATCTTACCCCCTTCGTGAGGCACTGGGTTCTCACAGGTGTAGATGTAGCCTGGTTATTGTCCTGTATCTTTGGGTCTGTCTTTCAGGAATAGTTGTATTTGTTGTATTTTCAAAAATATGTATGGTTTTGGGAGGAGATTTCCTCTGCTGTACTCATGCCACCATCTTGGCTACTCTCCCCCTTTTTAAAAAATATTTTTGAATGATCTTTATAGGGATGCTTATGTTACTTTAAAACTATGTTATTTTCAGTATAAACATAAAATAAGTACATAAGCTCACCCTTCTAAACACAATCATATTGTTATCATTTTGAAATATTCTACCTCATTTTCCTTCTCTCCTTTCTCTTTCTTCTTCCCTCAAAACATTTTTTCAAATAGCTATATAATCTTCATAATTCTCAGCTTTAGTAGCAAAATTTCATACATCAGACATACATGATTTTCTTGAACATTCTTCTGTTGTGGACATTTAAATTATTTCTTGTTTTTTAACATTAGAAATAACACTATAATGAATATACATATAATTGTTTTTATGGAGTTACCCTTAGTGCTAACATTTCTAAGGCTCTTGTTATGTAGATTGTTCCTAGCAACATGTATCAAGTTTCACTTTGTCCTCACTGGCACCATTTGGGCATCCTCAGATGACTTCCAAATGCTGGCAATAACAATATGATGTTAAATGAAAAATAAAAAAGGCTAGGACACAAAGCTGTACACAAATTATGATCCTATGTATCAGAACATATGCAGAAAATGCACTCCAAATTAATATTGGTATTTCTGGGGTTTAGAATTATGAATGATTTTTAATTCTTTATCTTTTTTAACATTGTCTAAATCGTTTACCACAAATAGCATTACTTTCATGCTCATCAAAAGTCACAAAGGTAATATAATGAAAAAGAGTATCATTTAATTTATACATAGATACAGGTAAAGAAATATTCCTGGTATTTGTTTGTTTAAAAGGACATATTTAACATCAGGTATTGATTTTATTAAGCATCTATTATCTCATACATTTTAAAACTAATTCTAACTTGTGTTTATGTATAATCAAAAAATTGCAGACTAGCAGAGGAGAGAGAATAAAGGAAATAGATATTACATTTTAGCATAGCTCTTCTAAAGCACTATGGCCTCAATGGCCCTTAGGTCTATCTCTAGAATGAGGTGTACATTCATTTCTTCATGTATTTATTAATCAAATATTAGACCACTTATAATGTGTCAGGTACTGTGTCAGGCATGAGGCATATAAGAATTAAAATGAGATGGTCCCTGTTTTCAAGGATCTCACAATTTGATAGAATGACAAACAATGACTACATTATAACATTTTATATGGAGTTATATGAAAAGCACTGTGGGCAAATAAAGGCAGGAGCCACTCAAGGGCTAATTAGGGAGTTTAGCCAAACAGTATCAACAATACATGCGGCATTAAGAATTCTAGTAAAATAAGATTAAAACCTGACCTATGTTACTTTAAGTAGAGAAATCTGGTGAAGTAATTTTTTTCCTGGGATGGGGTGAAGAGTTGGAGAAAGGTAAAAGAAAAAGCAATAAAGTGACGAGATCCTAACTGTAGACCTAGAATTTAGGCTTACTTTGTTTATATGTTGTAGGAGTTTATAGTTTCACTGTTTTTCAAACATATTTGCAGAACAAAGTTGATAAAGATTTTCAGGTTTGCCAGTTCATTAAATCTGTCCAAGAAAACAGCACCCATTTGCAGTCAAATGTCAATGAAAACAAAACAAAACAGAACTCAGCGCTGAGGAGAAATGGAATGGTTTCTTCTCATTTTAAGTGAGGAAGACATACATTTATTTAAAATAAATTAACTAGAGACAGAAAAGAGGATAGCAGTGGGAAAATATTTGTTTGTCATACTTAGGATTAAAGGGTAAAATCTCAGTAGACAGGAATTATTTTAGGATGGTGTTAAAAAACAGGAGAAATACGATGGGTGAGAAATTAACAGATATTGTTTGGCTTAGCAAGAAATGTGGGTAGTAACCATAAGAGCCAGAAAGATAATTTCTACTACCCCGTGGAGTGAAAAGAAACTGGATGGCCATGGCCAACAACGAAATCAGGGCTCAACCAAAACATTTTCAGAGGGTTTGGCAAAAGTATTAGCATCACAGGGGAAGCTCAAAGCTGGTAAGCTTGCTACTTGCATGAAAAAGAAAGTGGTACAGTTTGACTTTCCCTCTTAATACCTTTTCAGATCTTGAATTTTACTTGTTCAAAATGTAGCTCATCAATTTCTCATGCAAAACCCATTTTACTCCGGACTTACCTATTACTATTAATTATAACATGAATTTTCCAGTCACCTAGATGCCAAACTGTTTCACCTTTTCCATTTCCTACATTTAATTATTTGCCTAGTTGTCTGGGTTTGTTCTGTCTAACCCATCTTTTCTTCCTTTCCAGCTGCAAGGTCAGAACCCTAATTTTGGTCTCTGGTTATTTCTTGCCAAGGCTTTCAGAGCCTGCCACAAAGTACATGGCTGATGATAAAATCTTCCCATGGTCAGATCTGATCACATCACTCCACTACTCAAACCCTTTCCGTGACTCCTCATAATTTCAGAGTGAAGTCAGGAACTCAAGGCTGCCACAATATACCTACAGCCTACTTTCTCAGGTTTATTTACAATTACTTCCTTAAAGTTTTCTTATATTCTAATCAAATTGGAGTTTTCACTGATGCACTGTCACAACTCACGCTTTCCTGTCTCCATGCCACTGCATTTGTGCTCTCTCTGCCTGGAATATGCTCTTCCCCCTCTAGCTCACAAGCCCTAACATAGACTTCAAGAACCACCTTCAAATCCCTCTATGAAGATCTTCCTGGTACATCAAATTCCTTGGAGCTGTTTTCTTGTTTAAATTATCTTTGTGTTATTTTTTATGTCTCTTCCTTTACTTTACTATCTCTTATAAGAATATATGAATTATTTTTATTTTCCATACTGGATTATAGCCTTTTCCAGAGCAGGGATTTGGGTATTTCTGAGGACATCCTTATGGCTCTTCACATCAGACTAGGCAGTTAGTAAATATTTCCTGAACTGAATGAGCATTAATAAAAAATTAGTAATGAAGAGAAGTACCATATACAAAAATATATATTTGATCATTCAAATTTTAAATTTTAAGATGTATTGTTTTCTAAGCAAAAGTGTTGTACAACAAAATAAGACTTATCTTCTTGTATTTTCTCTGGGCCCCATGTATCAAGATCAGGTTATTGGTTATAAATAATTTTACTGAAAATAAGGTGGCAACTTCGCTATGATTCAGCTTAATGAAATCTGAATGGTTCTCACACAAGAAGCCACATCAAATAAATGATACGTGTTAAACACAATCAGATGTTTCTCAGTTAGGGAAATTGAGGTACAAAGAAATATTGTGTATAGACAGACAATGCAATCAGCCTTGTCCTAAATTTACTAAAAATTGGTTTTAAAGTGCTTTCTATTCAGTAAATTTAACACATTTCTTACCTAAATTTTAAAGTACAAAAATGTTCTTTAGTGAATTTAAACTGAAATAATTTAACAGCTACTTATTTGACCAGTTTTATTAGTACAATATACTAGATTTTAAAATTTGTTTCCCTTCTTTGAAAACAGAGGATTCTGTGTGAAGGCATTTAAATTAAAGCAGTAAAATCATTTGCTTAAAGATTCTTCTACAGGCTGAAAAGGTCAAGTGGAGTCTAAGCATGGAAACGCATGTCTTACTATCTTAATTATGAATTAAGAAAACAAAACTTCAGAAATTTTGAATTTGGAATTTGGTTGACCTTCATGGGAAATTGGTAGCTCTGGAAAATGACTGGCTTATAATAATGTTATTTGTTTTCATCTCTTCTATTAAATGAAGATAATTATTAGGCCTATTGCCATTAGTATTTCATTCATTAAGTGAATTAGAAATATTTTTCTCCTATGTCAGACTTTTCCTTAATTCTCTTCTTCTTCTTTAAAAATTATCTTCTTTTTAACCTGCTAATGAAGTGAGTCATTTGCCTGGGCAGGGTTTGCCCAGCTTCATGCTGTTAGTTAGGCCTCCCTGAGCGCCAGGTTTTTGTTGCTGCTGAAACACTGGGACTGGAATTTTCCTGTATCATAACTGCATGCACTATACACTACAAGCAGCAGAGAATATTATTTGGTCTCATATCTTGTCAGTTCCTGACATACCAACATTTTCTTTCTTTTTTTTTAATTTTAAGATTGCATCTGTTTTAATGGGCCTCCAAAATGAAAAATTAATGGATAAATGGAATAGTAAGGTTTATTTATTTTTACTGAATTGTACTCAATATCTTGTCTGGAATCTTGTCAAACGACCCATGGTAAATCTGCTTTTTTTGCTCCTCCAGAAAATGCACAACTTGCTAGCTGATGGAGGAACGATCATTATCATCAATTCTTGTCGTGGCTGCCACTAGGTTGATGGCACTGATTCTGTATCACAGAGTGGTCTGCCAAGTGCCCAGGATCCTCCATTCATCACAGGCTTGAGATACCTCAGGTCACACTAGAGCCAAGAACTGTTGGAGATTACACAGCCAGGATAACAACTCCCTCCTCAAATAGCCCTAGCAATTTTCTGGAAATAAAAATTTAGCTACTCTATCACATTGTGATTTGGGAGAATTGAACCATTATAATCCTATCACAATTTTTCTCCATAGAGGATAGAATAGACTTTTCAGGTCTGAAGCTGTTTCTCAGTATTGAAATTTAAGATCTCCTGGGAAATTCAGATTTCTGTTTAGAGAATTTCTTCTCCCTCTATCAGTCATCTCAGAGTTGTTTTAATTACAACATTTCTTTTGCAGTGTAAGATTTTCTTTTCCATCTTGACTTATGCTTGCTAGTTATGATAAAAACTAGGCAATGTTGAGCATGAAAAACTGAGCAGAAAAGTAGTGCAAATTGGTCAGAAAGCCTCTCAAAAGACTTAAATAGATTTGGAATGGAAGATGCAGAATGACCTTAAATTTAAATAACTTGCCATATAAATATAGGAAAATAATTATCAAATCTTAAAATTTTAAGGGCCACAATTAAGGGTTTAAAATAAATTCATTTTCTCTCTTACACAAACTTAATCCTCCTTTTAACGTGCTTTGTTATTATACTTCTGTGATTTATCCATGTGCATTTGCATATGTTGTATTCTTTTTCTTCCTTTCATCTTATTCTCCTTTATGGGCAAGGGCCACTGCTTTTCTTTAATTGTGCCAGATGTCTCCAAATACTGAGTAAATATTAGTTGACTGACCCATGAGGATATGTTTTCATGATTGCCATCTTTATATGAATAACAATTATTAAGTTTTTGTTCTAGTTTTTTATCTCCATGGGCAAGGGCGGTCTAAATGTAGGGTGGGCAGTTGGGATAGGTGTTGAATGTGGCATCATTCTGTATTTCTTAAATGCTTATGTCCTTCTTCTATGTGTGTATATATCTGAATATATATATGTGCAAACCATGAAACATTCATTGTTCATAGTGACAGAATGTATAAATATATATGTACAAAATATATATATATTTTTTCCTTTGAGTGCAGAGATTGTCTTTTACTACTATGAACCAATGTATGGTTCATGTTCCTACATGGTAGTTGCTCAAAAAATGTTTGTGACTTTTGATGATAGATGAGAAGACTATACATTTTCTGTCATTTGCATGGAACTGGAACAATAAGAGTTAACATCCTAATTTATAAAAAAAAGTTAAAGTCCTAGAATCATATAGGTCATCCTTGGGCCTTTATGTGTCTCCCCAGAATCCAGTAGATGTTCTTCAGCAAGCAGAACTTGTCAGTCATACCACTGGGCTTCTCTTTCTTTACTTTCTCCTAGTTACCATAAATAAAGAGAAGTAATTAAGAGACTGTAAGAGAGAAAAGAGGAGATGTGGTTACTGTTGTTAAAAAACAAAATTCAACTGAGTAAAATTGAAGATCTAATTGACTTTATTAAATGATTCATGAATCAGAAAGCATCTCATCTAGTCAGTGGAGAGATGCTCTCAGGAGGTGCACAAAATGGAAAGTTTTTATAGGAAGGAGGATAGGAAAAGAAGTTATTAGCAAAAGAAAGGGTTGTTTCAGGCAAGGTCACTTTTCCTTGGGGGAAGAACAAAAGGGTCTTATGCAGATGACCTCACTAGCATCAGGAAATTCCAAACTGACTGGTCTGAAATTCCACTTCTGGGAAAGGCTGAAACTGCAGTTAAGTTGGGTATTAGGTCTGGATGGGTCTTAACATAAGCAACTCTGTTTGGGGCCTATTTCTTTTTAGCACTGTGTAACACCCATCCAGTTGTTGACATGTGGCTTTCATCCAGATGAGAATGATCGGAAATGATCCCAAAGGCCAAAAGACAGTTTTATACCATAGTAAGTCACTATTAAGCAAGCAGATTCTGAATACAAAGTCCTTTTTCCTTCAAAGCCACTCTTACTAATGTTTATAAATATATTGTCAAAGAGGTTGAAGCTAGGGATGGTGTTACCTTCCAGAGGGGCAAGACACATAGATATGTGACCAGCTGTCTTTTCTCACCTGCATTCCTGAGATGATAGCTGCTTTCTTTGTGGTTATGGATGGCATTTATAGAATTCCTTTATACTGCTTGTGATAGAGGAACTGAGAACCATTTTAACATATTAATGTACATAAAAATCTTAACATACAGACTGGAACATTGGGTCCATGTTCAGGGAATTTTGTGTTTTGTTCTCTTACTTATCCTAAGACCTAAAACAGCACTTAACACCTAGCAGTCATGACGGAAATAGTTACTGAATGAAAGATTACAAATATGGACACATTATTCTTGCATTTTGTTGTCTTAGGCTATGCAAGTTGTGTTTTGTGTTCCTGACTTCATAATAATCTTCTGAGTATTGTTTGAATTAAGTAATTTAAAGAAGTATAACATATAGAATCATCTTGGCAATTAAGAGAAAAACACTTTCATTACAAATGTTTTCTTTTCCTTTTTGCTATTTCTCTCAAACAGGTTGATTAATGAGATGTTGTTTGACTTCAGTGTGTAATATGCTGTAGAAACGAAACAAAGTGAGCTTTGGTGAAGATTATTTTCAACAAATTAATAGAGTGTTAATAATTTTATTTGAAAACATATTTCAGACACATGTATTATCACTTGACTTAAAACAGAAATATTAATAGTATCTTCTATGTTATACAGACAACCAATGCTGAGACAGGCATGCCAAAGCACTTCTACAGAAGGACTTGCATATTCTTTATAGTAACATTCAATTATTCCTAGAGCTGAGAATATTTATTCTAATGATGACATGGGTAATAAACCAAATGACCCATATTAAAGATGAGCCTTATAATTCATCTTGCAGAATACAGTTATTCATAAAGGATTCTCTGAAATACCCCTTTAACATTTTTCTTTGCTTACAAGGTTATTCCATTAGATCCTGCTGCTATTACTTTAGGATGCCATCTTAACATATCACTTCCCACCATTTACTTAAAAAAAAACCCTCACATACACATGCATTATGCACTTATAATCCTATTGTGTCTTTTTAGTTTGCTTCTAGGCACCAAAGACCAACTCCAATGTACACTATTAATCATAATAATGGTAATAATAATAACAATAATCTACTCTGGGTTGGTTTATTTGTTTTCACAGATCTAAATTTAAATTACTTTTCTCAACTTGAGAGGTAAACAATTCCTTAAGGTCCTCTGAAATCAGTGAGAATAGAGCACAAAGGACACTGTTTAGTGTATCAAACTTTTACTAGGATGTGAGACTTATGTTTCTCTTGGATGAAAAGCTGAAGAGTTAGTGGAGTTTCTAACTTGGGAAGTCATAGAGGAATGAGGGAAATCCTTACCCATTTGGTCGTCTGTTTCCCTGCTCCACCTCGTTTGAAATGTACTGGATCTGACACTAGGTGGAGTGCCCACTAAATTTAAACCTTTCTTAGCTTCTTCATAACCAAAGGGTTGTCTTTTATTAGAGGATTGTTTGAAGGTCTGAGGAATGAGAGAAGCAATGGCTGGAATAGATCTAAGAATAGCTGTCATCACTATTCCTGCCCCTGTCAGTCATTAGATCAAATTTATATGTTGAACTATCTGTTATCTTTACTTTGTCTACCTGAGATGAGATTTTGAATAGTAAGTGAACAACACTCACTTGACTGTACAATGCTGGGCCCAGCCCTGACCTTGGAAGACAGGGAGATGGATGATTTGAGTAGAATTCTTTGTAAGTAAGGTGTATGAGAACCACTTAGCCTACAAAGTATACAGAACTAAGGCCAAATGGGCCAAATCTTACCTGTAAGAGATAATACATTAATGATTGCAAGTGAGGCAAATGACTACTTGAAGTATGGGTTGGCAGTAAGGTAAAAGAAGATACAACTACAACTTCTACAGTCCAATCAAAATGAAAATATATTAGGGATAGGAAGAATGTAAGAATTATCACATGCCCAAGATTTTAGGGCAGTATCTCCACCTTATTATATTTCCACAAATAAATATCATTTTTTCTTGTCTAATTGGAATATAAAATGCATGAGTTAACTTAAAATTCACATCCACAAACCAGATGTTAAATGCATCACTACAAAAGTGAAATATCATTTGGAAATTATAATAAATCCTAGATTGACTCAACCATGAATAGAATTCGAACCAGGACTTTTGTTTTTGCATAAATGAATTTAATAAATAAATAGCAGAACAGCAAATTAGAGGCCTGTGAGTCAATGATTTGTAATCTAGTGGATTTCTTATTTCTGCATTCCACACCTAAAAGAAAGATGAAAAAATATTAAATAAAAATATCTCCTAACTCAGATATTAACTTTTAAATCAAGGAGATTTTTTCCAAGTTGGTTTCATTAATCTACAATTACATGAAGGACATTATGTTTACTAGGCTCCCCCCTTCACCAAGTCCTCCCCCCACATACCCGTTCACAGTCACTGTCCATCAACATAGTAAGATGCTGTAAAATCACTACTTGTCTTCTCTGTGTTGCACAGCCCTCCCCGTGCCCCTCCCCACACTATACATGTTAATCGTAATGCCCCCTTTCTTTTTTCCCGCTTTTATCCCTCCCTTCCTACCCATCCTCCCCAGTCCCTTTCCCTTTGGTAACTGTTAGTCCATTCTTGGGTTCTGTGCTTCTGCTGCTGTTTTGTTCCTTCAGTTTTCCTTTGTTCTTATACTCCACATATGAGTGAAATCATTTGGTACTTGTCTTTCTCTGCCTGGTTTATTTCACTGAGCATAATACCCTCTAGCTCCATCCATGTTGTTGCAAATGGTAGGATCTGTTTTTTTCTTATAGCTGAGTAATATTCCACTGTGTTTATGTACCACATCTTCTTTATCCATTGATCTACTGATGGACATTTAGGTTGCTTCCATATCTTGGCTATTGTAAATAGTGCAGTGATAAACATAGCAGTTCATCTGTCTTTTCCAAACTGGAGTGTTGCATTCTTAGGGTAAATTCCTAGAAGTGGAATTCCTGGGTCAAATTGTATTTCTATTTTGAGCATTTTGAGGAAACTCCATACTGCTTTCCGCAATGGTTGAACTAACTTACATTCCCACCAGCAGTGTAGGAGGGTTCCCCTTTCTCCACAACCTCACCAACATTTGTTGTTGTTAGTCTTTTGGATGGTAGCCATTCTTACTGGTGTGAAGTGATATCTCATTGTGGTTTTAATTTGCATTTCTCTGATGACAAGCGATGTGGAGCATCTTTTCATGTGTCTGTTGGCCATCTGAATTTCTTCTTTAGAGAACTGTCTATTCAACTCCTCAGCCCATTTTTTAATTGGATTATTTGCTTTTTGTTTGTTGTGGTGTGAGAGCTCTTTATATATTTTGGATGTCAACCCTTTATCATATCTGTCATTAAGAATATATTCTCCCATACTGTAGGATGCCTTTTTGTTCTATTGATGGTGTCCTTTGCTGTACAGAAGCTTTTCAGCTTGATATAGTCCCACTTGTTCATTTTTGCTTTTGTTTCCCTTGCCTGGGGAGATATGTACAAGAAGAGGTCACTCATGTTTATGTCTAAGAGATTTTTTCCTATGTTTTTTTCTAAGAGTTTTATGGTTTCATGACTTACATTCAAGTCTTTGATCCATTTCGAATTTACTTTTGTGTATGGGGTTAGACAGTGATCCAGTTTCATTCTCTTACATGTAGCTGTCCAGTTTTGCCAGCACCATCTGTTGAAGAGACTGTCATTTCCCCATTGTATGTCCATGGCCCCTTTATCGAATATTAGTTGACCATATATGTTTGGGTTAATGTTTGGAGTCTCTATTCTGTTCCATTGGTCTGTGGGTCTGTTCTTGTGCCAGTACCAAATTGTCTTGATTACTGTGGCTTTGTAGTAGAGCTTGAAGTTGGGGAGTGAGATCCCCCCCACTTTATTCTTCCTTCTCAGGATTGCTTTAGCTATTCGGGGTCTTTGGTGTTTCCCTATGAATTTTTGAACTATTTGTTCCAGTTCATTGAAGAATGCTGTTCGTAATTTGATAAGGATTGCATCGAATCTGCATATTGCTTTGGGCAGGATGGCCATTTTGACGATATTAATTCTTTCTAGCCAGGAGCATGGGATGAGTTTCCATTTGTTAGTGACCTCTTTAATTTCTCTTAAGAGTGTCTTATAGTTTTCAGAGTATAGGTCTTTCACTTCCTTGGTTAGGTTTATTCCTAGGTATTTTATTTTTTTGGATACTATTGTGAATGGAATTGTCTTCCTGATTTCTCTTTCTATTAGTTTATTGTTAGTGTATAGGAAAGCCACAGATTTCTGTGTGTTAATTTTCTATCCTGCAACTTTGCTGAATTCTGATATTAGCTCTAGTAGTTTCGGAGTGGAGTCTTTAGGGTTTTTTATGTACAATATCATGTCATCTGCAAATAGTGACAGTTTAACTTCTTTACCAATTTGGATTCCTTGTATTTCTTGGTTTTGTCTGATTGTCATGACTAGGACCTCCAGTACTACATTGAATATCAGTGGGGAGAGTGGGCATCCCTGTCTTGTTCCCGATAACAGAGGAAAAGCTTTCAGTTTCTCGCTGTTCAGTATGATGTTGACTGTGGGTTTATCATATATGGCCTTTATTATGTTGAGGTACTTGCCCTCTATACCCATTTTGTTGAGAGTTTTTATCATGAATGGATGTTGAATTTTGTGGAATGCTTTTTCAGCATCTATGGAGATGATCATGGTATTTTTGTCTTTCTTTTTGTTGATGTGGATGATGTTGATGGACTTTCGAATGTTGTACCATCCTTGCATCCCTGGGATGAATCCCACTTGGTCATGGTGTATGATCCTTTTGATGTATTTTTGAATTCGGTTTGCTAATATTTTGTTGCAGATTTTTGCATCTATGTTCATCAGGGATATTGGTCTGTAGTTTTCTTTTTTGGTGGGGTCTTTGCCTGGTTTTGGTATTAGGGTGATGTTGGCTTCATAGAATGAGTTTGGGAGTATTCCTTCCTCTTCTATTTTTTTTTAAACTTTAAGGAAAATGGATATTATGTCTCCTCTGTATGCCTGATAAAATTCAGAGGTAAATCCATCTGGCCCGGGGGTTTTGTTCTTTGGTAGTTTTTTGATTACCGCTTCAATTTCGTTGCTGGTAATTGTTCTGTTTAGATTTTCTGTTTCTTTCTGGGTTAGTCTTGGAAGGTTGTATTTTTCTAGGAAGTTGTCCATTTCTCCTAGGTTTCCCATCTTGTTAGCATATAGGTTTTCATAGTTACTCTCTAATAATTCTTTGTATTTCTGGGGGTCTGATTTTTCCTTTCTCATTTCTGATTCTGTTGATGTGTGTTGACTCTCTTTTCCTCTTAAAAAGTCTGGCTAGAGGCTTATCTATTTTGTTTATTTTCTCAAAGAACCAGCTCTGGGTTTCATTGATTTTTGCTATTGTTTTATTCTTCTCAATTTTATTTATTTCTTCTCTGATCTTTATTATGTCCCTCCTTCTGCTGACCTTAGGCCTCATTTGTTCTTCTTTTTCCAATTTCGATAATTGTGACATTAGACAATTCATTTGGGATTGTTCTTCCTTCTTTCAATATGCCTGGATTGCTATATACTTTCCTCTTAAGACTGGTTTTGCTGCATCCTACAGCAGTTGGGGCTTTGTGTTTTTGTTGTCATTTGTTTCCATATATTGTTGGATCTCCATTTTATTCGGTTATTGATCTATTGATTATTCAGGAGCATGTTGTTAAGCCTCCAGGTGTTTGTGAGCCTTTTTGCTTTCTTTGTACAATTTATTTCTAGTTTTGTGCCTTTGTGGTCTGAAAAGTTGGTTGGTAGGATTTCAATCTTTTGGAATTTTCTGAGGCTCTTTTTGTGGCCTAGTATGTGGTCTATTCTGGAGAATGTTCCATGTGCACTTGAGAAGAATGTGTATCGTGTTGCTTTTGGATGTAGAGTTCTATACATGTCTATTAGGTCCATCTGTTCTAGTGTGTTCTTCAGTGCCTCTGTGTCCTTACTTATTTTCTGTCTGGTGGATCTGTCCTTTGGAGTGAGTGGTGTGTTGAAGTCTCCCGAAATGAATGCATTGCATTTTTTTCCTCCCTTAATTCTGTTAGTATTTGTTTCACATATGTTGGTGCTCCTGTATTGGGTGCATATATGTTTAGAATGGTTATATCCTCTTGTTGGACTGAGCCCTTTATCATTATGTAATGTCCTTCTTTATCTTTTGTTACTTTCTTTATTTGGAACTCTATTTTATCTGATACTAGTATTGCAACACCTGCTTTTTTCTCTCTGTTGTTTGCAATGAAATATCTTTTTCTATTCCTTGACTTTAAGTCTGTGCATGTCTTTGGGTTTGAGGTGAGTCTCTTGTGAGCAGCATATGGATGGGTCTTGCTTTTTTTATCCATTCTATTACTCTGTGTCTTTTGATTGGTGCATTCAGTCCATTTACATTTAGGGTGATTATTGAAAGGTATGTACTTATTCCCATTGCAGGCTTTAAGTTTGTGGTTACCAAAGGTTCAAGGGTAGGTTCTTTACTATCTTACTGTCTAACTTATCTCGCTTATTGCACTTTTATAAACACGGTCTGATGATTCTTTTTTCTCTCCCTTCTTATTCCTCCTCCTCCATTCTTCATATGTTGAGTGTTTTGTTCTGTGCTCTTTTTAGGAGTGCTCCCATCTAGAGCTGTCCCTCTAAGATGCCCTGTAGAGGTGGTTTGTGGGAGGCAAATTCCCTCAACTTTTGCTTGTCTGGGAATTGTTTAATCCCTCCTTCATATTTAAATGATATTCATGCTGTATACAGTATTCTTGGTTCGAGGCCCTTCTGTTTCATTGCATTAAATATATCATGCCATTCTCTTCTGGCCTGTAACGTTTCTGTTGAGAAGTCTGATGATAGCCTGATGGGTTATCCTTTGTAGGTGACCTTTTTGTTCTCTCTGGCTTCCTTTAATACTCTGTCCTTGTCTTTGATCTTTGCCATTTAATTATTATGTGTCTTGGTTTTGCCCTCCTTGGATTCGTTGTCATGGGAGTTCTGTGTACCTCTGTGGTCTGAGAGGCCATTTCTTCCCCTAGTTTGGGGAAGTTTTCAGCAATTATTTCTTCAAAGACACTTTCTATCCCTTTTTCTCTCTCTTCTTCTTCTGGTACCCCTATAATGCGGATATTGTTCCATTTCGATTGGTCACACAGTTCTCTTAATATTCTTTCATTCCTGCAGATCCTTTTATCTCTCACTGTGTCAGCTTCTCTGCATTCCTGTTCTCTGTTTTCTAGTCCATTAATGGTCTCTTGCATCTCGTCCATTCTGCTTTGAAGTCCTTCCAGAGATTGTTTTATTTCTGAATTCTCCTTCCTTAGTTCTTGCATATTTCACTGCAAGTCCATCAGCATGGTTATGACTTTTGTTTTGAATTCTTTTTCAGGAATATTTGTTAAGTCTATCTCCCCAGGTTCCTTCTCAGGGGAAGATGTAGAAGATGTCGAAGATGTCTGGGTTAGTCTTGTCTGGATCAAATTTTTTTGCCTTTTCATGTTGATAGGTGCAGTGGAGTGCTATTGACTCATCTGTCAGGTGGAAGAGCCAAGACTCTTTCTGCTTGCTCCTGGCCTTTCTTTACTGGGTCAACTGCAACCCCTAGTGGCTTGTGTTGGGCCATTGCGTGTAGACTGGGTCTCTGTATCTTACCCGGCCGGTATGGAGGAAGCTCCCTTGCTGTGGGCGTGGCCAGCCTCAGGCTGCTGCTCTGCTATGGCAGGGCCCTGGAGGGGTAATGGACCGGGGGCTCTTTGGCTGTTCACCTCCGTGAGGGGTCTCAGAGCTGTTGCCCAGGGGGTTAGTACACCCAGAGTTCCCTGGAATTTCCAGCTGCTGGACGGTGACCCGGGATGCTTCCGTCCTGCTGTGGGGTCCCTGTCCCTTTAAGACTTTCAAAAAGCACTCGCTTTTCTTTGTTCCAGGGGCGCCGGCTGAGGGACCCACTCACAGGTCTTTCTGCCCTGTTTCCCTAGTATCCAGGGCCCCACACATACACTGTGTTTGTGCTCTGGCCCAGATGGCTGGGGCTGGGTGTTCAGCAGTCCTGGGCTCCCTCTCCCTCCCGCTCCAACTCCTCTCCTCCCGCTGGGAGCTGGGGTGAGGGGCGCTCGGGTTCCGCTGGACTGGGGCTTGTATCTTACCCCTTTCACCAGGCGCTGGGTTCTCGCAGGTGTGGATGTAGTCTGGCTGTTGTCCTGTGTCTTCTGGTCTGTCTTTTAGGGATAGTTGTATTTGTTGTATTTTCAAAAATTTATATGTTTTTGGGAGGAGATTCCCACTGTCGTACTCACGCCACCATCTTGGCTCTGCCTCTACGTCAAGGAGATTTAAGTATAGTTTTGAAAATGAACATGACTAAAGAAATGTTAAGTTATATTTACCATATTATTTATTGGTCATGGTCAGGAAAGAGGCTCAGTCTATTAAAAAAAAGATTTTAAAATGGAAGGTTGAGACTAAGTATGAGCTTTCTGATGAAGTTAACTGTTTTTCCAGATTTTAAAATTCATTAGAAACCTTATTTACAAGGTAATCAATGGAAGGGTTTTTATATAATACTGTGAGGTAATGTATACAACAAGCAGCAGATGGTCTACTGAATAATTAAACACCTTTCAACTTCACTTGGATTTCATTGAACTGACCTAACTGCCCTACCTTTATCTGCTGCATTCCAAACAATGGGAGGCCTAATAGCTGACTCAGCTGTCAGGGTAAAGTTGAAAGGAGCCACAGATTATTTCATTACCGTCCTCATTTGGAGGTAAAGAAAGTTAGGTCTATAGGAGTGGAATTCAATTATGTTAAGTACACACTGAAAGTTAATGAAAGAGCAATAGTTAAAGCCTAGTTTCTTAACTTCCAGTCCAGTGTTCTTTCCATGCTGCTAATCCTGCCTTCCCCAAACAATTTATTACAAAATATTTAAATTGAACAAAAATAAATTTTCTTGAATTATCCAGAACAGTGATTCCTAGTATTTTTGGAGCTATTACTTCCTTATTATATTAATTGTGCTGAATCCTTGAACAATATATATGTAATATGTTATTCTCTCTCTTTTTGTTTTCTTCTCTTTTTCAAAATATAAAACTCTGAAATTAATTTGGTTTTGAGATTTGAGGACTTTGAAATATTTCCAATTGAAAGTAAACTCTTTCTGGTAAGAGATTGTGTTTTCTCATGTTTATGTCCCTACCAATTAACAGAATGCTTGGTTCATAATAAATGTTCTCTGAACTAAATTAAACTTGGCCAAACTGATACAACTTACCTTAAAGCCTTAGTGAAATTATGCTTTGAAATCACCTACTCAAAGAATGTTTCAGTTTTCCACTTTGTGCAGGTAGACACCATCTGAATTGAAAGTAAACTCATCTACTGAATCAAGGATAGCATTGTCAAACAGGAACTTATGGTTCTTCATTATTTGTTAGGTTTTTCATTATTTGTGTTGTAATTGCTAAATGCAGTCTTGGTACTGATATGTGTTTCCCTCATTTTAATATAATTAGACTTTCTATAATTTTTTTCTAGCTGTCCTCTCAGTGGGCTGATAACTCAATGTTATGAATTATTTTACAGTGTCTGTGTTTTGATTCATCTTTTAATGTCTATACATAGTCTTTTGGCCTTTGAAGCTACAATAACTTCAAAGAAAGCTTAAATACATGAAGAGGTGTAGAGGTTCAGTGGTAAAGGGTCTCCCCTATTCTTAAAAGTCTGGATAAAAATGATTAGATTTTTCTTTTTGGTCTTTAATAAGTATTAAATTCAAAAGGCTCTTTTGAGGAAGTCCTTCCCCCATAGTTTCCCTTTTGGACCCCTGCCTCATTCAGCATGTGTGAACTGTGTACAGTTGTGATGATGTAGCAGATGAGTGAATTTACACTTAGGAGAGCAAACCAAGATATGGGCCTTACAACAGAATTTGGGGAATTGTGAATCTAGAGAACACAAGAAACAGTTCCCAGAGCTTTGAGTCTTGGTATTGGCCATAGCTCATCCAGGTACTTAGGGCTTTGGGGCCACAGGAAACATATAAGCGCCTGTTAGAACCAGTCTCAACTACACTTTCACCTGAATGGCTGGTGAAGGGGACAATGACTTCACTCCAGGTTTAATTGTTTGCAGACAAATGTATACCAGGTTGCTGCCTTATTCAGACAAATAAAGCAAACTAAATAAATTAAAAGTATTGTTTATCTTTTGTACTTCTTTCTTTTTTTTTGCAAAGCACACATTTTGTGACCTAGATAAATTTGTTTAAATGATATCTGCTAATACATTGCTTTCTTTCTGGTATTATTTCTTGTTCAGTCCTTATGGAAACATTGTAGATTCTTATATGTGCCTTCTTTATGCTTGTTGAATGAATGAATGATCAGAACTATAACATGTAGATCTGTAACATTTCTCAGAAATAAATCTTCTAGTCTTGTCCCCTAATGCTATAGGTGAAGTCTAGAGAAGCTGCACAGCTTCTAATTAGTAGAAAAGGCAGGATTAGTGTCCATTTCCTTTGATTCCCTCTACAATATGTTTTTTATTGGAAAAAGTATAACTGCTGTTAAATTGATAGATTTTTTATAACTCTTGACTCTGGGATTGAGGGTTTTTGTTAGTGTCTAAGATTTAATTACCCTAATATAACTTCCAACCGCAGAAATATCACTTAGAGTAAGTATATGCCATAACCCAGAAATTCAATCTTAGTTATCTAACCCTAAAATAACACTTTTATACGAGGATTCACAAAAATGAATGTTTATTCCACAACAGTTGTAACAAAATCCTGCAAAGAGACTAAGTGCATAGGGACTGGTGAATGAATCTTAAATTTTTATTCTATGAAATACTTTGCAACAATTAAAAAGAATAAGCTATACCTGTATTTGGCAATAGCATCAGGATTCTAAGACATTGTACAATAAAAATATTGCACGTAAAACACGTGTATGTGTAAAAAGTATATACAATAGTTCTGGGTCTATATGACATGTATGTAAGAGCATTAACAAAAGGTTGGAAATAAATATGCTAAATTTGTGAGAGAGATACCTGTGGGGAAGGTGGGTCTAAAAGTT
The DNA here is from genome assembly GCF_030020395.1 of Manis pentadactyla. Classification (NCBI taxonomy): domain Eukaryota; kingdom Metazoa; phylum Chordata; class Mammalia; order Pholidota; family Manidae; genus Manis; species Manis pentadactyla. The sequence goes on along the minus strand of NC_080030.1, from coordinate 67,178,919 downwards.
GAAGGTGGCTTTCAAAGGTGGCTTGGTTTCATCTCCATATTTAAAATTTATAAAAAATAGAATGTGTTCATTAATTACTTGTGTAATGTAAAAATAATTAAAGCATATTATCCAATCAAAATTTAATGTGCCTCTGTTTTGACATTACCTTACACCATGGGCTGAAAGAGAATATGCAGATATATAAGAGCAGGTCGTCATTCTAGGCCAGCTCATGTTCTTTAAAGGAGGTAACATAAAGAAGTCATTGATATTTAATTACTGTAGGGACCAAAGAAAATTATAAAGGATGAGAGAGCAGTAATGGAAGAAGACAGTTAAATCAATCATATTTTTCAACAAAGTGTTAATTTAGTTAATGAGAAATGAACTTTTTTCAAGTCCAGATAAGTGATTTTCAACTATTCACTGTATCATATTCTCTGAGAAAGATGAAAGTTTTCAGGCTTTGGCTATTCTGAAATATTTTATCTTCTGTTGCTTCTGTGCTTAATCATTTTTTATGTTTTGATATCAGTGGAAATCAGAGGTAATAAGATAAGAAATCAGGATCAGAAAAAAAGGGGGTAGGGTATTTAAACTTAGGGGAAATAGTGAAGTATATAAAAATGCTAAATTGTTGGTAAGTATGAGTGGTATCTTGATTGAAATATTTATCTTTCAGCACTGAGCCTGCTGGTGGCAAATACTACATCATCTTAAAATGAAGCCTTATTTAGGAAGAAAAACTTCATGAAGTTATTTTACATCAAATATTTTTCACAGCAAAACTTTTTTGGGTTTGTTTATGGGAAGTTATGTCATGTGGAGGTTAAGATCATGGGGCTTAGTGCTTAGATATAGTTAAGTTTTAAAACCTGATTCCAACACAAGTTGTAAGATCTTGGGTAAGTTTCTTAATACATCTGTGCCTCAGTTTACTCTTGTTAAAGGCAATAATAGTGTCTACCCCACAGGTGGCTCTAAGGAGGCAGTAACTGAAGTAATGAAAGAAAAGCCCTTAGCTTAGTAGTGCTCAGTAAGCTAGAGAAGAGTTACTTTTTTCACACTCAAGTGGAAGTTTATAAACGTAACCAGACAGAAAATTGATAGCCTTTTATCAGTGTTCTGCAAAAGAAAGTGTAGATTATTTAGCTCTCTAGTTGATTTGATGGATATAAACATGAACAATGTGATAATTTAATCCCCAGGTGAGCTTTTCAGGTTTTAGGTAAGAGCAGAACAATCAGACATTTATCTTGGGTCAGCCAGGCCAAGGAGAAAAGGAGAGTCAGGACACCATCAGGGACAGACTGGAGATAAAGGTGATAGCCCAGAGATGATGCGTGCTCGGTGTTCTGTCCACAGGGCTGCCCTCTGTTCACAGATGATAACTGACTTCTGTTGGCAAGGAATAGGGGAGGAAATAGACTGAAGTAGATAAAAGGTGTCAGTGCTAAACTACACCACAGCTGCATGCTACCTTTAGAACTGCCCCACCCCTCATGAGCATATCTATCACAAGTTTTACTTTAAAAAAAAACAAAAACGAGAACAACATGTATCTCAGCCATATGGGCAGATTATGGTTTTATCCACCTCTTCGTTATCTTTAAGGTGGTAAATTCCATATGTTTGAGTTTCTCTTTGTTAAATAATTATAGTTAGGGAGGTCTCTCATTTAATTCCTATTTCTAAACACACACACATACTCCCTGCCTCCCATCCCCTTACCCAGATGTTGCCAGTTTAGGAAAAGTCTTTAAGACCACATGCTTTTCTTCTAAAATCTGAAGGACTACTGGAACTTTTTAAAATTATTTTTGTGCATTGATAGACTGATTTCTACTGCTTTCTTTACTAGAAAGAAAAATATCCATTCATCATCCTTTGTAAAATAACTCCCCATAGATATGAATTTATTCAAAGTCATTTGTCAAGATGGTAGTTGAAATCCAAGTCAAGAACTCAACATTCCCTTTCTGGTCTTAATACAGCCATTGTCATAAAATAAGCCAACATGAGTGTACATGTTAACTCTTAGTCCTCAAAGTGGTTTCACCTGGGGAAGATTTAATGTTTGTATTAGGCACTTTATTTCCATAATACCAGTTATTTCATAGCTACCTAGCCAGAAGAGTTTGACCAGGTAGATACAACTTAATCAAACGTTAGGAAGTCATGGGAAGTCATTTATCTTTTTAAATTAAACAGTTTCTTCTTACCAGCTTCATTTATTCAGGATTTTACCAATGGCTTTGGATTTTTTTCTATCAGCCTTTCTTCAAGAGTTAGAATGACACAGAATTAAATTAAAGCATCTTTCATTTATTATAGAAATATAACCCTTCAAATAAAAGTCTGGTTTAAAAAACTGATCATCTGATCTGTATAGGTTTTAAAAAGCAAAATGAATTATGTGGTTATTAATACCAACTGCTATTCTATACCTGGGATTGCAAATGCTAACTTGCTATATAGTCTGTTTTGTTTCTTTTTTTGTCTTAATTTTCAGAAAGTGAAGAACCAAATTTAATGTTTAATATCAGTAAACATAGGCCAGGTGGTTGATATATTTATTTCATTCCCTTTATACATTTTTTTTAACAGATCTAATTTAAGTCTTATTTTATATAGTTGTCTTTTGTGGTAATAAATTTCTTCTTACAAGCTGGCAGGGTATTGATTTTATAGAGGATAAATAATGAGTTTTGCAATTTTTTACTGCAAATTTCTTCCCTTAAACACAACAGGATGCAATCTAAAACAAGAGGACTAAATAACTTCTAGCATCCCTTCTTGATCTAAATTTCTATTATTATGATTGTATTTCTGAACATCTGTATCCAGACTTTCCATTGGAACAATGAAAATTGGTTTTATTCTAAGAGCTTGAATAAATTCTGAAAAATTCTAATCATTGAAAGACTCATGAAAGAGATGCATTTTTAATATTATGCAGTCATACAGTGTCTTATAGTTCAAAATCAAGAGATTTGGGATACATTTTCAGGAAAGGAAGATCCTTGCTTTCTTGAATGGCTTTCTATAGCACCTCACTCATCTACCTTACACTGCTTATAAGTTGCATTTGTCATCATGGAAATAGGATTTACTTCAATGCTAGGATTATTGTATAATGTTGAAAAGGCATGGTCTTTTTTAGAGTAAGGGAGGTACAGTTCATCTTTATTAAAGCCTTGAGTTCGACTACTGAGTTAGGGATGCAAAGTCATGTAAAGCAGTGCTTCTCAAACTTTAACATGTATATGAATCACTTGGAAATATTGTTAAATGCGTATTGTGACTCAGTATATCTGGGGTGGGGTCTGAGATCTCATATTTCTAATAAGCTCCTTGATGGTACAAATTCTATTGGTCTGGGGATTTAGCAGAACAATGATGTACAGAACTCCTATATTTAGATCAAATAAAGTTAATATTTTTCATTTGAATCCTAAAAATGTTTGTAGGTCACTTTCTTTCATGAACTTCCACAAACTAAAAGTATTAATGGCAAAGGTGTGTGGTGCCAAGCTACTATTCTCAGCCATAAATTGTTCCTTTACTGGAAGGATTTAATTTGATGCAGTAAGTTTATATGCTTTTCCTTTTGAAATGTAGCTGAGAAATTGGCATAAGCTGCTTATATGTGGCTATCCTAGAAATATTTCATGGAAAATGAATTATTATTTATAAGGTCCCATTAAATCACAGAGTTAATGTGAAGGCTGAGATTATCACCCCTGAACTAAAATAATTTTGAGATGTAGCCTCAGTGTTACTATTAATGATGATTTTATCAGATGATATCCAGAGTATGACTTGGAATCAACTCCCTTATCAACAATGAATAATATATAAACAAACAATGTTAACAATTATTAAAGTACTTCAAAGATAATATGGATAGAATTTCAATATGATTCCAATTAAGACTGTCCTTGTTTGAATCTAATTTTAAAAACTTTTCTTAATTTCAGAGGGGAATATCAACACTCAATACTATTTTATATGAAAATTTAGGCATAAAAAGTTAAGACCAGTGAGTAAAGAAGATGTATACAATGGAATATTATTCAGCCATGAAAAGAAAATAAATCCTGTCATTTGCAACAACATGGATGGATCCAGAGGGTATTATCCTCAATGAAACAAGCCAGGCAGAGAAAGACAAATACCAAGTGATTTCACTCATTTGTGGAGTATAAAAACAAAGCAAAACAGAAGGAACAAAATGGCAGGAGACTTATAGACATGGAGAAGGGACTACCAGAGGGGAGGGGCTAAGGAGGGTTGTGTGGGGAGGGAGAAGGGGACTAAGGGGCACAATATATCACAACATAGGTAGGTCACAGGGATGGCAGTAGAGCATGGAGAATACAATGAATGACTATATAACATCTTACTATGTTAATGGACAGTGACTGAAATGGAGGGGTTGAGGACTTGATAATATGGGTGAATGTTGAACCATTGTGTTGTGTATTTGAAACCATCATAAGATTGTAAATCAATGACACTTTAATAAAAAATATTAAGGCCACAGAAGTTGTCAGGAAAAGAGCTGAGAATACAGCTGGTAATCTCAGAATTGTGTCCTCCACCAAATTCTACAAATAAGTTTTCCTCTGAATAAAACATAAGTGAATCAATTCTCTATTTTTTCTTTCAGATTTATTTCATTCAATCCAAAACATTTATTAAAAGTCCACTGTGTACTGTGAACTCTTACTAAGTGTTTTGTGAAAAAGGACTTGTATGAGAAACAAACAAAAACAAAAAAGCAAAAACAAATTACTAAATGGGATTCTGCTTCTAGCTAACATTGGGCAATAGAGACCAGATATACTCTCCTGCCTGAAAAAACAATAAAAGCGGATGTAAGATAGGGGACAGAGTTTCTCATATATTGAACATCAGGTAGCACAGGATAGTGATTCCTGAGAAAGAGGAAACACAGGACACATGAACTATGATTGCCTCAGCTCAGTGTCTGATTTCAGACAATGGTGTATGGAAGGCGAACCCAGGCTGAGGGTGGTTATCTTTCAGAGTTGAAGAGGTGGAATTGGTCATCTGGGGAGCCAGAGGGCCTTGATGTTGCAATGCAGATTCCCTGCTCAGAGAGAACTACATGGAGAAAGAGCTCCTGAAATCTCCAGAAGATCCCTTCAAGTCTTCAGTTGGGTACAAACCAGTTTATGCATGTAAGGAGACAAGAACCCCATAAAAAACCATAAAGACCAATCACCAAGGTTGGCACATAGCTGAGAGTAGCTCATGTTCCTATTCATGGGGTTTAGTCATAATTCAAGATACATTAGATAGAATACTCAAAAAGTTATTACCTCAATAATGGGGCAAAATAAGCCTTAGACTAATGACTTCTCTTTAATCATGTCTCATAAAACTTAATGGAAAGCCTCCAAAGGATAAACTCTTTCCAATTAACAATGGCCAAAAACAAAGTTCAAGAATATTAATAGGAATGTACAAATATCCATTATGCCCCAACAGGGCAAAATCACAATGTCTGATATCCAATCAAAGATTAATAGGTATGCAAAGAATCAGGGAAATAAGACCTATTGTGAAAAGAAAAAGCAATCAATAGAAACAATCCAAAATTGACACAGACAATAGAATTAATTGGTGATGCCATTAGAGAAGTTACTGTAGCTATATCTCATATGCTCATGAAATAGAGGAAAGACTGAGCATATTAAGTAGAGACATAGGGATATAGAAAAGGCCCACATCACACTTCTAGAGATGAAAAATACAGTATCTGAGATGAAATGGGCACTCTATAGAATTAAAGGTAGATGAAACACCAGAGAGTAAAATCAGTGAGCTTGAAGACGTAGCAATAGAACTATGCAAAATAAAACACCAGAGAGGAAAAGGACCAAAAACAAGTGAACAGAGCATCAGTGATCTGTAGGTCAGCTTCATGCCACCTAAGCGTATGTGTTATTTATAATGCTAAAGGTGGGGTAGGCAGAAAAATTATTTGAAGAGATGACTGAAATGTGTCCAACCCTAGAAGTGAAATAGACCTCAAGTGCATAAAACATTAGGAAAATTACAACACAGACATCATAATAAAAATACTTAAAATTACTGGAAAAGAGAAAAATCTTAAAAACAGACAATAAAAGACATTTTTTACATAGGACAAAGTACAGCAACTTTTTTAAAGAAGCCTGTCCATCTATAATTCTATACCAAAATTTGCTTTATTGCTGAAGAAAAGCAATCTTCATTAAAAGGTTTGGAATCATCCAGGAAAGCATGGGCTTTGTCTGGCAAATCTTCCAGGTGATTATTTGTAGTCACTCCCTCTTCCTTTCCAAAACTTTTCCTTCCTTTCTTTATCAATACAAGGTTGGGAAAAAGATATTAAGGTCTGATTCATAAAAGAAGATGTCCCCTCCTAGGTATCAGAGTGGTGCTTAAAGTCTAACCTTTGGAAATTGTTTGTTCTTAGACATTATCTCCCTGAAGTTCTCTTCTTCAACGTCAGTTGCTCTGCCCCACTGCTGACCACAGTGCTGCCCACGAAGCTACTTAGAGGGTGAGTGTGTTTATAAAGCTACTCAGGACTCACTGGAGAACCTCAAAGGTTGGGAAGGAGAAAATGAAAAGATGCAGAAGGGGGACAGGCTTTACTTATTTTGGACAAGATGCATCTAATTCAAGAAGCCCAGAGAAATATTAGTGCTAAAGATTATATTTCAACTGCTGAGATGCTTTAAATTAAGGAAAACAATTTTTTTGTTGTTGTCATTTGCCTTAGATTTATGGGCTAATGTTAATTTTTTCACAGCCTTTATAACTCCTATGAAGTTAGTAAGGAAAATTACACACACAAAAAAAGTGTCCTAGTTGGGTTAAGTTTAATTCCCATTTCCTAAGGAAATTTTTAAGGGGCTAGCCTTCAAGTCCAATGCTCCAGGAACATCTGAGAAGTTCCCCTTTTAAAGACTTCTACCTACCCTAAGTTCCATCAGTGATGCTTGAATTATGTTAATAAGAGTTTGCCCCAAATCAAAACAACCTAATTCATTTTATGAAATAACTTGGCATTTATTATATTTATCTACAGTTACTGAATAATTCAGGACCATAATAAATATCTACTATGAATAACATAGTATATATGATGAAAATGTTACTGGAGTCCCAGTAAAATGTGTATTTTCTAATATAAAGAGAAAATTCTAGAGATACTAAGATCCCTTGTGCTAGAAGTTATAAATTCATTTTTAAATTTTGATGATCATTTCATTTTAAATCTCTCTTCTTCAATAGTATCAATCTGTACATAGAAGCAACTTACATGAAAGTATATCGAAATGCTAGCAACATTTCTTATGTATGTTGTTAAAAATAAAGCTTATTTGGCAATTAAATCACTACATACCTGTTAATCACAAAGATATCTTCCTTAAGTTTTAGATTTCTTTAATTTCTTTTGTTGTTTTTACCAGATATAGGTAAAATTTAAGTTTGAGGTCATGATATTGAACAGAGGAGAATATTGGTCAGTGTTTATAAATAAATAAATAAATAAATATTGTTAAGTAGAAAGGAATGAATTGATTTACTTATACATTTATACAAACAATATTCATTGAATGCCTACTCCAGGCCAGACACTTTGTTGACGCTGTAACAGTGGATGGCTAAATGATTAGCAAATTTTCTTTATTACTCCTAAAGCAAAGTTGTTTCATTTACTGAAAGAAATTAGAAAAAAAATACTATTATGGGATATAAGAACTTTATATTAAGAAACTTACACTACAAGTAGGAGACACCATACATAAAAAGGTTTTAAAGACATGCCAAAAACTTAAGAGAATATTTTTCTTTTAATTTAAAATTGCTATATTTCTCAAAGATATGAAAGAAATGGTATAAAATTTGGATAGTAACATGGCGCATGTTTGAATAAATTGATCAGAGATGGAAAAATTTCATCAATAGTCTTCCATAAGTAGATTATTTGTGAACAGGAGTTTGAAGAAATTAAGTCAGTTGCTTAAGGGTGGAAGGCAGTAAAAATAAACATATCCCCCTGCACCAATTGTGAATGTTGCAATAGGGAAGTCACATGGAGTGGCAAGTTGATTAACTTGTCTGGAAAACAGGATTTGTGTTGGGAAACGGTAAGAATTGAAGTGGCTGGATATGGGGGTATAAAGTGACCTAAATGTTGGGCTGAGGAGTCTGGACTCAACAAGAAAGTCAGTTTAGGGTTTTATAGAATTTTAGAGCAGGACAATCCTTTAGTCTTATACCTTCCAATGATAACATGAAATACTTTGTCAGAAAATTTCTACTTTAATACTAAGAGGAAAAACAGTCTGTTCCTCTTCCTTCTGCCTCTCACTCTACAGCTTCTGATCTTCTGAAAACTAGTCGTGCTCCAACCTTTTCATCGCCCAGCCTCTCCCCTGGAGGATGTGGGTCTGTGGCCTGGTTCCTGCCTCACAGCAGGAGCAGCGCCCCCAGCAGGCAGCTCAGTCTCCACCCTCTTCTGCCAGAGGCCACGATCCCCTCCAAGCTCTGTCTCAGGGCAACTTCCTTCAAGGCCACCCAAAGACGGATTCTCCTCTAAGCTGTTCTAAACTTCGGCTCAGTTCTGCTGCTGTCCCACTGCCACAGTCTGGGATCCTCTTACTGTCATCACCCAGAAAATAACGGATGGAACCTTTGATAGAATTTGTGGCTCCTGTTCTATTATGAGTTCTATTATGAAGGGAGAAAGGCCCAGAGTGTGATGTTAGTTCTAAGTTCCATTTGACTCTGGCAGCTACTCAACCATTTCTCAGAGTGCCTGTTGGCTGGAGGAGGAGGATGGGTTAGCACAGTTAGAATCAATTTCAGCATTTTTTTCTCTCTTTTCTAAGGGTTTTGAAGATTGTCCTCTATAACGCATGGCTTGGGAAGCTGGCTCAGCATCTGCAACAGACTCACAAGGTGTCCCTCCAGTCCTTCAAAATCTCTTATTTTTAAGGAGGTGTAACTCCAGGGGGTGGGGGATACCCTGGGGCAAAATACCACTGAAACCAAAATCAGTCAAAGGGAGAAATAAAGTTAAGAAACCCGTTTATTTCATTCAAGCAGTCCTCCCGTCTCTCTTGACCAGGCCTCAGCAGAAGAGAGCTCCACCCACCCTCTCCAGTCCAGATAAACCACCCCACGCCCTTGTAAATTACCTATTGATATGTAGATGGCCACTTCTCTCCACCCCTTGAAAAACCTACTGATGTGCAGATGCACTAAAGCCAGGTGAGAGATTCTGGAAATACTGCAATTTTACCCACTGGAGGGATGAAATACAGTCATCCTGCAGACTCTCCTTTGGTATCTGGGAGCCACATATGTCTTCTGGAATGGAGGGTGGCTGATGAGGAGGAGTGGCAGATCCCATTTCCTCTCTTCTGTGACCAGACTTGATACTATCCAAGGTACGTGACTTCTCTCCATTGCCTTTTGTCCCCAAGGATGGAGAGCCACACCTAGGGATGTAAAGTCTCTCTGGGTAATTTTAATCTTCTGATTTCATATGTCTTAAATTTCATGGTTGGAAAGCTTTATAAACATTGATGAACTTCATATTTTTATAGATATCTAGGTTTGCCAAAAAGACCTGAGGAGCTGTCATCTGCCAGTGTTATCCAGACTAGTTATACCTGTGGCCTCAGCCAACCTTACTTGTAGTGGACTGAATGCCAGTCTCCAAAAAGATGTGGCCAAGATCTAACCCTGGTACCTGTGAAGTGACCTTATTTGGAAAAAAGGTGTTTAAAGATGTAATGAAGATCAGGAGCCCCAGATGAGATCATCCTGGATTAATCCAGCGTGTCCTTCTAGAAAGGGGAAAATCCTAACAGTAAAGGAGAAAGTAAAGAGAATATATGAAGGGGGAGGCAGAGATTGGAGTTATGCAGCTGCAAGCCTTGGAACACCAAGATTACCTACAACCATCAAATGTTAAAGAGGAAAAATAGGATTCTCCTCTTCTCCTCTAGAGCCAATAGTTGGAGCATTGCCCTGCCAATACCTTGATTTGGAACTTCTGGCTTATAGAACTATGAGAGAATAAAATCCTGCCACTCCAAATCACTAAATTCATAGTAATTTGTTACGGCAACTCTAGGAAATGAACACACTAGCTTGCAGAAACATGGTGTAGGCTGATAGTGACTGCTGTCTGCCTCTGCTGCTCAGTCAAGTCTCAGCTAGCCTGGCCCTAAAGGGAGTGAAATTAGACATCTTCTGAAATCTTGCAGCCACATCCCTTCTCTCACCATTATTGTTCTCTTCTCAAAATGCAATCTCCTGCATTTAGTCTGTCCCATACCTTACTTCTTGCTTCACCCATGATCCTAATTCTCCATTTCCTCCAAACAGAGCTAGCTACATAATTAATTTGTGGGGGCCAAGTGCAAAATCAAAATGGACCAGCAGAGCACTAAGCCAAGTACAGGGCCTTCTTAAAAGTAGAGCCCTGGGCTATTGCACTGGCTACATACTCACAAAGCCAGGCCTGCCTCCTAAATTTATCCACTCTGACCTTGCAGAATCCTTGTTCAATACTGAAAAATTCCACTACCTTCATAACTTAGTTATACTATGCTTCCTCCATTTTCTTGTGTTAGGTGGAAATCAGTTTTCTTCTGGGAACAGTTTCCCATAGATCTCCCTTCAGTACAGAGGCTTATTAGCTCACACCCTTGGGCCTCAGGCGGAAGCACAGGCATCCTTGAAGTTGCCCTGTATTGTTTCTGAACTGTGTTCCAGCTTTTATACTAGCCCTTGGTTCATTTAGACTCTTGCTCCCCAGATACATACTTTCTGCCCCAACTCTGCACAGTCATCCACCAGTTTCAGAACATTCCATCACACTCGTGGAAGTCTTTGGAATCTGACTCACTCCCTCTCTATCCCATGGCATCACTCATGGTGGCTTCTATGTCCACACGGGTAGCTTTTCCAGTATCTTAGTCTAGAATTTCTTGATCTTCATCCTATGTTAGCCTGTTCCACTCACAGCTCTTCCATAAACCATGACTTCATTCTACTACCAAAACTTCCAAGAAAAGTACACCACTTTGACTGTAATTTCTTATATTTTTCTCATTTGATTGAAATTTGTAGTTCTTTGACTTCATTTGATTGAGATTTGTAGTTGACTTTGTTTTCTTTCCCTTTTCATGTCTTCACTTATTTTTCTACATTGTCTTAAATCAACCTCACACCCTTGTCCTTCAACTGCTCTCTTAAAAATGACAGCCAAGTTTTCTCTTTTTCTTTCCATCAAATCACTTGGCAAAACCCCTATGTTGGATTAAACTTTCTACATTTAGACTCACGTATTTCACACAAATTCACATGAATTTGTACTTCTGTAGTAAGTACTTCTGTATATTTATGGTCAGGTTCTCTCTACCATTCCCAACAGCAGCCACTGCAAACCTTTAGGTGATTCACCTGGTTCATCACCTCCCTTATTTTCTAGTAGAAATGAGAGACTATCAAAAATATTCAACCCACTGTAAACAGACAAAAGCATATTATAAATAGTGTTTTCTTAAGTTTTATTTTGTCTTAATTGATGTAAATGAGATGATATTTATTCATATAAAAACTGTTTAGTGAATACCTATTTTGTACAGGTCCTATTTTGTACTAGGCCATGAAGATTAAGCCTTCAAGAAGCATACATTTAAGTGGTTCTGATGATTTCAAATATGTAACTCAAACGTGTATCAGTGAGAGCTGATAGTTTTATCAAATTTACAAAATACAGGTTTTACTAAAATTATTTTTGTAAAATAAGGAATGCAGTTGCAGAATCATAAAAATGCTATCATGGTGACATAACTTATAAATACAAACATTTTAGCATCACTCTCTAATATAGGCTCTCTAAGATAAACAGTTCTTAGAATAATTCACCTTAGATAATAATATTACATACTGTTACATAATAAAGTGATAATAGGTCTTAGAAATATATTTGATGTCATATAATAAATTTTGAAGTTATACTGAAAATATAAATAACCCAATCTCTTTAATATTTGTATGATCATAGAGAAACTATGTGTTTAGAAAATAAAATATACCAGTTGGCGTTTAGAAAAATCACAAGCTTTATTAACAGAGTGTAAGTTTAAAAATATCGATCTACCTTAAATGCAGAAAAACCTAAGTTCAAAAACTGATTTGAAGTCTTCTTAGCTATTTCATGTTATTCAAATTATCGAACTCTGATGGGGCTCAGTTTATTACGTGAAAATAGAAATGATTATTACTACATTTTGGGGGTAGAAATATTAAATAATTTAAAGAACTTGATTGTAGCACCATAGACACTTTAAATATTTTCCTGATTATATTTTCATATTTCACATAGCCTTGGCTTAAATAGAGAATTTAGAAGTAGTCAGTAGAGAAGTGGCAGGTTTCATAGGCCTTGGGTAGGAAGCCAGAGCAGAGTATCAAACAGCACATTGGTGTTAAGAAGACTTTGAACACTAATAATTATTTTCAGGAAACCAGAGGAGATCTCAGGACTTCAGTGAGGACAAACCACCTCTCTAGAAGCAGAGAGGAGCACTAGTATTCAATAATCAGTAGTTTATTGTCATCCATTTAATTTGGCTTTGAAAGCATACAGTGAGACCTTAATAGTAAAGACCTGATTTTCCTTCATGAGAACCTGAAAGTGAAACTTGACATTCATTGTTTATGCTTTTCATTGCCTGAAAGTTGTCAGCATTGCATGTTGCTTCCCAATCTGTTTAAATTATCTGCTAATAAAAACGAAGACCCAAATTTCGGTGCAGATAAGAAAACTATGCACATTCTTACCTTCTCTAAACAGCCACGATTCGCTCAAAATGCAATCTTAATGACACTTGGACTACAAAATCTCGCGGCGCGCACAAATAGGTCGGACGGACCAGTTGTTGTGTCCAGGAGCTCGGAGAGAAGTGAAATTCCCTCTCTTACATCAAGCAGATTCTTACCAGAACCTGAGCAGTCACTAGAGGGAACTGAGAGTGGCAGGCGGGGAGGACACGGGTTTTGTGATGATCACTGATGACTGGTTGTCTGTTAAGGCGCACGTAGGAACAAGTCTTGCCCAGGGCGCCAACGGGGAAGAGCCACCGTGGCCCTTGCCCCTAGAGCTCGCCGGTGGCCGGGGCGGCACTGAGACCCGGGCCACCGCGGGGGAGCCGCGCTCTGCGCTCGGGGGCGGGTCCCGGCGGCCGCTCCCTCCGCCCCCGGAGTCGTCGCCACCGCCTGGCTGCGCTCCAGCCCACGGCTCAGACACGGCAGCGTCCCCGGGGGCCGTAGAGGTGGCAGGAGCTAGAGCCCGCGTCGCAGCTCTCGGCCACCGAGAAGCCGGGCTAGCCGAGCGCCAAGGGACCAGACACGGCGGGCGGCTCTGCACGCGGCTGGTGAGTGTCTGGCGGAAGGGTAGCGGGAGAGGCTACTGCTGGTGCGAGGATGGAGGACCGGGGCTTGGGGAGTGGGGGGAGACTGAGCGAGGGAAGATGTGGTAAGTGCAACTTTCCCATTTTCTGCCCTGCCTGCACAGGAGTGGGGAGAATTCAAAGATGCCCCTTTTTCTAGGGCGACCTTATCATCAACATGCAAGCTAGGGTACTTTTAGAGTGAATGGGGTGCTCAGGTCAACCGGCGTAACCAGGGAGATCTGGTCACTGCTTTTTGCTCACTCTGCCCTGAAGGTGGGTATCGGTGACCTCTGCCAAGTTGCCGAGCACGTCGCCTCTCTCACCGCAATGCCATTTTCCTTGCACTGCGCGTTCCGAGCCCCAGGAAGTGCTTGTGGCCCGGGTCCAGCAGAGACCCGAGTTCTAACTGGCCCTGCCAGCTGTGTGGCTTTAGGCAAGTCATCTCACCTCACCAGTCTCCGTCCATTCTTTGATAAAATCTGTAGATGATTAGACAGGATGATCCCAAGGATCAGTCCGCATCAGCTATTGCATTTTCCCTGAGCCTATGACCCCAGAGGGCAGCCAGGGAGGGACCTGGTGTAAAGTGGTCTTAGGGACTTAGGGGACAGAGGGCGTATGGCTCCTGACTCCTGCTGCAACCTAGGGAAGCTCCTGGAAGTGCCTTTTCAGGACGGGCCTCGGCTTTGCCAGCTGCCCCTGCGGGCAAGTCCCTGCCCCGTGAGGCTGACAGGGGGGCCAGGCCCTTCTTCATAGAGCTCATCCCAAGGAACTCAGCAGATCTTGGTTCCTTTGGAAAAGCGTTTAGCACAAGGAGGCACAAGGCAAACACTAATCAATAAATAGCCAGTAGGGAGTAATATTAGTGGCTTTGAAAGAAGGTGGAAATTTGAGGCCAATGACCACATAAACATTCATCCAGGAAAACTACAAAACAAAAGTACTCACACTAATGGTTTGGGTACTAAAAACCTGTTGGATTAGAATTATTCTGAGCATTGCATTTCTCAATTTCTCTAGATTCAAAATCCACCTGTCCACTTTTATCACTTGACAACATGCTTTTCTTATTGACATTGACACACATTTAAAAAAAATCCTTCTGGGATTTAATATTCAGAAAGCTCAGAATTTGGATTATTAAAATGAGATCTGACAGGAAGCTCAGAAATTGGATTATTGAAATGAATCTGACAGGAAGTACTGTAATGGGGTAGGTTATGGATCAAAGATGTTATTAAGACCAGGATCTTGAAAACCTTGTTTCCTGTTAGTATGTCCTGTGGTCAGTGGCCCTCTACTGATTCTATCTCAAGAAAGTTCATTTTCTAAAAAGGTTTTAGAAGATTGAATTGTTCCATTCTGAAGCAAAGTATGCTTTGAAAAAATTTTTTGCAAAGAATTCTTAGTATTTGACTTTTTAGTCTTAGCTTTACTATAGCTTTTCTTCAACAAAATATCAAAGGCTAATGGAATACTTTATGTAGGATATTTAAAAATGTGTCACATTTCATTTTTGTTAAGGTATTTTTTTCTCCTTTTTTTAGTCACTTTTAAGCTGCAAATTTAATATTTAGGAATTTACCCCTTTCAGTGTTTTTAAAGAAATTTTATCAAGTTGTAAAACCATCACTATTATTCAGTTTTAGAACATTTTCACCATTCCAGGAAGGTACCTCATGCCCACTTATAGTTAATCTCTGTTCTCATTCTTATATTCAAGCAACCTCTAATTTACTTTCAGCCTCTATAAATTTGCCTTTCTGGACATTTCATATGAATAGAATCTTAGAATATGAAGTATTTTGTTTATGGCGTCTTTCATTTTAGCATAATGTTTTTGAAATTCATCCAGGTTGTAGCATATACCAGTATTCCATTCTTCTTTATTGTTGAATAGTTTTCAATTTTATGGATATACAATATTTGTCTACCTATACACCAGTGGATGAATATTTGGGTTGTTTTCAATTTGACTATAATGAATCATGATGCTAAGAACATTTACATGCAAATCTTTGAGGGTATATGTGTTTTCATTTCTCTTGGGCAGATATTTACCAGTAGAATTCTAGGTTTTATGATAAACTTATGTCAACTTTTTAAGAGCCTGTTAGAATAATGTTTATGTAGAAGTTATATTATTTACAAAATGTAGAAAATTGAAGATAAATAAATGTTTCTTACTGGGTCAAATGTGGTTTAATAGATGTAAATACTATGTAGAGAGAAGGCTGGAAGAGGAAACCCTTGACTTCTCAAATTTAGAGTTCAAATACAGCAAACAATTTTGAAAAAAATTATCAGAGATAAAATATTTTTTAAGGACAATTTTTTTGGAGGAGATTTAGATTCACAGCAAAATTGAAAGGAAGGCACAGATTTCTCATATGCCTCCTGTCTGGGCACATGCATAGCTTCCTCCATTATCAATATCACTCACCAGAGTGGTACATTTGTTACAATGGAGGAATCCACATTGACACATTATAACCACCCAAAGTCCATAGTTTCTTTAGGGCTCATTCCTGTATATTCTGTGGGTTTGGATAAATGTATAATGACTTATATCCATCATTATATTATCATACAGAGTACTTTCACTGTCCTAAAAATCCTCTGTTCTCTGCCTGTTCACCCCTTCACCCATTCTTTTTTTAAATGCTATGTGAAAGTAAATCAGATTTAATTATGACTAAGTTTCCTTCAGAATCTGAAAGAAGTCAGTTTAAAAATTGTGTTTTAAGATGTTAATGAGACACAGAACTGAATGGTTTGGTAGTAAATTCAGTGGCTTTCCCATTCCTTTAACCCAAGATTTTAATTGAGTTAAAAAAACATTACTGTCTGAATATCAAAACAAAAACCAAACAACCTCTACTTTAAATTCTATGCTAAAATAAGTTTCCTTAACCATGATGCTGCATAATTCTTTCAAATAGTAATTAAACAAATTCTGTTGTTAGATGTGGACATCTTTGGCCCAAGATTGAGTGATTTACATGTGCAGAAATCTCATATTGTGGATATCCAGGGCTTCTGTCTTCCTGTTTTAAAATTTCTGCCATTAGTACATGTTCTTCTCAGTCCATTGGTTTCAGAAATTTTCATATTAATGTGCTCTATGTAATTTTTATAAGTCATTATCTGTTAGTGACATTACATAAAAGAACTCCAGGTGAAGCATATAACTGTACCCAGAAAACCAAAAGTGGTTATTATTACTTTTTCTTGGAATGGCAATTGATTTTGAGAACTCAAGTAGCTGGTCCACTTTTTATTCAGGTGAGATTAACTTTTCATTCTAGATCTCCATGACAAATGGCTAGCAGTTTTATGAATCTTCTTATGCAAGTATGATGCATGCTATGGGCTTTATAAATCAGAGCCGATGTGTGTTCTCCAGTCACTCCTATTCTTAAAAAGTGATGGTGTCCAAGAGTTGGGTGCTTGGTTGGAGGAGAAGCTCAGAGCTGCCTAAATAAGATGGAAGCAATTCAGATTTGTATAAATTCCTGAACAGGCAGAAGTAATCTAACCTAGAATCCTAGATCAACTAGAATAGGATTTCTCAGTCTGGAAAGGGGGCCAAGGGAATGGAGACGCTTTAAGGTTATGTAGTCTGAAGTCAAAGCAGTTTGAACACTTGTTTGGAGGAGCAGCAGAAGCATTTATGTACAATGTAAATGGAACTAAATGACCTTCTCTACCTCTTGGATTCTCCCGCCCTATAGTCACCACCTCCTGTCAAACCCTAAGATCTATTATGCTGATGGCAAAGAATCCCCATTTGGGAGTGCGGGAATCAGCGTTGTTAACTGAGGTCCAGTGTGATGTTTTCTGGAATAAAACCATGGAAGACAGGAAAGAGTTAAACAATCTTCCCAAGCATACTTATATTTAACTGTGAAATGATTTAATTCTAGACTAATCTTTGGGCTGAGCTAATATGTCTCAGGAGAAAACACTATTCTCTAATTGTGTGCGTGTGTGTGTGTGTGTGTATGTGTGTGTGTGTGTAACTAATGACAATGTACAACTCTTGCAGGTACATTAGTTCATTATGTTTGTTTATTTTAAAGATGAGAATAAGTACTTCTATCATGTAGTCTCTTGAGCCAGGTATAATATTAAATCTCAAAACACTGAAATAAGCCCTTTTTGTCTACCTTTCCCAGAGAGACCTTGAAATCTAATTTTAAAAAAGCTGAATTATACATATGGTGGATTTTGTCACATTCTGAAGGTTTATAAAGAGTCTATCAAGCCAAAAGAGGCCATTACAAGACCAGGGCTTCCACAGAAACTATTGCCTCTTATTTCTATATCCCTGAAGAAGGTTGTCTATCATAATTGTGTATGTTGCAGTAAAGAAGCAGAACTTTTCACTGAAAAATAAAAAGCAACTCGACAACTTTTTAATATTCCATGAAGCTGTATGTATGTACCTATATCACTTTTATAGCTCAGAAGAGGCTGGATTTGAGGGGTATTGGACAGACTGTTGTCTGTCAGCCAAGCAAGAGATACTAAAGAGTAAGTCCGGGATTAGGGATGAAGTATTAGAGATGAATGAGAGATTTCAAAGTCTAGAAATACCAGGAGCCAAAATGATCAGGCTTGATGATCATTGAGATATAAAATCAAAGAGAGATGGGAATGAAGAGTGCTTCTCATATCCATGGCTTAAAGTTGAGGGCTTTCACTGCCTACAAAGGTGGCCATATGAGAATGAAGGCAGACTTGGTGGACTTACTGGGTTGGATAATGTCTCCTCAAAATTCATGTATTTCTTGGAACCTCAGAATATGACCCTATTTAGATATTGGATCATTGCTGTTGTAATTGGTTAAGATGAGGTCATACTGGAGTAGGGTGAGCTTTTAACCCAATATGGCTGGTGTCCTTATAAGAAGAGGAGAAATGACATACAGAGACACATAGAGGAAAGACACACATGTGACAATGGAAGCAGAGATTGGAGTTATGCAGATGCAAGGGATTCTGAGATTTTCCACCCACCATCAGAAGCTAAGAGAGAGGGTTGAAATGGATTCTCTTTCGGAGTTCCCCAAAAGGGAGTAACTCTACTGACACCTTGATTTTGGATTGCTGGCTTCCTGAACTATATGAGAATAAATTCCTGTTGTTTAAAGCACCTGGTTTGTGGCAGTTCATTATGTCAGCCCTCGGAAGCCAATACAGTGCATATGGGGGAAGATAATGAGTAAAAGATGAAAGGCTGTGTTATACGAAGCTTAGGAGACATAGATTTAGTTGACATTGGCATCCAGGAGGTAGATGTAATGATGAGACTGCCTACAAAAGCACGGAGAATGAAAAGGGAAATGGAAGAAAACTGAAGTCTGAGAATGAGTTTTCCTAGGAGCCTAAGAAGAGAAACTGGAAAGGCATTGTCATAGCAACAAGAGCTTGCAGAGCTTCAACATGTGTGGCTTAAGCAACAGGTCATAATCATCAGAAGCTCTAGTAAGAGAAGGGCTGACAGGGCCTTTTATTTGACAAATGGAAAGGAAGAGTAATGGCTGTATGATTGGCAGGTGAGCGCTAAATCGTATGGAGTGAGAAATGTGAAATAAGGAAATGGGGTCAGCTAGTGTGAAGTATTCATGTTGGGTGGGTAATGGGGTCAGGACACAGGGCCAAATTAATTTGTATTTAGTGTTTCATGGACAGCTTTGGTTCTCTCTTTAGATGCCATGAAGGACCAATTAGTGTGGGAGAGACCAAAGGTACAGAAAAGATCATTCATGGAGCTGATTTCCAAAGGAGGAAATGGGTTTGGGGCAAAGGTAGAGACTTTAAATGTATAATATATTTTACAATCCATAAAAGAAACTTGAAATTTGTCTAAGAGACAGTAGCTATTTTTTCTTTCCATGGAAATGATCATACCTATTCAGAGAAAGGAAACTACTATTTGCTGAGCAACAAACCAGGTCCAAGCTAGGAGTCCTATTTCCATTTATTCTCCATCCTGTCGTGGTAGTTTTATGGCTCTATTTTTCCAGATAACTACGTAAAGAGAGTACCTATCCTAAGTCCTTTACAGAAAGTGTTAGAGTTGAGGTAACAAATCAAGTCTGATTGGTGTCTAAATTCACAGCCTTTCTACCATTTTAACTCAAAACACTTCAAGCTCATTCACTCATATGGGACATTTGTAAAAGTCACTGCTGAGCATGACACACACCCAGTGCCCATCCTAAGTATCAGTTGTAAAGATGGTTACAACAACGAACAAAGTGATAAGGGGCAGTGCAACCACTGTTACCTGATGCAGTTGAAGTCCATATCCACTGAACCAGGTATAGGTCTAAACCAGGTCATTTCAGGTTTTCCATTCACTTGTATCACACAGATTTGACAGTGTGGAAATGGGAGCAGTCTGCAACATGCAGGGTGGGTGGGGGGAACAGTTTTTATTTGTTTGCCTCAGGGAGGAGTGGGAGAAAGTTTTCGGGGGAAGTGAGGATTCCTTTTCTCACAGGGTAGATCTGGGTCAGTTGCCTGAGATGTTTGTGGACTGTTGCCAGAGAATATTAGGCTTCACATTAAACTCAGTATACATTGTCCCAACCTATACTGAGAAGTCCATGTTTTTGGGTGCTAGGTTTGAATGCTTTGAAAGGTAATATATACATTTCAGTTTTAATTGCAAAGAAGGAGGAAACAAAGCATTTTTAAATTCAGAGATATTTATTTTTACCAACTCTTTAAAAAGTATCTCAATTTATCCTAATTTTTTGAAAATTTCTTATAATATCCATCAGTAATTTTATTAGTCTTAATACAATAATCAATTGGTTCAGTTCCTCACTTTGTAGGTTTTGTCTCAATATGATTCACCTGAAATACGGATTAATGAAATATGGATTTTGACAAATGACAATAGTTTAGGTGTTATTGAAAAATATCTCAAATTATCTTACAAAAGGATTGTTATGGGTTTACTTTACTTGTTAACTTTCTTTTGGATATTTTTATCATAAAAATATCACTATCATTACATAAAGCCATTACACTATCAAGAACACTTAAAGATTTTTTAATTTCAGTTCTAATATTCAGTCATTATCACTTCAATATCGAGTCTCTCAGTCTTATATGTTTATAAGGATACATTTTTATATCAATGCAATAATCATGTGCAGTTTTATTTTACGTTTTCTTCCTCTTAAAATTACTACTAACAGAATAAAATGAATAGGAAGAGCAAATTTTAAAAAGTAAGATTTTTTCTAATTATGTAAAGTAACCCATGAAATGGTATTTGGCTAGATAAAATTTAAGGGTATGAACCAGAGAGTTTTCCAGTTTACTGAGAAGCTGTATTTTAATTTTGCTCCATCCTGTAGTAATCATTGATTTAACAAAGAAATGAGAAACAAGGAAAAGGAAAACATACCCAAACTATTAAAATACATTTCTTTAAATGTTAACAATGTTCAACTGTAGACTTCAGTTTTTCCATGGACAATATGTACTTGCTGTTGTAAATTTTTCACCCAAAACCACAGATGTGAATATATAATCAAGTGATTTTTTTTTCAATCTGTTCCTTTTCTCTACTATCCATTATTACATTATAATGAATTATTTCACATGTTCTCTGGACAGGTAATGTTTGCCACTTAAAATTTCACTAAGTTTTAAACTTTAAAATATTGAAATAGCTTTTTTGAAATAACATACATTGCAATGAAAATCAGAAATTTCAGAATTGTATTAAGCAAATAAGATGAGCCTATAGCTCCACCACTAGTTATAAAATTCTTTGAATATATGTAGCTTTTTAAAGACAAGTAAAATATCATATGCCCCATATCTCCTTTACTAAATAATCTCATTTTTTCCAAAGCAATACAGCATGTTTTTAGACACTGTGTAGTATTCTGTTAAAATTTTAACTGATCTCTATTGGTAAATTTGAAAAATATTCCAAAATTTGATTTTATAAATAATACCATAGTAGATGACTGTTCATAATCTTTATACATTGTACAAACCTATTGAATGAATTCCTTTGAATACATTTCTAGACAAAGAAATGCTAGGTCAAAGGATATTCACTTTTTAAATATTTTTGATACATTTTGCAAAATTTCTTTTGAAAAGCCTATAGCAATTTATACTTAAAATAGCATTTTTACTAATATACTAAAATGGTTTCAAAAATTTTTAATTTAGAAATCAGTAGGAAAAGATAGCTCATTATTTGTATTTCTTTGATTGCTTTTGAAGCTGAATATTTTTAGTTAACAAATATGTTTATTAGATAACTTTGGATTTATTTTTACAAATTGCTTTTTTATATTCCTTGCCTATTTTTAATCATATTTTGTTTCAAAAGTGTTTTATTCATAAGGATATTAACTCTTTGTATGTCTATTATGTTTCAGTTTTTAAATCTGATTCTTTTTTGCCATGAACTAGTTAGGGAGGATTGTTTTGTAGAATACTTAAATTTTATGGATGTCAAATCTGCCAATTTCTTCTCAAATAGTTTCTGATTTTGTTAAGCGTGAGAAGGACTTTTCCACTTATGAAAAGTTTCCTACTTACATAAAAAGATGTTTCTCAGTGAATTCCATGTTTACACTAGCATAAGTCCTTTTATTAATTTACAATTTTAATCCTTTGAAAGTTATTTTAGTAGGGAAAGAAGTAAGAAATCTAATGTTATTATTATATATTTTAACGTCTAGACTCATGTCAAATCCATCTATTCTATTATGGGCTCCTTCCCCACTGATTTGAAATGGCATCCTGCGCCTCTTTACCCTTGTGCGTCCTTGGAATCCTCCTTCCTCTCAGCTGTCCCTTCCCTGGTGAAGTCCCACCGACTTCGCAACATCACTTGCTGGTAACTGCAGGCTCTTCCATTGCGTCCCTGAGCTGCCTTGATCCATATCTGTCATGCACACCTCACCCCAGAGGGAAAAGGAATTCCATGTCCCATGTTGTAGCTGCAGGCTCATGTTAATTCTCACATTGCCAGTTTGGAATATATTATTTTGTGAGCCTTGCAAAACATTATTTTCTAATGCTTTAAATCTCTGTTTTTATCATTAGTTTACTCATTTTTCCTCTTTCTTTGAAATATTATTATTCTTTGTACTGCCTCTACCTGATCTAATCTCTACTTTTTATTCTTCCTTCAAAACCCATTCCATCACGCCTTCTGAAACACCTGTTCAATCACAATGAGCTCCTCCTAGCCTATGCTTTTCTCAATAGCCCTGAAACTTGACTCTCGCCTGGGTGTACTACTTCCTCTTGAGTTCTTTGGAGACTTTTTATTATTCCATAGTCCAGGAATCTCTGATTGGAAAGGTGGATCACATGCCCTCCATATCCCACATCTCACCTCTAAACCATTATTTCTCCATCCTATTCTACTCTCCCCTGTTCTTTGAGCCATCTGATTATACCATCCTTTACCATTGTTCATTCCTATTATCTACTCACCACCTGAACAAACCCCTCCTTCACTGAACACTCCAGCAACTGGTACACTCCACCTTCTCCTACCCTTCTCCTGTCCTCAATCTGGGTGACTCCATGTCTACACCCAACACCACGCCTTTCAGTTTTTGGCCTCCACAACTCAAGCAGTACTCTCATGTACTTCTTCTCACCCAACCACTTCTGTAGCCATCCCTGGACTTGTTATCATATTAAACTGTTCCTTCCTAAAATCTCAAATTCAGGAACTCTCTGGGCATAGCATCCTGTATTTTTTACACCAATCCAAAAGATTCACATTACACTTGTGCTTTGGGATCATTAATATGACAGATTCTTCACCCCATCTATGTTCACTTTTCATGCTATTATTCTGGGTGTAAGATGTTTCTCAGTGGATTCCATGTTCCCATCAGCATAAGTCAGTAGAGAACCTAAGAATTATGTGCTTCTGGTTATTCCCTTACCACCCTCTCCTCTACAAGTTCAGCAACCCAGAACCTCACCTCTGCCTGCCTTGAATGCTCCATGACCTAATGACCCCTTATCTTCTTGTCTGTACAAATCACTGCAAGAATCATTATACTCCTATGTAGTATAACCAATTGTTCTGGTTTTCCTGGAACCAAGGGGTTTCCCAGGATGCTACATGGAGTAAGCTTTTGATGTAAAGACTCCACACTTTGGAAGTTTTTGGAATTTCTTATTTTCTTTTTACACATCACCTGTCTTCGTCTTCATTTTCAAGCCATCTGCTACTATTTGCTCCAAAGTATGCGATAGCTCTTACTGCTCCCTCTCTTTCCCTATATCCCTTTCAATCTATTGTTGGTTGAGAAATTCAGATAACTAAGTGCATTAGTCAGGAATGTTACAGTTGTCCATGACAGAAAATTCACATCCAATTGGCTTAAGGAGAAAGGGAGAAAAGGATTTATCAGATATTTGTTAACCCAGCTTTTAGCTGCAGTTTGATCTGGAGCTCAGATTATTTTTTAACGACCTGATTTCCTTCTACTTCTTGGTTCTGTCTACTCTCCTTCAACTTGTTTCATTTTCAGGCTCTTCTTGGTGACAAAATAGCTATCAACAGCTCCAACACTAACTTCTCAAGTACAAATTCAAAAAGAAAAAGTGTCTTTACTTAGTAGCATTAGCACCAGTCCTAAAATGGACTAACTTGCATCGTGAATCCACTTTAAGCATTTGCTGGATTGAGAGATGTAATAAGCCTGCTGGGGCAGGTTTGAGTCACACACCACTTCTGAGCCAATTACTATGTGCAGGAGCATTTGGAGCTCTGATTTGTTAGGTCTGGGTCTCAGCTTCCTTCTTGTCAACAACATGGAGTAAGTCTAGGAGGCAAGGCTTCCTGAAGGGGAAGTGGATGATGGGCAGGAAAATTTTTACTCTCCTCCAAACTGGTGATAAACAGGTTAAAAACAAAACAGAAGCATAAACATTCTCTGATTAAACCTTTACGAATGTCTTATGAGTAAAATTGTGAATGCTATTAGTATATAGATTTTATTACATTTATTTTCACTGAACAGCAGTTTTTTTTAAGTAGCATAGTTTTTGACTGTAGTTCTTGCAGTTAAGTTGCAAAATAAGCAAAGTTTGTATGAATTTTGTTCAATATAATCCCCCTTAATCATTGTTAATGAATTTTATTTTAAATTCTATTCAAATAATATTCTGATTATAAATAATAAATAAGAAAGAAGGAAATCCTTATGTAAATCATTTTGCAGCTAACATTTAAGAAAGCATGTTGACACATGGTTTGTGGGATAATAATGGAAAAATAACGAAACTAGAAATTAAAATGCTTTGTTATGAGGCCAACTCAGCTTTAATTAGTCATGTGATCCTGAAGAAGTCTCTTAATCTCCTGAGATTTTGTTTTCTTGTCAACATGTTTATGCCAATAGAAATAATATGATTTCAGTTCATCATGAAATTGGTACATTGAAAACAGTATGTGTGTTATTCTAAATAGAGCAAAATTTCATACTTTAGGGCTATTTGTGCCCATTCATTTTCAGGTTCGTTTCTGTGGATGGTTATAGAGGTCCTGTATTAAAGTTTTTAATGAATTTTGGAACTCAGTACATGGATCTCTCAGATGAATAGTTCACTAAATTCAGATAAACCAATATCTATTAAAAAGCACCTTCCTGGATTAAAGTGTTTGCGTTAGTGCAGAAGTGCATACTGGCAGGAGTGAGACTCTGTCCTTTCTATAAGAAGCTTAGAGTTCCATCTGTTTGGGGGAAGCGAGCGAAGATAATATACGCAATTTTCCTGTGAGGCAGACTGTGACAGGTGCCATGAAAGAACTAAAAGTGCTGTAGGGTTTCAAAAAAGAGAAAAATAAACTTTGAAGTTAATCAGAAAGACTATATAGAGGGTGGAATAATTGGGATGGTCCTTGAAGGACTGATAGAATTTGTGGGCAAAGTGGCCAAAGCATTCCTGACTGAGAGAACAGCATGAACAGAGGTACAAAGAGAAAATAATGAGACAGAGCTGTGTGGAATTTTAGGGACCGGGAGAAGCTGAGGGTGGAAAGATATGTTGAGGTTGTAGTGAAGAGTCTTAAATGCTGGGATGAAGACTTTGGATATAAGTTTGTGGCTAATTTGCATCCTTGGAAGTTTTGAATAGAGAGTCATGTAATTAGTAGTGGACTCAGTGAGTCAAAAAGTATTTTGACAGATTGTTTATATGTGAATAAATATAAGAATTGTATACATTTAAAAAAATAAACCAGATAGAGAAGAAATGTTAATACAATACAAAAATATGTTTCTTTATTGCCAATTCAATATGAATTGGTAATGGCAAGTGGTTGTACAAAAAAGGGAGTATATATATATATTTTTTTCTTTTTTTTAAAATTTTTTATTAAGGCATGATTGACATACACTCTTATGAAGGTTTCACATGAAAAAACAATGTGGTTACTACATTTACCCATATTATCAAGTCCCCACCCATACCCCAATGCAGTCACTGTCCATCAGTGCAGCAAGTTGCCAGAGACCCACTATGTCCCTTCTCTGTGCTACACTGTTCTCCCCGTGATCCCCCACACCATGTGTACTAAACATAATACCCCTCAATCCCCTTCTCTCTCCCTCCCCACCCGCCCTCCCATACCCCTCCCCTTTGGTAACCACCAGTTCATTCTTGGAGTCTCTGAGTCTGCTGCCATTTTGTTACTTCTGTTTTGCTTCATTGTTATACTCCACAAATGAGGGAAATCATTTGGCACTTGCCCTTCTCCACCTGGCTTATTTCATTGAGCATAATGTCCTAATGTCCTCCAGCTCCATCGAAGTTGTTGCAAATGGTAGGATTTATTTCTTTCTTATGGCTGAACAGTATTCCATTGTATATATGTACCACATCTTCTTTATCCTTTAATCTACAGATGGACAGTTACGTTGCTTCCATATCTTGCTATTGTAAAAAGTGCTGCGATAAACATAGGGTGCATCTGTCTTTTTGAATCTGAGAAGTTGTATTCTTTGGGTATATTCCAAGGAGTGGGATTCCAGGGTCAAATGGTATTTCTATTTTTGGTTTTTTGAGGAACCTCCATACTGCTTTCCACAATGGCTGAACTAGCTTACATTCCCACCAGCAGTGTAGGAGAGTTCCCCTTTCCAAAGGGATTATATTTTTAAGTGGCAAAATGAAGTGACTTATGCAGAACAAGGGATGTGTTCAATTCCCTTTTGCCATATTCAGATTGTTTGGGACCCTCTGCTCCTACAAATACACACACACAGACACACACACACACTCACAAAGTGACCTGGATGGTGAGTTACTTCAGAAGTGATATAAGGAATAGTTATAAAATGGAAATATTTAGCTTGAATAAATAAATGCTTGGGAAAGGGGGCATGACAATACAGTATGACATCATGTATTAAAAAGCAGAGAAACAAACTCAGATTGGAGTTGGCTCTGGCTTGTAATCTCAGCTCTGATTCTAGCTAGCTGTGCTATTTTGGGAAAAGTTCTTATCCTTTTGCAGGCTATTTCTATTTTTTTTTGGTAAATACAGAGGTGATACTATTTACTTGCAGTTTTATTGTTATAATTAATGATTGTCAAATAGCCAGTACACTTTCTGGTAACCAGTACCTCTCCATTATTTGTGTCCATTATTTTTATTTGAAGGACTGTCTTACATACATAGGGGTTTAGGCTGGTCTTGTGAGGTACCTGAGAAAGATTTAGGACTAATGTTGGAGAAAAAAAGATTTTTTACCTCAAAATGAAACAGATATGCAAAGGTTAAGCTGCAATAGAAAAGCAATGGTATGTCTGAGTGGGGTGCCTCCTGTGAGGTCCATGGTGGTAGTAGGCTAGAGCCAAGGATATTTATCTTTTACATGAAAGTAAAGAAATCGTCATCCCAACAAAATCTAGGAGGGAATTCTCAAAAGAAGGGCTTTTCACTCTTTTCCACCAAAGAATCCCCAGAAATCTAGAGGCATGATTCAAAGTGCTCCACAGAAAAGTGCAGTTTCTTTGCAATTTCATATTCATCTTACAAGTATGTATATGTTTTGCAGTTTACTTTATAATGTCTTTATTTTGCTTTAAAATACAAATATGCTTATAATGTGTGTGTATGTATATTTATTTTATCTAGTAAGACTGTGTTTGATATACAAAATTTATCATGTGATTGTACCTTCCAGTATACAGTCAAGTTTTCCAAAGGTACAGATCTCTTAGTTGAATAAGCACAGCCTTAGCAGAGTATAGAACACACAAGCTCATAGTAGAGTAGGAATTTTCTTTCTGATTACCACAGACAGGCAAACAATTCATATTTCCACTAATTAAAATTTGTGTTATGTGAATTAACTTAGACAAGCATATTACTGTTATTATAAGTATTTGGCAGTATAGTTGCATAAAAATATATGTAAACTTAAGAGTTTATAGAAAAAACACAAAAACATTGTTCTATTTGAAAATGGAGGCCTACAGCTCTGTCTGCTGAGGTGGTGAGTTAGAGGCGGGTGGCTCTGTGATATTACACTTGGCTGCTGCATCTGTGAACTTTTGTGTACTGTGTTCATGTTCCTGCTTCTTTGATTAGTGCTTTGAGGGAGACAGATGTGGAGTAAATGCTGTTTTGTGAAGTATTATTTAGAAGATTTTAAAATTACAATAGCTTCCTGTTGCTTCTTATTTAGCCTCCCCCAAAACATTTTTGGGGTTTCTTTTATACTCTCTTCCCTACTTAAGTTGCACCAAGATTCCTACAAGAACTTTGTTCATCTGGATGGGAAACTGCTTTCCTGACACCAGCTCCAGATCAGCTTTTAGTGATCTTGTTACCTGACCATGTAGCTCCCTTGAGTTGCATATTGTTATGATTATAATAAAAGGGGCACAGCAATTTGGTTATATTTGCCATTTTACTGGGCGGATCAGATCACTGCAGAGGTATCTGCTTTTTTGCCCTCATGATTGTCATAGTTTAGCAAGAAGACCAGCCCAGAAGTCAGGAGATTAAATTTTTGTTTCAGGTTTTGATGAATTGCATTATTAACCATACTTATTAACTAAGAGATTAAAAACACCTGATCCTCATGCATTTTACTATTTTTCCTAGGAGTACTGTTCTCTAGTTATTCATCAAGTATAGTATAAACACCTTCCTAATGCCAAGGAATATGCCAGGCACCAAGGAGGCCAGCCCGAACAGAACAAGGTCCTAGGCCTTGAAGAACATGGGATGAATGTCGAGTAGGTAAATAACTGTAAAACAATGTGACTGATGTCCAGTAGCAATATGAATCAAGTCTAAGGAGGCTCCAAGGTGGTTACAAATAATTGTAAAATCAGGGACTGTTCCCCAGAGGAGGTGATGCTATTGTTAGACCTTGAAAGAGAACTATTAATTTGCCAGGCAAAGAGGAATGTGTCCTAGGAAAAGGAGAGACTTCAAGTGTGTCCTGTGTTTAGGAAACTATAATCAAATCAATATAGTGGACAGCAGCAGATGTGGCTGGAAGTTCATTTGGAAATAGATTCAGAAGTGCCTTTTATATCATGCTAAATAGCTTGGACTTGAATGAAGGTTTTGACTTAGTGGAGTAGGAGGCTCTTGTTTGTACTGTGGTGTACTGGCACCAAGTCCACGTCTCTCAGAGCACATTCCTCTTGCTCTGTAACAGAGAGGTAAGGGACAGTGGGGGGACAAGGGCAGGGCTGGACTCATGTTTTGATGTGTGATAAGTTTTTAGATTTAGATTAATTGATTGAGTCATTGCATTTGCTCAAGGAAGTTGTTTGGATATAGATGGAAAAATATGCCTAATTTATATTCATTGAGTTCAGAGTCTAGAACTAAGGAGACATTGAGGATGAAGATGTAAATTTAGTTTAACTCCAGATAAGAGTTGAAGGTCTTTCCTAGAAATTGCTATTCTTAAATAGAGTTGTGTGTTAAAATATTTTAGGAACAGGCTTGCCAGAAGAATAATGTGATTCTTATGTTTTACCCATTTTTTCACCTGTTAACAGAAAATATCCAAATAACAAAATTCTTTGAAATTATGAAAGTTTGAAGGTCATATTTTAAATGTTACTTGAAAAGGAATGGCCTCCTTTATGTGTGTGTGCTTTTTTTTTCTTGTGTGTGTGTGTGTGTGTGTGTGTGTGTGTGCTTTTTTAAATACATTTTTTTGGCCACAGATTTTTGGCTCTGATGCATTAGTTTTCTGTCAGCTTCTCTGAAGATCCAAGGATAGAGTTTAAATTAAGGATAGATTCAAGGGTACCCTTCAGGGTAGGAACTAGCT
Source organism: Manis pentadactyla (assembly GCF_030020395.1). Lineage (NCBI taxonomy): Eukaryota > Metazoa > Chordata > Mammalia > Pholidota > Manidae > Manis > Manis pentadactyla. Next base: position 67,149,104 of record NC_080030.1, on the reverse strand, counting down.
CTGCCCTGGTTTTCATTTAGCGACAGTTGGAGAGCATTCTGAGAAATGTGTGTACATTATGTAATTAGTCACTTAGGGCCACAGGCCTCCTGTTAACCTGGCCCTCTTGAGAGGCAGTGTGCTGGGAGCGGCAGGGCCAGGCTCTACGCTGTTGCCTGGCAGTCCCAGAGGAGCAGTCATAAGGGGCTGTTGCTGAGCAACTGGGGTGCTCCTGGCGGCGCATCATTCTCTAGGGAGTTTTACAGTAGTAACGGGCCTGCCTCCATGGGAGAAGCAGTACAGTTTGGTGGCAGGCCAAGCCCCCCTCAGAGGCACAAGGGTTGTTATCAGTAAGTATTTGACCTTAGAATCAAAGACAATAACTTATGATCTATGAACATCCAAGTGATTTATGGAATTATTGATGTCAATTTAATTAAACATGAATTTGGACCAAAGAAGGTAGCTGTGGCAGCTAGAGTTCTCATTTCAAATACTTCCATTCTAGTTTCCTTCTCCTTCAAGCTTAGTTGAAAGGTAAGTTTTCTGAGTCAACGGAAAATAATTGTCTTTATACCACATGGAATATGTAACTTTCCCTATTAATATTATTTAGCCAAAGTACATATTTACATGTGAGAAAAACCAGTAAGTTAACTCTGATCTAGCCAGGTGGGTCTGAATGGAAATGTGTTTGACTCTGTATCTATGTAAGAACTAGTAGAAATATTTGAGATACTGTTTTGAGTTTTCTTTCAGTGTAGAAAAGCCAGAAGATAATTCACTGGGTACACATCTTATTTTTATTTTTAATATTTAACACGATCCAGAAATGACTCATCAGGAGAGTTGATAAAATATCAGAACGAATCAACACTCTTAAGAAAGCTGAGTTCTGCTTTTTGGACTTAAAATTGCCTTTGTTAACATAGTAGCTTCTCCTGAAGATTTCAGAGACAAAATTTGAAAGGGGAAAATTGAGCTCTTTCAGTATCTTGGAATAACACACAATTGCATCAGAGACTAAAATGTGCCGCAGAGAAACACTCACCTGTCAGATCTGAGGAATAATTAACATTGGCCAGCTAGACAGAAGTGACGGAACACTACCTCCCCTCCTCCCACTGCTGTTTCTCTTGATATTTCTGGCCTTGGGACAATTGTTTGCCGGCTGATCCTAAGAGCTCCGGAGGCAGCGTTTCACTGGGTACAAAGGGGAAGCCTCTTTGTTAGTATTAGGGCCTATACTCTTTGAGGGAGCTATATTAAAAAAAAAAAATTACTTAAAAAAATTCCTCTCAAGAATTGCACACAGATTTTTTGTTTGCACACATTCATAGACACCCACTATGTGTCTAAGCCATTTGATTAGAGTATTACTGAGATATTATATCATAGTAATAGATTTAAATGTTTTTCGGAGATGCCTTATTTAAGGCTACTTCTATTTCTAAAAGTGATCTTTTTACTTTTTATCATATATGTCACTGGCAGGAGCATTCGATTTATCTTTGTTATGTAAGATTATTAATAAATCAAAACAGATTAAGCACAGCATGTGCCAGGCATTGTTCTATATGACTTAAGTATGCCATTTAAGTAATCCTACAACTCTATGTGATAGGTTCTATCATTATGGATATTTTACATAAAGGGAAATGTCAGCTTATCCAGAAAGTTTAAGTAACCAAGCCAATGTATGCAGTAAGATTTATTATCAGAAAGTCTGTCTTCAGAATCTGCTCTCAACTATTACAGTATATTTTAAGCACCATATTATTTCATGAGGGCAATCCAGCTGGTATTCACAACAATCTTGTTTTTAGGTTATAATGATATAATGATGTAATAGAACAGAGTGAGAACTATGAAATCATTTGCATAACTAAGTTTGTCTATTTTATTCTTTGGGCCTATAATCCACAGCAGGAAGCCTTTTAAAGCAAGCTTTGTTACATCCATCCAAATTCTATGAATGTGAAAAAATAAATTCAGGAGTCATTTAGCCCTGAAGTTGTTTCTCTTCAGTGTGAGATGTAAAGTGTATTTTCTTTGGTAAATGAGATATGAAGGAGGGAGAAATGGTTAAAAGAAGAATGAGAGGAAATGAGTAAGTAAACTGTTTTTGAGTCAATTCTCCCAAAAATTCATACTTCTTAGAACTTTGAGATAAAAACAAAATAACAAGTTAAGGAACTGTTATTTAGACTTAAGAGAAACATAAGGTGGAGAGTAAGTTATATAAAAAAGCTAGGTCAGTAGGCTGTGAATATTGTGAGGCATCAGTGACAGGCTTTAGAGTCAGACAGAGCTGAACTTGAATCCTGTCTCTATGATTTATAAGCTGTGTGACCTTTGAGAGGTGCCACACCATCTCTAAGCTTTGAACAAAGTCCACTGTGTGGTAGATTAATAATGATGATTAAATGGAGCAAAATGCAAACTATCTTGTTAGCCTCATGCCACAAAACATATGTTTATTAAATGTGAAAATAATTTTACATCCTCTCCCTTCCAGCAGCAACAATACAATAAAAGAGAGCTATCCTGGGGACTTCAAGGATTAAGGGAGCTTCACAGTGGGATCATATGGTCAAAGTTTGTCAATATTTTTAAGATTCTTGGTCAGCTTTGCCAAAGTACAACATAAAAGCAGTTGTACAATGCAAGCATTATATTTGCAATTAAAAAGCCTTATTTTACTTTGCCTATTACAAATGTTTACAATATTGACTTGACTCTAAGAAGACAATGAGACTGGATATTAAACTATTTGTATTAACTGAATCTGAAACATGAATATATCTCTATCTCTGAATCCTAATCACTTTCATCAGGTCCTCTTATTTCATTCTCTAGTTTACTGAGGCTTTATTCAAAAATTTTTTTGAATTAATTTCAGATAAATTAGAGATAAGACACTTAGATAAAATTTGGATTTTGGTCATTTGTGTACATTTCTTATCAGCTACTCCAGCCGTAACTCTCTGTCCTCTGAAACAGGATCTGTGCTTCCTCCATGGCGTCTGCCATATTGTAGACAGTAATGGCCAAATGTATGAATGGACGAAACATGTTATTTACAATTTTATGTAATACAAAAATATTAAAGTTTTTGAAAATGTAGCAGTTGCCAAATATCTAGTTAATAGGTTAGTTTAAAAATTGTCACAGCTGTAGAAATACGTGGTAGGAAAAAATTAGAAAACAATGAATTAAGGGTCAGTAAGTAAATAAAGGAATTTGAATAGAATAATGCTTGCTAATTTTCTTGTGAACATTTTTATAAATGAATACATGAGTTTTCCATATTTTCACAAATGGTATAAATATATATCTTTTTAGAACTGCATGGAGCAGGAGTGGATATAAAATATTTGCAAATCTTCATTTTTAAATTATGATACAGCTTTTGCTCATGCAAGTAAAGATGTACAAATTTTCCAGTCAATAATCACTAATTGAGTTCCTACAGTATATTGTGCAAAATCCTATAGATGGATGAATAAAACTTTTCCATTTAGGACATCCACTGGCTGCCAGGGAAGACTGTCACACACAGAGCTGCAGTGAAAAGCTGACCATGAAAAGTGCATTAAAGAGTTAGGAACAAAATAAGTTAAAGGCAGGGACTATGATGAACACCAAGCCGGAGGAATGCCAGAGATTTCCAAAAGAAGCAGCCTTTGTGTTGGGCCAGAGCTTCCTAGTGTGACGTGACGTGCTTTCTAGGCAGAAGAAGAGGCTGGTTTTTTTTTTTTTTTTGGTATCATTAATCTACAATTACATGAAGAACATTATATTTACTAGGCTCGTCCCTTCACCAAGTCCCCCCCACATACCCCTTCACAGTCACTGTCCATCAGCGTAGTAAGATGCTGTAAAATCACTACTTGTCTTTCTGTGTTGCACAGCCCTCCCCGTGCCCCACACACACTACACATGCTAATCGTAATGCCCCCTTTCTTTTTCCCCGCCCTTATCCTTCCCTTTCCGCCCATCCAGAAGAGGCTGTTTTTTATATGGCCTTTTTGTGCAATTCTTTTGGCATTTGTTGCCAGTTCCATGTGGCCAAGAGGTCCAAACCAGCATATCTTAACACATCGTGCCCAAGAGTCTCACAGGCTGGAGGCCCTCAGTAAGTATTGGTTTTTAAATATCTGGATGAATAAATGACAAAACTTACAGAGCCTTCTTAATATGAGACAATAATTCTCAAATAAAAAGATTATACTTCATTGATGGTTGATTTCTTTACCTGATTACCCCTATGCAGTTCAAAGGAAAATTTAAGCTTTGTGAACTCTGATTAACGTTGATTTCACCAAATTTTAGGAAAATGTAACTGTGGCCTGTATTCCTAGCTCTTTTCTTGCTATACTTAATTTCTAGACATTCATTGGTTTGTTTAGATGCATGAGTTCAAATACATCCTTTTGTTTTTTTCAGTCTCAAATGAAAACTTCCTTAAACTGACACTGTAGGGCTGCTTATATATGAAGTAATATTGGGGTTGATGTATTTTTTTTCTTCTTTATGAAGTAATATTTGGGTTGATGTATTTTTTTTCTTCTTTAGAAGCAAAACAATCTCATCCTTATTATTCACATTCCACATTCTCCAGTTAAAAACCTACAACACAATGATAGAGAATAAGCATGAATTTCCTATTGGAAAGTGTCCAGTAATACCTAGAGTAATTAACTAGGTTTTAAGGAGAATGTATTAACACTTGTGCCACAAATAACCATTGGGTTATTTTAGTTAAATGGCGGTTCCGGCTAATTAAAATTTGTCACTGGTTTATCCCCTTTTCCTGTTCTTTCTCCTTTAGATTTCACATGTCTTGGAGTATAATTCCTTTGGTTCCCTCCTCTCACAGATCTTTCAAAGACAAACCAAAACTCGTTAGAACATGACAATCCCAAAAGGAAGCTCTAAGACTCACGAGTGTGATCACAGCTACCTTTCTAAGATCCCAATCTGAATATCATGTTCAACACAAGAAGCACATATTTTACTTTTGTCGTTCTTCAAGAAGGGTAATAACAATGCTACGTGTTTGTTGGTTTATTGTATAGGATCTTCCTGATTCCCAGAGCAACGTGGAGAGAGATAAGCAAGATAGGCAAGATAAATATTTCCTCCCTGTTTGATAGGCAAGGCTCAGTCATTTACCTAAGGAGAAAGAAGATGACTCCTCAGAGTCAACAGCTGATAATGGATGAGCTGGAACCGGAACTGAGTGCAGTGCTTCCGCCTCTGTGTTACAACGCCTTTAGGACTTTTTTTTTTTTTTACTGGGTTACTTGTAGGCTATGAGAAAATGTGAGAAACAAAGGAAAGAGAAGAGTGATGAAATTATTTGAAAATTAACTTAAATGATAGCTAGCATAATGTTGCTGTTTTTGGGGAAACAGTACTTTATTTGAGATTCATGGTGAAATATTTCCACTTTGTATAATGATTGGGTTTTAACACAAATGAAAAATTCTGTGGAATTTGGACTGGAAAGGGTATGCCTTAAACCACGAAGCCCACTGGGAGAGGTCATGATCTCTGCAAGAATTAATGGGGTGGGAGGAATATGTGGGGGAAAATGGTCAAACTAGATGGGGCCAATGGAATTGGAAGGAAGAGTGAGCTGTGGGACATTGTGAGCCTGCCGTAGACAGAATTTGGTGGCCAAGAGAGTGGACAGAAGAAAACAAGATAGCACATAGTTTTCCTCCTCTGCATAACCCTAGTACAGTTAGACAGTGCATACATACAAGCATAGGAATATTGACACTACTGGCCCACACTTTGTAGATAAAGGAACAGATTATCTCTATAACCTGAAAGAAACATGGCGCTCCCATCTAGAACCATTAAGCATGTGTATGTGCTCAAATATGTAGACTGCCCGAGGGAAAAGGGGCCTGGTTACTCATCAATTGTAGCCATCCATGTCAGAAGTATGTATGGAATGGAAAATAAGTTGTTTTTGTATTATTAGTTTTAAAATGGGAGCTTTAAACTTATAAATACCTAAATGGATATGAAGAGGAAAAGCATGCAAATGGGCTGGATACCTCTTCACAGCAAATTTTCAAGTAGCCTTGTGATGCTCAAGCAGTACATGTGGGCTGAATTTTATTGGGTTCATTTTCTCTTCCAGAATTCCAGTCATCATATTATATAATTGAAAACAACATCCTTGCTCCTTGGCATTGGAATTCAAGCGTGAACTGCTGCAGGGATTTATTGCTTTTGAAATCACACATTTGAGAAAGGCTGTCACTAAGCTAGTCACCCTGTTTTCAATGGAAATTTGGAAAACTGTAAAAAACATTAATTGCTATATTGTTGATTTTGCTATTTAGTAAGAATGTCCCTGACTGCTCATGTTACACAGTGTTAGAGAAAACACAAGAAAGATTGCTCAGAATACAATTAATAGATTTGAATGATGAACAAAATAATAAAAAGAAACACACTCCTCATAAGGGAGTATTGAGCTGCTTAGTCAAATAAATTTATCCTCTTCCTGCTACAAATCACAAAAGTATAAAAGAAAAAGAAACCAGAATGAGTAATGAAAAATAACAATGGTGTTTTACATCAGTGTGACATTTTGTCATTAACTTAGATGTTATTGCCCAAGGAAACATTTGTTCTTTTTCAAAAGGGACAAGGAATAAGAGATGTTAATCTTTTCTCCCCCTTTGTTCCTTCAGGGGTCATGGTGTACTGAAAAGGCACTCCATCAAGAGAAATCTGGGGGAAGCTGGAAACCATCAAGTTATTGAGGCCACACAGGGAGCAGAAAGGATCGAAGTAAGTACACTTTTGATCCATTGATCCTACTATTGGTCCCTGAAAATTCCTTTGTTGCTGTAAAGACAGAGGGCAGCAAAAGAAAGGTAGGGTGGGAGGTCTTTATTTTAGCAATAAATATATTTAATTAAAGCTTGATAGAATCTGTTGTTAATGTCATATTAATAGCAAATAATGTGTGCTGAAAACTTGAGATACACATTTCTATCCTGTGTCTGCCAGGCACTTGTTATCAGTGTAAAGACAAGCTTGTTTTCATATTTACTTTCTTAGCTGTGCTTATTTAAATTGTTCTCAGCAGAGGCAGTCAGCCCATCAAAATAATACTTTATACTCTAGACCTTATAACAGAAGAGAAACTCATAATATAAATTTACTGCTCTTCTAATACTAATATCAGACCACCAGAGCAATACATTTACAATTAGTATATACAAGCAAATTCTTGTTGTCACTGATTGGTGGTTATAAATCTCAAATACTTCTTTGAGAAATGTTTCTGTGTGCTGGTGCTATAGACCTATATATCCCTATATATAACCTATCTATTTCATATACATAGCTAACATATATTATTTTTATTTGTGTAGTTGAATATGAATAGATATAGATTTATGTATATACTCATCTGTAATATACTATATATACTGTGCATGTATATAATACATTCTATATATACCGTGTATATATGTATGTATACTATATACATATTCACTGATACAAATTGTGTGTCCTTTAAAAACGAGGCTATGTTCGTGTTGCAATCTTATTATTATTTCACAAATATAATAAAAATTATCTTCTATGGGTAGGATTTGTATTTGGAGCCACTTCAGTCCTTAAATGCTTGGTTCTCCCACCCAGTGAGAGAGACTTGCTCCCTGACTGCAGCTTAGATGGCAGATCAGAGAAATGGAGTGAGCCTCCGCCGGTGTGAGGGCTCCAGCATTCTCCCCCCACTCTTGGATTCCCATGAGAACAAAGCTCCAAGGGAACAGGAAAGAGTAGGAGATATTAAATTTGATTTAGGCTCATCACCCAGTTTTCTCAAAACCAGTACAGTGTTCCCATTACTCCACAGTGATTTCATTTGGACAGTGGCATTGGGCTCATCTTCACGGGTCATCAGAGCATCTTTACCTTCATGTCAACTTTTAAATTTATGTCATCAGAAATAACATGTCTTAATCGAATCTACTTTTTATTATGAGGTAACTTCACACAAATAATTTTATCAAAGACATTTATATTTCTACATAAATGCTAAACTCTCCATACAAAAAAAAATTGTAAACAATTTTGTATATAAGGAAAATTAAAACTAACAAAATAATATTTATATAGTCTTCATTGTGGGTGGAGTATATAGTGATTTATAAACATAACTGCATGCATCCCTTATAATAACAGTGTGACAAAGGTAAGGAAAGTATGGTTATTTCCTGAGGAAAAAGTGCACCTCAACAAGTGCACACAGCTACCAGGTGGTGAAGTTAGGATTGAGCCTAAATTTGTCAGATGCTTAAGTTATGTTCTTGGATAGGAGTATTTGGAAGGAGGCAAAATATTGTTTAAATGAGCAAAATTTCTTATTTTCATCAGGTATTTATAATTGGTGTTTGAAAATACACATTTTTAGGGAACACATTATCTCATACTCTATGAACTCTATGAAAGATGAAACATTTCTCTGATTCATTTAATAAAAGCATAATACTAAAAAAAATTTAAAAACTGATAAAATAGCACACACACAAAAAAAAACACAAAAATATCACTGAAATACCAGATACAGGAGTGTAGAAATCAACAAAATAGAATAATAGAACAAATGGTATTTATTCTAAGAATTTACAATAAGTGGTTCAATATTGGAAAATTTATAATAATTTCAGTCACAGACTAAAAATAAAACCCCCTTTTTTTGCTTCCTGATAGGTTCTAAATCACATTTGATAAAATGCAAGTATATTTCTTTTGAGAAAACACATATATGCATAGTAATTTAGTAATTTAGGGCTGTTATTAAATTGTGGAAGAGCAATTTCAAGAAAACAAAAAAGTGTTAGAGGCTTACTTATTACATGCCAAATTTCATCACTTATAATTAATATCATTCTACAAATTCTAATATTCTACAAATTCACCCAATGCAATAGATTTTAAAATAGTACTAAAATTAAAAAATTTCTAATTATATGTGTTAGAAACTTTTCTCACTCTAGAGATTAACTCATTTATCTTCACAATAATCCTAGGAGATACTATCATTCTCATTTTACAAATTAGGGAGCTGACGCCTGAAGAAACTAAGTAACTTGGCCAAGGTCACACAGATAAATCGAGAGCTGAATTAGATCTCAAGTTCTTAGTTTAACTCATGAATTTTTAATCTTAAATAGTATGGCATGCTGCCTTTCAAAGGTTAGAACCATAAGAAAAGAGGTGAAATCTTTCCTCCTAAGAAGTAATTTTTACTAAGATTCTCAAAAAAATCAACTGAAGAACTATTAGAATAAGAGACTTCAGTTAAGTAGCCATACAAAATATAAATGTGTAAAAATTTATTGACTTTTCTCTGACAGCTACAAATAGAAAACATGATGAAAAGAATCCCTTTTATAATGGCAATGAACTATGAATAACCAGTATAAGAAATGTATGAGGCTTAAGTAAAGAAAATAATGTTTTATTGAGAAACACAAATAAGATGAACAGTAATGGAGATTCATATTTTATTCCTGGTTGAAACTAAATATTAGAATGAGGTTAGATTCCTTAAATTAATTTTAAAAGTTGATGCAATTCCATTTAAAGCCACAAAGAGATTTTTAGGGAGAGGTTGGCAAAGTGATTATTAAAATTCATATGGAAGAATGGACAGCATGGGAAAAGCAAATTTTTGAAAAATACAAATAATGAGGAAGGAACTTCTAATTCCAAGTATTAAATAATATTACAAGGTTACCTAAGTCAGTATGTTACATTTTACTAAATTAGAGACATACCAGAACTAAACCAGCTTGAAAATTCTCTGGGTTTAAGCATATAAAGGTAATATATAATAAAGGCAATTTCATGTTGGTAGAGAAAATACTATTACATGAACACAATTCCAATAATTTGTTCATATTAGGTAAAATTGTGTGGATCTTTTATTCATACAATATACAAATAAATACCAGGTTAATTAAAGAAGAAAAAATAATGAGACATAACTAGAGGAAAGTAGATGGGTGGATGATTTTATAATCTTGTCTAGTAAGATCATCAAAAGCAGAAACGATAAGTGAAGATTTATAGACTTGAAAAATGAACATATTAAAACTTCAGTACATATAAACAGAGAGAAGACTAGAGCAGCATTCCTAATGATGTGTTTGAAAATTATTTCTTGATTTTTCTGGAAGGATAGAATTAATAAATCACCACCAAGTTCTGACTAATATTTCAAATACAATACCATTTGAAGGCTTAATAAAGCAGCACCCATCCTGGAATAGTACTCATTTAGTATTGTACCCACAACAGACACAGAGCATCAGAGAAATTCCTGTTAGCTAAAAATAAGGATGGAATTCTATGGAAAAGCAAACAATGATGTAGAAATTAGTATTGCTCTGCCTAAAAAGCTCAACTAAGTTTGAGTTATAGCATCCAAGAGAGCAAGAGATTTCAATTAGACAGCTTTATAATTCTTGACATGTGCCAGAGCATTTCATTTCAGTAGAAATCATTTACAACATCACTGAGTCATGTCTGAATTTTTATAATATGTTAAAATGCTATCCCTAATAAAAACGAAGCAATTCCAGTTTTCTGTCTTGAATTACACAGTGTATAATTGTAGAGAAGTGACACAGTGATAAAATTTGGAGAGAAGTGTTTCCTGTTATATTGAAGAGTAAGAGATTGTTTTCTCCATTTCCCTCTAGAGTAGCTATGCACCTTCAGAGCATTCCTAGAGCAAGTGGGAAAGCAAAATTTATTGTGATCAATGAACAATGAAATAAAGGAAAAGAAGTTTTATTTCAAATATTCCAAATGATATCAGCCTGGACTATGATAATCAATTAGCACTAGCAGTAACAAAATAGTAATTTTCTGTTCTGAGTTCTTTAGAAAAATTACTAGACTCTGAGCCCCAAATAGCTCTTGAGAAAGAGTAACCAGCAGGCCCATGAACTTCCTAGTCTTTCTGTTCACATCTAGCCTCTCTTGATAGCTCTGGTCAAAGTGCTGACCCCTGGCCTCTGCTCTTCCGCCTGAGGTCACCGATATGCTCCAGGCCCTTCTGCTTGGGGTTGCTCAGATGACACAGACCCCACCCCTGCCCCTTTTCCACCTGTGCTGCCCTTTTGTTTCTAGGTGCAAACTGCCCAGTGTTCTGCATTCAGCTACCCTCCCCCTCCTTTCTAACGGGACCGTTTTCCTTGCATCAGGTTTATTTCTTCAGCTTTTTTTATCCACCAATTCTAAGAGGTTTTTTTCCCCTCTGACACTGGGCTGGAACTGTTAATAGGTAGTCCTTTCTCAGGAAACTTAGAATCTTGGTCCTGGGGGTTGGCTAACAGCCATCAATGTCCTTCCTATAAGGGTTTTAAGTACTCATGAAGTTATAGCCTTGGCTGATCCATCCTGCTGGTTCATGAGACATGCCCGAATCTAAAAAAAAGAAAAAAAAAAAAGCTTAAACCCTACCTCTATTACCTCTGCTAAATAAATATTGGTTTAAGTAAATGTTTTTATTTGTTCATAGATATACAACTAGTATATGTATTATTGACCATTCTCAGAAAGGGACCTGGAAGTAGCAAAAAAAGAAGTTGTATAAAATATTTTCTGCTCATGGGTAATAGAAGCAAAAGACAGGCTTAGCCATTTTGTGTTAAATAAGAGTAACAAAATCAAACAAGCACAGCCGTAGGATAAAGAAAGAAACTCATTCATTTTCATGCTAGCCAGACTGTCACTTTTTGAAGACTGTTAAAAAGCTGTTTGTAAGCAGTGAGTTCTGGAAGGAATATAGGCAACAAAACAAAAAATAACAACAAACAAACAGAAGAGCAGAACAAGCAGACACCCTTATAAAGAGAGAAAAGGGAATATATACAAAGAATGGAGGTGGTCATCGACAGTTTAGCACTCATCAGTAATCAAAACAATTGTCATTAATGTTCATAGTATTTGCAAAACTCATCTCATTCAGTAAATATTTATTGCATATTTATCCTGTCACCCTGTGCCAGGCACTATTGTGAGAACTGAGGAGACAGAGCTGAAGACACTTTGCAGTTCCTCAGGGTTTGTGAGCTGCCAGAATGGAAGTGCTGATCTAGAGAAAAACTGAGTAGCAGACTGTGAGGAGACTCAAAAAGGCATTCTATCTGGAATGGCTGATGGTTAGTACTTTGGGAAGGTCCAGAGATAACTTACGAACTTTCTTCAGTATCACCTATCCTATATGACTGAGAAGGCAATACTAGGTTCGCTGGATGGGAATCAGAGAAAGACACATTTTATTTAATCAAAGGAGTGGCTGCTTGAAATTATACCAGCTACTTCTGGTAACTGAGATAGTTCCAGAAGCATGGTACCACTTGGAAGGATGTGTCAAAAGGGATTCATATGTGGGATGGTGAAGGACTGGGGATGGAAGATTGATAATTAACTCATGTCTAAGGACAAAAGTTCCAGAATCTGTTATCACCATCACTGATGTAGGAAGGGCTTCCCTGAGGACAATGCAATGAGGGATGCTAAGGCTGCTTTGGAGTCAGGCCCACCAGCTTTCTTTCTTTTTTTGAGAGGGCATCTCTCATATTTATTGATCAAATGATTGTTAACAACAATAAAATTCTGTATAGGGGACTCAATGCACAATCATTAATCAACCCCAAGCCTAATTCTCAACAGTCTCCAGTCTTCTGAAGCATAATGAACAAGTTCTTACATGGTGAACAAGTTCTTACATAGTGAATAAGTTCTTACATCCACCAGCTTTCTTAATGTTAGACTTTGGCAAACTTTCTCATTTCTGAGCTCTAGTTCCTACATCAGATAAATGATGTTATTAATAGTACATGTCTCACAGGACTGTGGTAAGGTGTAAACAAACTAAAAAAATGCTTAGCCTACAGTAGGCATTTGATAAATGATATGTTACTATGGGGACCTAGAGTCTCATCCTGAGAAACACTAGACTGCTTTAAATAATCCAGAAAGTTAAAATGATACTCATTAATGTAGAAAGTTTCTCTCTTCCTATCATGGGATTTGTAAAAATCTTTCTGAAATGTGCAGTAAGAAACATATACAATGTTAAAAAACATTGGGCAAATAGTTCCATTTTGCTAGCATTTTTTTGTTACTTGTCTGTTCTTAGATGCTATAAAGATTCCTTTTTTTAGCTCTGTCTCCAGCTCTTTGAATTATGCTAAGGGACCTATGTTGTTAACCTCCGTTATATTAAAAGGATCTTGGACATCATGTTATGACTTGTTCAGAGAGACACTACTGGTCCAAGTTGCATGAGTTTGAAAATTGCTGGGTGTTGGGTTGTAACTAGTATATGTGTTTCAAAGTTTCTGTGTTTCAGTCATGTCGTTGGTATCAACCATTGAATAATTTGAATTAGCCATTAAGAAAGTCAAAAGGACCTCAGGTGGATATGCTCTGGCCAGGTTATGCCAACATGAGCCAATAAAGCAGTTCGTGATTGCCTGTTTTATCGACTCAACAGACTATGTTTGACTGCGAGTTATGCTTACCAGCTTCCATAAATGAGCCATTTCACTACTTCCCCTCACTTTTCCAGGCCTATCTTTCATTAGCTCCACTTTTTCTTGTTTTTTAGTCCACCCTCTTTTTTATTGGTATAATTGATGTATTGATACATTTCAACAATGCAGAGAAGAACCTAGAATAAAATCAACTCCCACCTTTCAGAACTAAACAGTTCATTTTGTAATATTTGCTTAGTCTTCGTTTTTAAAGAAATAAGATGCCACAGTTAGTTTGGTTTCTTTCCAGAAGCATCTATGAATTAGTGTATATTGTTCCAATCCATTTTATACATTTACCCACATATTTATGCAACTTATTCCAATATGTAGTTCTGGTTTGTGTTTTGAAGATTTGTGAAAATAATATAGCATTGCTTTTCACAACACTGTTTTGAGACCTATGTAGTTATACATAGATCTAGCTCTGTTTTTTCTGGTGAAATCTGTGCTTTCCTTGATAAGACATTTGCTGTGCACATCTAGTGGCCTTCCTTACTCCTAAATGGGGCTCAAGGACGACAGGATGTTATTGTAGAAAGAGAGAGGAGAAAACATCGTTGTACTTTATATCTTTAGATGTCATCAACACTTCATATATTGTCAGCACCGGGATCTTTTGAGAAGGACAAAAGCTAAGCCGGATGGGGAGACAGGAAAATGTAAATAAACTAGAAGTTTCCCAGGCAAACCACAATGGAGGATTAGCCAGCAGATAGAGAAAACAAGGCTGTCAGAGGTAAAATGACTTTCTGGGTCACAGCTGGTTAGTGGCAGTCCTCAAAATACCCAGCCCAGATCTCAACATCAAACAATCTCATGGGGTAAGAGAGAGAAACTTTTCTGGTCCATTGCTCTTTTCATCACACTGCTTCTTATGTTTAAAAAAGATGTAAGAAGTTAATGGATTCTTAGGGCCGAGCCATCAAGAAAATACCTGACACCCTGCCTTCAGAATGGCTGGTTACAGTGTGGCTTTAATCCATTTTTTCTTATGATTTCTCTCTCCCTGCACAGATAAATCTAATTGCTAACTCTATCCACTGAAGAAAGCACTCGGTCCCATTTTTCCCAATAGGTAGCAGACTATGGCCAGGTCAACCAGGTTTTACTGGTGATCAGGTTATCTCTTTTCCAGTTACCCATCAGCTTCGCTTTGCCCTACTGTTGCCTAGTTAGCAGCCGGCTAGTTAATGGATGTGACATGTCTGTTTCTGCAAGTTTGGGTGTGCCAAAATTGTACAGGAGACAGAACTGACTCACTAATTCATCAAGGGTTTTCATTTCCAACGTAGATCTGCATTGTTCTTTAGCCAGGCCCAATCTCAGGCATTCTTCATAGTAAGGTGGTATTTGCAATATTCATTTGTAAGGCATGGTGTTTGGACAAAAATTCATCATTTCATTTTTATTTTAAATCTCTAAACTAATACAACTTCTAGGATTAAAAGGCTTGCAAAGTTTTTAAATTTTACTTGTTTCAAATTTGCTTTTGTTTTTCCAAGAAGTTTTATACACATGTATAAGATAAGTAAAACCAGTATTGTTGACTACCTACTGGAAATAAAATTTAATTACTAAGGTATTCTATATAAGTTAAAAGATACATTGAAAGTGAATATTTATCATGTGTTAGTTATCAAGTTTCACTTGATGTTCTTAATAAAATTATGATAATTTCATTATTTTATAAATAAGTTCAGTCTGTAAAATCTTAATTTACAGATGCTTCAGAATACATAATATTCTTGATTAATTTAAAGTCAGCCCATTATCTTATCTTGTAAGTAGCATAGAAATTGTAACTGTACTCATATATAGTTCTAATCCACTGATAGGAAAGTACAGTGTTTAGGGTGCTTCTAAACACAACCCTTAAATATCTGGGATATAACTTTTGAAAAGATGAGATCATTGCCCAAAAGCTGCACATGAGCTGATTATCATTATTGTCTCAGATGATGTGTTTTCCAGTTTCTGCTGGAAGACATCATAAATATTCTAGCTGCTGAGTATTATTAAACTCTTCAGTATATAACAGTTCCATATGTGAGGGCATAGCTGCTGCAGGGTGGCTAAAAAGACAGTGTCTCTATAAGTCGTATCCACATTGCCTGTCTGTGAAGATTCCCCTTTGGTTCAGTTTGGTTTGTGGTCATATGTTATTTAACTATCATGTGGAACATAGCTCAAGTCTGTGAGCTGACTGCTAGGGGGCAACCCAACTGAGTCACTTGACTAAAAATTTTTGCTATATGTTAGATGTTTATGGAGTCATGTTTTTAGTATTTAAATGCATATCATAGCTTAACCACATTACATCAAGTGGTAATTTCTACAGTAATATTTCTTTGTCTGTTTTGTTTGTGGTGAAAGAGCTTTAGTAGTCCACCATATGGGATTTTTTAGTCTTTCTGACACTAGGTGAACATTTGAACAACACAAAAGATTTGGTGGGAGTAGAGGGGCGGAAGATGGCGGCGTGAGTAGAGCAGCGGAAGTCTCCTCCCAAAACCACATATATCTATGAAAATATAACAAAGACAACCCTTCCTAGAATAAAGACCAGAGGACACAGGACAATATTCAGACCACATCTGCACCTGAGAGAACCCAGCGCCTCACGAAGGGGGTAAGATACAAGCCCCGGCCCCGCGGGAGCCGAGCGCCCCTCCCCCAAACTCCCGGCGGGAGAAGAGCAGGCAGAGCGGGAGGGAGACGGAGCCCAGGACTGCCGAACACCCAGCCCCAGCCATCCGGGCCAGAGTGCAGACACAGTGCATGCGTGGGGTCCTGGATGCTAGGAAAACAGGGCAGCAAAAACAGTGAGCAGGCACCGGAGGCCGGGCGCCGGAGGACATAAGAAAAGCGAGCGACCAATTTTTTTTTTCTTTTTTTTTTTTTTGCTGTTTTATTTTTGGAAGTCTTAAAGGGATAGGGACCCCAATACTAGGGAAACAGGGCAGCAAGACCGGTGAGCAGATGCCTAAGGCTGACGCTGGAAAATAAAGAAAAACAAGCGGCCACCTTTTTTTTTTTAATTGAAAAATTTTTTTTTTTTTTTTTGGTGGTTGTTGTTTTGTTTTGGCAGGTGCTTTTTGGAAGTCTTAAAGGGGCAGGGCAGGACACTTAATCCAGAGGTAGGGAAGCCGGGGATCTCTGGGCACCCTAGCCCCTGGGCTGCAGGGAGCAGGGAGGCACCTTACGGAGAGAAATAGCCCCCCAGCCGCTCCTGCTCCAACGAGACTCCACCACTTTGGAGCAGCTGCCGAAGCCAGGCAACGCCCACAGCAACAGCGGAGATTAACTCCATAGCAGCCCAGCAGGAAGCAGAAACCCTGTCTGCGCCCAGCTGCGCAGCACAAGCCACTAGAGGTCGCTGTTCTCCCAGGAGAGGAGGGCCACAAACCAACAAGAAAGGAAGTCCTTCCAGCCGTCACTCGTCCCAGTTCTGCAGACTATTCCTATCACCATGAAAAGGCAAAGCTACAGGCAGACAAAGATCACAGAGACAACACCAGAGAAGGAGACAGACCTAACCAGTCTTCCTGACAAAGAATTCAAAATAAGAATCATAAACATGCTGACAGAGATGCAGAGAAATACGCAAGAGAAATGGGATGAAGTCCGGAGGGAGATCACAGATGCCAGAAAGGAGATCGCAGAAATGAAACAAACTCTGGAAGGGTTTATAAGCAGAATGGATAGGATGCAAGAGGCCATTGAGGGAATTGAAACCAGAGAACAGGAACGCATAGAAGCTGACATAGAGAGAGACAAAAGGATCTCCAGGAATGAAACAATATTAAGAGAACTGTGTGACCAATCCAAAAGGAACAACATCCATATTATAGGGGTTCCAGAAGAAGAAGAGAGAGGAAAAGAGATGGAAAGTATCTTAGAAGAAATAATTGCTGAAAACTTCCCCAAACTGGGGGAGGAAATAATCGAACAGACCACAGAAATACACAGAACCCCCAACAGAAAGGATCCAAGGAGGACAACACCAAGACACATAATAATTAAAATGGCAAAGATCAATGACAAGGAAAGAGTTTTAAAGGCAGCTAGAGAGAAAAAGGTCACCTATAAAGGAAAACCCATCAGGCTAACATCAGATTTCTCGACAGAAACCCTACAGGCCAGAAGAGAATGTCATGATATATTTAATACAATGAAACAGAAGGGCCTTGAACCAAGGATACTGTATCCAGCATGACTATCATTCAAATATGACAGTGAGATTAAACAATTCCCAGACAAACAAAAGCTGAGGGAATTTGCTTTCCACAAACCACCTCTACAAAACATCTTACAGGGACTGCTCCAGATGGAAGCACTCTTAGAAAGAGCACAGCACAAAACACCCAACATATGAAGCATCGAGGAGCAGGAATAAGAAGGGAGAGAAGAAAAGAATCTCCAGACAGTGTATATAACTGCTCAGTAAGCGAGCTAAGTTAGGCAGTAAGATACTAAAGAGGCTAACCTTGAACCTTTGGTAACCATGAATTTAAAGCCTGCAATGGCAATAAGTACATATCTTTCAATAGTCACCCTAAATGATAACGGGCTGAATGCACCAATCAAAAGACACAGAGTAATAGAATGGATAAAAAAGCAAGATCCATCTATATGCTGCTTGCAAGAAACTCACCTCAAACCCAAAGACATGTACAGACTAAAAGTCAAGGGATGGAAAAACATATTTCGGGCAAACAACAGCGAGAAGAAAGCAGGGGTTGCAGTACTGATATCAGACAAAATAGACTTCAAAACAAAGAAAGTAACAAGAGATAAAGAAGGACACTACATAATGATAAAGGGCTCAGTCAAACAAGAGGATATAACCATTCTAAATATATATGCACCCAACACAGGAGCACCACCATACGTGAAACAAATACTAACAGAACTAAAGGGGGAAATAGACTGCAATGCATTCATTCTAGGAGACTTCAACACACCACTCACCCCAAAGGATAGATCCACTGGGCAGAAAATAAGTAAGGACACGGAAGCACTGAACAACACAGTAGAGCAGATGGACCTAATAGGCATCTATAGAACTCTACATCCAAAAGCAACAGGATATACATTCTTCTCAAGAGCACATGGAACATTCTCCAGAATAGACCACATACTAGGCCACACAAAGAGCCTCAGAAAATTCCAAAAGATTGAAATCCTATCAACCAACATTTCAGAACACAAAGGCATAAAACTAGAAATAAACTGTACAAAGAAAGCAAAGAGGCTCACAAACACGTGGAGGCTTAACAACATGCTCCTAAATAATCAATGGATCAATGACCAAATCAAAATGGAGATCCAGCAATATATGGAAACAAATGACAACAACAACACTAAGCCCCAACTTCTGTGGGACACAGCAAAAGCAGTCTTAAGAGGAAAGTATATAGCAATCCAAGCATATTTAAAAAAGGAAGAGCAATCCCAAATGAATGGTCTCATGTCACAATTATCGAAATTGGAAAAAGAAGAACAGATGAGGCCTAAGGTCAGCAGAAGGAGGGACATAATAAAGATCAGAGAAGAAATAAATAAAATTGAGAAGAATAAAACAATAGCAAAAATCAATGAAACCAAGAGCTGGTTCTTCGAGAAAATAAACAAAATAGATAAGCCTCTAGCCAGACTTATTAAGAAGAAAAGAGTGTCAACACAAATCAACAGTATCAGAAACGAGAAAGGAAAAATCACGACGGACCCCACAGAAATACAAAGAATTATTAGAGAATACTATGAAAACCTATATGCTAACAAGCTGGGAAACCTAGGAGAAATGGACAACTTCCTAGAAAAATACAACCTTCCAAGATTGACCCAGAAAGAAACAGAAAATCTAAACAGACCAATTACCAGCAACTTGAAGCAGTAATCAAAAACCAGAAATTGAAGCAGTAATCAAAAAACTACCAAAGAACAAAACCCCCGGGCCAGATGGATTTACCTCGGAATTTTATCAGACATACAGGGAAGACATAATACCCATTCTCCTTAAAGTTTTCCAAAAAATAGAGGAGGAGGGGATACTCCCAAACTCATTCTATGAAGCTAACATCACCCTAATACCAAAACCAGGCAAAGACCCCACCAAAAAAGTAAACTACAGACCAATATCCCTGATGAATGTAGATGCAAAAATACTCAACAAAATATTAGCAACCGAATTCAATAATACATCAAAACCATCGTACAGCATGACCAAGTGGGATTCATCCCAGGGATGCAAGGATGGCACAACATTAGAAAGTCCATCAACATCATCCACCACATCAACAAAAAGAAAGACAAAAACCACATGATCATCTCCATAGATGCTGAAAAAGCATTTGACAACATTCAACATCCATTCATGTTAAAAACTCTCAGCAAAATGGGAATAGAGGGCAAGTACCTCAACATAATAAAGGCCATCTATGATAAACCCACAGCCAACATTATATTGAACAGCGAGAAGCTGAAAGCATTTCCTCTGAGGTCGGGAACTAGACAGGGATGCCCACTCTCTCCACTGTTACTCAACAAAGTACTGGAGGTCCTAGCCACGGCAATCAGACAAAACAAAGAAATACAAGGAATCCAGATTGGTAAAGAAGAAGTTAAACTGTCACTATTTGCAGATGACATGATACTGTACATAAAAAACCCTAAAGACTCCACCCCAAAACTACTAGAACTGATATCAGAATACAGCAAAGTTGCAGGATACAAAATCAACACACAGAAATCTGTGGCTTTCCTATATACTAACAATGAACCAACAGAAAGAGAAATCAGGAAAACAACTCCATTCACAATTGCATCAAAAAAAATAAAATACCTAGGAATAAACCTAACCAAAGAAGTGAAAGACTTATACTCTGAAAACTACAAGTCACTCTTAAGAGAAATTAAAGGGGACACTAACAGATGGAAACTCATCCCATGATCATGGCTAGGAAGAATTAATATCGTCAAAATGGCCATCCTGCCCAAAGCAATATACAGATTTGATGCAATCCCTATGAAACTACCAGCAACATTCTTCAATGAACTGGAACAAATAATTCAAAAATTCATATATAAACACCAAAGACCCCGAATAGCCAAAGCAATCCTGAGAAAGAAGAATAAAGCAGAGGGGATCTCACTCCCCAACTTCAAGCTCTACTATAAAGCCATAGTAATCAAGGCAATTTGGTACTGGCACAAGAGCAGAGCCACAGACCAATGGAGCAGACTAGAAAATCCAGACATTAACCCAGACATATATGGTCAATTAATATTTGATAAAGGAGCCATGGACATACAATGGCGAAATGACAGTCTCTTCAACAGATGGTGCTGGCAAAACTGGACAGCTACATGTAGGAGAATGAAACTGGACCATTGTCTAACCCATATACAAAAGTAAACTCAAAATGGATCAAAGACCTGAATGTAAGTCATGAAACCTTTAAACTCTTGGAAGAAAACATAGGCAAAAACCTCTTAGACATAAACATGAGTGACCTCTTCTTGAACATATCTCCCCGGGCAAGGAAAACAACAGCAAAAATGAATAAGTGGGGCTATATTAAGCTGAAAAGCTTCTGTACAGCAAAAGACACCATCAATAGAACAAAAAGGAACCCTACAGTATGGGAGAATATATTTGAAAATGACACATCCCATAAAGGCTTGACGTCCAGTATATATAAAGAGCTCACACGCCTCAATAAACAAAAAACAAATAACCCAATTAAAAAATGGGCAGAGGAACTGGACAGACAGTTCTCCAAAAAAGAACTACAGATGGCCAACAGACACATGAAAAGATGCTCCACATCGCTAATTATCAGAGAAATGCAAATTAAAACTACAATGAGGTATCACCTCACACCAGTAAGGATGGCTGTCATCCAAAAGACAAACAACAACAAATGTTGGCGAGGCTGTGGAGAAAGGGGAACCATCCTGCACTGCTGGTGGGAATGTAAGTTAGTTCAACCATTGTGGAAAGCAGTATGGAGGGACATCAAAATGCTCAAAACAGACATACCATTTGACCCAGGAATTGCACTCCTAGGAATTTACCCTAAGAATGCAGCAATCAAGTATGAGAAAGATCAGTGCACCCCTATATTTATCGCAGCACTATTTACAATAGTCAAGAATTGGAAGCAACCTAAATGTCCATTGATAGATGAATGGATAAAGAAGAAGTGGTACATATACACAATGGAATACTACTCAGCCATAAGAAAAGGGCAAATCCAACCATTTGCAGCAACATGGATGGAGCTGGAGGGTATTATGCTCAGTGAAACAAGGCAAGCGGAGGAAGAGAAATACCAAATGATTTCACTTATCTGTGGAATATAAGAACAAAGGAAAAACGGAAGGAAGAAAACAGCAGCAGAATCACAGAACTCAAGAATGGACTAACAGTTACCTAAGGGAAAGGGACTGGGGAGGATGGGTGGGAAGGGAGGGATAAGGGGAGGGGAGAAGTTGGGGGGTATTAAGATTAGCATGCATGGGGGGGGTAGGAGAAAAGGGAGGGCTGTACAACACAGAGAAGGCAAGTAGTGATTCTACAACATTTTGCTATGCTGATGGACAGTGACTGTAAAGGGGCTTATAGGGGGGACCTGGTATAGGGGAGAGCCTAGTAAACATAATATTCATCATGTAAGTGTAGATTAGTTATACCAAAAACAAAACAAAACAAAACAAAAAAGGGCAGTTCCTGTGTGGTAAACTCCAATGAGCTCTAAACAAGGGTATAAAGGTCATATAAAAGTGTAGGTAAAGAGTCTGTTTGTGTTTATGCAGAGGATCAAAGCCTAATTGGGCTCCCCCGAAAATCGACTAAGATACGATATGATAAAGAACTTCCAACATCAGCACTCTCTGGAAGACTCATGCCAGAAGATGATCATCAAAAAACCTCAACACAGATCCACGCACTGCTACAGCTGTAGATGCACTCATCCCACCAGCTCCTGGACTTGCCATGGGAATGAAGGAGATATCTAAGCTGGCCTGTGCATACAGTAAAACAACAAATTTGACTGGATCTATACTGTTGGAACTCAACCAAGAATTAGGAGAAGTGCAAATTGTAGCGCTTCAAAATCTTACAACTACAGACTATTTACTGTTAAAAGAACATAAGGGATGTGAACATTCCCCAGGAATGGGTTGTTTTAATTTGTCTGATTTCTCTCAGACTGTTCAAGTTCAGTTGGACAATATCCACCATATCATAGATAAGTTTTCACAAATGCCTAAGGTGCCTAACTGGTTTTCTTGGTTTCACTGGAGATGGCTGGTAATAATAGGTCTGCTTTGGTTATGTAACTATACTCCTATTATGTTAATGTGTGTGTGCAATTTAAGTAGTAGCTTAAAACCTATACATGCTGAAGTTACTCTACAAGAAGATATGTCAAAGAAATAATCAATGTTCCCATGTTTTCTTCTGCCTGCTACTTCTATAGCTTTTCTTCTTCCTTCCTAATTACAACCCTTAAATAGAATTCGTGCCTCATATCAAATTTACCGAGTATTATAATTCTTCCAAGTGGTAAAGATACCTCAAGACAAATGCTGGGCATAGAATTTACAGGGCATAAATATGCAAAGAAATAAAAAGCTAACCATTTCAAACAATAAGGCTTCTCTCTCACTTACCAACTTTACATTTCCCTGTATGGCCCTGGAAGGTGACTGGTTAGCCAGAGACGGGTAAGATTCCTCAAGGGAGGAACAACCTAAGACAGGCACAGTCGCAGGGGGGCCATCAGGTGAGAAATTGGGGATTAACAGAGGTGAGGCTTAGAACCTCACTCCCCCTGTTCTGAGAGAGATCTTCTGCATCCGTGGATGTTTTATTGCCCTTGTCTAGCTTGGATTAACACATAGTCTACAGGCACACACCTGATCATCTACATTTGCTCCCTTACAACACTAAACTATGTTTTCTACCTTTATCTTGTATCTATCTACCACTTCAGCATTTTATTAAAAATAATAATAAAGAGAGAAACGTGGTATCCACATATAAATCAAGTATAAAAATCAAATGAGTATTCATATTTGAACTGACTGTTCATACTTCATAATGCATGAGCAAAACCGAAAGTTTCTGTGATGACTGCCCTTTTACTGTGCACTATGTAACTTATTCACTATGTAAGAATTTGTTCTCCATGTAAGAACTTGTTTGTTATGCCTCAGAAGATTGGAGACTGACGAAAATTAGGCTTGGGGTGGATTATTGATTGTGCATTGACTCCCCTATACAGAATTTTATTGTTGTTAACAACCATTTGATCAATAAATATGAGAGATGCCCTCACACATACAAAAAAAGTACACACTTCCAATGGTAAAATAAATAAGTAACCGGGATGTAATATATAGCATAAGGAATATAGCCAAGATATTGTAACAGCTTGGTAAGGTGATAGCTGCTACCTAGAATTGTCATGTAAATAAATGTTGAATCACTAAAAAAAATTAAAAAAAAAGATTTGGTGGAAAGAGCACTGAGTGTTGGAAGTCAATCTGTTCCATACCTTACTTTGCCACCATCTAGCTCCATAACTTCATTAAGTCATTCAGAGATACGGCACTGGGCAGTGGATCAAATCCTTGATTGGCATATTTGTGTCCCACTCATGCCATTTATTAGTGGTTTGTTCTTGGGCAAACGACTTAATAACTCCTCTGTGTCCAAGTTCTCATCTGTAAAAGGGAAGTGAAAATAGTACCCATCTTATAAAGGTATTAAAAAGATTGAATCAGTCGATATGTGTAAAGCTCTTAGAAGAGTGCTTATATGACTGTTTAATAACATTTTTTTTGTTTAATAACATTTCAATGTGATTGGACTTTACTGAGTTTGATTTCTGTAAGACTATTTCCAACCTGAAGATTCCCTTTTATATTTCTGTTTCTTGCCTTTGTTTCAATGTATTTTAAACTTATTAACTTAAGCTAGTGAAACCATTGGTTCTGGGCAGAGTATTAGTGGCCATATGGTTTAACATCAATGATTTTTTTCATCATTTTTAGATTAAGCCACCTATGCATAACTGAAGAACTGCTTTAAAATGCAGGCAAAATATCTATATATCTCATGGTTACATAGACTGCCAACCTCTATAACTCAGCTTGGAACTTGTTTTTGCATTGTGCAGATATTTTGTTTACATTAAATGGCTAATGTTATTTATTTTATTTTTCAGTTTCTGTCTTTATAAATGTGTTATGGAATGGCAGGCTGTTTGGAAAATTGAATTTGATTGTTGCTTTTCACCTCTGTAGTGCCAGTGAAAATATTCCATCATTTATCAGGTTTCTTTAGGAGAGGTTGGTACAGGACTTTTATCTTTTTAAGCTTATCACATAGCCATAACACTTTGCTACACAATTAACAGTCTCTTTTATTTAAGCTTGAAGTCTGTTAAATTGGAGTGTTTTGTAAGGCAGAGAGTTCTATCATCAGAATAAGAGCTTAGTGGTAGAGGGATGAATTAATTTGTTTTTTAAATATAGGACAATCCCACCAGTGTGAAAGAGGCCACCAAAATTGGAACTCATTCCAGCTAATGGGGGGAAGTACAGCCAAGCTAGTGGGCTTATTATCTGGAGAGAATGGTGACAGCAGTAGGGGGCTGTCCTGACATGCATCATATTGGAGTTCAGGAAGGCCAGCAAGGCCCAGCGGGTGATATCACAGGGGCCATGGTGACACAGGGTCCAGAAGCAGGTGATGACCAGGTGGATAAGCAGAATTCTGATCACAGAGAGTGGAGGCCAAGGGTTGGGGCTGGTACTGAGGCCTGAAATTCAGGCCCTGGGAAAACTGGATAGTCTAGTGTAGAAGTCTGTTTTGGAGGGAGTGGGGCTCTATTAGAGCAGATACTCTTATGTGAGGTCACAGGTTAAAGAGGACTTGAGGCTTCCTCAGTATTGGGGACTGTGTGGCTTGAAAGGATGCTGGAATAGGGAGCCTGGTATGTTTTTACAGAAACTCATGTTGATAATCCTCAGTATAGACTTAGGGGACTGTCTTTTGAAAATTGAAAAACTCAAGCCTGTTACTTACTAAACTGTGCTTTATTGCTCACGAACTAGATTAGAAGACGACTTCACTGTCATCAGCATTGCCATTGTTTCAGTATAACTTTCAGTAACCTTCAGACAAGAGAATTTCATGCCATTGAAGTTGCTCAGCTGGGACCTAAGTTAAGTGGAACATACAAGACAGAGGTGTTGTTATTTCCTATTCTTCTTGGATTTATCCTAAGGAAAAGGTCACATATCAGAGAAGAGAGTATAAAATGAGAGGTTTAGCAAGTAGGTGGTTGTTTCTGGTTGAGCTTGCTTGAAATGGAGGAGAAGATGCAGTAGAAGTTGCTGAAATTAATTTCTTTTAAATGACATGAAGTGTTACCGGCCTTTTCCTTGGCAATCATTATTTAGGGGAATACCAGGCCTATTTATGTTACTATAATGCTCTGCATCAAACCAGGACCTCTGCCCCCAAGGAATAAAAGAAAATTGGACATGACTCTTTAGCTTGTGTCTTTGCTTTAAAATAGCTTTCTGCTTTGGATCTAGATTTTATGCCTACTAACATATTTGTGATTAAAGGAAAGAAACCCTCAGGTAAACCAAAGTCCAGTTATTCCTGTTCCTTATATTTTCAATAAGTTCTTAGGCTGATGTCCACTTTAAAAAATATTACTTTGGTTATTATAAAATTCTAAACCTTCATCATTGTTTCTCCCAGTACTATTTTCAACAGGAGGAAATCCATAGTTCTTTCTAATAGAATTTCTTTACAATGGTGAATATTGTCTAGAGAAAGGATGTATTCACTTATCAAATGACAGTTAATTTAAAGAGTTAAGATCAAGATAAACATGAAATTTAGTTTAAAAATCTGACATTCTGTGTGACTTTGGGACAAGTTATTTGCTACGCTGGGTTTTAGTTTCATATCTCAACTTACACCATCTCTACAGATATGCTGTTATTTCTGGTTCATCATTGGGAATCACACTGGATAACAAAATTTTCCTTTTTTTAATGGAGATTTTTTAGTGGAAGTCATTTTAATATGTTCCATTCTTATATGTCCTTTTAATTTGAACATAACTGTATTGGTCAGGCTTCCACCAGAGAAACAGAACCAGGAGGAAATATATACTAGAAGACTTATTGGAAGGGGCTGGCTTAGGTATTTGTGGAGGCTAGCTAGGAGAGTCTGGAATCTTCCGGCAGGTAGGGCAGGCTGGAAGCTCTTAGGCAGGAGCTGAAGCTGCAGGCCACAGGTGGCATTTCTTCCTCTTGGAAACCACTTTTGCTTTTAAGTCCTTTCAAATGATTGAACCAGGTCCACTCAGATTACGGAGAATAATATCTTTTACTTAAATAGATTTATTGTAGATGTTAATCACATCTACAAAATTCCTTCACAGCAACACCTAGACAAGTGTTTGATTGAGTAAATGGGGACAACAGCCTAGCCACATTGACATATAAATCTGACCACTACAGTCCATTCTTTGTCAACCTGACATCCATATACATTTTCTTAAATCATAATTAATCTCAAAATAAAGACAATAACAAAGTCTTACTTCCACTTATCAGCTGTCCTGCGTATAATAGAAAGCATCCTATCCTTTTCCCCTTCAGAAGAGGATAGAAGGTCATTGGGTGTTCACTGTTCTCCTTGTATCTCCTAACTTAAACTTAAAGTACTGTCTTGTAAAGTTAGATATTATTAATATATCTAATGTTAGATGACAAGCATTCAAGAAGGAAGAATGCAATAATATTGAGACACACACACATTTGCAAAAAATGAGGAAGAAACAGTCATAACTTACAGTCTTCATTTCTGGAATTGGTCACATACTCGTAGTATTTGTAAATCCCTTCTTCCATGACCCATTCCATATATTCATTATTCCCTTTGCTCTCAAGCAGGTACCTTGTTTGGTTATGGTTCTTTTCGTGGTGGGGTGACCCCAAACTTCACTCCTAAAGGGTCTGGGCCATTAGCGGGTGTTTTGTGGTTTTTCCCTGACTTGTGAATTTAACTGGGGTTTACAGGGACTTCAGTCACAGAACATGGTGGTAATAAGAGATGCCTTGAGGGATCTCTTTAAATTCCAGACATACTCTTTCTTACCTCCGCTGTGGAGTACAGCCCAATTGCTTCTTGGAAATCAGAATCAATCACTCCAGCCAATACAGAAACTCCCTTCTATGACTGTTGATTCAGTGACCATTACTCTTCGTTCAGTGGAATCATTGTGTCCTGGTAAAATCACTTCTCCCTTTGAAATTAAGACCCTTCAACCAGCAAAGTAAAAGGTCACCTGGATGGGCAGCAAAATGTTTTCAGTGGATTGCTAGGGGTAAGAGTGAGTGGTGCCACTTTCATTTCTACTCCTTGAATCCTGGATTCATGAATCCTATCAAAGGGGGACAGAATATCGTATATTAGAAGCTGATTTAGAGTATATACGGCCTCTTGCAGATGATTGCGAGAGCTTAGCCAGCTATTGTCATCTCACTAGCACTGCAACTTTGTCTTCTAAGGCCATTCCACTGTTCTGTTATGCCATCCACTTCAGGATGATGGAGAACATGGTAATACCAGTGAAAGAGCATTGCTGGACTTCATTTGCTGTGAAGTGAACTACTTGATCAGAAGTAACGCTGTGTCAAATACCATGATACTGGATAAGGCATTCTGTAAATCCATGGATGGTAGTTTGGGCAGAGTTTTGCATGCAGGGAAAGCAGCTCTATATCCAGAGTGTCTGACCCCTTCTCTGATGGAAGCAGTCCAGTATAAACAGCCTGCCACCAGATAGCTGGCTGGTCATCTTGGGTAATGCTGCCGTATCAGGAACTCATTGTTGAATCAGCTGGGGGCAGATTGGGCACTCAGCAGGGGGCATAGGCATGTTGGCTTTTGTGAGTGCAATTTCATGTTGCAGAGACCATGTGTCATCATCATCTCTGCCATCATGGTCATTGTTCATGAGCCCACTGGGCAACGACACTAGCAGCTGGGGAAAGAGGCACAGCATTCACCAAAAAGGTTACCCTATCTACTTCATTATTAAAATCTCCTCTGCTGAGGTCACCCTTTGGTGAACATTCACATGGGACACGATACCTTCATGTTCTTTTCCCATTCAGAAGAATCTATCTACATACCTCTTCCCCAAATTTCTTGTCACCAATTTTCCAATCATTTTCTTTCCAAATTATTGACCATCAGTCAAACCACTGGCCGCAACCCGATGAGTCAGTACAGTTTTTTATGTCTTGCGATTTCTCCTTCCAAGTAATATGGACACCTAACCACACTGCTCAAAGTTCTGCCCTGAGAGGATTTCCCTTTGCCATTTATCTTCAGAAATGTATTAGAAATGTAGTTCAACAACTATCCACTTCCAGGTTGTGCCTGCATATTGTACAGAAGCATATGTAAATGAGGCCTAAATTTTCTCTTTCTCAGTCAACTAGTTTTAGGAACTCCACACGAGGCAAAGAGAGAGAGTAGGTCATGTAGCAGGAGTAGGGGACTTGGGCTTTCAGGTCACTTCCTTGTGTAATTTACTGAGACCTTCAGGGCCTGCTCAAGCCCAATATTGTATTTACCTCTTCCAGTTGGAGTGCAGCTGTGCATGCCTAGCTCTACGACTTGGTGGGTCAGGTAGCAAGTTCATGATAGACAGCTCAGGTCTTGTGGTAATTTGGTGGCCCATGATTAGGCATTCATTTTCTGCTAAGCCCTGTAGCAAGTCAAAAGCTGCTTCTCAAAAGGAGAGTAGTTATCTGCAGAAGAAGGTAGGATTTGTTCCAAAAGCCTCAGGGTTTTCATTGTGATTCACCTACAGGACCTGCCAGATCTCCAAACAGCATCTCTATCTGCTGCAGGCACTCATGGGAGAAGAGTGGGAGAAAGATCAACAATATTATTTTTTTGTCAGTACAACAGTGGTGTCATCCTCCCCTTCATTCAAAGGGTTCTGGGTCTATAAACTAGGTCAAGACTAGGAATTGATTGAAAGGTTGTGACTCTGTTTTGATGATTCAAGATGGACTTCTTTTCACTAGTCCTAGAACTCCTATGCTTATACAGATCAAGGATGAATTTATTACCATGCCCATTTACTGATTTTTTAGGGACACCAACATCAGTTAGTCAGCACCCTCGGTCTCCATCTGCAAGACTGTTCTGATTCAGGCTTGGGCTCTGCTGTCCATTATGGTGACCATAAATACTTTGTCTTTGGTGTCTAAGTGCTGCCACTTGGCTGTGCTATTCCACCATCCAGTTTTCCCATTGCATTTAGGAATCCCAGTTCAGTGGCAGCAATTCCCACTGCAGTTTCTGACCTATAGAAAAGAGTCACTGCAGTTCCTCAAGGATGTTGCCCCCCTACCCCCAACAAATGCATTTCTCACAGGTCTAGTTAAAGGTATGTATGTACCTTGGGCCCTCCTGGAGTAGCTAAGCAGGTTTTGCATGATAAAGCCACCCTAGCATTCTGTAGTATACCAAGGCAGTCAGTTCTAGCATTTTAATTTCATTTCATGTTGGCCCATGTTCGAACCAGTCAGCCAAAATGTTAGACCCCTTTCTATCCCTTGAGTGAAAATATTGGATCTCTGCTTAGTAAGCCCACGTCAATAAATTCATTCTAACCCAACTGTATGTTCCTTCCCCAGTTATCCAGTGTCCTTAACATCTATTCATGCACATATTCCCCAGGTTTTTCTACATAAATTGGAAAAATTATGTATTTCGTTTGGTATATCGCATACTTCCTCATAGGACACAGTTTGCACCTCACTCTTCAGAGCTGTTGGAATATGAGTCTAGTTATTAGAAGCAAAGATGGGTGGTAGGAATAGCTTCTGAGGAGAATCAGCAGTGCTTTGCCAGGGACTCTACCTCAGGAGAGACTACCACAGGTTCTTCAGGCGAAGCAGAGGTCAACCTCTTCAGATAGGAGTTCCACTGGCAAAGATGACTCAACAGAATTTAGGGGTTTGATAGTCTCAGCTTCATTGGAATTTTTCAGATGTTTCTATTCCAATTTCAGGATTCCATTCCTTCTAAATCAATGCCCTCACTTTAACAGAAGATGTTCTGCAAGGTTGAGAATTTAATTTGTGTTGTAATTCACCTATTTGCAAAATGAGATTCTAGGTCTGAAATCTCAACCCTGCAGCTGCAGGAGATAACGGTTTCCTTCTAGACAGACATAGAAGATTTAAGGTCATTGATGCAGAGCCTGAACTGGAAATTTTAAGTCCTGAACACATTCATTTCTTTCCCTTTTTTACACCACAGTTTGGAGCAAGCAGCCAAGAGAGAAATTATATGATTATGTTATATATGATATGGAGACTGGCTGGGCAAGTCCAAAATCCATAGGTCAGGGTGGCCGGCTGAAAACTCTCTGGCAGGAACTGTAGGCAGGAACTCAGTCTATAGGTGGAACTTCTTCCTCAGAGAAACCACTGTTCTGTTCTTTCAACTGATTGAGTCAGGTCCACCTAAATTATTAAAGATAATCTCCTTTACTTAAATCAATTGATTATAGATGATAGATGCTTTCACATCTAAAAATTCCTTTACAACATCACCTAAATTCATGTTTGAATAACTGGGGACTATACCCTGGCCAAGTTGACAAATAAAACTGACCATTCCAATGGTTCAATTTTGTTCTTGACTATTCATAATAATCACATGTATAGGCAAATATAAATGATGTGTCCACAAAGATTATGGCTAATCACCCAAGCACACGCTCTAGAACTTGGTTTCTTGAAAAAGTTCTATAAAACAGCTTGCTTTTAGTCATTTATTTTTCCTTAAAAATAAAATAAAGTATTGCAGCTATAATACACTCTTTGGTAGCATGATGTAGTTCCTTCTTCGCAAAAAAAAGTTAGCTATAGTGGCTTTTCTCAATAGCTTTTCTCACCCTCCAGAAAATCATCTTTTCTGTGGTCTGTGGTTACTATTGTCTTTAAACTGACACATTATTAAAATGTCCATAACAGAGTGGGTAAACCAAGATCTTGTTCAGGGGCCTTTTCTATTGTGTTCATCTGTTGCTGCCTGTTGAGGGGCCGATTCTGCTAACAGGTTTGGAGTTCAGTTTTGGTTAGCTGAGAATTCTAGAATTTAAAAATTCCAGGAAGCTGGTCCTTGGATAGCTGAGCTCTCTCAGTATGTTGTTAAAATGCAATTCATAAAAAGAAGTTAGGTTTATCTGTGACTAAAATGATATCTCTGCTGTGGGAAATGGACATACTTCTGAGTGAACATTTTATTATTAATCCCAAAACAAGGTGACAGAGTTTCCTGGATTGTTTATTCCAGGTGGCTAACACCTTCAGCCAAGCTCATGTGACTTATTTATTTAGAATTATCGAGTGTGCTGCACCAGTCTCTTTTCTTGCATATGCTCTGGTGGCAAGGGGCAAGACATAAATTGCTCTAACAGAATTTCAGGTGTAATCTATGGCTAAGAGAGAGATTATTGTGGGAAATCCCTAGAGCAGCTGATTTGATACATTACAGTTCAAACCAGTGGGGAAGAAAAAATGAGGGGAGCCTGATTCCAAAGCATGTACTTTTCCCTTTATATTAAACTCCCTGAATTCTATTTAGTACAACCTGAAAGGAATGTTGAAGTAAAAATGTTTTTTAAAAGAATGGAGGATTGGGGGGAAGGGTGCTTTCTGGAGATAATCAGCAGCTCCCCCTTTCCCAAGCTGATTTATCAGTGCAGAGATTTGTTCCCATGCGTGTCACCTGGCTTCTTCTCACTCCCCTCCCTGGCCTCACAGGGGGCAGCAGGACCACTGAGTTTTAGCTTTAGACATGCAGACAGGCAGTGAGAAGCCCAGTTGGGAGGAGTGAGAGGGCAAGGAGGTTGATGGAGGAGTTGGGACTCCTGGGAGCAGAAGAGAAGAGAAATCTCTAAATTGTAGATGTGGTGCTGAGAGTTCAGAGGCAGAATGTGCATAAAAGTAAATCATTTTACCAGTGAAGGCAAGGTCACATTAGTCATCTGCATGTTTGCTCCATGGAACACTTGGCATATGCCACCTACAGCTCCACTGGCTCACCTGAGAGGCTGTCTCTGGTCTTTCCATCTCATTTAGATCGTCCTTAGTTCTCATTGTTCTGTAACATCCTGTTTTTCCCCTTCATAGTTCTCATCAGAACTGTGGATTATGTATTTGATTATTTATATATGTTCTATGATCTCCTTTAGCTTTTAGGATCTTGTTTTTCTTGTTTACCACATTGCTTCTCTCTAGCTTCTAGCTGCTTAATACATTTTTATGAAATGAGTGACTGGTTGCTTTTGACTTTCCCCTTTATCCAATAAAACTTGAGTCTAAAATTGCTATTCTTGGCTATTTATTCATTTGGAGCTCTTGTGAACATCACAAAAGTGCTCAGAAATGTTCATGCTCTTTTCAGAGCGATTATTCAGCTGGCTTGCAATAGATGTTAGTGATTGTTTACATTAAAAATGCAGCACTCATTCTTAGTACTACGATTTATGTTAGAGTCATTAATTACTTTTGATTGCTACCAATGACTGATATTAAGATGATATTCTAGAGCTGATTTAGCTTTAGTTTTGAGAGTAGTATGTAGAATTGGTACAGAGGAGAATTTATAAGCAGAAGTATTTGGATTATCCCTTGTTTGGGGGATATCTGCAGGCTGCTTCCATTTTCATCATGCTTAAGCAAGAACTGCTTGGGATCCTTTCACACTGATGTTTCCAGCAAACTGTTTTGATATTTATTGAACTCTTTCTCAGCTGTGTGTTTTTAAACTTGAAAAGATTAGGGAGTAATTCAGTTGAAACATTGGCTTTCAGCCACATCTCAATGTACTCATCAGCTAATAAAAGTTCTCTCAGTCCAGCTTCACAGATGTAAGGATCATTGCTAGAGCAATTAAGGAATGTAAATAAAGATAAGGGCTTTGTTAGATTTCAGATATGTGGTGATGTCTATGATAGCCTTAAAGAAACACGTATTCTAATTTTCTGCTATTGTCCTGAATCTCTGGATTAAGCTTTTTACATTATGTTGACTGGGATATTCATTAAAATTAAATTTACTAGTCTTTCATGCAAATTTCAAAGAAAAATCTGCTTGGAACCTTAGTTTGTTAGTTAAGAATAATTAGAACTATGTTCTTTTTATGTTCTGGAGTTTTCTAAGATGTTTTTGGAATAGGATGGTTTTTTGCTAGTTCTGGAATCATTAGTAGGAAATATAGATAAATATTGTAAGATATAAATGGAAGATATATATAAGATATATATATATATATATATACACACACACATATATAAATGTAAGATATAACTTAATTATGGAAGTGCTGTGTATAAAGTCATTTACATTATGCCTTGACAACACCCACAAAATGGGCACTGGATTAGTTACTATATAATTGGGATAACTGAGTGATCCTTACTAAGTGATGAGTCAGATTTAATTTACAAATTCAGAAAAATAATGATATATATATAAGTTGTGGCTACATATTATTCCAAAATGGAGTAGGAAATTTATTGGCTTAGGTTGATGAGTTCTTTTTGTATTGGAATATAGTTGATGTACAATATTATATTGGTTTCAGATGTACAACATATGATTCAATAATTATATACATTACTAAATGCACACCACAGTAAGTGTAAATTATTTACCCACTACTACCATATCAAGATATTCGAATAATACTGATTATATTCTCTATGTTGTATTTCCATTTATATGACTACTTTATTTTATGAATTGAATTTTTGTACCTCTTTATCACCTTCACTTGGTGAGTTCTTTAAGATTATGACTTAAATACTGTCCCTTGAAATGCAATAAATCCAGCTACTTGACTTTGAACTTTTCACTAATTGCCTTTGTTCACTTATATCATTTTTCCTTTTCTTCAGCTTGCAATTATTGCTCTCATTATGATGTAATGTGCCATCACTGTAAAAGTTTAACAAGGTTGTAGTTCAAACTTGACTTTTCCTTAGAAGTAGGGCCACTCCTTTCTAAGAAAAGGCCATGGGAGAGCATTGTGTTCTTGGCAAGAGGAGACCTGACTCAGGACCACTGCTGGCTGCTGAATCCTCTTACCTTAAATCTGAACCAGGGGTCATTGAAGACAAGGGGTCTGGAGGAAACATCGTCCTCGCAGTAGGGAAGGTCTTGGTATTCGCTCTCATTGTGCCTTTGCCTCTGTACTTCAGCACAAAATAAACAAAGACTGTGCTGCTATCTCATACATGCGAGAATTAATGAGATATTCCTGTGCATGGATTTGGTCAACTTTAGATATGAGAAAACGTGACACACACAGTATCCCAATCATAAGACTCTGATGTTACTAAAGGCAAATGGAAGAGTTTATATTCTATGAGTAAGTGGAGTGAAAATAAATCAGGTAACTATTAGTGGATCTCTTGTCCAGGAACTACTGTGAGTCCTCTTCTGAAAAGAATGCTGGTGATACGTTGTGCACCTTCTATCTTTATTGCTTTGCTGTGCCATCAGAATCCCAGTTGTGAGGCTCATAGAGAAGAGGCTGCTCTTTGGAGCAGGTCCAGGAATGGGTCAATCTCATTTGCCAAAGCTCTAGGAGAATCTTTATCCCCAGGAAATGAGAAGTACTAGTAATATTTGGTTAGTGTGTTGAGATTAGACTTGAGTTTGATCTCGACACTAGCACTAAGCAGCCTGCAGCTTGGGCAACATTCCCAGTCTGTTTTCTCATCAATGAAATGATAATAAGCATAACAATCTTGAGAATGTTAGCACTATTATAATTATTCATGTTAATTGCCTAGCATATTTCACTTGCTCAGTAGAAATTATTTTTATCATATGTTTATCCTTTAGCCAGGACTTGGAACAAAAGCAGGACTAGGAACAAAATATTCAGGGAAGACCACAAATATGCCTTTCTTCTTTTGCTTATTACTCAAAAAGGGCTGTAACAAAAACAAGCCTAATAATTGGTAATATGGGCATACCTTAAAGATACTGTGGGTTCAGTTCCAAACCACTACAGCAAAGAGAATGTCACAATAAGGCAAGTTAAAAGAATTTTTTGGTTTCCCAGTGTGTACAGAAGTAGTTATGTTCACACTGTAGTGTAAACACTAAGTGTGCAATAGCATTGTCTAAAAAATCTATGTACATAACAATTAAAATTTTTATTGCTAAAAAAGTATTTTTTTTAACCATCATCTGATCTTTCAGGAACTCATAATCTTGATGTTGATGGCTGCTGAGTGATCAAGGTGGCAGCTGCTAGAGGTTGGGGTGGCTGTGGCAGTTTCTTAAAGGAAGACAGCAGTGAAGTTTGCCACATCAAATGATTCTTCCTTTCACAAATGATTTCTCTCAAGCATGTTATGCTGTTCAGTAGCATTTTACGCATCATAGAACTACTGCCAGAATTGGAGTCATTCCCCTCAAATCCTGCTGTTGCTTTATCAACTAAGTTGATGTAATATTCTAAATCCTTCGTTGTCATTTCAACAGTCTTCATAGCATCTCCACTAGAAATAGATTCCATGACAAGAAACCACGTTCTTTGCTCATCCATAGGAAGCAACTCCTCATCCATTCACGTTTTATCATGAGATTGCAGCAATTCTGTCACATCTTCAGGCTCCACTTCTAATGTCAGTTCCTGTACTATAGCTACACCTATAGTTATTTTATCCACTGAAGTCTGGAACCTGTTAAAAAGTCACCCAGAGGGTTGGAATCAACTTCTCCCAAACCTCTGTTAGTGTTGATATTTTGACCTCTTCCCATGAATCACTAATGTTCTTAATGGCATCTAGACTGGTGAACTCTTTCCGAAAGGTTTTCAATTTACTTTTCTGACATCCCTCAGAGGAAATAGCAGCTATAAACTTACAAAATATATTTCTTAAAGAATAAGACTTGAAAGTCAAAATGACTCCTTGATCCATGGGCTGCAGAATGGATGATGTGTTAGCAGGCAAGAAAATAGAATGAATCTAATTGTACAACTCCATCAGAGTTCTTGATGACTAGGTATATTGTCTATAAGCAGAAATATTTTGAAAAGAATTTTTTTTCTTAGCAATAGGTGTCAGTAGTGGGCTTAAAATATTCAGTAAGCCATGTTGCAAACGGGTATACTGTTGTCCAGGCTTTGTTTTTCCACTTATACAGAACAAGCAGAGTAGATTAGCATGATTCTTAAGGGCCCTAGGATTTTCAGAATGCTAAACAATCATTGGCTCCAGTTTGACTTCAACTTAAGGTCACCAACTGCATTAGCCCATAATAAGAGTTGGTCTGTCCTTTGAAGTTTTGGAGCCAGTCATTGACTTCTCTTAGTGAATGTCTTAGATGGAATCTTCTTCCAATATAAGAACATACTTTCCCCACTAAGCTTAATATAGAAAATCTATTGTTTACTATAGTCCCCTTCATTAATTCTAGACTAGCTAGACTGTCTGGATAACTTGCTGCAGCTTCTACATTAGCACTTGCTGCTTCACCTTGTACTTTTCTGTTATGGAGATGGTTTCTTTCTGTAAACCTCATGAACCAATGTTTGCTGGTTTCAAATTTTTCCTCCACAGCTTCCTCACCTCTCAGCCTTCATAGAATTGAACAGAGTTAGGGCTTTGCTCTGGGTTAGGCTTTGTCTTAAAGGCATGCTGTGGCTGGTTTGATCTGTCTAGACCACTAAAACTTTCTCCATATCAGCAATAAGGCGATTTCACTTTCTTATCATTCATGTGTTCACCAGAATAACACTTCGAATTTCCTTCAGGAACTCTTCTTTTGCATTCATAGCTTGGTTAACTGTTGGGCACCAGAGACCTACCTTTCATCCTGTCTTAGCTTTTGACATACTTTTCCCACTAAGCTTAATCATTTCTAGCTTTTGATTAGAGTGAGAGATGTGTGGTTCTTCCTTTCACTTGAACTTTTTGAAGCTGTAGGGTTATTAATTGGGCTAATTTCAATATTGTTATGTCTCAGAAAATAGGGAGACCTGAGGAGAGGATAGAAACAAGGAACAGCCAATTGGTGGAGCAGTCAGAACACACACAACATTTATCAATTAAGTTTGCTGTCTTATGAGTATGGTTTGTGTTACCCCAAAACAATCACAATTGTAACACCAAAAATCCCTAATCACAGACCATTATAACAAAAATAATAATGAAGCAGTTGGAGATAGTGAGAGACTTACCAATTGGGACACAGGGATGAAGCAAATGCTGTTGGAAAAAATGGTACCAATAGACTTGCTTGATGCAGGGTTGCCACATATCTTATTTGTAAAAAATGCAGTATCTGTGAAGTGCCATAAAATGAAGCAATTAAATTAGGTATGCCAGCAATTGAGAGGAAACCAGAATAACATACTCTGTGTGCTCAACTATAAATTGGGGATTGTAGTATCTTATTTAAAAGATTGTTGTGAGAATTAGATGAGTTAATGTGTGAAGGCTTAAAATCATGTGGAGCACACAGGAATGGCCAAATATTACTGTTATTATTATTACATCATTGTAATAATATATTATATTATTAATATAACCACTATTACTGTAGAGTAGAGATTAAGCTCAGGCTCTGCAGCCTGAAAGAACTGGGTTAAATTCCTAAATTTTCTAAATGGGCAGCCTTGGGCATTTACTTAGCCTTTTTGAACTGAGTCTCACCTATAAAATAGAGATGACAGTGATCTATTTGAAGATTAAAAGCAGCACAATAGGGAATTTAGCATAGTTTCTGGAACATTTGAAGCACTTGGTAATGTTGGATATTTATATTAACAATAACAATTATTCATTTATTTACCATTCATTTGACAAATTTTTATTAAGTACCTACTTATCATCAGCCAGGCACTCTTCTAAATCCTGGGGATAAAGTGTTGAATACAAGAGAATCATGGCCCAATAACTAACATTTTATAATAATATTAAATAGTAGGCTTGAATTATTTAATACTGTCAGTCAATGCAATTTTTTCATGAGGAGCAAAAATTGGACTTTACCAAACAGAGGTCATATGGATTATTTAAATGAATAAAGATGTCTTTATTTGCATATATGTATGTGGAAATGGATGCTTCTAAATAATTTGTTTTCTTGAGAAGTTTGAAGATCTCTACCTCTCATTACAATTTCATTTACTTTATGTAGCAAATTAATCAGGCTTTATATACACATAAAAATACACTTGAATAAATTTTTATTTTTTTATTAAAGTATAGTTGACTATTAAAAAATTTCTAGCCTTAAAGTTATTGCCTGTTTTCAAAATGGTTAGCATCAGGGATATTCAGCTCTTTCCATCCCTGTTTCCCTTATATTGTCATATTTATAGTAATATAAAATTTAATTATGCTTTTAAAAGTCATTGTAAATGATGAATCTATTGATAAGTCAAACTGAGTGTGAAATCATTCTGCAAGACCATTTAGCTGCTATATGATGTATCTATAGGATACCTGATTTTTTTTTCATACAAGCCCTGAATAAGCTTTAGCTTAGTAAAGGAGAATATTGTTCTGTCATCCTTAAGGCTCATGGCAAGAATTTCACTGTTTGAAAGGAGACATAATCTTAACTAGCATTTAAAATTCTGATTTAGTAAACTCTCTGTCTCAAACTTTTTGGATGAAGTTGACTATGGATGTGACTGGCATTGATTTAATGAAGTAGCAAGAGGCAAATTTGTAAATGCAAAATTGAAGTAATTTGAAAATCTATTAGCTGAGAGATTTCTGCTCATGCTATTTTTAGATGGCACAAATAATGAAAAAGGGAAAAAAACTTTATAAAAAGACAGAGAATGACAGTCAACAATAGAAAGATGTGTACAAAAGAAAAAGGAAAAAATGAAAACATTTATCCTGCACTGCATGATATTAAAATACTCTGAAAGAGCATGCCAGTTAATTTTCTAGTTTGCCTTTACAAATGAGTTGAAAATGTCAGATTTCTGGATGAATGAGAAGGCTAAGCACTGAAGCATTTGCAGATGTTTTTTGAACACAGCAGAGCCTGAAAGATTCTAACATGCATATGAAGAGTCCTAGAAAACATGGGGGGTTTTCTAAAACATCAACATTGGTGATGTTGATCAACAAGGTCAAAATATCAACATCATTGTTGACAACATAGTCAGAGCAGAGAATTACAGATTTGGAACTCAGTTGTAAATGGAAGAGAAAAATCTCTTGACACTCCTGCAATCAATACTACCTTTCATCTGAAATAGCCATTTAATAAACATTTCTACATACAAAGCATTCATATTTATAGATTGAATATTCATACTTAGATATTTCTTACTATTTCAGAAAAATAATAGAGGGGGGAATATACACAAGATATGATAAATTTAACGTCTAGGATGTTCTAGAATTTAGAACATCCTAATTCTGTGTTTAGAAAAAAAGAGAAAACAAGCTCAAGCTGTGATCTGCAATCATTGTGTTTTTCAAAACGCTTTAAAATAAATTGTTCTATGGATAAAATTGATTGGCATATTTCACAGTAATCCCCCCTTAGATATTATACTGAACATTACCATCCTCTGAAGATGTTTTACACTAAATTTATTTAACTTAAAAAATGTTTATTAACATTAATTCATATATCATAAAAGTTACCCACTTAAAGTATAAAATCCAATGATTTCTAGTATATTCATGTACCATTACCATTAATTTTAGATTTTTTTCTCACACAAAGAGAAACCCTAAAACCATTAGCTGTGACACCCCAATTCCTCCCAAACACCCCAACAGCCCTAGAAATCGCATATCTACTGTGTCTCTATAAATTTGCATATTTTGGACATTTTAAATAAATGGAACCATACATGTATTTTCTTTAGTTTAACGTTTCAAAGATCATCCATATTATAGCATGTGTTTCATTCTTTTTTATTGCTGAATAATACTATGTTGCAAGGATATACTACATCACTTTTTGGCTATTGTGAATGACATTGCTAAGAAGCAATGTTAAAATGTTATTGT
Organism: Manis pentadactyla; assembly: GCF_030020395.1. NCBI lineage: Eukaryota > Metazoa > Chordata > Mammalia > Pholidota > Manidae > Manis > Manis pentadactyla. The sequence goes on along the minus strand of NC_080030.1, from coordinate 67,108,372 downwards.
TGTAAGAGTTTTTGTGTGGATATATGTTTTCATTTCTCTTGGCTATGTATGTAGGAGAAGAATGAGTGGGTTATATAGTAACACTATGTCTAGCAATTTGAGGAACCGGCTAGTTATTTTCCAACAAGGCTATACCATTTTACACTCTAACCAGCAATGAATAAAGCTTTCAGTTTCTCCACATCTTTGGCGACACTTGCCATTGTCTATCTTTTTTTATTATAGCCATCCTGGTGGGTGTGAAGTGGCATTTCACTGTTGTTTTAATTTGAAGTTTCCTAATGGCAAATGATGTTGCACATATTTTCATTTGCTTATTGGCCATTTGCATACTTTCTTTGGAGAGATCTCTATTGATATCCATTGCTCATTTTCTAAATTGAGCAATTTAGAAATAAAATTTATTTTATTATTTAGTTGTAATATTTACTATATACTCAAGGTACAGGTCACCATGGATAGATGATTGACAAAAAATTTCTCTACTTCTGTGGATAACTTTTTTACTTTCTGACGGTGTCCTGTAATGCATGAAAGTTTTTGATTTTGGTTAAGTTCAATTTATCTATTTTTTCCTTTGTCACTTATGCTATTGGTGTCATGTCTAGGAAATTATTGCCTAACCCAAGGTCATGAAGATTCCCTCTTATATTTCTTCTAACAGTTTTATAGTTTTTGCTCTTACATTTAGATCTATGATCTATTTTGAGTAATTCTTGCATATGGTGTGAGGTCTGGGTCTAACTTCATTCTTTTGCATCAGGATATCCAGGTGTCCTGGCACCATTTGTTGAAAAGATTATTCTTTCCCTCACTTAATTGTCTAGGTACTCTTTGAAAATCAACTGAGCATAAATGTATGTTGTTATTTTTTTCTAGACTGTCAATTCTTTTGCATTGACAAACATATCTATCCTTATGTCAGGATCACACTGTCTTGATTACTAGAGGGTTGTAGTAAATTTTGAAATCAAGATATATTAGTCCTCCAACTTTGTTCTTTTTCAAAAGTGAGTGCTTTGACTACTTTACATTTCTTAAATTCCAGATGAATTTTAGAATCAGTTTGTCAATTTCTGCAAAAAAAAGCAAGCTGGAATTTTGTGGGGCTTGTGTTTGAATTTGTAGATTAATTTGAGGAATATTACCATCTTAACTATATTAAGTCTTCAGATCCAGAATCTATCTATAAACTCTATCTTCTTTTCCTAAATGGACCCTTTTCAAGATGGAGAGAAATCTCTAGTGACATTCTCCATATTACTGTTCTTGGTGGAGCTCTGTTTAATATTAGAAGACACTTTTTAAAATTCTGTGGTGACACAAAACTGGGAAGGACAACATTTGGTAGAAATGATAATCTCAGATCAGACCGATGAACTGAAAACAGCAATATGAAATTTGTTGGCTTTGAAGTAAATAACTATATTTAGCTAAAAATTTAATAGCTCAACAGCAGTTTGGAAGAAGCTTTGAAAATGTCAAATTATGTACAGTTGATATTTATTTTAGTTTGAGAAGAAAAGATGACCTAATAGCTGGATTTTTAGGTATCTGAAATTCCAAATATGGAATATGAAACAAAATGAAGCAAAAGAATAGTATGACATTATAAGACAATAGATTCAACACTATGAGCATGGTTTGTATATTAAAAAAAGCTATTTTCACATTTTTATTAGCTTAATTTATTGTGTAAAAAAGATTATCCTAAAGATATTTGATATTCAAAATAATGACCATCAAAAACTGCAAGAGTCTCAAAGATAGTATCATGTCCAGTTACCAAATAAACAGGGAAAAGGGGTTAGGACATTATACAAAGTTGCCTATCAACAAGGTTTGTAAAGGATTTACTCTTTTATTCAAGGGCATATTCCAAGTGAGGTTGTGACACATGGGTATTTTTTAGAGTTGATCCATTTTTGCAGCTGGCTTTATTTCTTTCTGGTTTAAAAACAGGAAGCAGAGGCGATTACCAATGCTTTCTTTTTAAAGTTGTGGAGTTATTAGTCTCATTGACTAATGAGTGAATCTGAGTTTAGAAAGGATATGCAGCTTGCCCAAAGACACAGATCTAGTCAATGTTGGAGTTAGTATAACTCAAGGTTGTCTGAATCCAGCTGTTATGTTTTGCTACCTTCCAAGAGAAAAGCTTAAGCAAGAATTGTGAAGGTTTAGTTTAATGTCTCAATCCCCTAAACCTATTTCTGTGGTTTCCCTTACCCTTGGGTTTATACCATTTCTTCTGCACTTACTTTGCTTTGAAAAACTTCATGGAAATAGATACTGGAGTGGTTCTAATACATATTTGTTCTTTTGAATGTGTTGGAACTTCTAGGCATGAGTAAATAAACAGCTTGATGTCTGTTAATAACAACAGGTCATGAGATCACACCAGGAGACACTAGAAGCACAAGATGTTATGGGATATTATTTGATTCATCTCATGCAATTTTTATGTGTTTCTAAATCTAAGATTAGTCTGATCCTGACTTTATCCTCAGGTTTTCTACAGACTTAGGGGTGCTTTAATTGGAAAAAGTCTCTAATCTGAGTAAATGTGGCCTGAAAGAAGACTGTAAAGTCCCTGTGGTTCCCTGGGTCAACGCAGTTTATACCCATGCCCTGTAGGAGCTGCTGATGTTCTTACACCATCCCCAGATGGATGCCCCAAAAGGGCAGCCATAACAAAGGACCACAGACTAGGTGGATTAACAGACCAGAAATGTATTCTCTCACAGTCCGGAAGCCAGAAGTCTGAAGCCAGTGTTGGCAGGGTTATGCTCCCTCCACAGACTCTAGGGAAGAATCCTTGCTCTTCTCCTCCAGCTCTGGTAGCCCCAAGGGTTCCCTGGCCTGTAGATGCCTTACCCCACTCTCTGCCTCCATCTTCACATGACCTTCTCCCTGTGTCTCTGTGTCTTCACATTGTCTTCCCTCTTTTTATAAGGACACCAGTCCAGTATAACCTCATCTTAACTTAGTTCCATCTACAAAGACTCTATTTCCCCATAGGACCACATTCATAGGTACTGGGTTTAGTATTTAACATATCTTTTTGGAGCACACAATTCAATCCATAACAGCAAACCTGGTATTTGTGTTACTGCTGGAGTGTGACTGACTAATAAGGTCAATCCCTCAGAGAAATGTGGAGGTGGGTGGAATCATTCTACTGCAAATGACTTAGTCTCTTAACATTTAGAATAATGCTCTTTTCAGCCTCTCCTTCTCAAAATGCTTGTATTTTCATGATGTGGATTTTCTCATATTTGAAGGTCCACAAGATGATGTCACTTCAACTAGAGCAGCATGACATGACAACAGTAAGACTGCAGTGTAGTGCAAATATCAACAATGATGAAATCAATAGACCGAGCAGATGATGAGACTGAACAAGCTGTGACAATCAGCAAATGATAGATGCAAGGAGCTTTCAGCAGCAGCTGCTTCACTGAGAATTGGTGTTGGCGAATCACCATGGCAGCTGCCATTTTCCTCCAAGCCAGATAAATCCTGACATGAACTAGGTGCTGTCACAGGAGGGATAAATTCAGCCACTAAAGAATGTCACTAGCCTAAGGATGAGATGCACCATTGTCAGAGTCAAAGGAGGAGACAGTTTTGACATTAAATATATCTTTGTTTTGTCTCTGGTTTTGTTCTGACCATAAACCTTGAACTCACTGTTGTAAAGTGAAATATATCTAAGTATGTTAATTGATGTTCTAAAAAGAAAATAGGTTTAATGCAAAGAGTTTAGTGTGTTTAGTAAACAACACTGTAGGGACAAATGCATCTTTATAAGAAATGTTTAAAGATTTTCCTGTATTCTAAATTTGTACTTTAATGGTGTCATCAGTTTTTAAATTAGGCTGTGAGTGTTGCACTGCAGTGTGAGTAGTAGATGTGAAGTGCACAGTCTATACAGCCTAATGCAGTGACGTGCTATAAATACTCCTTTATTTCTAGACAGGTCATGAATTAACCAAGTGAAGGTTTGTTTGTTTTTGGTTGACCCATATACCTGGACTTAAAAAAATCTTCAAAATTAGGATGACAACATCAAAAAGAAACAAGGCTAGGCTCTATCCCTTAGTAAAGATAAGAAGAAAACCCAGAAAAGAGTTTTTCAGCATAAGTCTCTTTATTGATGAACTAAGTATGAAGTCTTAACTTCATCAGTTTACTTTTCAGGGATTGTTCTTACAGACAGGGTCCAGGAGTCACTCTACTAAAGACCTCTGAAGAATGGATTTATCTCAAAATGCTATTACAGATTTTTTTGCTTAATATTATTCTATACTATGTATCTTATTTAGGTAGGAGCTCTAATTCTGTAGCATGTTTTATAGTTAGCAAAGATATATGTGTCTGGATAAGTTTCCTATAATACGTTTCTCTTTTTGTGCACTTTTCCTGCGCTACAGGAGAAAGAAATAGCAATGACTGAAAATATGAGGACAAAATAGAGTCGGGAGGGAGAAGTTTAGCCCAAGAAATAACAGGATCAGAATCACACAGGAATTCACACAGAAATAGTTTTGAAAGAAAATGGAGATTAGGAAGAGGAAAAGAATGTTGGCTAAAAAGTCACCTCTATTCATGAAAAAAAAAAGTGCATTTGAAATTTTCATGGACTTTTCCTTGTCCGATGCTGGTAATTGGTTATTTGGAGGCATTTTGGTTTTAGATGAAGCTGAGTTTATACTTCCTTCTGCCCAAGTAAAGAAATGACCTGTGAACTCATGGTAGTCACTTAATCTTCTAAAGTGCACTTACTTTCTCCTTTGGTACAAAGAACATCCTAATATGACTATTAAGCTCTTACAGTTAGGTGTTATACTAAGTACTTTTCAGGTATTGTTTCATTTAATCCTCGTAACACTCTGTGAGGCAGAAGTTTTATTTCCACATTATAAATAAGGAACGTCTGGCTCAAGTTGCCCAAGTTACAGCTATTAAGTTCTAGAGACAGTCTGGCTCCAAAGCTCATGTGCACAGTATTATACTGCCCTTTGTGTTAGAATCTCTCCCAGCTTTAGCCTTCTCTGACCAAACATTTCTGACTGCCTGACTTCCTTTGCCCAGCATCCTCACCACTGACCCTGCCTCGCAACCAGACTCAACATGGTTAACATTGCAAAAGGCCTTAAGGCTCCCATAGGCTATCTGTGCAGATACAGAAATTAAAGTCCAAAGGGTTTACCATTTTGTAAGAGGTTGTTATATCCATTTCATAAGAGCATCTTGCTTTACTCAGGAGGGCACCAAATTATAATAATATCTATTTCAAAACCAGTTTTTAAAATTGTGGACTTATTAAGATATTTTTGTACTCCTCCCTCACCTCTCACCTTGTCACTCTAGGAATCTGTCAAGTCACTTTCTGGTAGGCAGGCAAGATGACAACACATTTAACGCTAGTCCTCAACTGCCTTCAGGGACTGTGGTTTTAAAAAAACAGATCAGGCTCCTTTGAACAGGTTACTGATCTTATCAAAGTGGTGGTGGACCTCTGGTGTTAAAATATAATGCTAATAGGATTCTTAGAAAAACCACTTCGAAAAAATATGTGGCATATCGAAATGACCTCTAAAGTAGAGTTCATTGACTCTACTTTCCCATACACTTGCTCTCTGCAGCGCCAGAGGGTTGACTTTGTGTCACACAGACATGGGTTCAAGTCTTCAAACTGCTTGGTGTAGACTCCATTATAGCCTCAGGCTCCCCCAGGCATCCAAAGGTATCACTTTTCACTTAGGAGGGCTTTTGTGAGGATTCAGTGAGAGAATGTTCAAGGCACTGGAAAATCACTGGCACTCTGCAATTATCTTCTCCTTTCCCTCACAGTGAGCTGGGATAGTCACTTTCTTATGTAATGTAGTTTTGATTGGCTTTCTTTTGTGGGTTTAAATCCGCTAGTATGAACATAACAGTATAGGGTTAACACTTAAAATTTTACCTTTCTTTTATTATTAACATCGAAATTCCTTCATTAACTGTGGTGCCTAACAGTTTTCTTATTAGCCCAGGTATACCTATTAAAATGTAAGCTGTATGAAACATGCCTGAGGCTTTCGCTTAGTTCCTGGTGTTTGAAGGTTATGATACTGGCAAAAAAGTAATGTAGTCTAAGAGGTTTAATATTGTTGGAAAAATGTAAAAGTTATTTCCATTATTGAAGCTTTGCAAGCAAACATGAAGAAGCAGTGAGTAGTTTATACTAAATGTGTACCTGGTGTTGTGGTATGTTTTTTTATAGGAAACATGGAAAGGGGATAGAGAAAGAGGCTTTCCTGAATGATCAGAGTGGCTTTCAGTTTATATATTAAATGCCAGGAATCTTAGAACCACACAAACCACATGGGAGCTGCTGGACAGAACAGACTGGAAGGAAGCATGACAATTCTGTGTATTGAATGCTAAGTACCATGAAGCTCAGCCCTGCCTCTTGCTGCAACCCCTGACACAACACACTCTTCCCTTATGTCAACTCAAAATAACAAAAAAGGGCTATTTTCCTTAAGCTATTTAATGGTGTATAGCAACCTTTGTTCAGGTATTTTGCAATCTGTTATAAAGCAGAGGTCATTTTTGGCAGGCATTTCCACCCTGATTTGCTTGGAAAAATGAATGTTATGTCCGATCGTTATATGGAAAAAAAAAGAGGGGGTGTGGAATCCCGAAATTCAAGCCAGTAATAAGAACTTAAAAAAAAAAAGATTGAGTTATGAAACTCCAGTATAGTGCTAGGAACAACAAAGACAAAAACTATCCCCTAACACATTTAAGACCATGGACAGTGCAATCACTATGTGAAGAGGAAAGGGAGATTACTAACAGACTTCTCTTCCAAGGAAAGGAGGGGAATATCAATTTTGCACAGAAAGTGAATTAGCATGATTGGTTTTAATGAAAATGTAGTGGTGAGGAATCCTGGAATTTTCCCTGATGTCCCTTGGGTAGCTGTAATGTATATTCTGCAGACTAACACTATAGAGAAGATAATCTTAAGAAAAAACTAATGTGATGAGCTTCCTAAATCTGAAGTGGAAGTGGTCAGTGGAATGAAAAATAGAATTGTTTGGTCTGACTCCTCACTAAAAAACGTCCTCCTGGTCAGATGGCTGAGGTCAGGTGGGGAAGAAAGACTGGTCGCTTGAATGAATATTCTGGAATGCGGGTGATCTTCCAGTAACTGGAATGCATATACAAGTGGTACAGATTCCAACCTCTAGCTGCTTATACCTATTGACTTTCATGTTGCTCTTATATTAACTTGAAAGCTTGAATGTGAAATTAAGATCCACCTTATCTTTGAATGTAATTTAATAAAAGCTGGGGAGGAGGCTGTTGTTTCATTTTGTCTTTTCCACTTATAAATACCTGCCTCTTAGAAAGGGATGAGGACAGTAGCAAAACACTTCTGCTTTCATTTCTCTTGCTCCTGTCACCTCATTCCTTCCTCTATTGTGAAAATAAAGAAGTGATGCAAGCACCTGTTGTTTATTCTTTGCTCTCTTGGAATTCTGGAAATTTAGATTGAAATGAAAGCATGGCTGAGACCTTACATGTTCAGAATCCTGATAAATGCTTTTACTTTTTCAAGGAATGATTGCTTTAGTTTTTCATGAGAACTTGGAACAGATTTAAGAAGTTTAGACCACCTTGAATTTCTTTTAAATTTGTTTGTCATCTTGGATTAAAGTTAGTTCAGTTATTCCATATTTTTAATCATTACCCTTCTCTTATCAAGGCCACCGTTCTTTCTTTTCCATTGCTGAAGATGGCTACTTCCTCCTGCCTTCCGGGAGAACCTCTTTTAGTCTGAGACTCCATTAACTCTCATCTTTTCAACTACGCATATCATACAAATCACTGAAATTTCCATTTTCAGTTTTCTTCTGAGTTTCAGGCCCACAATTCTAGTAACTTCCCCTGCATATTGCTTTGGCTCTATTGACACCACCGATACTCCATCCGCTAGCCTTCTCCTCTTTGTTTTGTTAGTGGTTCTATTATCCTAGTTCCTTAAACATAAAACACTGGAATTGTTTCAGCTTATTGTTCTCATTCATTCACTACGGACTATTACTTCATTCCATGGAATTTTTCCATTTTTGATAGTTTTTTATGTTCATCTGTATGAAGATATTGGTTTGGCAATTATGACAAAGTCCAAAAACAACTATGGATTAAACACAATGTGGGTTTAATTCTGTCTTATGCGCAGCCCGGGCAGATGGTACAGGGGTGGCTCACTGGCTGGACCACATTATGGATGCAGACTCCTTCCCTTTGTTGCTAGTCATCCCCAAGGTGGCATCCTTATCTGCCTGGTGAATGAGGGCTCACCAACACAGACACAGTCCAGTTTTCAGAAGGGAAAAAAGTCAGGGGTCACACATCTCTCTTTGAGGGCATAACCTAGAAATGGAATCCATCACTCCTGTTTATAGCTCCTATTTAAATGACAAAAGTCCAGTTGCATGGCCATATCTAGGAGCATGGGAGGCTTGGTGATATGGTCCTCAGCTATGTGCCCAGTGAAACTTCCTGTTCTAGGGAAGAAGGGGGAAAGAGCAGTTGGGAGCAGCCAGCAGTATCTGCCACAACTTCCTTACTACTATCTTCACCCTTTGGTGGTCTTTTAATGCCCTTAGCCAAGATTACTTAGAGATTTTTAGTTGGGCTTACTGTTTGCTCACTATTAAGTCATCAATTTTTTTAAAAGCCACATTTCTTTTTTCTTGTTTAATCTCTGCTCTATAGCCTGCAGTGTAAAGTCTCTGTTTCAGAACCCTCTATAACCTGGTTCTTCTTTTCCACCTTCTCCAGTCCTTCTTCAACTTTTACTCACTCTTTCTTTTTCTTTCTTTCTTTCTTTCTTTCTTTCTTTCTTTCTTTCTTTCTTTCTTTCTTTCTTTCTTTCTTTCTTTCTTTCTTTCTTTCTTTCTTTCTTTCTTTCTTTCTTTCTTTCTTTCTTTCTTTCTTTCTTTCTTTCTTTCTTTCTCTCTTTTCTTTCTTTCTCTCTTTCTCTCTTTCTCTCTTTCTTTCTTTCACTCTTTCTTTCCTTCCTTCCTTCCTTTCTTCCTTTCATCTAGTAAAATGTGTTAAGTGCCTACTGTGTGTCACGCATGGAGTATTTCATCCTCATGAATGTGCGTACATTACATACTCTCTAATGTCACAATGATTCATTTTTGCAATGCGTGCTTTCATCACTAAAACACGTGAGTGGTTAAATACATTTTAAGAACAGCCCTTTAAAGCTAGGGCCTGCAGTTGAAGTGGTTAATTTGCTTTTAGGAATCAGATGATCTTCACCTGATCAGTTTTAGTTTTCAGGCTTTTATACATGTTAGAAGTACAATTTGCTTTTAAAAACAAAACAAAAATAGAAAAGAAGACTTATTGAAGCAGCTGTAACTAGATTTAGTAGCTCATTGAAATTGTAAAATAGCTCAAATGCAAGCATGAACTAAGTATGACCTCATGTGTTATAGTTCTCTAGTTGCCTGTTTGTTCCCAAACAACTGAACCTCATCCTCAGTCCTATAGACTGTTGATATTTTGTCCACCACTGATGTTTTAGCACTAATTTGGATTGTTAAAAACAACATTGCATTAAAATATTATATGTTTTCATTTCTGAGATTTTGGGGGAACCAAATCATTTGCATATCGACATGGTTGGCTACTTGAGTCACTAAAACTTTCAATTTAGAAAATACATATTTTGAAGAGAAATTAAGTATTTATTATTTTACAAAACCCTAGAAGCAAAAATTATTTAAAATCCTGTCAGGTAATAGTTTAAGTGTTCAGTTACATTTACAGCTGAGATCAGAGTGGGATGCCCAGGGAAGCCAGTCCATGGAAACAAGGCAGGAGAGCATCAAGAGAAAAGATGGGCAAACATGTAGGATGAATCATTTGTTCTACTTTTTTATTACCTTCTGCCTTGCAATGACTGCTCTTGTTCTACCTCCAGCCTGGGAACCTCATCTCTAAAACGGCAGTGTGGTCACATAATTTTCAAACTATGTCCCTGGAGTAGGAGGAGAGGAAGGAAAACAGAGCAGGCAGACCCCAAAAGCTGCTTTAGACACAGAAGCTCTGCTTGTGTGCATCTTATTCATTGACCACCTGCCAAAATATTCATTTGGGGGAAAAAATTAAAAAATAGTTTGAAAATAACTGATATAGATGACTTTCAAGATCTCTGTTAATTCACACTTCTAGGTTTGTGTGTGTTTCTAATGTATTTCTACTGCTCCACCCCACCCCTTGAACTGCTCCCCCTGCGAGGCAGGCAGCGCCCGTGGGTGAGACCGCTGGCTTTTTGCCTTGGGCATCTCTTCCTGTCAGATACACCACCAGGCCGTCTCTGGATTCATTCGTGGTTCTGAGATAGAGAGTGGGGAAAGAATTACACCTTGTGTAGTAGCAACATCTTGCAAGTTTGGTATCCTATGTTGAAGTACAGGAAGAACATGGTAGAGCACCTAGGTATGCTTATTTCTATTTTAAATTTCTGTTAATGTACTTAACACATGTGATTGATAATTATGTCATATAAATTATATCAGTCTAGTAGTAGAGTGATAATTAAAACACAAAAATAAACATTCATGAATAGGAAATACATGCTCAAAATAAGTTTATTTTGATTTGTTAGAGACTTGCCATTGTTCTTGAAACCTTTTCAGGAATTCTCTTTTGTTAATAAAATATTTGATAATTGATAACTTGAACGATATGTAGAGACTTTCTTAGTCCCTTAATCTTTAGCATATGTGTGCTTAGCATATTCCTTATAAATCTAAATTTTGATGTGTTTAATACAAAATATATATGGAATATTATTTTCCAGGCCCATTGCTAAGTATATTTGGATGTAACATAAGCTGCAAAGAAGTGGAGAGGAAAAAAAGTCATTGTTCTGTTTCCTTTTTTTTTGTTTCTATTACAATGGGCAGAGATAGGTAGAAATAAAAAACAAGCGAACAGATATTTAATCATTGAAGGGTAAAAGCTATAGGAATTCTTAAAAAAACATGCATTTAAAGACATGTATAACAATGTTAAGCTTTATTTAACTGACTTTAAACTGAATTCCTGTTTACAGTTGCTACTAGATCTTTGCCAAGAACTGTGTGCAAATATTTGAAAAAAGTAGGACTACAAAAGTATATTTTCTTAGTCTTGTTTTTTAAGGATGCATATTTGCATTATATCATATAAATTTTGAAGCTTACACATCATTATCACTACTTCCCCAGTGAGTGTTTTTCATTTATTTTCTCTTCCTCTTCTCAGTTCCTTGTATTTGGCTGGTATAGGACTCAAGTGAAGGGAAACAGTTCTAGATACACAAGCGGGAGGAACAGCAAAAACCATATAGGCAGCTGGGTATAGGAACAGATTAAAAAGTGTCCATCCATTTTGGATTTTATACTTCTCCCATGGAGATAAAGTGTGCATTCAGGCATCTCTGAGTCTGAAACATACCGCATGTACCTTGTCACTCAATAGGTATTTATCTCATTCCTCCTACTATGTGTAAAACATTGCGCAAGGTGAATGAGTCACAGTCCAGGCCCTCAAAAAGCTTAAAAAACCTTGATAATATGTGGTAAGTTCAATAATAGAGACATACCAGAGCACTTCAGAGCCCAGAGGAGGGAACCTGTCCAGCACAAGAGGGCATGGAGGGCTTCCAGGCAAGGAGGGCCCACATTAACCCTGAATGGATGGCTATATGTTAGCCAGGGTGTGGGTGGTTTAAGGGCAAAGAACCTCAGTTACAGGTCAATATAAACAAGGCACAAGGGGTGCCATGGATGGGCATGACTGCAGAGCTTTGCATTAGTACAGAGTGGGCGTGGGTGAAAACGAAGGAGGGAGACTGCGGCCAGCTCCTGTGCTCTGGGAGGGGCTTGGACTTGATTCCAGAGGTGATGGAAAGGCTGTGAAGAATTAATTGTAGGATGATCGTGAGCAGATTTACTTTGAAATAATTCTACCTGACATCTGTGAAAAGAATGGGTTTGTGGAAAGCAAGAATGCATACAAGACAATGATGTAAGATGTTGCAATAGTCCAGAAAGAGTGAATGGCAGGAAGAGTAGGGCAGTGGGAGTGTGGTGGAGGGAATTTTCCAAGTGCCCGGCTCCCATCAGTGGCTAATGTGAATACTGATGGCTCCTCCCCTTCTTGGGTCAGTTGCTCAGCCCTGAAATCAAGGACCATTCTGTGAACAGGAATTATATGTATGTAGTTTATCTTTATTTCTAGGAGTAAAATGATTGTATTCCTTCCACGTGTTCCCCATTTGGGTGCTGGGAGTACTAGTACATCTCAGGGCACTTAAAAAAGATGCAAAATATTCTCTACAGTCGTACTCCAAAAATGCGGTATGTTTCTACAACCTCACAAAGAGGTAGTCATACCAAGTATTTTCTTACAATAACTTTTTTATGCCTACAGTTGTTTGCTGCAATGTCTGATTGCTTTTAGGTGATGACTTTCTCAAGTTGACATTAACCCCTAATAGCACTGAGGCAATATTAGCCACTGAACTTTTTAGGTGGTCATCCTAGCTACTAACACCTTTTATTTGAAATGAAGCCCTTTTGACTTTGAACAGAAAATTTTACTGTAGAATTGGAAGTTCTGTATTTCTCAAGAAAGCCAGGGGAGTAATGGTGTTTAACTCAATTTAAAAAACAGACGAAATGATGAAAATTTGATCATCTCACTGAATTTCCACCTTTTCTTGTTCTTATAGTTTTTCATGTTTTCTAATTTACAGGAAAGAATTTATCAGAATTCCTTCCTAAACCTGTCTTAGAAATAACAGCTATTTTAATCAGAGATTTGTAAGTATCCTTTTATTCTTTATTTTGGAAATTAGATATTACTCTGTAGAAGAAATGACTTCTTCAGTAAAACACTTGACAGGATACGGCTATGCATTCTGAGCTGGCATACAAAATTTTAATGAGCAACATATAAAAATCACCTCTTAAAAAACAATAAAAGGAAATCTCAATCAGAAAACCTTTATCAAGTCTATCTGTAGCTAGTGAATGACTTATCTTTTTCTGGAAATTTATCTTTCTGTCGTTTTCATTTTTCTTTTTCCATTGTGAAAATATCTGTGAGATTTTTTTGAACACACAGGGAAGGAAGAGGAAAAAGGTAGGGTATGAACAGAGGAAAGGGAAGAATTTGTATTCTGTTAATTCTGTTATATGGGGTCAGACAACTTTGTATTTTCCATTAACACTTTCAGTGAGTTTTTTAAAATATCAAAACTAGGTCTCATAATAGCCAAGGTTCTTTCAGTTTCATTGTGCATATGAAATAGCTATTACTGTTAACTCATGAGTGGAGAATCTGGGAGACCCTTCCTACGTCAGTTTATAAAGATATTGAGTTAAGCACATCTTTTCATAGACAGATATTTTACTAGATGAATTGAGAAGAACCACTGAGAGTGAGTGAAAAAAGCTTTGTTCTAAAAACATATCTTGTAGGAATAACATTTTATATTTTCTCTGAAAGACATTTCTAGCCTAATGTAGTCCTATTCTAGCACTAAAGTGAATAGTTGGTGTTCTGAGCTGAAGATCACAGAACCTAGAACCTGTGATGTAAAGGCCAATTAATGAGGCAGTGTTGGGTCACTAGGATCTGGAGATGGGTAGGCTGCTCACTAAGGTGGTTAAGACCTTGGCCAGCATCCTTGCGGGCTTCTCAATGGTAAATATTTGTGCTTGAAGATTGTTGACTGGAAATGATAACTATCCTAGATTGCAGTATGATTCTAGGACATTCCTGAAACATTGTTGCTTAGTAGTTAATAGACATTTTATCTTGGCTAATCTATGATTATAACAACATTAACATTAGTATAGTGGCTAATAAAACCAACCAACAGGAACTGAGACATATTTCTAGCTTGCTTCATCAGATAAGATCTCAGCAAATTGTTTAACTAAAAGGTGTACTGAACTCTTAATTACCCATTCTGTAGCATTATAGGCTGTTCCCTAGCTGTGTGGCATTAGTTTTCAGTTCCAGTGTGGCCACTTACGCATCTTGTGGTTTGGGGCAAGTTGCTTGCTCTTTTCAATGCTTCAGTTTCTCTGTAAAATGAGAGTGAAAATGCTTATTATAACAGGCTTATTATAAGGGGTTAGAGGAAATGATGAAACAATACAGTATAAATAATAATGAAATAAACCTATACTGCAATCATAATTTCCAATTTTACATATTGTTTTATAGATGTTAAGGTTTTGTTCACATAATGATTTCGTTTGTCAGATATTTAAGCTATTTACAAAACCACTGAAAGATTTGTTTAAATGCAGATTTTCAGCCACCTTCCCAGATATTTTTAACAAGAATCTTGGATAATTCACATGAAAATGATCATCAGGCTACCCTTGAGAACACCAATTTTCCTTTAAAAATGAGCCCCAAAGTAGTTGATTATCTAAGTTACATGAGAACTTCATAAAAAATACATATTCCTAGGTCTCTACCTTGAAGGTTCTGATTTGGCAGATATGAGGCAAGGTTTTGGAATGTGTATTTTCTAGAAGCTGCCACACTAATTTTGGTACTTGTGTACCACTGTTTTATAGCCTCACTGTATCTCTAACTCTTTACTGATAAAGCTTCTGGCTGGGCTTACCATATGTGGATGAGTGTGTGTGCTTCACATAGTCTGGATCACATTACAGGAGTGGCAGGATGAGTCTGGACGTCTGCGTGGGCATGCACCCACCAGGCTGACGGTCCTTGGCTTGTGTAGCTGCTTGAAGCAAATCCAAGTGCCAGGACCATACATTGCAGAACTCCTGAATGATGAAGGACTGTTGGAGACCATCTAGTTTCACAGAGGAGGAAAATGAGGCTCAGACATATGACCAAGGCCACAGGGCAAGACAAGCACTGACACTTGGATTTCTGCCCCTCGCTCAGTCTTATTTTCTTGGCTGGATTTTTGCCCCCTGCTCAGCCCCATTTCCATCACAACTGGCTGACTGTGACTCTGCCACATCAGGAACCTGCAGCACCTTGGAAACCAGCTCTTCCAGCGTGGGCTGTAGCTTCCCAGCAGGTGTAGCAAGTGCTCTGAATCAGCTTTCCTATTTAACTGTCCTGCTGTCTGAAAGTGAGACATTCTTCCCTTCCAACCCCAGTTCTCTGTCCTGAATACAAAGAGGCAGGAAGGCCACTGAGGGACATCAGGTACACAGGAGAGGCAGCCTGTTCCAGCAGTGACACCATCTCCTCAGTCACCTTCTCTATCCTCTATCTTGTCCACAGCCATCTGTGCTTTTTCTCAAACTCCATTATCTCTGGATGGCAGAATCATCATTATTTTAGTCTGTCTTCTTATTCTTGCATCTTTTTTTTTTCTTGGCATCCTGTACATCACATTAGTTTCCCCTATTTGGACATGATTCAGCTCTGAAGTGCCATTAAGTTCAACAAATAATTAAGTACTGCTCTGTCCTAAGAACAGACTTGGGTGCCAGAGATATAAAGTGAATCCAGCATGGTCCTAGTTTCAGAAGATATCACAGTATCACAGAGGGGGAGATCTGTATTAAAAATGCTGTATATAAATGCTTGAGAGTGCCACAGGAGCTGTGGTTACTTCTTTCTAGGGGAGTCAAAGAAGGCTTGGGAGAGGAGGTGACACTGGTTTATTTTGAGTGCAAAAGTCATAACCCACAGTATAAATGTACAACATTTTGCAAGCCCATGAACAGAATGTTTCTAAGGCCTAATGAAGAGAGCTGATGCAATGGAGATTAACAAGGTAGGTATCAGCATGATGGAGAGAAAGGGCCCCTGCAACATGTGGCAGGAGGCCTGCATCGTCTCCTCACACTGCCACCCTGACTTGTGTGACCTTAGGCAATCCAGTCAGACTCCCTCGGCCTCACTTGCTGCACATTCAGTTCATTCAGTTAATGAGATTCATGTCATAGGCTGTCCTGCATACCTGGGGTACAGCCAGGTGTGGGAAACATGCCTCCCAGACTAAGTGCTCTCTGAGCTGAGGCCCCACTTTGAGAAGTTGTAGATCCAGGGAGAGAAGCTTTGGGAGAATGAGCCAGCCAGGAGGAACTGCATCCATCTATTGACCTGAATCTGAAGGTGAAGGTCTGAGAGTTACAAGTCATGGGTGGGGAGCAGTTTCAACTGCTAGACCAGTGGGAAGAGAAAGAGTGACAAGTGGTGGGGCTGGGAAGGAAGCAGAGTGTAGGTCACATAGGGTGTTAGTCATGCTGAGGAACTGGGTGACGTTTTCATGGCATAAGGGGAGTGGTGGAAGAGCTGATAGTAAGATTTGCTTAGGTACTGTGATGAATGGACTGCACGGCAGGACAATCATGAGAAGAGGATAATCTAATGTGGAGAGGCTGGTGACCCTAACTAGGGCAGTTAGTGAAAGAAAGTGAGCAAAGCTTCAGTCCATCAGTTGAAGAGCTATTTGGAGAATGGAGCTTAGGGTACTTGATGATCCAGGAGAGTGAGGGAAAAGGATGCCTCTTGGGTTTCAGACTTGTGTGACTGGATGAATTATAGTGCTGTTCACTGGGAAGAACACCCAAGAGGAGAATCAGATTCAAAAAGAAGATGATCTCTTAAGATGAGGGAATGAGACTGGCCTGTCTGTCCTGGGGCTCTTTAATATTAACTGGCCTTCCACATGCTGAGAATATCACACACACTGTCACACCTAATCTTCTCAACTGTGGGAGGTATTATGCACATTCAAAAGATATGGAAACTGAGGTTCAGCGCAGTTACTTGAGATTCCTTAGCTAATAAGTCGTGGAGCCTAAAGTTCAGACTAGAGCCCTGAACCAGGTGTATTTCATTCTGAAGCACACATACTGTTTATTGTATATTACGCTGCTTTCCTTTTAGCTCTGAGACATGAAATTCTATGAAATAGGTCGCTTGTAGAGCACACATAACTTTAGACTTTATGGGTTGTTAAATCGAAGGCATTAACTCTACCCTCTAATTTATCATTAATTCTCAGTTGCAATCTTTCAAATGACTGCAAACTCATCTCTTAAATCCACTCCTCTTCTTTTCCAATTTGCTCTGTTTGCTGCAGCCAAAGTGATCTTTCTAAGGTTCAGTTTTGATGATCACACTATTGCTTTAAAAAGCTTCCATGACTTCCCCTTGCTATTAGTACAGACCAGATCCTTAACACACCTCAAGGATATAGCCCCTGTTAACTGATGCATTTCCCTATGTGCCATTTCCTACCTTTTTCTGCATTTGGGCCACACTAGCCTTCTTTCAGTTCCTGAAATGTTCTGGCCTCCTCTCCTAGGCATGAAATACTCTTTTTCTACTCCTATTCCCACTAGCTCTTCTTTCTCATATCTCAGCTCATATTGTCAATGAGTCAGGTTCTGATATACTCACATAACACCTTGTAATTTTTCACGTTTATCACAGTTTGTATTCACACATGTATTTTTGTTGATTTTTTTACCCCCTCCCATCAGATTCTAAGGAAGTTATTATAAAACTTCTTTGGCCAGGCCTATAATTGGCCCTCAATAGATATTTTCCAAGGGAATTAATAAATTTATAAATGAATGAATGCAATTCTGGATTAGCTAATTTATATTTGATTATTTATTTGGTCTATTACTGTTTAGAAATCAGAAAAGAACATTTTCCTTTATTATAAATTAAACGGTTTCAGTCATATAGAATATTGTTTTTAATACCTCAATGATAATATTTCCTCTGGTACTATATTTTAATTGTTTTTCTCTCTTTGAAGTCAATTTCTTTTACATGAGAAGTGAGGCTGATTCCAACAACATAGAGGTAATTACCAAACTATTTTTTGCATTAAACTAATTAAACCAAGGCAATTAAAACTTGGAAATGGCAAAAACAAAAGAATGATATGTCATCATTCAGTGTACCAATGAAAGATGAAAATGTGCTATAATTTGTTTTTAAATGTCATTTTTTTATTGCACTTGCTAATAAAATGAGACTTTTCCATAATTTAGAATTTTCAGGAGTGATTTTTTTTTTTCCCCTCAAGAATGATTCTTTGCCATGTGACTATCAAAGTCTAACAAATGAGGCTTGGATAAGGCCTACAGTAGGATGCCACTAATATGGCAAGTAGAGGTAGGCTGTCAATGCTTAAAAGAGGCTCCCAGGATAAATGACTGGACTGTGGGATGGAATCATCTAGCATGAGCAATTTTTGCATTCTATTCTACAGATCTACTGCTGAGACCCCTCGCATTGTCTACTGGACATTGACAATCATGGTTATCTAGTCTTTCAATCTCTAAGAGCCAACTAAGAAGGGTAATTAGATGAGTGCTAAACAAATTTGTTTAAACTTGAATACTTATAATTCTAAATAGAAGTAGGTAGATAAAGGCTTACACGTTAGAGATTAAAGTTATAATTGTTATAGGAAACAGGGTGCTGGCCACTAGGGCCATGATTTATGATGCAGTCCAGCATTTGACAATATGGGGATCCTGGGCTTCTAGGATTTTACAGAATTATAAGAGGGGTCCACAAAGCCATGTATCTGTGTATAAACAAATACTATCACCATATATACTACCATTTTTCAAATGTATATAGATTTTTGCTATAAAATTAGAATTAATTTATTTAAAATATTTCATAGTACCTTTTCATCCATTGCCTATTTTCTCAATCTACAGGTATCTAAAAAATGTAGGTTCTTCAGTCTTGAGGGGTCATCTTGTCATTAAACTCAATAAATATATTTGTAGCTCCCATACTACAAGATGGGCATTTCCCACCTCTACACCTAGTATGTCTGAGAATCTTCAGATTTTACATATCTTTCCAGGGGGGCCACCTATCACTTTTCCTATCTGATGCTCTGTTCTCTCTGCTCCCTATTTGCTGCTGTCTCCTAAAGCTTTCTGATGTTGCTGAAGCTCTCTTTAGTCTCCAGCACCTTAGGATTGTCCTTAGGGTCCTCTTTTTGCTTCCCAAAGCAGAATTATCACTAAGATGGTTGTGGTGTGTAATAAAATTTACCAAAGACTTGAGGATAAGATGAAAGATTTACAGTGTAGAAATGGGAAACTTGGAGCTAGACATTTACCTTCATTTCTCATGGACTCCAGTAATTGTGCCCATTCTCAGGGTCCCCTTCTGGTTGACTTCTCCTTAGTGTCCTTCCTGTCACTTTGTTTCAGATGTCTATCCACCTTTGCAGGCAAGGTTGCTTCCGTCTTGTCCTGCCCCTCTGGACATTTTCTTTTATTACTTAATTATTTAAAGTATTATGTTATTACTTAAATTATTACATTATTTCTTTTATTACTTCATAGGCTAGAATCCCTGTCCCTACACATAAAGAAACCAGTGCATGTTGTGATTGTTAGAATCTGGCAGTTGTGTAGTTCAGATTCCAATGAGTACAACTTTTAAATTACAACAGTAAGTAACTGGTATTTTCTGAATCTTAGCATTCCAACATGGAATTCTCATTTAATCAAGCTTCCTCCAACCCAACAATCTCCTTCTGGCAAGAGTGCTTTCCAATCAAAGGGGTGAATGATTTTTTTCATAAAGTCTTAGAAGAACACAGATTGACTTTTTAAGCAACAGTTGAGGGTCAAGATATGGACCTTTTCACTTGACCTAATAGAACTTTACAATCAGAAACCTTCCCCTAACTACGCGAAGGCCTGACTGTTGTTGTGCAGAGTAGCAGAAGGGCTACCTTCCTCTCCCACACACGCCCCGGAGGCTGGGCTTTCTCCCATTACACCCACCATGTTCACTGGTGATCTGATGTTAAAAAGGGTTTTTATCCTTAAAAAATAGAAACCACCATTATTATGGGAAAAGTTTTGGCCCAGAAGACAAGCGACATCATGTCTAGACTTGATTCTGAAATTAACCAAATTTCTGACATACCAGCAATCTGGTCTCCTTTTCCTCCTTTGAAATCAGGGTTGCTTTTTTATTTTGTCTGTTTACTTTTTGCTTTTTAATTTGCTGATGACTATATTTCCTTCTAGTATCAAAATTCCCAGATATCTCCAAGTTACTTATGGATTGTCAATTGTTTTGTTTTTCTCTTGACTCTCTTTAAAAGCATTGATTCGTTTGACTTTGCATCAATTCCATTAAATTGTACAGTAAGGGAAAAAATTGTATTAGGTATGCTATGGTCAAGGTTAGATAGACATTTGACTCTCTTGTGCAAAATGGTGCATCTCAACTTTAAAAATAGCCTATTGAGGAGGAGGCGGAGCCAACATGGCGGCGTGAGTAGGACAGTGGGAATCTCCTCCCAAAAACATATATACTTTTGAAAATACAACAAACACAACTAGCCCTAAAAGAGAGACCAGAAGACGCAGGACAGTGGCCAGACTGCAGCTACACCAGCGAGAACCCAGCGACTGGTGAAAGGGGTAAGATACAAGCCCCGGCCCGGCGGGACCCGAGCGCCCCTCCCCCCAGCTCCCGGCGGGAGAAGAATAGGCAGAGCGGGAGGGAGACGGAGCCCAGGACTGCCGAACACCCAGCCCCAGCCATCCGGGCCAGAGCGCAGACACAGTATATGCCCAGGGGGCCCTGGATACTGGGAGAACAGGGAGTAAGACCTCTGAGCGGGTGCTGAAGCTGATGCCCCTGTGACAAAGAAAAGAGGGGGCTTTTTGAAAGTCTTAAAGGGACAGGGACTTAACAGCTTGACGGAAAAAACCCAGGTCACAGTACAGCAGCTGGAAATTACAGGGAAAACCGGGTGCACTAACCCCCAGGGCAACAGCTCTGAGACCCCTCACGGAGGCAAACAGTCAAGCAGCCCCCCCATCCATCACCCCACCGGGCGCTGCGAAAGCAGAGAAGCAGCCTGAGACAAATTCCGCCCACAGAAAGGGAAATTTCTCCCTCCCGGCCAGGCAAGACACAAAGACCCACTCTACACGCAATTACCCAACACAAGCCACTAGGGGTCGCACTTGTCCCAGTAAAGAAAGGCCAGTAGCAAGTGAAAATTTTGGCCCTCCCAGCTGACAGTCAATAGCACCTGTCAACATGAAAAGGCAAAAAAATATGATCCAGACAAGACTAACCCAGACAGCTTCAGCATCTGCTACATCTTCCCCTGAGAAGGAATCTGGGGAGATAGATTTAGCCAGTCTACCTGAAAAAGAATTCAAAACAAAAGTCATAACCATGCTGATGGACTTGCAGAGAAATATGCAAGAACTAAGGAAGGAGAATTCAGAAATAAAACAAGCTCTGGAAGGACTTCAAAACAGAATGGACGAGATGCAAGAGACCATTAATGGACTAGAAAACAGAGAACAGGAACGCAGAGAAGCTGATGCAGAGAGAGATAAAAGGATCTCCAGGAATGAAAGAATTTTAAGAGAGCTGAGTGATCAATATAAAAGAAATAATATAAGAATCATAGGCATTCCAGAAGAAGTAGAGAGAGAAAAGGGGATAGAAAATGTCTTTGAAGAAATAATTGCTGAAAATTTCCCCAAACTAGGGGAAGAAATGGCCTCTCAGACCACAGAGGTACACAGAACTCCCATGACAAGGGATCCAAAGAGGGCAACACCAAGACACATAATAATTAAAATGGCAAAGATCAAAGACAAGGACAAAGTATTACAAGCAGCCAGAGAGAAAAAAAAGGTTATCTACAAAGGAAAACCCATCAGGCTATCATCAGACTTCTCAACAGAAACCCTACAGGCCAGAAGAGAATGGCATGATATACTTAATGCAATGAAACAGAAGGGCCTCGAACCAAGACTACTGTATCCAGCACGAATATCATTTAAATATGAAGGAGGGATTAAACAATTCCCAGACAAGCAAAAGTTGAGGGAATTTGCCTCCCACAAACCACCTCTACAGGGCATCCTACAGGGACTGCTCTAGATGGGAGCACTCCTAAAAAGAGCACACAACAAAACACCCAACATATGAAGAAGGGAGGAGGAGGAATAAGAAGGGAGAGAAATAAAGAATCATCAGATTGTGTTTATAATAGCTCAACAAGCGAGTTAAGTTAGACAGTAAGACAGTAAAGAAGCTAACCCTAAACCTTTGGTAACCACAAACTTAAAGCCTGCAATGGCAATAAATTCATACCTTTCAATAATCACCCTAAATGTAAATGGACTGAATGCACCAATCAAAAGACACAGAGTAATAGAATGGATAAAAAAGCAAGATCCATCCATATGCTGCTTACAAGAGACTCACCTCAAACCCAAAGACGCGCACAGACTTAAAGTCAAGGGATGGAAAAAGATATTTCAAGCAAACAACAGAGAGAAGAAAGCAGGTGTTGCAATTCTGGTATCAGACAAAACAGACTTCAAAATAAAGAAAGTAACAAAAGACAAAGAAGGACATTACATAATGATAAAGGGCTCAGTCCATCAAGAGGATATAACCATTATAAATATATATGCACCCAATACAGGAGCACCAACATACCTGAAACAAATATTAACAGAACTAAAGGAGGAAATAGAATGCAATGCATTCATTCTAGGAGACTTCAACACACCACTCACTCCAAAGGACAGATCCACCAGACAGAAAATAAGTAAGGACACAGAGGCACTGAACAACACACTAGAACAGATGGACCTAATAGACATCTACAGAACTCTACATCCAAAAGCAACAGGATACACATTCTTCTCAAGTGCTCATGGAACATTCTCCAGAATAGACCACATACTAGGACACAAAAAGAGCCTCAGTAAATTCCAAAAGATTGAAATCCTACCAACCAACTTTTCAGACCACAAAGGCATTAAACTAGAAATAAACTGTTCAAAGAAAGCAAAAAGGCTCACAAACACATGGAGGCTAAACAACACGCTCCTAAATAATCAATGGATCAATGACCAAATCAAAATGGAGATCCAGCAATATATGGAAACAAATGACAACAACAACACTAAGCCCCAACTTCTGTGGGACGCAGCAAAAGCAGTCTTAAGAGGAAAGTATATAGCACTCCAAGCATATTTAAAAAAGGAAGAGCAATCCCAAATGAATGGTCTAATGTCACAACTATCAAAATTGGAAAAAGAAGAACAAATGAGGCCTAAGGTCAGCAGAAGGAGGGACATAATAAAGATCAGAGAAGAAATAAATAAAATTGAGAAGAATAAAACAATAGCAAAAATCAATGAAACCAAGAGCTGGTTCTTCGAGAAAATAAAGAAAATAGATAAGCCTCTAGCCAGACTTATTAAGAGGAAAAGAGAGTCAACACAAATCAACAGTATCAGAAATGAGAAAGGAAAAATCACAACAGATCCCGCAGAAATACAAAGAATTATTAGAGACTACTATGAAAACCTATATGCTAACAAGCTGGGAAACCTAGGAGAAATGGACAACTTCCTAGAAAAATACAACCTTCCAAGACTGACCCAAAAAGAAACAGAAAATCTAAACAGACCAATTACCAGTAACGAAATTGAAGTGGTAATCAAAAAACTACCAAAGAACAAAACCCCCGGGCCAGATGGATTTACCTCGGAATTTTATCAGACATACAGGGAAGACATAATACCCATTCTCCTTAAAGTTTTCCAAAAAATAGAGGAGGAGGGGATACTCCCAAACTCATTCTATGAAGCTAACATCACCCTAATACCAAAACCAGGCAAAGACACCACCAAAAAAGAAAACTATAGACCAATATCCCTGATGAACGTAGACGCAAAAATACTCAACAAAATTTTAGCAAACCGAATTCAAAAATACATCAAAACCATCGTACACCATGACCAAGTGGGATTCATCCCAGGGATGCAAGGATGGCACAACATTCGAAAGTCTATCAATATCATCCACCACATCAACAAAAAGAAAGACAAAAACCACATGATCATCTCCATAGATGCTGAAAAAGCATTTGACAAAGTTCAACATCCATTCATGATAAAAACTCTCAGCAAAATGGGAATAGAGGGCAAGTACCTCAACATAATAAAGGCCATCTATGAAAAACCCACAGCCAACATTATATTGAATAGCTAGAAGCTGAAAGCATTTCCGCTGAGATCGGGAACTAGACAGGGATGCCCACTCTCCCCACTGTTATTTAACATTGTACTAGAGGTCCTAGCCACGGCAATCAGACAAAACAAAAAAATACAAGGAATCCAGATTGGCAAAGAAGAAGTCAAACTGTCACTATTTGCAGATGACATGATACTGTACATAAAAAACCCTAAAGACTCCACCCCAGAACTACTAGAACTGATATCGGAATACAGCAAAGTTGCAGGATACAAAATCAACACACAGAAATCTGTGGCTTTCCTATATACTAACAATGAACCAACAGAAAGAGAAATCAGGAAAACAACTCCATTCACAATTGCATCAAAAAAAATAAAATACCTAGGAATAAACCTAACCAAAGAAGTGAAAGACTTATATTCTGAAAACTACAAGTCACTCTTAAAAGAAATTACAGGGGACACTAACAGATGGAAACGCATCCCATGCTCATGGCTAGGAAGAATTAATATCGTCAAAATGGCCTTCCTGCCCAAAGCAATATACAGATTTGATGCAATCCCTATGAAACTACCAGCAACATTCTTCAATGAACTGGATCAAATAATTCAAAAATTCATATGGAACCACCAAAGACCCCGAATAGCCAAAGCAATCCTGAGAAAGAAGAATAAAGTAGGGGGGATCTCACTCCCCAACTTCAAGCTCTATTATAAAGCCATAGTAATCAAGACAATTTGGTACTGGCACAAGAACAGAGCCACAGACCAATGGAACAGACTAGAGAATCCAGACATTAACTCAGACATATATGGTCAATTAATATTTGATAAAGGAGCCATGGACATACAATGGCGAAATGACAGTCTCTTCAACAGATGGTGCTGGCAAAACTGGACAGCTACATGTAGGAGAATGAAACTGGACCATCGTCTAACCCCATATACAAAAGTAAACTCAAAATGGATCAAAGACCTGAATGTAAGTCATGAAACCATTAAACTCTTGGAAGAAAACATAGGCACAAACCTCTTAGACATAAACATGAGTGACCTCTTCTTGAACATATCTCCCCGGGCAAGGAAAACAACAGCAAAAATGAACAAGTGGGACTATATTAAGCTGAAAAGCTTCTGTACAGCAAAAGACACCATCAATAGAACAAAAAGGAACCCTACAGTATGGGAGAATATCTTTGAAAATGACACATCCGATAAAGGCTTGACGTCCAGAATATATAAAGAGCTCACACGCCTCAACAAACAAAAAACAAATAACCCAATTAAAAAATGGGCAAAGGAACTGAACAGACGGTTCTCCAAAAAAGAAATACAGATGGCCAACAGACACATGAAAAGATGCTCCACATCGCTAATTATCAGAGAAATGCAAATTAAAACTACAATGAGGTATCACCTCACACCAGTAAGGATGGCTGCCATCCAAAAGACAAACAACAACAAATGTTGGCGAGGCTGTGAAGAAAGGGGAACCCTCCTACACTGCTGGTGGGAATGTAAACTTGTTCAACCATTGTGGAAAGCAGTATGGAGGTACATCAAAATGCTCAAAACAGACTTACCATTTGACCCAGGAATTGCACTCCTAGGAATTTACCCTAAGAATGCAGCAATCAAGTATGAGAAAGATCAGTGCACCCCTATGTTTATCGCAGCACTATTTACAATAGCCAAGAATTGGAAGCAACCTAAATGTCCATCGATAGATGAATGGATAAAGAAGATGTGGTACATATACACAATGGAATACTACTCAGCCATAAGAAAAGGGCAAATCCAACCATTTGCAGCAACATGGATGGAGCTGGAGGGTATTTTGCTCAGTGAAACAAGCCAAGCAGAGAAAGAGAAATACCAAATGATTTCACTCATCTGTGGAATATAAGAACAAAGGAAAAACTGAAGGAACAAAACAGCAGCAGAATCACAGAACTCAAGAATGGACTAACAGGTACCAAAGGGAAAGGGACTGGGGAGGATGGGTGGGTAGGGAGGGATAAGGGGGGAGAAGTAGGGGGGTATTAAGATTAGCATCCATAGCGGGGTGGGAGAAAGGGGAGGGCTGTACAACACAGAGAAGACAAGTAGTGATTCTACAACAGGTTGCTACGCTGATGGACAGTGACTGTAAAGGAGTATATAGGGGGGACCTGGTATAGGGGAGCGCCTAGTAAACAAAGTATTCGTCATGTAAGTGTAGATTAATGATTAAAAAAAAAAAATGCAGTTCCTATGTGGTGACCTCTAATGAGTTCTACACAATGATATAAAGGACATATAAAAGTGTAGGCAAAGGGTCTGTTTGTGTTTATACAGAGGATCAAAGCCTAATTTGGCTACCCCGAAAATGAACTAAGAAACGATATGAAAGAGAACTTCCAACATCAGCACTCTCTGGAAGACTCATGCCAGAAGATGATCATCAAAAAACCCCAACAAAGATCCACGCACTGCTACAGCTGTAGATGCACTCATCCCACCAGCTCCTGGACTTGCCATGGGAATGAAGGAGATATCTAATCTGGCCTGTGCATACAGTAAAACAACAAATTTGACTGGATCTATACTGTTGGAACTCAACCAAGAATTAGGAGAAGTGCAAATTGTAGCGCTCCAAAATCTTACAAATACAGACTATTTACTGTTAAAAGAACATATGGGATGTGAACAGTGCCCAGGAATGGGTTGTTTTAATTTGTCTGATTTTTCTCAAACTACTCAAATTCAGTTAGATAATAACCATCATATCATTGATAAGTTTTCACAAATGCCTAGGGTGCCTAACTGGTTTTCTTGGTTTCACTGGAGATGGCTGGTAATTACAGGTATGCTTTGGTTATGTAACTATACTCCTATTATGTTAATGTGTGTGCACAATTTAAGTAGTAGCTTAAAATCTATACATGCTGAAGTTACTCTACAAGAAGATATGTCAAAGAAATAATCAATCTTCCCATGTTTTCTCCCGCCTGCTACTTCTATAGCTTTTCTTCTTTCTTCCTAATTACAACGAATTCTTAAATAGAATTCGTGCCTCATATCAAATTTACCGAGTATCATAACTCCTCCAAGTGGTAAAGATACCTCAAGACAAATGCTGGGCATAGAAGCCACAGGGCATAAATATGCAAAGAAATAAAAAGCTAACCATTTCAAACAATAAGGCTTCTCTCTCACTTACCAACTTAACATTTCCCTGTATGGCCCCGGAAGATGACTGGTTAGCCAGAGACGGGTAAGATTCCTCAAGGGAGGAACAACCTAAGACAGGCACAGTCGCAGGGGGGTCATCAGGTGAGAAATTGTGGATCAACAGAGGTGAGGCTTAGAACCTCACCCCCCCTGTTCTGAGAGAAATCTTCTGCATATGTGGATGTTTTATTGCCCTTGTCTAGCTTGGATTAACACATAGTCTACAGGCACACACCTGATCATCTACATTTGCTCTCTTACAACACTAAACTATGTTTTCTACCTTTATGTTGTATCTACCTACCACTTCAGCATCTTATTAAAAATAATAAAGAGAGAAATGTGGTATCCACATATAAATCAAGTATAAAAATCAAATGTGTATTCATATTTGAACTGACTGTTTATAGTTCATAATGCATGAGCAAAACCAAAAGTTTCTGTGATGACTGCCCTTGTACTGTTCACCATGTAACTTATTCACTATGTAAGAATTTGTTCTCCATGTAAGAACTTGTTCGTTATGCTTCAGAAGATTGGAGACTGACGAAAATTAGGCTTGGGGTGGATTAATGATTGTGCATTGAGCACTGACTCCCCTATACAGAATTTTATTGTTGTTAACAACCATTTGATCAATAAATATGAGAGATGCCCTTACAACAACAACCAAGAAAAAGTACACACTTCCAATTGTAAAATAAATAAGCAACCGGGATGTAATGTATAGCATAAGGAATATAGTCAAAATATTGTAACAACTTGGTATGGTGATAGCTGGTACTTAGAATTATCATGTATATAAATGTTGAATCACTGTGTTGTACACCTGAAACTAATGTAATGTAATACTGTGTGTCAACTACCCTTCAATAAAAAATAATTATCTAAAAAAAAAAAAAAAATAGCCTATTGAAATATTTCTAGATATTTTTAAATGCAGAAAACACACTTATTAATTTTCACTCAGTTACTGAATTTCACAAGTCATTAAAAATGTGTCATGAAAAGTTAGTCACTTGCCCCCAGTTTTAGATGGTGATAGAATTAAGAGCTGAATCATGTGTTTTCATCCCTATCCTTAATTTAAAAAATGGAGTTACCACTGAAATTAAATTGAGAGATTATGCCAAGAGTACAGATAATATTAAAAAATTATGGTTCTAAAAGGACTAAAATTCTACTTACAGTTATAATTACTACTATGTATTTTAGAAATAGAGATGAGTATTATTCAATGTATGTTTCCCAGGTAATCTGACAGAAAGAATTAAAAAAAAAGAAGATTCGTAGACACAAAAGAGTTCACCTGATGCATAAACACAGCAGCAATGGCTGCATCCCTTAACCTCAGTTGAACAAATAAATGCCTATGGGTAAAAAAACCTCAGTAAACAAAAATATTTTGGTCTTCTGGGAGTTAAACAAGTCACCCACATGAAACATTTCGTGAACAACATTAAACTGATTTAGTGGGGAACTTCCGGGTTGGTTATTAGAGTGAACGGTGAAAGAGCTCAGGGGATGACCTATACAGAGAGGGAGGGACATCAGTACATGACTAATAGAGCAGGTCTGGACAAAGTTAATTTTGTGATTTATTTAATTTTTAATTTATTACAATGACATTTTTAATAAGTTCTGGAATTGGATGAGTAGACCTCTGAGGCTGTGCATATGCATTTGTATACTTTGCTAAAACCACCAGTAAAGAGTCAGTTCTTCTGGATGATACATGTTGTTAGACCCTGAAGCACAATAATTTATGGATTTATGGGGGTTTTTTTCAGTATATTATTAGAGAAAGATGGAGGAGAATCTGACCTAACCTTATTCCAATTTAGTTATTCCCAAACTTGTGTAACAGAAATCTCCTTGGGTACTTGTAACACATCTTTTGTCAAACATGCTGAATGGGAGGCTGCAGGAAGGCCCTGGGAATGTGGATAGTAACATACTTCCCAGGTGAGCCTTGTGAGGGGGCAAGTTGGGAAGACACTGCTCTAGTGCATTTGCCATAAGATTAATTTTAGGTAAATAGGCTCTTTACCCACCCTTGCTCTCTCTCTTCCTCTGTTTCACTCCTTCTCCCCCATCAATACTTTAAACAAATTTCAGGAAGAACTAATTTGCTTTAAATTCACTCTGTCTCCAGGCCGGTGTAGGTGAGATACAATTTTCTCAGAGACCTCATTTTTTTAAATCTTCCTTCCACAATTTAATCAAGTGTTAAGGTGAAAACTCTGGTTCTTTTCTGTGGCGTGGCTCATAAGATAGAAGAGGAATTAATTTACACTACCTGGTGTCAGGATGTAATAAGATTATGTTGGCAAAGCTATAAAAAGAAAATATCCAAAGCTTATAAATAAAAAATTTGAAAGAGGTCACCATTAGAGTAGATAGATGAGGCAGAGGACCTGAACATTGAGCAGCTGCAAGGCGAAAAGGATATTCAGGCCAAGATACACAGAGCTAGGGCACCTTGGAGAAGGTCACCAGATTGTAATCATAGCTTTCAAGGGGAAAGTTCAGACTTTTACAGTACAGTGGGTATTTATTTGTCTTACTGTATAAAAATGACTGAAAGCTCTGATAAATACAGTGCAATCAACTGTCAATTACCCCCCAGGGAATCTAATAGTGGGTTTCCTCTGCTGCATTTCTTGGATCCTTTTTTTCTTTGTAATCAGAAAATGTCTTTCCATAAAATGCAAACCTACTTCCATATTTTAACAAGCAACTACAAAGATAAAGTGCAGCAAAATAATGAAATAATAATAATGAAGTCTAAAATTAAACCAAAAAAAATCTTAGGATCTTTAAACAAAAGTTTATATTGACCTCTTAGTATTTTCAATTAATTTTGCTAATTATTGTGACATGGAAGATAGGCTGGAAGATAAACTAACCGACCTGAAAGTAACAATAATTAAATTATGGATACGATTATACCACCAGCAATAGGAATTTGCTTCCAATTTATTTTGTGAAAGTATTTTAAAGCATCTGAATTTGTGTGTTCACAGATTATATAATTATACTGTGGATGTTGTTATATATTATATAATATAGCACATATTGTATAATAGCTCATGAGAAGACTAAGGAGAACAAAATAATTTTATTCAAATTTGGCATATTATTTCAATCATGTGATCTTCATTTTTAAGATTCAAAATTGAGTTGAAGTTTTCAAATTAAATGAATTGTTTAAACAATTTTTGAGTTTGATTTAACACTGTGGAGAATATGTGTTTCAGGGTTAGAAAACATTCTTGTTGAAGTGATTCATGCATATGATAGATAACATGGTGGGTGATTTCTAAGTGATTTCTGGGTCTCCAACTTAAAATTCTGGGACTTTCTAAGATATTCTAATCTCTTCTAAATTATAAGGATCTATGCATTTAGAAGGGAGGCAATATAAAATTATTGAAAATCCATATCTTGGCCTAAATCCTAATTTAGAGCAAGTTTCTAATACCCGGAAGACTCAATACCAGTTTTCTCTTTTGAATAATGGAGATAACCCCCATATCCCTGATATTTGTGGAAAGAACTAAGTAAAATGACATATAGAAAGCAATGTACATCTGATTGAGTAAGGGCTCAATTAAAGGTAGCTGTTTTCTATGTGTACAGCTGATAAGTATTGTAATTATAAACTAAGATTTCTTTACTCTTTCATTCTTCCCTTAATGTTTTCTGTAAATACTGCTCCCTGTGGAATGGTACACATAATCTAAAACAAAAGTTCACTTATGTTTCTGCTTAGTTTTTTTAATGCAAACGAAGAACTGTAGTCTTGCAAATCAAAGTTCTCTCTGGAAATAACTTGATTTTTTGACAGAAAAGATTTTTTGAACTGAGACTGGAGATATGAGAACTTTAGGGTAAGAATGAGTATATGACAGTTTAGAAGTTAGTTTTAATGTTTCTGGGAAGGGACTTGAGTCATTGACTAGCTGGTGTGAGGGGAGTTCACTCTGAGGGAGGCCCCAGGCGTTGCTTGGGTCTCTGGGAAAGTGCCCAGGACCCCAGTTCATGGGTTGAGCTGGAGTGGGAACTAAGCAAATAGAAATGTGACTTAGGTTAGAAAATCCAAGTGTAGAGAGGACTATGACTTAATTTTTCAGGAAAACTGAGTGTCTTAAAAAAATCTCCATATCTAGTATAACCTTAGAAAGGTAGAAAAGCAATGGCACAGAGAAGTATGTTGGCAGATGGGTCATATGGAGTTCCCAGGGTCTGGGAGGGTTATAGGGGAGAGACTGAAATGACCTTAAGAGGGGCACAAAGTTGCTTAAATTGACCATGGACCCTAAACATCCTGGAGTTGGAAAGAAGAGAATGTAGATGCATATATGTCTACCTGAGGTTAGGGTTATTCCTGAGATGACACAGGGGATCCCAGTGTACAAAGATGCAACAGGATGAGCTGCAACTCACTGAGGGTTGTCCTGGACACAGGACATGTGTGAACCTGAGTCCTTGTCCTCCCTGTGCTTAAGGCTCCCTTTCAAGAGAGAAGGGAAATGGTATTGTGGTAGGGTGTTTTAATTGCCTCCTAGTCACTGGTGAAGGAGAGAATTCTGTCCTAGGATTATGGGGATGGCTAAACACATGGCACCTGACGCTGGACAGATGAGATCAGATGACATCAACAGCAGTTTATTATTACATAGACTCAAAGCCATGGGAGGAGGACATCACACAGGGCCACACAGAGGATGCTCGTAAGGACAGAGCAAGCAACCAGAGCTCTGGGAGTCAGGCTTTGAAGTATTAAAAGGTGGGGTGCCTCTTGCTTCTGGTGGGAAGATATGATTAGTTTGTTTAACTAATTCTACAGACAGGCAGGGAACTGAGACCTACTGCTCAGGGTTGAGCAGGAATTTTGCCTTTGATAGGGAGGGTTGTTTGGCTAAGAAACCTTATCCATGGGAGCAGGGTGCAGAGGGGCATTTGCGGGTAGATCATTTGAGGCCTATTTTATCAGATGTCAAGGCAGAGATCTTTGTGGCATTGGTGTAGGGCATGGGTAACCCCAGGTGTAGGGATGAATTTTCTACTTTGCAACTTAAATAGGAATTCTTTGAGGAACCCATCAAGCCTCTCAGTTACACTGGCTCCCTTGGTCCTTTAGGGGAGCTGGGGGTTTGACTGAATGCTTCTTCAA
The DNA here is from genome assembly GCF_030020395.1 of Manis pentadactyla. Taxonomy (NCBI): domain Eukaryota; kingdom Metazoa; phylum Chordata; class Mammalia; order Pholidota; family Manidae; genus Manis; species Manis pentadactyla. The sequence goes on along the minus strand of NC_080030.1, from coordinate 67,075,867 downwards.
GAGCCCAGTTTTTGTATTCTGAGGCTTGGAATGAGTGCCTTGGTCACTACCTGCAGTATCTGAATTTCTAAGGGTATGAGGACTATCCTGGTGAGGCCTTGTATTTTTACCTTAGTATATAGAGAAATCTGCTACGTTGATTTATATTTTGGGTATCTGTACATCATGAGATTCCCAGAGTTCTTTACCCCAAAGAGGTCAACTCTTTGGCAATGTAAAAACTGTACAGGCAGATCCTATTGTTGAGTGCCTGCAGTAGGCTAATGGTGCTGATTCTCGGGTTCTCTACTGAGGACCTATAGTTAAGGGATTAAAAAGCACTAGCTGTGCACTAGTTTGATCACATGCGATAGTGATAGCATCAGTAATATGTATGAACTCCCATTGCTGTTCATCCATTTGATGATGAAGTAGCCAGGGATCTAAGAGAGGGGTGACCTCCTCCAGCACCATGGCATCTGCCAAGGGACTGAGGCTAGGGGAGGCCACACCCTTCTGCAGGTGGAATACGCCAGGGGGCCCAGGTTTGACTCCATCCTGTGGCAAGGAGGACTCAGGAGCTATGCTAAGCTCTTGGAGTGCTTCTTCAGTAACTCAAGGCCTCCTGAGTAGCTGGGTATTACAGGGTCCCAGGGCTAAGGTTTGTGCAAGCTTCTATTTACAGAAGGTCCGAATATATGGCCAGTAATTGCTATTCTAATGGTATATAGTGCAAGGCCAAGAAAAGCAGTTTCTTGCATCAGAAGCCCTTGGGCAGCTTATGGCCACCATAGGTGGTCCAGAAACTCCAGAAGCCCTAAGAGAAGGTTGCTGATGACTCTACAGTGAAGTTTCTAAGGGCATGAACTGGAATGCTGGTTGATTTTAATTTGAATGGATTTCTAGAGCTTTTTGTTGGAGGGGTCCCCTTCAGGGTGGGTTAATTTGTGAGTAACAGCATCAGTGACATTAGGCAAAATTTGTCAATGAGGAATGTTATCTCCAGAGGCACCCAAAAGAGCCTAAGATGTTGAACTTGTTATCAACCTCGTGGTTGCTGAGACGGTCAATACCTGTTTCTTGACAATGTCAGGGAGGAAGTAAACTTTGGTTTACAAGTAACTTTTAGGAATTCAGTGGAGATAACAAGGCCTTACACTGTGAGGGCCACAGTGGCCCATCCCCTTTTTGTGAGCCCCTTTGTGAGTGTTTGTTATGTCTTTCTTTAATGAGTATGTCAAACAAATCTCTTTGGAGGAGGGTATCATCAATATAATGTCATACCTGTGCTCCTGGAGAAGAGTGGATGTAGTTAAAGATTGTGTGTGATGGCCAGGCTGCGGAGGTTCCCCATAGGTAGCCTTGTAAAGGTATATTACGCGTCCTCAGTGGTAAAGACAGCAACTTCAATTATTAGGCTGAGTGTAGAGGCTGCAATGGGATAGGACCATGTCATTATGGCTACAGCAGTCCACTAGGGGCACATTCATTTGTTGCAGATTTAAGTACAGGCCAAATAGGGCCATTACAAAGGGAAGCAGTGGGGTTAATCACCCTTCACTCATTACCTGTTATAGGACAAGTTTTAATCCTTGAAGATCCTGTTTTAAATTACATTGAGTCACGTTAACTATTTTAATGGGGTGGGTCAGGGGTTCTCATTTTGTCAAATCAGTTTGTAAGTGTCAAAGACTTAATTTAATTTTCATTAATTTTTCATTGGGTCAGAGCATCCATGCCCACTTTGGGACATTTTAGGTCAATGATTTCTATAACCATGGGGAATTTAAGTGAGACAAAATGAGTTCTGTTGGTTAAGGTGAGGCATATCACTTGTCCTCTATTTTATATTCAGTAACTTTCTTAAGTAAATATCCTAATATGGGGGATACTATGTTTAAATTTAATAGGATTTCCAGGTATAACTGTGGTTTTAGCCTTAGTATTGCTTGAGGCCATGAAGGTTTGCCAATTGGTGAATATCTGCAGATATTAAGTTCACTGAGAACCTGTGTTGTAGAGGCACAAAGGCCACTCAATTGGCTGTATAAATTATAGTAAATTTTGGATTTCCAATTGGGTCAGATCATGGGTCTCTGTTTTAAATTGACTTTTTGTTTGTGTTCTTCCCCTGTATCCAGGTTTTGTTCTTTCCTTTTTTTAAAAAAAATTATATTATCATTGTTGTTGGTCACTTGGGGTGGGAGTGGTTCTCTCTACCCCTATAATATTTATAAGTTTCTTCCTCTAATAACCTCCAATTTGTATCATCAGGATTAGGGGTCTCCCCCATGGTTGATTTATATGGATTAAAGACCCTGCTTGGGTTTGAGTTAGCCACTTCAGGGTGTCACAGAGGTCCCATTGATATTTTCCAATAATCCTGAGGACTAAGATCCTTGTTGCACAGAGACACAGACGGCAGAATGATGCAGGGGAGGATGCTTGGGCCTACCACTCAGATCTGATGGATCAAAACCCTCTTCTGCTACAGCCCCACCTTTTCTGTCATGTGGGTTGCCTTTTTTTTTCCTGTGCAAATTCCCCAATAATGTTTTGAGTTTCTAGCCACATAAAATTGCAGCTTTCAGTTTTGGCCTGTACAATCACCTGTGGTGCAGAGCTTTTGGATGGAGAAAGGTTTGGGAGCTTGGTGGCCTCCTTCATATGTAGCCACCTCTTCCTCCAGGAAATACCAGTCTTCCTGGGGTTACAGTCCACATACATTTTGTGTGTGGTTTGGACGGAGGCCTTAAGGCCCATGATTGCAAGTTTAACCCTTTTCTGTGCTGGGAGACAGCAATACTGAGCAGAGCCTAGGTACACTGGCTGTGAGTTTTGCACTGGGAGAGCAGTTGAGTACCAAATGCTCCTTCCTTTTCCTATCCTCTGTTCCATCAGCCTCTGGGCCACAGGCCACTATAGATGTGCATCTCAACACCCGTGGAGGTCAAGAGAGCGCAAGCAGCAGCAGCAGGGAGGCAGCAGCACAGAGAATGAGCCAGGTCACTACCCGTGCTTGAGCAGCGGCTGCAGTGCCGAGCTACCTTCTCAGAGGGATGGTAGCCCCTCCTCTCCCACAAACCCACAAAGGGCTGTCTCTCGGCCTGTCCCAGAGAGGCACGGTTACAAACAATGTCTGTATATAGCTCTCACAAGCAGCAGTCATGGTCACCAGGCTACACACAGTGACCTAGCCTGACCCTTCATAAGCAGGACTGCAGTGCCACCTGGCTCAGGTACTATGTTCCTATGGCCTTTACAGGATGGGAGCCTAAGAGATCATCTGCCAAACATAGGCTAAACCTGACAGTACCAGGTTACCCCAGGGTATTGTCAAATAGCAATTCTTATTTTGGCAACAAGAGCATTTCTAGATGGAAAGAGATGACAATGACTGACAAAGACAACAGAATACCACCCAAAACTTAGCTGAAGCCTGCCGACAGTCAGCTGTTCCATCTCAGGCAGCCTTCACCATATCATGGAACCAGTTAGCTTAGCCAAGAGCAGTTCATTAAAGCTGACCATGTGTCCTCAGCCATGGTTGGTTCTGTCATGTGGTTTGTGACACACACCAGTGTTTTCTATTGCCTCCTATTCCTCCCATTTATGAGAGAGAGAGTCCTGGCCTGGGGATAGGGAGATGACTAAATACACGAAACTTGACACTGGACAGGTGAGATCAAAAGCAGGTTATTAGTCATATATATTCACAGCCCAGGAGAAGGACACTGTAGGTTAAGCAGTGCTCCCTGGGGGCTGTACTCAGGAACAGGCTGTGGGAGGCAGACTTTGTAGTAACCACAGAGTACGGCACCTCCTGGTTCCCGCAGAAGTGTGTGACTGGTTTGTTTGAATAATTCCACGGACTGGCAAGGAACTGAAAACCACCCTTCAGGGATAAGCAGAAGCTGTGCCTGGCGCGTTTGATAAAGAGGGTTGTTTGTCCAGGATACCTTATACATGGGAGCACAGTGGGGAGGGTAACTTAGGACTAGGCCATTTGAAGCCCTCTCAGTTTTACCAGTTGCCAGGGCAACTGTAATTTTAGGCCTTACAACACATGAAGGAAGGAATCATGTGCATGATTATGAGTTGGTTGGTACTTCACCTGAGGGAATAAGTTTTAATGTGGAAATGAATTATTGTACTTTGAATGACAAGAAGACTGCTTTCTGCTGTGAAGGGAAAATGGGGTTCCGTGAGTTAAAGTAAGTTATTTTAAGGAATAATCAGTTACATTATTGCACATCTGCTTGTTTCTGTGTGTGACTAACTGACCGAGTGAAATGGATATGGATATCTTGCTATTACTTGAATAAGAAATTATTGAACTAAGCCAGAACTTCATTTTCTGGCATTACAGAAGCCCCAGTAGACAAAACTCTAAAACTCTTTTTAAGGGAATGTACTGGCAAATAAGTAAAAGAATACTTCATAACCCCATAACCATTAGAAATCACAAATCTAGAGACAGGTAAGTGCTATATCCCGAGACTTTCCTAGATTCTGTACTGACTCACAATTTCTGTTTAATGAGTCCTAGCTTAAGGGAAGAAACTTAGGACCCTCTCAAGTTGAGAAATCAAATTGGGTCCCCAGAATAAGTCTTAGACTGCTAAAGAGTGGCATGCTTAGTCAAAGGGTAATGTGGCAAAACTGTAACCTTTAAAGGAAGACAATCTTGGCCTTGCCTTGGGTAGAGAAGGGGGGAAAGGCTATCCTGATAACTTACGATCAAGAGTGGAACCTTACACAAGTTGGCAGCTGTGTAGTTTATGTAGTTCCATGCTCAGAATTTAAAGCTAGCCAATTTGGTAGTGTCTGCAGATACCTAGTAGAGGCAAATTTAGAGTTTATATAGAGGACTCAGGTCTTAGGTAATTTCAAGGAAAAGGCTTTTTAAAAAATGAGCTCACCACAAAAATCATAAAACAGGCAAGGAAATAAGCTAACATGAGAGAGATTCTACAGGAACAATAAACAATAGAATTGAACAATAAAGATTTCAGATTTTTGAATTATTCATACAGATTTTTTAAAAATAGGCTTAATGTGTTTGAATAGAATCAAAGTGAGGTTTTAAATTATGTGTGACTAAAGAATAAGATATTATAATACAATGCTACAGGCATGAAAAAGGTCCAGGAGAGTACCTAGAAATGAATAACATAATAATTAGCAATTAAAGCTTGGTGTATAGTTTATGTGGCAGATTAGATGTAGATGAAGAGAGAATTAGTGAACAAGAAGATAGATCTGAAGACATGCATAATGCAACACCAAGAAACGGAAGAGATAGAAAAGATGAAAGGTTGACAAACATAGTCAATACAATCAGTGTCTATCAGTGACTATGACAGACATAGTCAATAATCAGCATCTAATTGGAACTCCCAAGGAAATAATAAAGTATGAAAGGTAATAGTCAAAGAAATAATTCCTGAGAATTTTCCAGAATTAGTGAAAATCTCAAATTCAGAAATCCTAACAATTTCTAAGAAGGATAAACAAAAAAGTATTCAGGCACCTTGTAATGAACATTTCAGAATACCAAAAGAGATAAATCCTCTAAATAAATCAGAAAAAGAAAAAGATTCTACAAACCATACAGAATGACAATTATACTATCAGTGTGTTAGTGAGGGTTCTTCAGAGAAACAGAACCCACAGGATACATATTTATCTATTGTAAGGAATTGTCTCAGGCTATCATGGATGTTGAGGAACGCCAAGATCCACAATCAGCAAACTGGAGACCCAGGAGAGCCAATGGTATAGTTCTACTCCAAGTCTAAAGGCTTGAGCAGCAGGTCAGTTAATGGTGTGAGTTCCAGCTTAAGGTCTGAGTCTAAAGGCAGGGGAAGACTGATGTCCTAGCTCAAAGACAATCAGGCAGAAAGAGTGAATTCTCCTTACTCAGTCTTTGCTCTGTTCAGGCCTTCAGTGGATTGGATGATGCCCATCCACATTGGGGAAGGCAATCCACTTTACTCAGTGATTGTTCAAATATTAATCTCATCCAGAAACACCCTCACAGACACACAGAATAACCTTTAGACAAATACCTGGACACACTGTTATCCTATCAAGTTAACACATAAAACTAACCATCATGGTCAGCAAACTTCTTAACAGCAAAAATGGAATAAAGATAGTATTGTGAACTTCTTGTAGAAAGTAACTTCGGTCTGGAGTAGTATACCTTGCAAGGATGAGAATAAAGTAGTTCTTTTCAGATGTTCAAAAACTAAGAGTTCTGCCAAGGAATTTCTAAAGGCTGTGCTCAAGGGAAAAGGGGAAATTATCTCATAATTACAATGCACAGAAAAGGATGTTGTGGAAATTTAATAATATTATGGAATATAGAAGAATGAACTTATTAAGAGATACATGCTAAAATGTTTAGATGTGAAGTGTCTTGTTATCAGCAGCTTGCTTTCAACTGGTTGAACATAAATAGCATGTGTTTAGAGTTTAAATACAGTTATTAGAACTATTGAAATCAAGTGGGAATTATACATAGTTCTTTCAACTTGTCTTATGAAAATATTTAAATACATAATTCAAGGGAAGATACTATAACTTGAAGCAATCTTGTCACAAATTTGTCCTAGAATTTTGTCATAAATTATTATAAGCACCATCAGGTTTTTCCATGATGAACAGTCTTCCCATCAATACCTATTTTTCTTGTGTTTCCTCTCTGTGAATCCTCCAAGATCACCAGCAATGGTTCAGTGATCACATCAGTAGTTGTACCCTTTGTCACAAACCAAGAGTCCACATATATCTGTTTCTGGAAACACTATTTTATTCTATCACTCTACCTATCCTTGAAGAATACCACACTATCTTAATAACTAATACTTTTTAATGAATCTTCATATCTGATAGTGCTTAAGTCCTCAAATATGAGTCTTCAGGTCTGATAGTGTTAAGTCCTTCTACCTTTTTCCTTCTTTTTTTGAATGAGAAGCTATCCTTGGCCTGTTACATTTAAATATTAAAGTTCTAATCAGCTTATAATTCCTATTATGGTGAGTTTGCTTGTAATACTTCCATTTTTAAAGCCTTCTGACAATCTTTCACATTAGTCTCTATTTTCTTTTTTCCTGTTTTTCTTTAAAAAACTATTGTAATACAGTTGATATACAATATTACATTGGTCTCAGATGTACAACATAGTTATTCAATAATTATATATATTACTGAATGCTCACCACAGTAAGTGTAGTTACTCCCATTACCAAACCAAGATATTAAAATCTTATTGGTTATATTTTCTATTGCACCTCCATCCCTGAGACTAATTTATTTTATAATTTGAAGTATGTACGTCTTTATCCCCTTCACCTATTTCACCCACCTCCCTACCCCTCCCTATGGTAATCAAAAGTCTTCTCTCTGTGTTTAAGAATCTATTTCTATTTTGTTTGTTCATTTGTTTTGCTTTTTTAGATTCCACTTATAAATAGAATCATACAGTATTTGTCTTCCTCTGACTTACTTCACTTAGCATAATATCCTTTAGGTCCATTCACATTGTCACAAATACAAGTTTACATTCATTTTATGTCTGAGTAATATTCCATTGTGTGTATATATATATATATATATATATGTAGCACATCTCTTCTTTATTCATTCACCTATTGATAGACACAGGTTACTTCCATATCTTGGGTATTGTAAATAATGTTGCAATAAACATAAGAATGCATATATCTTTTTAAATGAGCAATTTTGTTCTCTTTGGGCAAATTCCCAGATGTGGAATTGCTGGGTTGTATGGAAACCTCCATACTGCTTTCCATAGTGGCTGTATCAGTCTGTCTCTATTTTCTGTATTGCATCTTTTACACACCTTTATTAATGTGGCTAAAATTTTCATGGTTCCCCAGTGCTCACAGGAATAAATACAATCTTCTTTTTAGTGGCATCATTTTCTGTGCAACTTAGTCTCTAGTAATGTCTGTGCTCTAACTTATTTTTTCAACTTTATGTGGCTTAACATTTCATTATAGCCAGATGTTTGCTTTCCTTTAATTGGAACTTGCCTTTTAAACTCACTTCTTCATGATTTAGCTTAAAATACTATTTCTTAGTCTTGGTAAGCCTTTTCATGTCTTTCCTATCTATATGAATCCCTCCTAAATATTAAGGCCCAATGTGTGCTCTATGCCTTCTGTGAAGTCTTTCTTAATCACCCCAAAATTCAATAACCATTTCCCTTTTATGTTTCTACAGCACTTTTCATTTATACCACTTATTAGAATACATCATACGTTGACTTCTATTTTTACCGTTTCTTTAATACGCACAGATTTCTTCTGTACATTGGTCACACACTTTCTCAGAATAAAGACCACGTATCTTATAACTTTTTTGTGTTTGTCTCCACTGCATTAATTACAGTGTTTAGTCTAATTTGGCACTATTTCTCTAGAATCTTGTACTGAACGAAGGATATAGCAGATGCTTTATAGCAATTGGTTGAATGAAGACTGAGTCTTTGTTTAGCAAATATTTGGTGAAGTTAGTAGAAGAGTTAATAGAGCAGAAGGTATCCAGTGAAATGCGCTCTGTTCCGGCCTCTGTTTCATGGTAGCTGGGGTGCTTCAGCCAAACCATTTCATTTCTATGATCCTCAGTTTCCTCACCTTTAAAATGAAGATTGTAATGACTACCATAAGGTACAGAATCACATGAGCTAATTCTCATTAAAGAGCCTTAAAGCACTGTGTGTTCAACACATTTATGCCATGATTCATATTATAAAAACCTTGATTATGGACACCTTGGAAAACACAATCAAGGTCAAAGAAGAAAACAGAAATTCTTTATAATAACACCACCCAAAAGAACTGTTAAAAATTTGATGTATTTCCCATGCCATGTTTTTCTGTGCATATATTTTTAAATTAATATTATATGTACTAGTTTTGAACTCCTTTTATTTGTATGTCTGTTGAATATATTTTAGATACTATTTCTTCATGGTCTCAGAAAACATAATGTTAAAATATCAAGTGAAGTCTCGCTTATATAGTATTAAAGAAGCGTAGTGACAGAGTTTACTTTTACAAAAGGTTTTTGTAAATGTTACTTGCACCCATATAAGTAACATTACTTCGATTAATCTAATTGTGTGTAAATACCATTATACATAATTTGGTAAACAAAATTATTTTTGGTAGTATGACTTCTCTTTCTGAAGTTATTTACTTTTGCTTGGAAATTTTTTGCCTATATGACCCAGAAAATCCTCAAAAAAACTTTAAAATTTTTGTTACTGTGATTTTGATTGAACTTTGTGCTTGATAAAACACTAAAGTGATTTCTTCTCCTGCAAAGAAAAATAAAGTATTGAAGAGAACTTAGAACACGAATCAGAGCTTGAAAAGCTCAATCATTTCCCCCAGTTCTCTCAGCTGGAAGAAAAAAAAAAAGATGAAAATTAAATCTATTCAAAAAGGGACTATGATTCATTCCAAAGAATTTTTCTTCAAATTGGCGAAATAAAAGTATCTTACCTACATGTCAATTTTATTTACCAAATTTATTTAAGGAAAGGTTTGTGACTAATTTCAGTCCTCAGCCATAGCCCTTATTTTTCCCATTACATTTGGGTTTTTGGCTATGCATATTTTATATAGTTGGGATATGCCCTGAAATATTAGCCCTCTAGAAAATTTTCTTTTTTCAAATTCTTGTTAAAAATTTAAATTATGTTGACCTCTAAAAGATTGTATTTTTAAGCTACAATAAAATGATACCAAGTAAAGTAAATATAATCTAGCTTTGAAACAGAGACATGTGAAATACATATGTGCTTGTGTGTGTGTGTGTGTGTGTGTGTGTGTGTGTGTGCACTGAAAAAGTTCTGGAAGGATATGCAGCAGAATTCTAACAGTGCTAAGAGTGGATAATGAAATATAAGGCAATTTGTTTTTTCTCCTTTTTGCCTTTCAGAATTGTCTTTTTTTCTCTCTCAACAATGAACATATATTATTTCCATATGCAAGAAAAAAAGAATTCATTTGAAAAAGAAAAATGGGAGGCTAATCGTTTTATTCAGTAAACAAATTTTATAGCGTACCCACTGAGTGAGTGCCATTCACGGCTCTCTCAGTACATCAGGGAACCAGCTTAGACAAACCTCTGCCTTTGTGGAACTTAACTTCCTAGTGGAGGGAGACACGCCGTAAACAAGTGCAATCACTTAAATCAGGATATGTGTGAAAGCTCCCAAGTGCCGGGAGGAAGGAGGGCAAGGTCTGCGGCTCTGGAGCTACAGGGAGGAGGCAGTGTGGTACCTGGGGTGGACAGGGTCAGCCTCACTGAGAAGGTAGTTCTCTCACATATCTGGTGACCTTTGTTTCCTCTCCATAGTATGTCATTATGTTATTACTCAGATGAGAATTGTTTTTCCATCATCATGAAGAAATTGAGAATTTCAATTCCATTTTAACTATCAAAGAAATACTTAAACTTGGTCTGTTGCTGAAAGTATATGAAACCTTCATGTTTAGGGAGAAACTGATGAATGTGTAAGGAAGATGATGTCTTTTGTGACAGGTGGCTTAGCTGAAATAGATGTTGCAGAAAGGGAGCCAACTTTGAGGGGTTTTTTTTGTGTGTGTGTCTGTGGGGTTAGTGGAGATTGCAAATTATTTTTTTTAATGCTCTTTTTTTTCCCCCTAAACACCCAATTTCTGGCAACGGCTCTGTGTTAATCTCTTCTTGTCTGTATAACTCACGACATCAGAGGTCCCTAGAGCCACATCAACACCAGAGCTTAGCAGGATAATTGATGTTCATACTGATATTCTGTTACTACCTATAAACTAATAAGACTGATTTCCAAGCCAATTTTATTTGTATGATTGTTAACCAAGCACATTTATATCCATTAGTTTGTGTAGTTCCAAGGTAGTAAAATAGGTAATATTAATCCTACTTTTGATAACTATGGAAACAATGAACAGAAATGTTAAATATTTTGTTGTAAGTTGCAAATCTATTAAAAGGCAATGCAGGATTCAACTTAGGAATGTTTGCTTTCAGGTTACCAAACTTCCCATTGCTTCACAGGAACTGCTAAACAAGCACGAGGAATGATTTAAGGGCAGTCATCGGAGGCTATGTTAATAAAGTTCAGTAATGCTGTCATTGCTCAGAGCTCTGCTTTGAAATCTTCACTTCAAGCAGTTTTTTAAAAATATATATATACAAATCTAAAATACTTAAGGAGGCTTTGAAAAGAACCGGAAGTCATTCTTCATACAAAGAGATGGGTGATCAAATGGGACATACAGTTTTAAATTTAAAACACTTTACTGTAAAAGATAGTGTTATATTTTAAATCTAGCATTATTCTACCTTCCATTATATATGAGTCTAAAGTGAGCTGCACTGATGGAGTCACAAAAATATTTTGAGAGTTGGAGTAAATATGTAGCTTCCTGAAGTAACTGCTCTGATGGATATGGTAGACATTTACATGGATACCTTTTTGCATTTTATTACAAATAGTTCTGTTTCTTTGTTATCACACTGCATTTTTCCTTTTGAGGACAGATAAGCATACGTAAGTTATAAAAGTGTTCTGAAATAAAACCATGCAATTTAAAGTGTCCCTGCTCAAGCCTTTGCTTTGAATTGCCTTTGCTTTGGAAGAGTAGTTACAGTACTATTTTTTGTGACAGATGTATCCTCTCGAGGATAAAGGGCTTTATTTTTATTTCCCCTTGTTGAGAATGAAAATGGCAAAGGACAATTAGTTGAAAAAGTTGAAACTAGGATTTGCTCTATAAGCCATCAGCCTTCCAGAGAGGGCTGGTGTCTGAAGAGTTTAACTATCCAGATGCCCTGGGTGCTGGTGGCTCTCTAAGAGTTTTTATGTTAACTGCTGCTTTGCATATGACAATCCGTGTTACCGCAGCTGCAAGGCATTATATTTGCCACTATTCTACAGGCTGTCTCAAAGCTTTTTTAGTGTTAATAACAAGATTCATTTTAAAATTTCATTCTTTAACTTCTAGTCTTTATTAAGAATTTAATAAGTAAAGCACCTTCACTATGTTTGCTGTTCTTAATTTATAGGTATTGGCTATTAATGAAATATTTATTTATTGAACTTATTGGGCAAGTATATTCCAGTCTATGTGCCAGGAAGAGGATACAAAACCATTTCTACTGTAACCATGTTGGTCAGAGTTAACTTCCCTTTCTTTCCTTCCTATTGATATCATCAGAAGTCACTTGACATTTTAAAGCCACTGTCGCATTAAAAAAAGGAACTGACTTCTCAGGCCTTGCATTTACCCACCTTGCACAGACAGGCTGATTTCAGTCTGAATAGGAAAGGTGTACCCAGACAGTATGAACCTCAAAATTGTATCATTTTCCCACTAGTGCAACTTCGATTCTTGGGATTCTGTGTCCTTGGGGAGTCTTTGTGCCCTTTTGAAATCTAGGAATACCTTGTGTCCAAAAATGGTTGGAAAACGGTAACGATGAGCAGTAGATGGTCTGAGAGCAGTCTTTCACTGGAATTTCCTTACCATTCTTGGAACCTCACCCAAAAGCTATGTTCCCTGCGTAGCCCTGTCCCTTGTAGTCTTTTGGAATTAACCACTCCCTCCCTTTATGGGAGCTGCCCCCAGCCCGTAGCCTTCCCAGGTCTCCAGTAGAGGCAGGGGCAGTTCTTACTGCGGCAAATCTCACTGGAATGGGCACGGTGCTCTGCACAGAGTTGGTGTTAAATAAACAATTTTTAAATGAAATCCAAATACTTCCTTAAGCAGGCTCCAGTAACTTAATAAAGTAGGAACATAATGATATTTCAGTCACTGATTGGAAAGGATAATGTGGAAATAATTGGAAAGGAGTAATAAATGAGAATAAAGGAGTAGTGGTAGAGTCTGGGGTAAAATGGAAAAAAAAAAAAGACTGAGCATGGTTTCTTTTAATCCATGCTAAGTCCTCTCAATTCTCATCACTCAAGAAGATAATAAAAAGGTGGGAGGCAAAAGGCCAAAACTCCATCAGAGATGCTTGGCTATGGTTTTATAAGGACACCTGAAAATATCACCCTGTGCCCTGGATACCACACACACACCTATTAACACACACCACTCAGGATAATGTACTAATAAACAGGGAAACCTGTTTTGGAGACTAGCAGAGGGAGTCCTGATAATGGCAGAAAATACTGTCTGAATTTAAGAAAGACTTTGATACAAACCAGCTGCTTTATGTTAATGAATCACTCAGGTGTCTGGGGCTGGAAGGTTGGGCTGTATGTTCCTTCAAATTTAAACTCCTGCAATAATGGGAGCAGTGTATTGGTCTTTTGGGAAGCTGCACAGGGTTGGTGGAAGCCCTTTGGCAAACAAACTCTCTCCAATTCTTTGTGGAGCATGTGTGTCGGGTAAGTTTATCAAGCAGAAACTAAAGAGAGTATAATGACAGTTAGATGTGACCCCCACACTTAAGGGGATCACTTGGTTTATTACACTTAATCTTTTTTATTCGAATCCACATCAGTCCATGTTATTCTATGTGGTCCTCTCTTAATATAACAAATGTCATTGTGCCAGAAAGGTATTCACATTTGTTTATTACCTGACCTGGAGGATTATGGGAAAACTAATTTGACTTTGCGTTTTGAATTATATGGGTTTAAGCTGTCAAAAATTCTCTGTGAGGAAAATAGATTTGTGTGCTCATTACAGGGAGGGGTCTTTCCCACCCCTCCTTGGGTGCACTCGACAAGGAGTAGGAAGCAAGACAGAATTTTATTCAGCAGGGTAGAAGTACACTTCTGAAGCGGGTGGAGGGCTGAGAGGTCAGAACCATCCTTGCTTATCTGAATACTTGTTGGTTTTACAGGAAGGTGTGAGAAGGGTGTTAAGGTGGGGCTAGTTGATTGACAGGCTCAGATTATGTATCTGCTCTGGGTCTGTGTATGCTCTTACCCATAATGCAGACAGAAAAACCCACTGGGGCAGTAACCTAATGATCACGTGAATGGGCCAAAGTTGTTCTCCGACATGTCTCTGTGTCCTTTGTGCAGGCATCAGCCTTGGGGATTTCTTGGCTCTGTCTTCTCATTTTAGGTAGGGTGGGTATAAACCCACATAGAAAGGTTACTGGCTCCCACCTCTCCCTTCCTTTCTGCCGCCCATTTCTTACTGCCTACCTTAACATGCCTACTAATGTGTGTTGAAGGGTCTTTTTAGATCATTATCAAGCTAGAACCTAAGCATGAAATAAAATACATGTGTCAACAGACAAAACATAGAATTCCTTTAGGCTTATAATTGAGGCACAGAAACAGCATACGTGAAGGAATTTTTTTAAAAAGAGGAGTGTCTCTAAGTTAAAAAAAAATTTATGCAAGTACACATTCCACGTAAACTCTGTTTAGCCTAAAATGGTCTTGATACTTAGATGTGTTAAAGGATTCCCATTTTAAAGGTGGATGCTTTTACTTTATTTCCAAAGAATGGGGTTTGAGATCACGAAAGTGAACTGAAAAGATCAGGATGTGTTTGCTCTCACCGACCTGTGGGTTTCTCTCTGCAGCTTGTGGGTCTAGCACAATTCATTTTAGCTTAGCTCCTAATTTAGTAGGAGCTAAAAAAATGTTAACTGGATAGTAAATATTATCTGTTGATGGTCCATGTTAAGAGACAATTGTTCTTTCACTTTGTTTCGAAGAGGTTTGCATGTTCCAAAGCAGAAAATCATACAAAATAGGGATTTGTGGGCAAAGAACTAAATATACCTAGCAAAGGTATTACGGTATTGAAAGCTAGAGAGAGATGGATGTGTCATTTGGTTATCAGCTGAGCCCAGTTTATCTCTGTCTCTGTGTCTTTTAGCCAGAAAAAGCACTGACTTCCCCAAAATGCAGGTTTACCCTTTGTTAATTTGTTTTTTCAAGCTGTCTCATACCCCCAGATAACTTATTTAGGTGGGTAAGGTGATTATTTCAAGTCCTACATGTAGAATTAGTACTGGTTTCATAGCAGGAGATGAGGCCAGTGATAAGGATCCAGAGATTAGAAGAAAGGCAACCACCTTCATGTATTTCTTTTTAATATGGTATCACTGATATACACTCTTATGAAGGTTTCACATGAAAAACATTGTGGTTACTACATTCACCCTATTATTATCAAGTCCCCACCTACACCCCATTGAAGTCACTGACCATCAGTGTAGTAAGATGCCACAGAGTCACTACTTGCCTTCTCTGTGCTACACTGTCTTCCCCATGAGCCCCCCTCCCCACACCATGTGTACCAACCATAATGCCCCTCAATCCCCTTCTCCCTCCTTCCCCACCTGCCCCCCCCACACCCCTCCACTTTGGTAACTGCTAGTCCCTTTTTGGAATCTATGAGTCTGCTGCTGTTTTGTTCCTTCAGTTTTGCTTCGTTGTTTTATTCCACAGATGAGTGAAATCATTTGGCACTTGTCTTTCTCTGCTTGGCTTATTTCATTGAGCATAATACTCTCTAGCTCTATCCATGTTGTTGCAGATGGTGGGATTTGTTTTCCTCTTATGGCTGCATAGTATTCCATTGTGTATATGTACCACATCTTCTTTATCCACTCATCTACTGATGGGCACTTACGTTGCTCCCATAGCTTGGCTATTGTAAATAGTGTTGCGATAAACATACACCTGCTTGCATTTTGCTTCAAGTAAGGAAGCATGAAAAATGGAGCTCAGAGGATGAACCATCTCAGTTGGGAGGCAAAGAGGTTACAAAAGCTTTCTTTATAATTATACTATTAACATACTACATACTCGTCTTAGCAGGCTCTTTTGAGCCTACTGGAAACTGACTAGTGATTTTTTTTTTAATATGTATTCTTCTACTGCTCCATTTATCTTGAAGATCTTTGTCCTTCAAAGGACAAAGTTGCGCGGTTGCTGCATTTGCAATATTGTGGAGCCTGCAAAGATGCTGGCGTGTGTGTGTGTGTGTGTGTGTGACTGTGTATTGGCCTTTTGTTCAGGCATCGTGAAAATTGTGTATTTTCAATAGAATGGAAGTGTGTCCTAGGCAATGAAAATCCTATTATTTTGCTATAGGCATCGAAGGGCTTCTTTGAACTCCCCAAATGTTCAAATGGTTTCAGCTCCTGTAAGCAGCCACAGTTGAAGAAGCAGAACTCATCCAGATTTCTCTGCTAATTCTGTAGAAGAAAAAGAGGAAGAGTTGCTTGTGAGTCAGCCACCTTGGTTAGCAAACATAAACATAATTAGCTTTTTAAACCCAGAAAATTAAAAGAAACTGGGAGTTAATCTCTTTTGTTTTTCTTAGCATTTCCTCATCTTTCCATGGGTTATATGTTTTTTTAAATGTCACAAAGCGCTTGAAAAGAGTAATTCTAATACAGACACACGTGTTTGTGTGTGTGTGTGTGTGTGTGTGTGTGTGTATGTCTCATCTCTTTAAAAATTCAATTATATATATATATGTAGTCAATGTTGCATAGGACAATAATGCAGACAAGATGACTATTTGGGAGAAGGAGGGGCTGTCACTTAAGGTTGAATTGACAAAATGTTATTTTTAGAGCATTTCTGGGCTAAAACATCTGTGTAGTCATAAATCTGCCTGGTGAAATTTGTTGTAATTGTTTTAAATTACAAAGGTAAAATGTGCTACTTACTACAAGTTAAAAATATGCAAGGAGATACCAAAACATTGTTTAATAATATTCCTTCCTTTTACTTTCCAACTATGATTTTCATTCTTTTTACTAAGTCGAGATCTCATTATATTCATTACTTTCCCCCCACCAACACACTGTAAATATTACCTTCAAACCTTGTTTTATGTCACATTGTGTCATGGGTACCTCTCTGCAGATAGATCTAACTGGATTTAACACATTCTTTATAATATCTGTATTATGTTCTGTCACACAATATTTAGTTTATTCAACCATTTTTTTCCCTTATGGGTTTTCAGATTATTTCCAGTGCTGCAATAAATCTCCTTGCCAGGGAATTAAAAGATCCCAGTTAAGAAATACTGTGTGGGCTCACATGCTTCTGTCAGCCATCTCTAAGTCACCACACATTCTGTCAGGGAGATCAGATTATTTTTCACGGTAGGAAGCTCCCTCTCTCCACAGCTACTGGGGATGGGCTGGGGTGACTGTTCACCTTGCGAGGCCGCAAGACCTCCTGGTCACTCAGCCACAGTGACAGGCTCTGAAAGGAGCAGACTAATAGTCAAAGACCCAGAGTAAAGCAGCCTGTTGCTTGGCCTCCCTGCATATACAGTTTTATTTTTGATTTTAAGATGGAACTAATAAGTATAATTTTGACAAACTCATAGATACTTTTGTGCTGATCTTGTTTTCTAACACCAACTGATAAAAAAGAATTAATTTAGAAAGCCTATGCCTGAAATTATAATACAAAGGAAAAGCAAAAACTTCTGGGAACTTCCAGCAGCAAAGAAATCTTGAAATAAACTTGGAGCCCAGAATTTCTTCTTCCACGTTTAGGCTTTACTCTACAGCCATCTTTTGGAAGTTCTTTTTCAATATACAAATTTTAACTCAATTTTCCTTTCACATACCCCATCTTGCTGCAGCAGTTTACCTACTTTATTTAACATAAAATATATAGCATTTATATATTTAAAATTATATATCTTAATATTTTTATTAAGATTGTGATCTTCAATTTTAAGATGTTTGGGCTACCAGGTCAGTAAAAAAGTGTTCATGGAGCTGCCCCTCCAAGCTTAGCATGGTTAACTTATGTGCAGTTAAACAGGAAGATGCTTCACAGAAATAAACAGCAATGACTTCTGTTGTGATGGTAATTGGCAGAGGACAGAAAGGGTGTCTACAAATGGAGTCTGTTTCTAAACTGGTATCAGGCATTTCTCACAAGCTGCAGAGAAGAGATCTCTAATTGAAATTTATGTGTTGGGGGTCTCATAAGGAAGCCAGGGAGGAGCACCTGTGAAAATACAGGTAATCTCTTTCTCTCTCTCTTCTCTGTCTGTGTCTCTCTCTCACACACACACAAACACATACACATACACACATATGTATATATAACATTTACCCTTTGTGAAATGTTGTGTGGCTGTCTACAGGTATCATAGAGATTTGGAAAGGTAATTTTATGGTGATCCAGGTCGTCTTGCTTCAAAGTGAACTGAAATTTGCATCCTTATGTGCAAGACTAGCAGCTGTGCAACTTTAAAGAAATCTCTTAACCTCCCTGAGCCCCAGTGTCCACATCTACATAGTGAGGGCCGTTCCTCAATACCTCATTGGATTTGGGGGAGATGTAAGTGAGATGACAGATGTGAAAACGTTTATGCAGTATTAAAGAAATTCTAGTTTCCCTCTTAGGTATTCAGATCTTCCAGCAGGAAGATGTCTTTTGTTAGGATTAAGGAAGATGCATCGAGAGTGATAGAGTAAATAAAACAGTGAGAAGCGAACAGTGATGCCAATAATCAAACATGATTTTGTAGTTACAAAGAGTTCCTGTGTGCTTGATGTCATTATTCTTGACAAGACTCTTTCCTAAGAAAGCTTCATTAGAAAACATTCTGTGAAAGAGGGTTTGTTTTAGAAGAAGCAATGTCTGCAACTTCCCTCTCTGTATAGTGAATGATCTTTTGAACATTCTTTCATAGAGACAGACAATTGCTAGGAGGAAAAAGGATGCTCAGGAAAGCACAAATAATTACCATGTCCACTTGAAGGCAAGAAAAGGTAAAACAGGTCTTACTCTCACAAACATGAAGATTAGGCTATTGCGAATTAGGTCTGAGAGACTAGAAGTGATAGAAATACATGGCTGTCACTGAAGGAAAAAAGCTTTTGAGATAAAGTTGAATTTCTTGTTTCTAACGTGTGGGAACAGAGTGTTTTTGTTTGGTCCCTACAAATTATAGTGATTTGCTTTCAGCATGAACAAACTCCACAAACAAATACTGGCAGGCGGTCCTCACAGGTGTGGCCAAACAAGTTTTTATTTCCTTCAAAGCTCTCATTTGGCTGATCCCTCCATAGAAAAGCAAAACAAAAGGGAAGAGATTATGTGCCCCAAAGCATCCCAGCAGCTCCTTTGGCGCAGGGATTATTTATAGCACCCTGGCTCACACTGAGAACTTCCTGCTCTATTCAGCGGGTGTTTGAATGTGCAGATGGACGTTGTGTAGTAGACCTAATAGTAGATATGGATAAGGATGTGACCAATGATTAGGTTCTCAAGCCAGTTGCATTTTTTATCTAGCCATGCCTCTCACCCACCACTGCCTCAGAACATTTACCTCAGAATAGGCTCATCCTCTTCTTCCTGTGCACATTCTTTTTGTAGGTGTTGCTATGAGGACAGATTCACCAAAAATGACTGATGTGGAGGCTGTGGTCAACAATTTTGCATCTTCAGCAAGGGCAGGCCGCCGGAATGCTGTACCAGACATTCAGGGCTCAGCTGCGACTGGAGGAACCTCAGAGTTGCCCCTCAAATTGGAGGACCTCTCCGTGAAGGAAGGTAACATGAAAAGTCTCTTGAAATTTGCAGAACTTCTCTCTCCCTAACCCTTTCCTCTGAAATAGTCTCCCTCTTAACTAGTTATAAGTGCTCTTTTTTCTTCCTTTTACACTAAAACATCTCAGATTCTGTTTAAGGCTAAGTAGATTTTTCAGGCTTTCTAAAAGTGGACAATTTCATCTCTGTATCTCTGGGTGTGTGTGTGTGAAAGCTGCGCAGTTATCTATTCATCGGCTGTGTGAAGTCATGCACAGTGCTGGTGATGGGGAATAAAAGGTGCACAGACATGTTCCCTTTCCTCAAGGAGTTTAGAAAATTGATTGAGAAGCACTCAGTAAGAAACTGATTTTCCTTCTGCTGTCCATTGACAAATCACTTTGGAAGCTTCTGCTTCACTGTAGTATCCTACAAGCCCTGCTATTTCTCCTACCAAAGAAGAAGTTTATTTTCAACTAGAACTGAGGTCTTTGAGTGTTTATAAAAAAAAGGTGATTATTCTTCAACCAGTGGAAAAAGTTGCATTAAGAAAAAAGGAGCGCTGTCAAACTAATGAAGGAAAATCTTAGGTCTTTGTCCCCATTGCTTACATACAGTTCATATATCTTCCAGTTTAGTCTTATGAAAAGAAATATAAGGATATTTGTAATAAAGTTTGAAAAGAGACCCTTCACTTAAAAACATTCAAAGAGATTAAAGATGATTTTAGTTCTAAGTCATTATCAAGATAACTGTGGCTTGTGCTCCAGTTTGGACATCAAGGGGGATCCCAGTGTGTGTGTAGAAATGTATTCCTGGTGGAAATGAGGGAAGAGGACTGGAAGCTTCTGCACTTGTACGTCGTTCACGTTGCCTCGGAAAAAAGTCTTGGTTCTTTATCTCAGGAGGTCATTGATTACCTGATTAAGTTATGAATGTTCCTGGTTTGACCCCTGGGAAATACATTTATCCTTGTAAGGCCAGGCACTATGGCGAGATCCTGGAGTTCCGTGACTACCACCTTTTTCTAAAGGTCGTTGCATTTCTCATGACACTACCGGTGACACTACAAGTAATAGTAGAAAAGTGTACACATACAACATAAACTATTATAAGATGAAAGAAAAGATGGAAGAAAGCGAAGCAATAAAAATATGTGTAATGTTTTTGGTCTTCAAGTTAGAAAATAGAATATGATTGTCAGAACATGATGTGGCTATTGGAGGGCCATCCTCAACTAGTAAGGCGGCAGAGAAGGTGAGTTACCTGTGAGGATAACAGGTCTGAATGAAGTTTATATACCGTGAACACACACACAAAACCTTAATGCTTGTGACATTACTTAGTTAAGGAAAAGAGAACAATACACTGTAGGAGAGTTAGTAGTCTTCATCATTTTATTTTGGTTACTAGAGAAACGGTTACCTGAAAGAATGTTGTTAAAAGCTGGGGTCTGTCCCGGGCATTATGGTTTCAAGGTTTTATTCATTTAAAAATACAAATTCTGGGGGAGATCTGTAGGTTTCCCTCAGATCTATCCTCTTGTTTTTTGATAAATATTATTAGGTGGAAAGAAATCTAGGACCTGGAAGTGTTACCAGAGATGGGCCTTTAGTCTCATTGTGAGAAAGAATGCAAGAACAGATGCAAAAAGTGGCTGAGCATTATTTGGATAGTAAAGTCCAGAGAAAGAGAGAGTATAAGCCAGAGAGTTGGGGCACAGGGAGACCCAGAGGAGGTCTTGCAAGGAACAATAGGCAGCCTTTTTTATATGAAGGGAGATGAATATTCACTAAGTGAGATTAGATTTCAAAGGGAACAGGTGCAGTCTTCCTAGAGTGTGTGTTTCCTCCATCCTCACATCTGCTGGGGAGGCGTGATCTGTACCGTGCTAACTATGAAGGGGTGTGGATTTTGCTATGTTGATGAGTGTCTAATGTATTTAGAGGTAAAGTCAGGGCCAGCTTCTCCTCCATGCTGGAACCTGCCAGTTTTGGCAAGTCTGTCATCTACCCTCAATCTCTGTCCATCCTGAAGAACCGGCTTATTCTTCTACAGAATGCGTAGAATGTAAGCAAGCATTTGACCAAAGTTCCCCTCCTTCTCCCTGCTTATGTCTAGCTATCTACCTACTATAACAAAAAGTCTTGCATCCTGCATGAAATTAACCTGTTTGAAATTTTCCTAGTTCATAATTTATCTTAATCTGTCTCATTTAAATTGATAACCATGGTAGGAAGGACAATGATGCCCTATAACATATAAGTAAGAGGTAGGAGAAGGTGGCAGCATAGGAAACAGTAAATGTCACAAAGTGCCTTTTCTTATCTCCCTCCATCACTAACTATTCGTTTGATCCATCATTAGATCCACTGATTTCTAAGCACCATTCTAAAAACTAGCAGTATAGTGGTGAATAAGGCAGACAGATTTTTGCTGTCATGGATCTTATATCTCCGATGGGGCAGTTAGATTATAAACAGATAAATATATGTCATCAACAGTTGTATGTTCTCTCAGAGAATTAAAATAGGATGCTGTATTAGAGAGTTATTTGGTGGCTACTTTAGATTGGAAAATTAGGAAAGCCTTAACTGAAATCTGAATGGCAACATATGTTTTAAAAAGATTCAGGCACCAGAAGATCAAAGATAAGAGCATTCTTTGCAAAAGAAGCAACTAGTAAAAAGCTCTTACAGAGGAGAAGGTGGACACATTTCCAAATCCTTTGTCCTGTTTTTTAACTCCCACTGCACCATCCCTCAGGCTGTTTCAAGATTGCAGGTGACATTGTCTGCTGAAATTAATGGTCTGTTCTTCATACTTATCTTACATGATCGACAGTTCTATCATTTGTTAAAAAAACAGAACTCAACCAAGTAAATCTGAAGATCTATGCCTTTATTAAGCAATTCCTGAAATGGGCAGCATCCCATCTAGCAAGTGGAGAGATGAGGTGATGTACAAAAATTCAAGGTTTTTATACATAGGAGGGTGGGCAAGATGATATTAGCAAAAGAGAAGGGATTGTTTCAGACAAAGTCACCCTCCATTAGGGGGAAGAGCAAGGGATCTTATCATAAGATTTCCTCATCTTCTTTGTGAGGTGGGGATGGATGGAGAGGACCCTTGTGATGGATTACCTCACTGGTACTGACCAGAAAATTCCTGATTGATTGTTAAAAGGTCACATTCCTGGGATAGGGTGAAACTGTAATTAAGTCTTGGTCTGGGGAGCAAATGACTCCAGTTGGGCCTGTTATTTCTTCTTTAACATATACTTGATTATTCCTTCTCCCCCTCTGCACTTCTCCCCTTGGCTTCCAGAACACTCCACTCTCCTGTTGTCTCCCTGTTTCACAGGCTGTGCTTCCTCATGCTGTTTGTTTCCTTATCTCTACTGTCTCTTAATGAAGTAGATGTCTGTTGATATCTTTTCTATCAACATTCCCTCTTTTGTGATACCCACCCAGTCCCATTGAGATAATGATCACCCTCCTGGTAACTCACCGATTTGTTATCTCCAGACTGAAGCTCTGAACTTCACACTTACATGTCTAACTGCCTACTTGACATCTCTGCTTGGATATGTAAAAAGAATCTCAAGCTAAATGGATATTAAAGTGAACTCCAGATATGTGCCCCCGGTCAAACCTGCTTTTCCTGTATCTTCCCCATCTCAGTAAATGGCAGTTTCAAACTTAAAGTTACTAAAGCTGAAAATATTGGAATCATCCTTGTCGCTCCTCTTTCTCGCAACTCTACAACTAATCCATCAGCAAATATTGGCAGCTCTACTTTCAAAAGTTGTCCAGACATCTGCCATTTTTCACCTAAAAGATATAGCCTCTTGATACCTTTGACCCCATCTTCCCCCCATTTTTCTCCACACTGTCCCACTTGCAGTACCTTCCTTTGCTGGTCTCTCTGTTTGGAATGCTCTTCTCCACATAGCTATTGGGGTCTAGCCACATAGCTCCTGGGGTCTTTACTTACATGGCCCCTTCTCAGTGAGGCATTCCTGACCCCATCTAAAATTGCAGTCTCCAGGTCCGAAGACTGCTTGGCAATTTCTATTTAATTTTCTACATAGTGCTTAGCATGTCTCACATACCACACATTGAACCTATTCTGTTTATTGTCTTAATCTCTCACTAGAAGCTCCCTGAGAGCTGGAATGTGTTTTTGTTTTTGCACTGCTTGGCCCATAATATATGCTTAATAAATCTTTCCCAAATGGAAGTTGAAGAGCTGCATAGGGTCCATAAGCTTTAACTTCAGACACCATCACTGATTTTGGGTGGGAACAATTTGGGAAAACTAGTAGAGACTTAATAGTTTTAATCTAAAATGGAGACAACAAAAGATGATACATTTTAAAGGGTAAAAGAACGGATCAATAAGTGGAGGCATTGCAGTTGGAAGAAGGCCTTTTGTTTTTTAGTTTGAAGTTGGTAGTGACATGAGGAAATGAGGAATCGGGAGAAAGAAACAGTCAGATGCAATGGTGGGTGGGGGATGACTGTGGTGGGGTCGGCTTCCTGATGCAGGGGTAGGTTCCTGGATCATGAAGTAACTAGTCCTTGACAGCATGAGCAGCAGCAGTGCCAGCTCCAAAGGTGTGCGACCTGCACAGTGGAGACCCTGGACTCGAGAGAGATTCACATTTGCTTTCGTGTTCTTTTTCTGCTGTCTCAAAATTTTCCATAATTTTTGAATACGTGGTGCTGTATTTAACTTTGCATGGGGCTCTAACAGGTTATGGAGCCAGTCCTGAGGAGCACATCTGCCACTGTAAGAGGACGGAGGGCAGAAGGAGTGAGGGAAGAGCACAGAGTGGTTTGGAGATTTGGTGAGAGGGTTTTGAAGGACCAAGTTATTTGATGGCTTTGAATTTATTACTTTTTTCCTGCAAAGTAGAAAGTGAGAATCTCCTAAGAGCACAGGAGGTAGAAGTGTGAGGAAGAGAGTGTGATTCAGCACAGAGCTGGTTAAAGGAGTGGACTATGGATCAAGGCGGCCCAGGTCTAAATCGTGGCTCTGTCACTTCCTAGCTTGTGACGTTGAGCGTGTCTCAACCTGTTTGTGTTTCAGTGGACCAATTATAAATAGGAATTGTAAGAATACCTTAGAAGCCTCTCTGGCATATAATAATTCTGGAGAATAGCAGAGAAAGTTAACTAGAAGAACACAGATTCCCAAACCCACCCTCATCCTTCTGTCTAGTTTCTCTGTCTGGACTGAGGAACAACTGTGTCTTAATCAAGTAGAAAATGACTGGAGTGCATGAAAGGAGAGCCAACTGTTTACTCCAATATATTATGAAATATATGTCAACATATTCTGAAACTGAATGAAAATTTTTAATTTATTTTTAGATGTGAAAAAGAAAGATGAAGAAACAGCACAAGGCCAATCGGAAAAGCCCCAGAATGAAGGAAAATGAAGGCTCATAACCTATCAAACGTGCTGTATTGCCGCACAATGAAAGACTTAGTAGCTCTGCTTTCCCGAGATGTTCAGTCTGGTAGTAACTATGGTAACACTGCATCCCTAAGCGACATGTGTGAACTAAATAATTTCCTTATGATGCTACTCATTGAAATGTAACCATGATGTCCAATTTGGGTTATTAAAAGGCAGAATACTTCCAAAGTGCTTCCAGGAAAAAGGTTAAGAACGTATGGTTATTTAAATACATGTGTTGTCTATAAGCCCTCAAAAATCCACTGTTCCCTTTTGGACATGCTCAGCCAGATGTATTTTCAATGCATTTTTATGGTAATGGATAAACCATTTCTTGGTTAATATAAAACAAACACCATTAATTTAAAACTTGATGGAATTTGTAGGAAATGATGTTTCTTGGTGAAAAGTCAAAAATGCATCATGCCCCCCCCAAAAAACCTTAAAAAGATTTGGAAATATTGTAGAAGTTTGACAACCTAAACATCTCTAGGATGATTTGTCCGATGTGTTTTGCTTCTAGTCTATGCATACTGTGACTTTTTTCCTGTGGACTCTTAAAATGCAAAATTTGTGACAAATTGTTTATATGGAACATATCTATTATTAAATGAATTTCACTATCTTCTTTAACTTTGATGTGGGTGTATGTTTTTCTTTAATGAGAATTAAACACTTTACTGTTGCTTTATACCGTCTTTTCTTATTCTTAGGGCTTTTATGTATTATGACTTGTTTCTAAAATAATTTCCTCAGGAGTGTAGACCTTAATTTTATATCTTTCCTGAAGTAAGCTAACATAACAGTAGGCGCTTAAATATATAGTGAATGATGTAGGTAGAAACAGCAAAACACTTGTATTTTTTAATATGTATTTAAGTTTCTATTTTAAAATGAACAAGAACTAAACCAAAGCTCTAGTAAATTTTGATTTATTAGACATTTAAAGAAAATAATGGAATTCTGAATTTTTTAAATAATTAAACTAATGAATTTATGTTCATTATCAGATACATATGCATGCAGTTGCATTTTATTTGATTGTCAACTTAGGCCATGTCTGTATACAGTAATCAAATAAACTTCACTGTTAAAGAAACATTAATGACACAAGTCTCTTTCAGTTTATCTTCTAAAGTAAACTAGGCAAAAATGGCAACACATTTTAAAAGGAAGTGAATAGTCTTTGCAGTTAAAACACCTCCTTATTATTTTATTGATGACGTTTAACTTTATATCTTATGTATGCCAAAGAGGTAGAGTTCAAAGGATCTGATTGTTTTAAGTTCTCAAATACAAATTTTTCTTCATAAAATAATCAAAAGTCATATTTTAGGAGTAGCACTAATCTAATACTCAAAGAGAATGTACCATAGCCATTATAATTATATTTCTGAGTTATTCAATGACACGATATTATATAATCAGTATAGAGGAGGTGTAGAGAACTGGTTTTCAACTTAGGGGGAGAGGCAATTTGGTCTCATAGGGGACGTTAGACAATATCTCAAGACTTTTTGGCTGCCACAACTGGGGGAGGAGACCCGGGAGAAGGCACTGCTGCCATCTAGTGGCCAGAGGCCAGGGATGCTTTAATCTGCTAGCATTCTGCAGTCTACAGGGCAAACACAGAAAAGAATTACTGGCTGCGTGTGTCAGTAGTGCTGAGCATGAAGACACCCCACAGAAGAGTTTAACTCTTAATCATGTGGATTTTGGGTTTTGATGACCTAGGTTTGAATTCTAGCTCGGCGATTTTAGACAATTTGGATCATGTTTCTCTGAGTTTTATCTCTGGAATGGTATTAACAATAAGACCTACTTTGTAGAGTGAGTGGAAATAGTAAATGAGGTAGCATATGTAAAGCACTTGACTAATACCTGACAAAGAAGAATTATTCAATAAATAGCAGCTATTTTGGTCATTTTTATTCCAGATGTTTCTGCCATTATTCTCTGATAGTGGAGGGGGTGGACAGTTGGATTTGTTAAACTGGCCATCTTCTGACTTCCTCTGTGATTTCACAAACATCCCCAAGTATTGTTGCTGGGAGAAGACACTATGACAGAAATGGGCAAATTCATGGCAATTACTGCATTTGTGCCAATTCAATCATGCTAATGAACTGCTGACAGGTGATGAGTCACCTCATTAGTGTTTTATGCCACTGAAACAAAACAGAATTTTGAGCCAGTATTAAATGAGTACCTTACTCCATGAAACTGTAGAAGAGATAAAAAGAAATAACAGCTCTTGGGTCATAGTATTATAAGGTATTTATCTCTATTTAGAAGAACAGAAATAAAACTAGGTCCCTCATTATTGCTAATAATGACATAACATATATTCCAAATGATGTATATCTTAAATCACTTATTCAAAGGCACACATAAATGTTCCATTAAATACATATTTGTAAGTACTTTGCATTAGACAAGGTATCAGGATTGTTGAATATTGTTAACAATAAGGTTTCTTTTTTCAGAGAAGGAATCCAGATAAAGGATAACAAGAGGTCAATAGTAGTTTAAATACAAAATTTAATTCATACCAACTTAAAAAAAATCAGGTTCTTTTGGGGAACCTGTGGTGTTTTGTCACAGATAATTTCAACAAAGTTGTCTAGTTCCTTAAAGAAAGTCTTTGTGCCCACTTTTGCCATTGTCTTTTGACAAGCTGCATGCCTTAGTCAATAGCTATAAAGTCTTCATTAATACTGTCAGACCAGGACAAAAAGGGACGATAAAGCTATAAAGAAGTTATTTGGAAACTTGACTCTGTACAAAGGAGAAGAAAGAAGAACAAAAGGAAGCTATTCTATGTCATTTGCCAAGAGATATTTTTGTGTTCTGGGCTAGAAGTTTGAACGGTCTTAGAATGTGAGTCACTACATGGGGAGGTATCCTATTTGCAGAAGGAAATGGTGCATCACTTAAGTTTTGCTACCTCGGTGGCTCTGGGGCCTTGGACAGATGAAGACGGGAGGGGAGAGAGGGAGGGAAAGAGGGGACGGAGGGGGCAGAGAGGAGGGTAGGAGGAGGGAGGGCTGGAGAGAGAGGGACACCAAAGCACACTAGCCTGCTGCTTTATCTGTGGAATCTGATGCCTCAAGATCAAATTACAGCTCTGCCATTTACTCGTAGACTTCAGTTATTTTACTCTCTGTGTTTCAACTTCTTCAAGGTGTAAAATTGAATTATGAGAATCAAATGAGTGAATACTGGTAAATGTGCATTGCCTCTCTTGCTCCAAAAGACCCTTTCTGTCCAAAACCTCTCATCCACCAGTCTTACTAAATTTGTCTGAATTCCACTCAAGATTCCTAGGAAAATTGAAAAGTTTATAGGCAGAATAGTACCACAGGCAATCATGAGGCACTGATATCTTAGCCCAGCAATTTTATTCATCTGTTTCATAGTTATTCATTCACACCTTCATTAATCATATTTTACCTTATTCCAGAAAATATTTTATATGGTGAGGACAGTTACTGCTTAATTTGTCATTAATTTGCAAGACCCCGAAGGAAGAGAAGGTTGGTGAGGAGCCTGTGGCTCTTGTGGGTGGGAGGTAGCACCCAGAAGGAGGCAAAGGGGATGCAGGCTGCACTGAAAAGAAGAGAGGCACCACACCCATACTTGGCTCATTCACATCTGCCCAGGGGCTGGCTCTGAACGAGGAAAGGGCACACTGCTATTCTGTGGGAGGCACAGCAAGCTGTCATGAACTATCTTAACTATAAATATCAAACAAGTAGGGCCATATAGGCACATGAAATGATCTCCCTTGTTCCCCTTAGATGTATTTCAGACACCGAAAAATGTTGGGCAGTCCTGATGGCAGAAGGGTGTGAAGCTCTAGGTGGGGATGCTACGGAGCCCTGTGGGCACCATTCTGCACAGAGCGAGAAATTAGAAAAGCAT
This sequence comes from Manis pentadactyla, assembly GCF_030020395.1. Classification (NCBI taxonomy): domain Eukaryota; kingdom Metazoa; phylum Chordata; class Mammalia; order Pholidota; family Manidae; genus Manis; species Manis pentadactyla. Next base: position 67,046,955 of record NC_080030.1, on the reverse strand, counting down.
CTTTCCCAGCCTTAGGGTGTATGGAATTGACTTTGGCAGCTTTGTGAAGGATCTCATGGTGCTTTAGACATATTAGACATTCAAATACTCCTGTTTTAATAAAATTTTCACCAAATTAGATTTCTACTAGTGAAAGGGATTTGTTTTTTAAATATTTCCTTAATTGATATTATAAGATTTCTGAGAACAATAGAAAAAAGGAAGGGCTTATTAGTCAATAAATGGGGAGTTGGTTCCAGGATTATGACCTAAATTTAATCTACATACCTAAAGTTGACTACATACATGCCTTTGGGTAAAGTATTTTCCTCTTCTATTTTCCTATGTGGAAATTACTCAGAATCAACACTAGGTGGTGCTAGCATCACATTTCTTGCTGATTTCACATTTCCGATTTGTTTGTTTTTCCAATTCTGCTATATGTTTTGGTCGGGATTGTTGCAAAAACAAAACAGCAACAGACAGCAACTAGAGTATTTCAAACAATTTTTCTAAGACAGTTTAGAAAGGAAATTATAATAGAAAATGTGCTAATCTCTGTCTATTGAATTTTTAGGATCGCCTATGTTCTCAGATACCGAAAGAGGGGGCTCTTACACATCTGCAAATATATTTCTTAGAAATACAAAGGAACAACTTTTTCTTCCGTGCAACAAAGAGTTCTCTTTTCTGTATAACAGGGTCAACTGAATTCCTTTCCTTTTTTAAATTTAAGAATGTTGTGCACAAATGTCTCATTCATTAAAATCAAGTTAAAAACAGTTCTAAAGTCTCTATGATCTAAGATTCAATATTGACCCTTGATGTTTTTAAAGTTAAAAGTACTATTTTCAATTGTGACTTTGAGACTTTGAAAGCCCGTGGCAGCTTGAGCCCAAGTACGTGGTACATGAATGCGTGGCTTTCTTCTTTTAATTTTTTCTTATATTATTTTATTCAAAATATCTTCTATTACCTCACAGTTTCTTCCTCCACTTAGGAGAAAGACAGGTCTCATGAAAATAGAACGGGGGTTAACTAAGTGATCATTCCTGGTCCTCCAAGGGCAGGGACGGAAAAAGGAAGCCTTTTCCCACAAGCACCTGGCATGTTGCGTGGGAAAGTTACATGCACAAAGGGGGATGCTGGCCAAGCAGCCTTGGCAGGGTACTTGTTGGGGGTAAGAGGGCCTGAGCTCAGTTTCTTGACGTCTCTGGAGCACTCCCACTGAGAAAGAAGTTCCACATCTTGTTGGACCACATGTGGTGAGCAAAGAGAGGAAGGGACAGATAACGCCTAATATGCCTTCATAGCTAACTCAATATGCATTAAAAACTGTTAAATGTGTTAATTTGTTTATTCTCATAATAGCCCTCCACAGGAAAAAAGCAGGCCCTGAGAAGTCTTTGCCCAAGGTCACAGTAGTAAGTGGCAAAGCCAAGTTTCAAACCAAAGCAGGTTGAATCAAGAATCTGTGCCTTTAACCACCAACCTGCATCATCTCCCTAAATGAGAGCTTACAGTATTACTCTATGGATACAGGGATTATTTCATGAAAGACACTGTTCTAAGTGCTTTACCCATCAACTCTTGTAATTCTCATACCCTGTAATGCAGGCATCATTATCCCCATTTTACAGCTTAGGGAGCTAAGGCACAGGTCTATTAAAAGGTTAAGACAGTGACTGAATTTGAGTGTGCTTAAAGACAAAACCTGAGGTACACTCAGCAAGAGCAGAATGCAAGCCCCAGCCCCTTGCCCGCTTCTCTTGGGTTCCCTTACTTCCAGTGATGCCGCCCCCTCCAGGCAGCCCCCAGTCCTACTCCCTCTCTTCAGCAGCTTTGATCTAAGCGTGGGGATGAGTTTCTTGGTGCCTCTTGTCAAGGCTAGGAACTTCAATAGAAAACAAGAAACCCTAACTTGTGCACTGCGAGCTACTCCCTGGGATGGTGCTGCCTTAGCAGCGAGGTTCTGGGGCAGCTCCTCAGAAGCCTGCCTTCTTCCCTGCCCCAGCCTGCCCTCCATGGAGCCATCTTTCTGCCAGCCTTCCCCTTTCCCCCCACAGCCAAGATGGCCCTGGGTCTCTTCCCCAGATGTTTGTGCCCCACTGGTAATTAACTAAACGAAGAGCCCCACTCTGCGGGTGAGAACAGTTGCTTCTGTTGGCCAAGGGCATTCAGGAGGTTGACCAGGAGACAGTGTGGGGGGGGTGTGGGGGCAGCTGCCCCGCAGAGGACGGCCACGAGGAAATGATTTATTCGTTACTTTGCCTATTAGCAGAAATGAGGCCCAGGGGGCCTCTGGGTGACCAGGAGTGGCAGAAAAATCCAAAAGAGGAAGAGAGATTCTTTTCCATTCCCAGCAACTTTTCAAAGGCAAGCACTCTTTTCTTGTAACTTCAGTTTTCTTATAATAGAATAAAGTTATTTGAAAGTCCCCTAAATCCTGCCTAATTCTGATAGTTTCTGATTTTTTAATTCTTTTTAAGAGTTTTTTTAGAGACTAAAACTGATTATAAACAATAATAGCATGTGTACTTCTACTTGGCAAACAAATTCATACACATATTAATTTTTTCTCTGTTACTTATTTCACTTTTCTGTCAGAGAAAAGACAAGCTGGATATTGTGTGAGCAGTCTTCGCAATGGCATACTCAACAAATGCGTGATAATGTAATTTCTCTGTTGTAATTGAAGACATGATCAGACTCTCCAAAGCAAGTAATGCTATAAAACTTACTCAGTTTAACTAACTCACTTGAGCGCCTTCCGACAGCTTTCTGCATTCCCACTCCCCTTCAAGACAAGGCTCTAGGCAGCTCCACACTGACACATCTCACTTACCTGTCCTTAAAGACTGTGGTGCACTCGGTAAGGTCGCAGCCCACAGCCAAAAGACATTCGTCTCCCTTAAACTTTCACCCCTTGAAGTAATCTTCCTCCTTCTCCCCACCTCGTGTGGTCCCTAGTCTTAGATAGCTCTGGAATCACCACATGTGAGGTCGTCTGGCACCAACGGTCAGAAAAAGAGAGGGGGAACCACCAGTGGCTGCCTTTCTGGGTGTCCTTTTAGAGCATCTGCTGCTTCTCTGAAACAAGCCCAGCCATAGGTGATGGACAAGGCGATCTGTGGGATGGGGAGAGGGTTTCATCAGATGTGACCAAAGGCCGCAAGAAGGCAGAAATGCACAAGGCACATTTGGAGAAAAATGGCTGGTATAGTTGGCAATCAGGTGCAGAGAGATGCAGTGGGAGACAGGGCAAGTAAGGTTGGAAGAGAGTTCATAACAGATTCTGGGGACTTCAGAAAGGCAAGTAAGGCATCTGGACCTAGTCAATAGGAACATAAAAGGCTTTTTATTTTTGAGTAGTGAAGCAATGAGATGAAAGGTATCAAGTCCTTTATTTTTCTTAAATTATATAAATGAAAACATACCTTATTCTTACTCAAATGGGAAGTGGGTAGCAACTAGCCAAAACCAGTTGACTCCATCAAACAAGATCTCCGCATCAGAGAACAGGATCCCGATGCCGTAGGAAACCTCAGCCCCTGCAAAGGGCTGCTCAGCATTCACACATTTCCCTCAGAACACTTGATGTACCCGTTGCCTATCTAACTTACCCTAGCCAGTAATCTGCTGACAAAAGCCTTCTCTCCTCAGATCAAAGTTTCTTCTCCTTTGTTTGTTATTTGGTGTTGTTTAATAAATAGCATTGCAAATGCTTCAGTCTTGAGAGAAAGCAGACGGAAGTGGAAATTAGATTCTGAACCACTGTTGTCTCTATCACTAAGACTTCTGCATTTTAATAAGCTAGTACACAGCCATGCTCTGGTAGCGTAAGTGAGCAGAATTTCCATATTCACCAAGGGTCTACTGTTCATTTTCTAAAAGGGAACAAAATAGTAACCAGATGGCAGTCAGCAGCCCAACTTTTAAAGATAAGTATTTGTTTTGATCTCAGGACTTCCTAAGGGAGAGAGAGCCAGGAATTAATAGAAGAGAATAAGAGAGAAAAGGAAGAGGAGAAGAAATAATAAAGATAATGTGTAAAGAGAAATGTGAGGAGGAATGCATATTGAAAAATATGGGGGGAAATAGTCAGTTTTAAGAAAATAGAAAATGAAAGAAAAAAAAGTTCACTTTTTTTACCACATGGTTGCCTAGGAAACTTAACCAGGAGTGGTTCTCTCTTCACTGAATAGTTGTTGAAGGACACACCAAATTTAGAGTCTATTGCTCTCTCTATATGAACTGGAAAACAAACACGGTTCAAGCATATTAGCGATGAGCACCATACTTCCTATGTTATGCTTTTCTCCGAACAGTGAAAGTGGTTGCTTTCAACTGTTTTGGAGGGTAATAGGAGAAGAATTGTAAGATTGAACACGGGCATGGTGAGAGTTTTGAAAAGTCCATTAGGATGGCACATTAGTATGTGTAAAATCAAGTAACAAACAGGAAAAAGTAAATTGGGAAGCAGCTTAAAGCCCATTTGGTAATGTGAGATCATCTTTACACTTTGCCAAATATGCTGTTTTTCCACATAAAGAGCTTGGTACACTGAGGTCACATAGCATAGAGACAAAAATATTTCACATCATAAAGCATTTTTAACCTATTAACATGCAGTTCCTATGCATCCTATTATCACTGTTTTCTTTTTAATCAAATAATTTTAAAGGTCAAAAGCATTAAGAAATTCTTTACTGTGCCTATTTGGATTTGTCTTTCCTATAGTTCACTGTATTTTCCAGAAATGTTAATATTACATTATTTTAAATAAACTCATCTCTACAAAGTCATCCCTTTTGTATTTCTTAGGCTGAATTCTTGGTGTGGGGGTGGGGTTTGGAGTAGTGTGGTGGGGCAGGGGGATTGTTTTCCATGACTCACACCATTTCTTTTCCCTAAACAAAAACATGTTAAGAGCGAGACTTTTTACTGTTGTTTGGAAACATACCTAAGTTATGGCACTCTATTTTTCCTTCACATTAACAAAGATTTTCAATAAGAGAAATTTACAAAATCACATTCTATCCTCTGGACAAAATGAATCCAGATCATAAATATTTATGCTTATAGACAACAAATTAAAAAGGCATAGTAAAACAAACAAATCGCCTTTGACTTTGGCACTTGTTTGAATTTCATCATTGGAATTCATTTTGTCAATCATTTACTCACTTTCATCAAGCATAGAAAAAAGTAAAATCTAAGAAGTTCACAGCAGGACTACCAGCCAAGCAAATGTAATACTTAAACTTTGGCTACTTATCTGGATTAAGGTCAAGATTTTTTTCCAAAACAGAAATGGTCAGGGAAAGCCAAGAAAATCTTTGTGCATTTTTGCTTTTGCTGTATTTATTTATTTGCCTGGATCTAAGTAACATTGAAAAAAGAGTCAGATGTATATACTGTATCTCTGCATATTTTGTATCACTTAAGCATAGTTTATATATGAATATGTACATTTTTAAGGGCTTCCCATGTTTTAGTTGGGTTGAGCCACATTTTAATTCTAGTAAATCTTACAAATGAATAAAATATAATTAAAGAATAATTATTGTAATAAAACAAATAATTTTGGAAGTTCTAATCAAGTTTGGTATTATAATGCTAACATGTTATGTTTCTTAACTGCTGCCTCCCAGGTTATATTCAGGGATTAGCAATTAACTGAGTGTGTCCTTGATTCTCCTCAAATATGGCATGACAGAATTGGCCTAGATGCTCTTTTACAAATTCTATTCTGAAAAAAATTCTATTTTTTTACTATTTAAGAAAGAATGCATTACATAAATGAAAGATAAAAATTGGGGTAAATATTTATAATTGCACAGATAATATAAAAAAATTGTCTCAAAAACAATAAGAAAAACATTAGTATTCAAATTGAAAAATAAATAAGGAACAATACCACAAAAAGTTCACCAAGGAGGAAAAACAAAAACTTTAAAAGATAATAAGAGAATGTGAATAAAACACAAAATTACCTGTCTTTTTTGACTATTGAATTATAAAGCAACATTGTGTGGTAGTTAAGGGCATGAACTCTTCAGGGAGACAAACCTGATGAGAATTACTGTTGTACTTTTCACAGACTGCAAGTTTTGGACAAGTCTCCATTTTCCCACAGTAAATTGGGAATAACAATAGCATCTACCTTATACGGTAATTAATGATTTAAATGAGGTTGCTGTAATATGTTTAGTGAATTTCCTAGCATATATTGAGTTTAATCTTAATAAATTATTGTCTTTCTTATGATGGTAGAAATGTACATGGTATAGATATTTTAATAAGCAATTGGATAATGTTGAAATATTGAGTAGCTCTTAATAAACTTTAAATAGTTTTTAAAAACACTGGTCGGTGGACCTAGCAATCTCAGTTTGGGAACCACAGTAAATTAAATGTTACTTGATTGTCCTTTTAGCAAAGGCTGTTAGCCTCTAAACTCTTTTGACTCAATACTTCATTCTATAAGAATATATATATATATATATATATATATAATATAAAGAGAATATATATATTCTATACATGCATGCACAGATATACACACATGTATCTACATATATGTACATATATTTGCATCTAATCTATGTCCATATACATATGTGTATATATAAATATATGTAAAAACTGACAAAAACTCTAAATAAAAACTCATCAGTGTTTATTAAAGCTTACGTTTCATCACCATCATATAGTAAGTTCTGTGTCTTTGAAAATTTGAACATAAAATTCTATTTGTGGAAATTAAAAAATTTATGTCAGATGTATTTTCCAGAGATATAATAAATTTTTTTTAAATTGTAATGCTCAAAGGTCTCTAACATTTCTAGCTATATATTTTTAAAACCCAACTACCAACAAGTTGACACTTAAATTCAGTATACTTTTTTATTTGCAAATATAATGAAAATTTTGACTAGTCAAATAACTAGGTGATTTCACATTGTTTATTTTTCATATAAGATTGAGAGAGTTTGTTCAATATATTTACAACAAATCCATAGCTACTTATGATTAGACACCTTAACCTCCTAGAAATATGGAGTATTAGGCATAAAATAGGTTTTAAAAACAGAAAAAACTTTTTCCATTCATGAGTTATGCACAATGAAACAAAACTACCATGAATAATAAACAAATTTATAGTATCTATAGCTATATATTTCATAGTATCTTACAGAATATATTTTGAGACTATATTAAGAATAAAAGATTTCTAGTAAATAGGATATACCAAGACTAAGCTTGATCTGGGTTTTTAATATTTGATAAGAATAATAGCATACTTTTAAAAAGATGGTTATCATAATGCTCTCATATGTAAAACCTTTTCTCTATGGTAGTTCTTAATTCCTTTCAAGCAGTGAAAAGATTTAAATTTTGATTTCCACTATACTATCACAAAACACTTTAATCAAATTACTATATTTTTCTGTGGTTCTGCTTTAACAAACTAACTCAACTTTATTGTTGGGATTATATGGTCTCTTGGACAACTGATTATCAAGATTTTAAAACTTAGTGATTTGTTATTCTAAATTTGCTCTTTCTTCTCAAGAAATTAAAAAGAAAACAGCTCTAAATTTACTATTTCTCATATACATACTAATGCTAACAGATTGGCAAATTAAAATGGGTTTCCCCAGGTATTACATTTTTCATTTTTCTTTCCATTTCCATAAAGACTATTTTCTCAGTTTTCTTACTACAATTAAAAAAAATCTCCATCTCTTAAATAAAATAATTGGACTTTTCAGCTTGTTGCACAAGTCCAGGATTTTCAGTTCTCTGGAAGGTATGATGCAATAAGAAGGCGCAGGCAGCAGAGAGGGAAGTACAGAAATGGTGATTTTCTTCTTCATGTCATGCGTTGTCATTCACACCAGGTGTACTTTCACTATTTTCAAATATCAACTTTTAAATGTCTGTTATTTGAAGACACTAAACTAATTAACCTGTGCTTCACAGATCACTCAGTATTACTAGACTAACTGGGAGAGGGTCTGCAATGCACATTTTTACAATGGTGCAATTTGTTTCGAATCACCATTGAAGACAGGGCACATGCTCTTCTCCATCTTCCTCCTCCCACTGTTTGCCATGTCTAGATAGTATCTATTATAGTATCCATATTTAAACTTCCTAATCAAGTTATTATAGATTAACTTAAATCATTACTGTTCTCTTTGCAAAACAGACACTCAATCTGAATTTAAGCAAAATGAATTTGTTGATTCATGAACTATAAGTCCAGAGAGAAAACTTCTGGAAAAGGGGGTTTGGAGCCTTCTAAAATAGTGTTGGTCTCTGACTACATTTCTTGGCCCTCCATGTTTGGTTTATCTGTGGCTGTGTCCAGGGGCTCAAGCTGTCACCAGGGCTCTAACCCTTTCCATGGGTTCTGTGAGTCTGTGCCTAGCTTGATTTTTCACCCTAGGACGTGTGGCTGACAAGACAGTCACCAGCAACCCCAGACTCCTCCCTCCCACCTTCACCATCCCGCAGGGAAAGAGACTGTTGCTCCCGGATAGTTCCAGCAAATAATTTCTGACATCCTTTAGCAAATCTGACTGAGACATGCTCCTCACTGTGAAAGGAACAGGGAGGGTTGGTCCCATCTGAATGCAGTAGAAAATAATTGAAGGAGAAGGATTTGATACCTACATTCAACAAAACAGCGAATCAATAAAAACAGCCAAAGACCTTACTTTCCTGAATTTAAAAAATATTTTATGATGTTGCACACATTTATTAATGCACAACCATGGTGGCAACAATGGAAGCTACGTGATAATCAGTATTCTCTCTACATCTGTGTTAAAATATGAACATTTCCATATTAGTTGGGGTAAAGAAGTGCATCTCTTTTTCTAGGGATTTGATGCTCTTAAACGGAGTAGTATTACTTGTAACCTAAACTTCTACTGTCATGACTACCACCATATGGTCCCCAGGGGATCACTCATCCCACTGTGTCATTCCCTATAGCCTATATTCTTGCAGTGAATGCGAGTGTGCTTAGACACCATGTACATTTGTGGGCTGTTTCCCTGCCACTGTCAGAGACAGTGTTCAGGGAAGATTTGAGCAGGAGATCATTAAAAGACAGATGAACTTGTCAAATTTTTTCTCACAGGCAGTAAGAATGCAACAGTCTTCCTTTATGAAATGTCATTTCTGATAATACCAGACATACTAGTTCTTGCTTCCTTTCATGTTGGAATTTGTGGTCCCAGTATTAACTATGAATTATAACACCATTCACAACAGTTGCACATAGCAATCAAGGAACGTTTTATAATATTATGAACACATGCAAAGGAAAATTTCACATAAAACGGAGTCAGGATGACCTGAAGTGGGAGCTCTCATGCACACACTGCTCTCAAAGTTTACCTTACATACCTCAGCAGGAAGATTTCCTCTTTGCCCAGCACTGACCCAGCCAATAAGAAACTGCACGTGTCAGCCAATGAGAAGTCCCCTAGCCCAGAACTCTTGCTCTCCCTCAGTGGACTCTTCTTCCAAACAGCCCTTCCCAACTTCCTTCTTTCCTCTATAAGAAAATTTTTCCCTGGACTTGCCCATGGTTTGCCATAGTTTACATGTCATAAATTGCAATTCCTCTGCTATTCCTGAATAAATTCATTTTGCTGATAAAATAGCTAGCTGTTTTATTTTTAAGGTTGACAGCATTAAGCAATTATATTACCTTTAGATGTACCATGAATTGTGATACCAGTTCAACTAGATAAAATTGAATGCTAGAATTCTGAGTAGATTTAATTTTATTAACAGCTATAATAAGATGTATGCAAATTTTTAAAATTAAAATGTTTAATATTCATTAATTTGAATATGTTTTACATCCATTTACTTTTAATTTATGTTTGCTTTATAATTTTAATAGCTAATGTTGGGATATTTCAGAAGAAAAAGCTTTGAAAACGTGTAAAAAATAATTTTAATTTTCAGATTTTTACATTATTTTTCAACTTTTTAATGAAACTACTTTCATGCTTTGTACAAATGTAATAATTTCATATTGCCTTTTAATGCTTTAGAATAATTGCTGCCAACAGGACGCAAGATAGGTGACTTCTTGTTATTACTACATAATTATTTTGCTTGAATGAAGGAAAGAAAATATATTTTATGAAATAATTATATAATAACTCATAAATTATGCTTGCCATTATTAACAATCTTTTGTCTTTGATATTTTGCTAATTTTCAGTGAAGCAGTGTTCAAGACAGGACACACTGAGAAGACAAACTTTGTCTAATCCTGGATGTTGTGAAAGAATTTAAGGTGCCGATAAAAGCAACATAGGAATGATTTACTCTAGGACAAAGCCCGTATATAGAGAAAAATGAAGTCAGATGGTAGCTGACAAGTGAAGAAATAAGCAAAAGTTGAAAGACTAGGGTTCTGCTGAAGAGGAAAGGACAAATGGTGGAGTTTTCCCTTTTCTTCTGGATTGCTTGAGCTACTCTGACTTTCTCTGTTTTTGTGCCCAATATATTGTCACTTTGAATCTCTAGTATCTGGTATATATGACACCTCATAATTAAAAATTCACATTAGATATCTTTCTAGTGAGTTTCAACTTTGGTGTAAAAATTCAGATGTGTCATTTATATATGGTGGGGGTGCATCTTGCTGATTTTCATCCTCTGTGCATGCTAGCACCCTTGCTGAGAAGTCACATTCTTTTCAAGTTTCCACTCAGGTTACTATCACCTCCCATCTACAAGGTCTTTCTGGTTTCACTTCACACTTACTTATTTTCACACCTCTTTGTAGCACATTTTAGCTCTGGAAAATTCTGTGTCAGCCATATCTAAGTGATAATGAAAATGGCCACCTGGATTCTAATGCTTTGCTGCACCACTTGGTGAAAAGGGGATTCACAAAGCTTGCTGCCTCCACTTGTACCTCCCACCACTGGAGAACTGAGGCACAGACTCTGAGGTCTCTCAAATCCTTCCAAACGTGTACAGGATCTCTGCTCTGTGCTCCACCTCCCGACTCAGCTTGAGCAAAGGAGGCTGAGGAAGGGCCCTGGGCCCCCTAAGGACTCACTAGCCCCCAGGCTCTCTAGCATCCCTGCTCACCTCCTTTCTTTCTCTCCTCCCATCCCTCCATCCCCAAGCCCAGGTAACCTACTTTCTATGGCCCTTCTGGATCCTGATCTGGGGGCAAGGTTTCTGATATCATCAGGCATTCCTCCACATCCATTGTTCATGTCTGTAGGTCCCCAAAGCCAAATGCTTTGACTTCTGTAACTCAAAACCCACTGCTCCCACCAGCTTCCCACCCCCATTCCTTTTCCCCACTTTTCTCAGTGGACAACCCTCCACCCTTAGTGACCGAGCTGACTAGCAAGGTAATTCATTAATTTGATTGAGAGAAAGGCCTAGGACCAAAAAGAAAGAACCAATGATTAATATTTCAAAATATTACTTTGCTCTAGTAGCTCTGTGTTCTGAGAAAGAAAGCTGACTTCTCATTTGTGTGGGTGTGTCCCCACCTGCAATCAGCAAAAGGGTAAGAACCAGTTTTCTAAGCAGAATCTATTTCACAAGAATAGTAATTTCCTCATCATGCAATGCAGCCTGTGGTTCTTTGGGGGACATTTCCTCCCCCTGCCAGCACTCCAGGGGTTAAGCCTAAGTAGTGGGTTCCACATGCAACTCCCTTGGCTAGAATCACCAGTCATTTTACAGGCGCTTCCCTCCATCCTTCCCCATCCTCCTCTGGGGCCACTGGCCATGACGCAGGCTGACATTGCCCTTCCTGCATAAGCTCTGATGAAAGCTCTTGAATAAAGAGTGAAGAATTGGCTTTGCTTCTAAGTAGGGTGCTTTGTACCCTTTATCTAAGGCTTAGGTGCTTTTGAAAGTGAAAGGGGACTCTATTTCTTTTTTTTTTTAAATTTTGTATTAAGGCGTTATTGATATACACTCTCATGAAGGTTTCGCATGAAAAAACAATGTGGTTACTACATTTACCCATATTATCATATCCCCACCCATACCCCAATGCAGTCACTGTCCATCAGTGTAGCAAGATGCCACGGATTCACTATTTGCCTTTTCTGTGCTACACTGTGATCCCTCCACACTATGTGTACTAAACATAATACCCCTCAATCCCCTTCTCCCTCCCTCCCCACCCGCCCTCCTACACCCCTCCCCTTTGGTAACCACTAGTCCCTTCTTGGAGTCTCTGAGTCTGCTACTATTTTGTTCCTTCAGTTTTGCTTTGTTGTTATACTCCACAAATGAGGGAAATCATTCAGCACTTGTCTTTCTCTGCCTGGCTTATTTCACTGAGCATGATACCCTCTAGCTCCATCCATGTTATTGTAAAAGGTAGGATTTGTTTCTTTCTTATGGGTGAATAGTATTCCATTGCGTATAAGTACCACCTCTTCTTTATCCATTCATCTACTGATGGACACTTAGGTTGCTTCCATGTCTTGGCTATTGTAAATAGTGAAGCGATAAACATAGGGGTGCATATGTCTTTTTGAATCTGAGAAGTTGTATTCTTTGGGTAAATTCCAAGGAGTGGGATTCCCGGGTCAAATGGTATTTCTATTTTTAGTTTTTGAGGAACCTCCACATTGCTTTCCACAATGGTTAACTAGCCTACATTCCCACCAGCAGTGTAGGAGGATTCAAGGGGACTCTATTTCTAATTATGCCACAATAGGTGTGAATTAGGATAGTCTCTGAATGCTCTGGTCCCACAAACCAGGCCCTCAGAGTTTACACACAAGGTAGCCAGTTTCTCAACACAAAATTCTAGCCATATCTCCTCCCTCCGCATGGCGATTGCTTGATCTTTTGCAATCAGTTGCCCAGTTCAAGAAAAATGTTGGCTGCGCTTAGACTACACAGGGTCAGTGGCCCCTCTCTGACTTGTTAAGTCCTCCTAAACCTGCATGATCTCTGCTGTTTCTAGCTATGATTTCTTTTAAGTCTCAGCTAAGAACAAAATGCTGTTTTCATAAAAGCAAAGCAAAGCAAAATGCTTAGCAGCTGCGTGATGCCATTTTCTCTCTGGGACTAGGTGGTTCTCTGGCTTATCCATGGATCCAAACTCCTCTCCCGCAGCACAGTATTTCTCCTGGCATATGTCACAGGCCACTGCTTCATGGCAGCTCTGCATGGCAACTGGAGCTCCATCTTGCTGTGCTTTTATAGACAGCTTTTTAAAGAAATTCAGGAACTGGGGAATGAGCTCTACATATAACTTTCACTCCTTCCTAGACATTCCCTAGGGATTCAGAGGAGTGAATTTTTGTAGCAGTTCATAAGGTTTTGTTGACTCCTGTTTCTTTCCTTAAATAGATTCCTATCCATCTACCTAGAAAATGTAAAGCATTCAGTAATTTACTCACACCTGGTGATTGATCTGAAATAAGCATCGGCTTTGGAGTCGGCCTCCACACACCATACGCCAGTTCTCTCCCATCTCTCACCTCCAGATAATTTGGTCTGTGGCATGTGTATTTGTTACAGACAGTCTTCTACAGATAGTGGGTACCGTGATTAGTGCACAAACTCAATTGTAGAAGAAATGTGACTTAATTTTTCTAAATTATAATTTAGTTTCAAATAGGAACTCCACAGAGCGGTTTCTACCCGATTCCCATCAATTCTAGATAATCTCACTTCATTTAGGGTTTGATGAATGTGTTGTATTCCTTAGAGGAAAACTGGGCAAGTGTTTTCTCATCTTCTTCCATTAAATTCACTGGCTTCCCCGCTTCCGTGCCCGTGGGCTCTGCCATCGCCTCTGTTTCGGCAGAGGTAATGTCCCTGCTCTTAAGGCAACTCCTTCACTGTGCTGTAGTTCTCAGACTCCTTTTCCACCTTCTCAAGGACTTCTCTCCTGAAATTATACCCTTTTTTACTTTTCCCTGAGAACTTTAAGTAATTCAAAAGTTCAGAATTTTTCAACTCAAAAGTGTTAGCTTCTAAAACAATTTTATTCCTTCCCCCTCTGTTTCTTCAGTGGCGACAATAAGGTGCCTTGAAGTCTAGTTTGAAAGAGTAATGGGATAAAGGGAATTTCCAGGGTGAAGAACGCCTTGGTTAAGCAGTACAAAATATATTATCCTATTGCACTTTTAGTTAAAATGTCACTGTGTCTCCCAGAGTTTGGACCTTGCCCATTGCAGGCTATAAGGCAGACCCATAGATGCTGAGACCACCAGTGCTCCCCACCATTCCCCCTTTTTACTACCATGAATAGTCAATGATGCACTCTCCGTGAAGGCTATAATGAGGACTGAACACTGACTTCTCCTAGGGGACAATCATTAGGAACAGTCTTACTGTCCTGATGTCTAAGCCTCTTTGGTCATCATTTATAACTCATATTTTCATCCCTTATAGCTCCAAGATAGCCCCTCTTCAATCCCCTAAAACTTCACTGTGCCAACCTGAAGGAATTCACAGTCTATCATCAGCAAAACCTTCACACACTTCATCCTCTTTTGTAAAATTTTCCTTTATCTCCTTGTGTTGACTGGATTCTGGCTTTCCCTGAACAACGGTGACCATTTTCCCCCCACACTTCATGGCCCTTTGAATTCGGAGATGGGGTAACTTTCTTCCTTGCTCTCTCCAATTCTTCCAGATCACTGTTTCTGTTCCTTCTTTCTGTGCATAGCCTCCTTTGAAGCACCTGTTCTAAGACCACCTTTTCTGCTGTCCCTACTTACTAACTCAAGAACTTCCCATCACAGCCTTTCATTTCATGACAGTTAAATCACCTGGCTCACTATCTCAAACTTCTTATGCATTCTTAGCTACAATATCCACACAGAAGATTCATCCAACCCACGGCATTGCAGTTCCTTGGTGTCCCTTCCAATAGTATTGTTCTCTACCTTTACCCACAACCCTGCTTTTGGTCATATCCCAGATATTGACATCAGTAATATTACCACTTCTATATTATTATTATCTAACAACTACTTATCTTCTTTCCAGTTCACTACTTCCAATACTAATGATCCAACAATCCTTTGAACTACCAGGGATCTCTAGTCAATTCATTGTACCATTTCTTCCCTGTGTCTTATCCCTCTCACTTACATGTATCAATGATTTACTTATACTCCATGATTCACTGTTATACCTCCTTGCATATACCATAAAGTCACTTGACCCTTTCTTTTCCCATTGCTCTTGTCGTATGAAACCCAGCCTGGTAAAATCCATCCCTGTTCCTACACAAAGCTGCACTTGTACAAAAACACATATGCACTCTGATTATTTTTATATTATTAATTTAATATTATGTTTTATTATAATATAAACTATTATAGTAATAGAATATACATTATAGAGTATTAATTTCTATTTATAACTGTGATTCTGAAGTAGATCCTTAACACTTCCTACATCTCCAAACTCTTATCTTCAGTTAATTCCTTTCCCCATTCTCTGAGGCTTTTCATACCATCCCTTCACTCAAACACCTTCCCTTCTTCATTCTACTAATAAAGTTGCTTCTAATTTCAATGAAAAAATAAAAGCAATCAGAAAAGGACTTCATCTTTCCATCACCATGTTCACCAATATACATGTATCTGTAGCAATATAATCTGCGTTCTACATGTCCCTAGTCTCAACTTTAAATTCTGTCCTGGACTCTCTTGCTCCCCTAAGTGCTTTGCGCTTACAGTAATCTCCTATCTACTACACAGTTGTCATTAGCATGCCAACATGTTGTAATATCACCTGTCTTTAAAAAAAAAAACTTCCCATGACCCCATATGACATTACTTCCGATCACTTACTCAAATTATGGGTTCTTCTTTATGATAAACATTTTTAAAGATTTGTCTCCACTCATTACATCCAAATTCTCTTAGTTATTCTTGGACCTACTCTCATCCAGTCTATGGAAATCACTCTCATCAAAAGCATCAAACACCTCCATATTACCCAGTCAGAAGATCAACTCTGTCTTCACTTCTCTCAGTTTCTCATTAGCATTTCACAAAGTTAATCACTCATTCCTTGAAGTGCTTCTTTTTGGCTTCCAGTACATGGGTCTATTCTTGTTTTTCTCCTCTGTGCTGGCCACTTCTCAGCTTCTTTGCTCCTATCCTTCTATTCTTCTTGATTTATTAAAGGAGATTTCTTAGAGCTCAGTCTTTGAATCACTTGTCTGTGCTGTCCGCACTCACTCCTCAGAACCCAAGGGTTTAGATGATCTAACTTAGTGTGATGGCTGTAGAAATCAATTATGTGCTTTTGGTTGCTGCTAAAATCTCATAAATCTCTCCTCTGAATTCCAGATTGCTATATTCAAAAGTCTACTTTATGTATAATAGACATTCACTGTGTATATAATATATAGGTCTGGACTGCAAATTCACACCCACTAGCCTTGATTTCTCTCCTCCTTATGGGTCTTGTGGGCTTTCTTTCCTGATTGGTCTTTCAAGGAAGACACATGAATCACAGTGAGTCTGTAAGATGATCTATTAAGGTGCCCGAAAAAAATATTAGTACTTCTATTCTGGTAAAATGATATATAAATTAATCTTTCCTAAGATTTATATATAGATTGACACTGGTTTTACATAATCACTGGCCATGAAATGTCTGAGGAAAGAGGGTGTGCTAGACAGTGGCAGTCTCATTTTTCACCCCATTTCAGATTATGTAATTTATTGCATTGTATGTGGACACGATAAAGTGAATTCATCAATAATGTTTCATAGTTTTATTTCAACTAAATGTTACAAAATGAGACTGAAAAATTGGAAAAATTTCTAGTAAAAAACCTAAGGGTTTAAAATAAGGCTAAAACTGTACAACCTCAAAACAAAAAGTGAGGGCTGATACGTGTTCTGTTCTTAGCACCAGTTCTTCTAAGGCACATTCTAAGGTATAAATTGGCAGCATATAAGTACTTTTAACAAAAAAGAGAATTGGCTAAGAAGGTTCAAAATTACAAGAAGACCACTTGAAATGTGTTTATGTCTATTATTACTGAAGATGATCCTCACACCTTAATGTATATTTGGCCTCAAAATAGCTAACAGTTATGTGAAATCAGTTATAATTAGCAAGACAACATAGGAAAATATTATTTTTTATCTTTATCTCATTCTCTTCAATTTTTATTTTTTATGTTTTGTCATATTTATACTATGTTAACGTAATATATGGATACAAGTTATGAATAAATAAGCATACACAGAGGTGGACAACCTTTTTTAATTGGTGGGGTAAAAATAAATATGCTGAGCGATCATTGCTCCATAGGATAGCAATTAGCAGAGCTGCTTCTAAATCTTTTAGTGGAAAACATTAGAGCTACATAATCCTTTAAGAAGTTTCTTAAAGAAACAAGCTTTCTTGGGACAAACACCATATTCTGTCCTCTTGGGTTTTTCCTTTATAAAGTTGTAAAGTGGGGTCACGAGCGTTACATACTCAAGAGTCCCACACTATTTAAACATGCTTAGTAAGCACATACTATCTGTAGAGTGTGACAGGACAAGACACAGTCCAGAGGTTCCTCTGAGTTTCTAAATCAAGTATCAAGAACTCTTGGCAACAATCCTAAATTGTATTTGGCTGTCATCTTTCCCCACAGGGTGTGTGCTAACTATGCAAATCAAATTACAGAAAGAAATCTGTCATTGCTCAAATTAAAAATCTAGACATGCAAATTAATTTTAGTTAATCCCTGGGTTAAAACTGATTTCCAACAAAGGGCTATTTTCTTCTTCCTTCTCCTTCCCTTCTTATTTCTCAAAATGGGCAGATGACTCTGCCCATTTTAAAGAGGGACTGAGGCATAGAGAAATTAACTTGGTTAATTTTTTGTATGTTAAGGAGTAGAGGCAGAATTTTGCCCCTGGCAGTTTGGCCAAGGAACACCTGTTTGAATCACTTTGCTGTAATGCTATTCTAGCCCTCTTGTAATTCATTTGGAAAATAACAATTTTTTAAAATCTTTTTTAAATTTACTAAGACAATTTACATGCAACAAATGTATCCATTTAAAGTTACAGTTTGATAATTTTGACAAATGTACACATCCAAGTAACCAACAAACTAATCAAGATGGAGATATTTTTATCACTCTAAAATGTTCCCTCATCTCCCTTTTCATGAAATAGTAATTGAGTAATTGATTCTTTCATCATAAAATGTCCTTTTCTATCCCAGTAAGGTTCCTTGTCCTGGTCTACTTTGTCTCATGATAACACAACCACTTCCTTCTAATGCTTAGTATTTGCATGATATTTTTTCTTTCATTTATCTTGCAGCACATGTGACTTTATACCTTATGTAAAATTTCTTATAGATAGCATGTACTTGGGATGTACATGTATTTTTAATTATATTATCTTGCTCTTTGCTTTCTATTTGTCCAATGCCATATGTTCTTTGTTCATCTTTTCCCTCTATTCTTGCCCTCTTTCAGATGAATTGAAATTTTTTAGCATTTCATTTTTACAGCCACTTTTGGCTTAATAGCTATAATTTTTTATTTCATATTTGACTATAAAAATATGGCTGAAGAGTAATTTACATTAATTATAAATTGATCAATTGAACAGCTAGTTCTTTTATAAATTGTTCTTTTTGAAAACAGCAAACAGCTTAATTTGTTATAAAGTGATATTGAACTGGTTTCATTTAAGTTAAAGTCACTTCATTGTTATATTGTTATATTACATTGTTATATTATAGTGGCTAAATGGATATAATGAAAACTAAAAAATTCAAGAATTGAGAAATGGAAGTTTTTGAGGGATTAACATATAAGTGTAGCTTTTTCAATGTACTATGTGTTCCAAAATTGATGTGAACAGTAAATTGAGTCTATTGGGTATTTTCTTTGATGTCGACAAAGGCTCTTTTGTTAGCCATATTAAATACTTGAAAGAAAATAATGAATTGAGCATGTGTCACTATAACATTTTTAAATGAATGTGTTGTAGTGTGGGTAAAATTGCAATGTTTCCAGAATTTCTCCTCTGGCTTTAGTCTACCTGCATGTCAATAGGTGTTCCCAAGGGGTGGAGAGTGGTAGTCTGTCTCCATGTCAGTAGGTAATTACAAGGGCTTGTGAGGGTTTATCTGGATGGGAGAGGTTGGGTGGAGCTCTCTTCTGCTACGGCAGGGTCCAGAGAGAGACAGGACAACTGCTTGTAAGAAATAAGTGGTTTTCTTAAACTTTATTTCTCCCTTTGACTGATTTCTGTCTCAAAGGTATTTTGCCCCAGAATTTTACCCCCAGAGTTACATGTAGTTTTACAAATTATTAGTAAACAGCATTCATTAAGTAAATAATCAGATTTTAAAGAAAACTCATATTGAAACAAAATGTATGAGATTTCAGGTTAAATTTAGCTTTATTTACCTAAGGATATCCTGCATAGCTATTTAGTTTTTTTTTTATTCCCCAATTCTACCCTCACAAAAAGATAACAAATATTTTTTACCTCAAAAGCTTTACTTCAGTTGAATTGTTTTTGCTTGCCTTGAATTGGAATCCTCAGTGTAGGTGGGTCAGTGCATGAGGTATGAAGTGTGAGCATATGTCAAAGATTTCTTATGAAGTTAAATGTGAAAATGGACCAACATAAGGTAGAAGTACAAAGAATCCAAGGACGCTAGAGAAACAAGGAACCTAACTGATGATCCAGAGTAAAACCACAATTTCTAGAATATGATTCAAATGCTAAAGTGGTTAGATCATTTATCTAAGGATAAACATACAGATGGCCAGTGGAAGAAACCCTGTGTTGTGAGCACAGACAGGACAGTAATCTTTCAAAGTCAAAAGAAGAAAATCTCATAATAGGATTTTAATATAGGGCAGCCAAAGATTATTATATTAATTTAATATAATACTGAATTTGAACAGATTTAAGATTAAAAGTGCTAATCCCCGAGTTATGGAGTTTTGTCTCATTTTGTTTTTATTTTAATTATTTTTTTCACCCGAAAGCTGCCTCAAAGAGAGTAAAAGGATTGAGAGCACAGACTTATATGTAGAAAATAAACACATCACTGAAAGAAGTATCACACTTTCAAATAAATGGTACTAAAAACCTTATGGTCTCTAAATGGAAAGATTATGTATAACAATGATTTAAAAAGTCTGTGGTCAGCCATACTTATAACATTTTATGCATCTTTTCTTCTGATGAAATGTTTATTGGATTTTTTAAACTTATTTTTTATATTTATTTATTTGAATTATATTTTATTAAAAAATATTGCTAGAATTAGAGAGTGGGTTCTATTTTCACTCATATCAAATGATGTGGCAATTTCATCTACATACTGATGTTTAAAAATGTTTTCCCCAATTATGATTTTATCAGGTATCTTGTTTCAATTATTTTGATGTACTTTTTAATATCTGTAATTGTTGCAGGAATTGCAGGAACTACAATCAAGGAGTCAGGACATCAAGACATTTGGAGAGAAGCAGTTTATTAGTGCCGGCACTGACTCAGCGCATTCATATCCAAAGGCTGAGCCCTAAGTGCATTCGCTACAAGGTTAATGGGGAGTCAGCATCTGGGAGACGTTGCAGTGGGAGCTATTAGGTCACTATAGGTGTAACCAGGATGCTAGTTATATTTTAACCTGTCTCTGTAAAGGTTACCCGGATACCCTATTGTAAAATAATGGGCCTCCATGACTATGATCAACAAGATGTTCCATATCACTGGGCCCCCAGTGTTGTGGGGGCTGTACATTGTTACACTGTTTCAACCTCAAGCACCCTGTGATTCCTTTACACTCCTGAAGCCTCAACAAAAACTTTGTCTCCTTGACTTCCTACCACATAATTACTAGGCTGTATTTTCATTCTCTTTGCTGCCAGGCCGCTATGTCTGGGAAGGTATCTACCTGCAGACCAAGTGAAACCTCAGCCTGCTCCAGGGAGGGTTCTTGACTCTGAAGGAGAAAGATTCTCCAGCAGGTCAGACGAGGGTAGGCAAGGAAGGAATTCATTAGTCAAGAGCAGCAGGGAATGACAGCTGCCATGCAGGCAGCAGAGAACAGGAAAGTGCAGAGAGAAAGAGGGAAGGTCTTCAGCCTAGGGCAGATTCCCTTGCCAACTCTCAAAGACAGGGTCACCTGGTAGCCCCTACCACCCCAGGATTTGGGGGAGCCACGGAGTGTGGGATGGAGTGAGATTATGTTCTGCGAACTTCTTAAAGAAAGGAGATTTTAAGGCAGGCTACTAAGAGCAGATGGCACAGCTGTAGTTCTGTCCTGGTCACCCAGGCAATGGGACCTTGCAGGTCCAAATCTGAGCTCTCAGCAGCCTCTCCCTACTTATTAGGAGTAAAGCGGGGACGGAGTGATGACTTGGAAATAGAATAAAATAGCAAAGAGACAAAACACGATAATTTGAGCAGTGAGAAAACTTTATTTAAAAGTATGCACTTACAGAAAGGAAAAGTCCAGGCGTCCTCAGAGAAGAGGAGCGCTGAAAGGCTGGACATTCTGTCTTTTTAAGGCTTTCAAAAAAGGGCTAAACGTGGAGGGCTGTTGTTGGGCATAGGCTAGATTGTGGTCTCCTGATGTCTCTCCCTAGTGAAGATCACTGTCCTCATCCATAGTCAGTCCTCTAGTTAATTCTGTAAAATAAACTTAACACAAGGGATTTATTGATCCTGTTCTTCTCCAAGATAGTGGCTACCCCTCAAGCAGTGGGACGTATCAGTTAAGACTGCCTGCCCTGCCTTAAGATTGGGTGGGTTATTGTCTGATTACCAAATAATATGTTAGAAATCTTACTTCTCAACTCTCTGCTTTTTAAAAGGGAATTTTAGCCTTAAGATGAGCTCTCTCCTCTTCTTACTACACTGTTTATATCTCAGCATTTTTCATCACAGGCAGGAAAAGTTCCTCATGATCCTTGTCCCATGGCCCTGCCCTGCCTCAGCTTCATGTCTAACATTTCCGCTTTCATTCTTCATACTGTCTCTGCATTCTGGAAATTCTCCTTAAATGTTATCATTCTATTTATTACTCTCTCCTTGGCTGATACAATTCCTTCTATTTAGTTATTAATTCCCTTGAGTATTTTTTTTATCACATCCAGCTTATTTTTGAATCTCAGACATTTTTTTTCTCCCTTTTCATCTGGCTCCTGGTTTATAGTAGCCACTTGTACAGACTGATATGCCAAAGATATTTTATTATTTTTTTCTTCAGTTTGTTTTGGTAAATCATTTTTCAAGGGTATATTCTTATTCTCTGTCTTTAAGAAATGTGTCCTTTACTTTTATAGAGAGGCCCACTGATTTATTACACATAGCAGGAGTGGATTTTTTTTTACTAGCTTTGCTGTCCAGGTGGTAACTGGTAGAACCCTCTTCTAAGAGGAGCTATCTGAGTTAGCTGTCTCAGCTAGAGGATCTAAGTTGATAGGATCAGCTACCAGTTGTTAACCAACTGTGAAATGGGCTGGAACATTTTTCTAACCAAGCCTAATTTTTTGATGCTTTTGACATCTTATTGCAGGAAAAACTACCATATTCATCATTTATTGCTTTAAAGTGGTTGTTAAATATTTGCTGATGATATTGCCTTGTATATGGAAACCATACTTCTTAAGGTTCAGTATGCTATTACTTGTCTTCCTCTAATTTCAGGGGTTGGAGGGAGAAGACGGAAAGTTCAGTGAAGAGGGGATAGACTGTAATGTTCTACAATGTTGTGTTCCTGTTTACAATAGCCAAGCATAGATTGGACGACACTGACCTACCATCCCATAGCCAGGAGGCAGATGCTGCGTAGATCAGACTTTTTTGCTTTACTTTAGGCCTTAAAGGTCACACTGTATTTGATGGCAAAGGGCATATGATACACCAGCCTACCCACTCATCATAAAATGATTAGGGAATTAGAAATTTAAGTGAAAGTCTTCATTATAAAAAAAGATTACAAAACACCTGGAAATGATATAACAAATTGGTGAACATTGGAAGCATTCCTGTAAAAATCAGGAATGAGACAACAATGTTCTGTATGATACCTTATATTTGGCCTTGTGTTGAAGTTCATAGGCAGTACATCATAAGAAAAAATTAAATCAGAGAGAAGTAAATTAAAATATTATTAATTATATGTTATTATTATTTATCATATATGTTATTATATGTATATAAAGGGTCATAAATAGCATATTTCTGAAGAAGAGTAGGGGAGACTTGATATTCCAGCTATCAGCACTGTTATAAAACACTGTTATACAAAAAATTAAGATAGCTTAGCAATGGCAGGCAATTTAAAAATTGATCAGTGGAGGTAAATAGAATGCAGAGAAACAGATCAAAATGTGTACTGAACTTTGAGAATTATAGAGCCAAAACATATTTTTGAATTCCTACTTTATATGCTACACAAAATTACAGTCCAGATAGTTAAGGACTCAAATGCTAAAACTTTAAAACTCTTGGTAAAAATGTGGATGATTATCTTTTAGACTTTGGATAGGTAGGCTGTTCCTTTAAATAAGACAGGTCACACTGATCATAAAATAAAATAACAAATTTGACAATATGGAAAGTAAAACAGTTTGACCATCAAAAGCTATGTTAAAGAAGTTGCTCCCACTACCTTCTGCACAACTCTCAGCTCTGCAGAGGCAGAGAAGAGTAAAAAATTTCCCAAACTCCCCTACACCTACACTTGATTTAGGCCCTGCCTATCATATGTACTTGTGTAAAATTTGAATTAAAAACTCAGTTATATGATGAGATAATGCACCCAACACAGACATTTTACTACTGAGATCCGGCCCATGTGGCATGCCTCTGGAATCAATATTTCTGGATGAAGTTCCCTCATTCCTGTATGACCACTAAGACAAGATATTTCTGGAGCCAGCTGGTGGGAAAACAACTAACTGATTACCCAGGTTTGTGATTACAGTAGAAACTCATTGTTTTCTTAGCTGGCCAGTGTCTGTGATGTAATGGGGGTATTCTGGGAGTATTCTTAAAACCTCAACTCAGCTTAAAACCTATTCCTTAACTATTCTAATTAGTGTCTAATTCCTTATATTTTGTCCTGTTTCTGCTAAAAATAGTTAGGATGGTTTCTTTCATCTTCACAGATTCCAGGTTAATACTTTCCTTTAGAGCTATCTCCCTGGTAATCATTACTCAAAGCATGTCGTGTGCAAAGTTAACAACAGAGACCTTCAAGGATTGTAAGAACCAAGAAAATAAACCCTTCTAAATTTTTTATTTACAAATAATTATAACCCATAACAAACAGATCAGAGGATCCATTGAAAGTACAATTTCCATAAATACTCATCGGTACCAAGTTTCCACATATGGTCTCACACAAATTCTCCTGCCCTTGCATTTGGTAAATCCATTATGCATACCAGTGTTCTCTTAGACTGCTCTAAGTATTTTTATTTCAAAGGAAAAATAATCTCTAAAAGCAATTGAGTTTGAATTTCCTCCCAAAATTGACATGACAGGAATGAGGATGAGGTTTAGATATATTTCCTTGGGGATTATATAGGTTGCAAGGAGAGAAGTTTGGATAGAGACTTGGAAAAGTCCAATAGTTTACATTCTTATTTTTTTAAGTTCTCTGATTCTCTGTGTTCAAACTCTATATATTTGTTCATACCTTTAACATTCATTGAATGAGCACTATAGTTTTACGCTGTGCTAGAATGGGAGTAAAGCACAATGGAAAATAAAAAACATAGATGCTAAAATAGATACTTCATGGAAATTATGTTCTAAAGGGGGAGAAAGATAGCAAACAACTGAGTACAAAAGTATTAATTAACATTACGATGTTTTTAAAAAAGTTTTTATAAGTAAAACCATGGGGTGACATAATTGGGGTTCTGATCCAGTTTCCATTGAGTAAATAATATTTGAGCTGAAGTCTAAAAGACAAACCGAGTTGAACAGGGGGCTGGAGTTTTCTTGACAGAATTGTGACATATAAATGGCCTGAGGAGGGACTGTCCCAGCTCTTTCATAACACACCTAGAACAAAGTTCTCTCCCAAGTCACTTTGTCAGATCTAGAAGCAGGTAGAGAACTTCCTCTACATTGTATGCACAAGAAAATGTGGAGAGTGGAATTCTTAGATAATGGGAGGCTAAAGAAAGACAAACTGCAGAAAACAGAAATGAATGAGAAGGACCTTGGAAAGTCAAAACTTCAGTAGTCAGTACTTCATCAGAGTGTATTTATCAGCTTTTCGCTCTCCACTGAGAAAATACAACTCTTCTTTTCAAGAGTGTGCCATGTCTGGAGATGACTCTCCTCGGTGGTCTAGTCCACATTTTAAAATGTACAGTAATATAAAAATTTTACACCAAGAGGCAGATGATTCACAAGTTCTTTCCACACTCCTCTTTCCTCTATCAAATTCCATTGGCCATATTGCATTAACCCCTGCTTGCAGTTTGAAATCTATGTTTCCTGGCACCTAGAGTTGACTTAGCTAGTTGACTGGGGAGAGGGAGATGATGACAGGTGTGCATATGACAGGCAGGTGAGCCCACTCTTTCCACAGAAGGGGTTGTCTATGATCTATCATGGGAGAGACTGCCACAGCAATGGTGGCTTTTGATTTGGTATCAAAAAGAAACTCAAGCAGGTACTTTGAATGTTATTTAATCTCTCTTGGTGCAGATTCCTTGGATATTTTATAGGAAATAGTGTCATAATCTTGGTTGGCTTACTTTATTCAACAATAGTATTAAGAATTTATCCATACCCTCTGTTTTCTTAAGAGGGGAAATTTGTTATAAAGCAGGTTCAGCTGCACATGAAGATTTTGTCATCATCTCCCAAAGCAACTTCTCTTTGTTCTTTTATTTCACTGTTAAAAACAAATAAAACAAACAAACAATGGATTCTTCAGAGTCTGATGGCATCAGCTTTGCCACCTCTGGACTGGTTTCATGTCAGGCTTTCCATGGTGGCCTCTGGCATCTGCAGGTTCCTGTCAGTACAGCACCAAGTCCACATTAGTCCCCATCCTGGGTTTAGGGGACTCCAGTCACTTGGGGCAGCCTGTCAGGAAATAGTGGAGTGGTAGGCTTTGGGTCCTGGCTGAGACACTGGACTGGACTGCGGGTATCATTTGATGCATAAATTTCATTTTTTAGACAAGGGCATGAGAGCCTCCATTTGAATACTTACTCTGAGTCCTTCAAATGTTAGGGGCAGGTCAGGTATGAGCAATGTTAGGAATTTTGGCCTTTAATCTGAGAACAGGAGGAAAGCATATGAAGATGTTTAAGTAAAAGGAACAAGATAAGATTTGGATTTTAAAAAAGAGCTTTACTGTGATATAACTGGCATAAAATCAATTACACATATTTAACAGGTACACCTGATAAATTTTGATGCACTGATGAAACCATTTCCATAATCAAAAAATAAATGAAAATGAAAAGAAATTTTGAAAAACACATATTCAAAATTACTTTTATCCATAATATATAAAGGACTCTACAGTTCAGAAATAAGAGGACAAATAACCCAATTAAAAATGGACAAAAGATTTGAACAGTCACTTGACCAGAGAAGATATACAAACAGCAGAGAAGCACACGAGAAGGTGTTCAACAGCTGTAGTTGCTAGGAAGATGCATATTTGTATTTTAAAAGGTCCCGTAGGCTCCAGTGTAGTGAAAGAATTGGAGATCAGGAAGCGCTGCAGGAAGCACAGTGAAGAGGCTATTGCCATAGAGTTAGTAAAAGTCAGTGGGTGCTTGAATAAGATGGCGGCTGTGGAGATCGGAGGTGAATGACAAATTAGAGAAATATTCAGGGAACAAAATAAAAAGGCCTTGACAGTGACTTTGGTTTTAGAAGGTACATTGTTAAATAATTCCAAGTTTTCTGGCTTGTGCAGCTGGGTGGATGATGGCACCATTCACAGTTTTCATGGCGAAAACTGGAGGAAGACCAGGTGTGGGGAAAGACTGGGTTTATGTTAAATGAACACCTTTGAAGTATCTTTGAGACTCCGAAGTACAATCTTGGAGCTGGCAGTTGGAATAAGATGTGTTCTGAGCCCTGTCTCTTGTATTTGGTGTGGACAGAGGCTGAAAGGCAGTGGGCTGAGGTTTAAATGGAAGGAGAGAGAAAGAGCAGCAAGGGCTGCTAAACCAAATCCCCCTGTTCTGTCCCCATTAAAGGGAGGGAACCTGCTTTTCACAATGGTTCATGCTAGTAAAGCAGGAAGAAGCTTGGGGTGCAAAGGAGTTTCGGGGTCCTCCTTTAACTCCTCTAATTAGAACCCGTGGGGTAGTTTGCTGTTCTTGGAGTGCTGTGAGTCAGCACCTTGGGGTGCTCCATTCTTGGAGCAAGGAGACGCCAACGCTCTTCTGATTCCCTCCGCTCTTCCACTTCCTGCTCTGCCTCACTGCTTACCCTCAACTTGTACACAGGTTGTATTCATGTGGATGTGGCCTCAGGAAATCAAAAGATCCTATAGTGCAGGCCAGTCAAGATCTTAATAAACTGTCCAGTTTCCACATGGATTCTACAATCTGTTAAAGGAGGGAAAAAAAAATAGAGCATTATTTTCTTTACTTTTTACACCTCATTAGTGAATCCTGACCATATTCTCCCTCAGGTTCCTTTTCCATCTCAGTCTGGCTCTCACATTCTTCGAAAGGACAATGCGATCTTTAAATTCACTCAGTTTGTGTGTTGGGAAGAAGCCAAAATTAGTGTCTCATTGATACTCAGTTGGAGTAGCCTTCTAGCCGCACAATTTAGGGAAGGTATTTACGCCTCCTCCCCCTCTTCTTCTACTAGTTTGGCTTGTGTTTTGCTCTCCTTGTAAATATGAGAGAAAATAAAAGACACTATTCAGCCTCCTGTGTCTGAAAGTCTGGCTTTTCAGTGGCTTCCTTTAAGGGGGGTCCTCATTTGTACCCAGCTTTGCCATTACCGGAAATCAATCTGAATGTCCTATTATGCATTTTTTCTTTCCTCACAGTCTGAAATGGCCTTTGCCAAGTTTCCGAACTGAACCTGAAAGACCCTTCATCATTCTCCCATTCCTGCCTCCAGTCCCACTGAGTTCTTGCAGCTCTTTCTCAGGCAGAAGGGCTGCAGTGTGAGGACTGGGACGACTCGACCTACTCCGCTAACCCAGAGGCCTGAGCCAATCACAAAGAGGACTGGACTCTCGCTTGAGCTCCCTTCCCTCCTCCTACCCCAGCAACAGCCTCCTGGAAAGGGGAACATTGGAAGGGGGTTGTTTGCAATTCAAATCCTTGGCTTTCTGCCCACCTCTCTTCCAAATAAGAAAGCAGAAGCCTCTGTGAGGGGCAAAAGGTTCTTGGAAATTGCCGGGGCATTAAGATCCGGAGATCCTTCCTCCTGTCTCTTTAATCTGCTTTCGAAGCTAAGGGGAAAAAGCAAGGATGGTGGAGGCTTTCTGTGCCACCTGGAAGCTGACCGACAGTCAGAACTTTGATGAGTACATGAAGGCTCTAGGTAGGTAAAAATAAGATGTACTGTTCTCTTCTTAACCTGCTGCTTCAGATACTTGCCAATTCTTTTTTCACCCATTAGATTGGCAAGTGACAAAGACAGATCACTTCGTAATGATCGGATGCTAGGCTCTGCATTTCCCGTGGAATGAACCTCTATTGTGGCATATGCTGGCTTTCGTTCCCAGGGCCAATTAATGGTGCATTTGGTAGTCTGTGCAGGATGTGACGCTTCTGTGGCTTTTTTGTTTGATCTTCATCGTCTGCTTATTATTTGTGCATCCAAATGATCATCCACTATTACAGCTCTATAGTTGTATTGCATGTTTAATGGGCTAAATGGGATTTAATGAAACATACACTGTAAGGACCTGGATTCCAGAATAGGAAAATGGATTACTGCTTCGTGAGCTATTTTGGAAGTTGCAGCTGACTGTATTGCTTCCTTTTGCTATTTTAGGTGTGGGCTTTGCCACAAGGCAGGTGGGAAATGTAACTAAACCAACAGTGATCATCAGTCAGGAGGGGGACAAAGTGGTAATCAGGACTCAGAGCACATTCAAGAACACAGAGATTAGTTTCCATTTGGGGGAAGAGTTTGATGAAATCACGGCAGATGACAGAAACTGTAAGGTAAGGAGCCAGCTCCTTCTCTGGAGTGGGGATGGGAGGCAAGGCAAAGAGAGGCCTGATTTTCTCTTTTATAGATGATGGGAAGTAGAGAATGTTCTCAGTATTTCAAATCAGAGAGGACGACACCAGGGTAACTTTTGCATCCTACTGCAAATATGTTATTTTCTGAACAAAGGGTACTTGCTATAACTCTAATGTCAAATTTTACCATATGTTTTTCATATATTAGATCAACCCTGTATTTCAGAAAGTATTGGATAGTTTTTTGAAAGATTGTGTTTTGTTTAATCTTTCTGATTGCCTCAGTTTGATTAAATAGACAGCTTGTCTCATTTTAAGGCTTTTTGTTTAAAGGAGCAGGGTGACTAGTGCAAAAGAACACGTTCAGAATTTTTATTTCTAATACATAAAGTTTTTCCATAATTTCAGACAAATTATGAATTTTAGATTTGCCTAGTACTGACTTTATAAGCAACATAAGATATGATACTAATATGATAAATGATCATGATTTATCCAATTATAAAACTTTAAAAAAATCACTTCATTTGACTTTGCATATCAGAAATCTGATCTGTATTTATTGCTATGTTCTGCATTTTGTTGCTGGTCTCAGTCTGTTGTTAGCCTGGATGGAGACAGACTCATTCATGTACAGAAATGGGATGGCAAGGAAACAAATTTTGTAAGAGAAATTAAGGATGGCAAAATGGTTATGGTAAGTAGTGGCAATTCTCCCTTCCTTCTTCCTAGCTTTTCACCTCCCCCACCATTGCCCATCTCCTTCCCTCTCCCTCCCCTTCCTCTGTTTTTCTCTTCCCTTCCTCCTTTCCTCCCTTCCTTGTTTAATAACATTGTCACTTACACTTTAACTGTGTGTAAAACAGAAGAAATAAGTACATCCTAATTGTTTCCACAGCTCTGTTTCTTTTATTATAGAAAAAGAAAAATTCTACTTGGTATAGTTTTTAAGAAGTTGCCATTGACTTAGCTAGAAACATGTCAAAAGAAAATGTGTTTTTTGGTAAGATTACTGTGCCTGTCTACTCCTCATATGAAATCTAAATATAAAACCAGTAATGAAAATATATAAACAAGATTGGTATCACTTTAACAATATCAAGCTTACTGGATCTCAGAAAAATTACTTTATAGCTCCTGTAATAAATGAGATATTAAAACATTTTATATTTTAGTTTACAAAGGTTATAAAAGTTCAGCGCAGATAGCTTAGAATAGAAAAGCGTAAGAAAAATTTAAAAAGTCCTCTCCAAATTCCCTTCAGAGAGAATTAGTTTGATGTTACTTCCTTCCAGTCTTTCTTTTAATACATAGAGTGCTTTTTTGAAACATGCTTGCTAATACTGGTAGTCATGAAAAAATTACAAAGTAGAAAATAATTTAAAAATAATTTTTCTAATGATAGAGTATCATAAACTTGAAAAAATATTCTGTCTTAATCTAGTATCCCAGACACTTTTTGTGAACTGAGTAATGGTAATTTGGTGACGTTGAAATAGTCAATGTATCATTTTGGGCTTTTTTTTGGAGGACTGCTTTACATATTTCTTCTAAGATAATAGAAGCAAGGTGTGTCATTTTTGTTTTATTTTTAATGAAAGAGAATTGTTGCTTCCTTCTCAACTACTGCAATCAGAGCTGTTCTAGTTTGAGATTTAGGGCTTACATATACATACTTCTTTTCATGGGTGGAAAGGGGGGGAGGATAGGGATAGTTTTCCTTTCATGTTAATGAATATTTGCCCACATTTTCCTGCCATGATCATCAAAAGAAATGATTTATTTCTAAAAGATTCAATCTGAAGTTCTTCATTATGCTTTTATTCCATTTTCCCCCCTGAATACAAAAAGTGGATGGCTCAGCTTTGGCATGTATGGCTGTCATCAGGCAAGACTGAGTTCAAAACGGGAGATTAAAGCAATGAATAACAAGGGCATTTTATAATCTTGAAACTCACATCAATACATGAAAACAATGAACACTAAAAAAAAAAAAACCAATTTTGTAAAGTGGTTGTATAGAAATTCTTCAAGTTGGATTTGATATTAAGAGCCCATATTGCACATAAGTTTTTACCCACCTAATCACAGAAGTGCACATAGGCTAACACATGACAGTTAGGCAAAGAGAACATTTGTACATTTACCATTCCCTGCTAATTTTTAGAACAAGTCATTCCAAATACCACCTGCCTAAATGATTTGAATTTTGTTTTGAAAAAATTCTTCAAAATTTATATAGATCATGAACTGAAAACTGTTATGAAAACCTACTATAAATTTCATTCGTTTTCAAAGCAGAAAGCTGATTTGCTTCCATTTGATAATTTAGGGTGAAAGGAATTCTTTCAATCTGAATCTACATATCTAATGTCAGTTTTTGGCTTCACTCTCTGTTTAGAGGCATGAACTAGTTATACATATTATTCACTCAATAAATAAAAATGTTTCTTCATGTTTGAAGAAATGAAGAGTGTTTGCAGCATTTAATGTTTGTAAATGCCATTATTCTCTTGCATAATACTTGAGACGCATTTATGATTATCTTCAGAAATTTCAGCTGATATTCCTGTGTAAAATGATTTGATTCTCTTTTGAATCTTTCAGACTCTGACTTTTGGTGACGTGGTTGCTGTTCGCCACTATGAGAAGGCATAGAAAGGTTCCTGATCTGTAGCCAGAGAAGCTCTACACTTGTTCTGTTTACTGAAGTCTCAGTGTTATCCTGCTATTATAGCAAAGCTGATCACTAAAGAGAAGGTTATCCTTGGTGTGGAGGTGGTGATTTTAAATAGATATTTAAAAATTTGTTTGGAAATTTATTATTTCAAGCAGCTAGTCCAATTTTGATCTGCAAATTCATCATGTTTTATAATTCGCATTAAAATTTTAAGCCATATTTTTAAAATAAAGAAATGAGTATATTTCATAATTTATATTGGAATGAAATTGAATCAAGATAAAACTCTTATACCCAGGAGAAATGCTGTTGTTGTTTTTAATATCACTAATCTCGGAATTATATATTAGAGAGTATGAAATAAGATAGCCTTTCTAGTGGCAAAAATTAAGGCTGACAGCTTCTTCTGTTTCAAATACTAATTTAAAAAAATAAGCAGAATCCTAGGGAAATGGGAAAATGCCACAGTTTGGGTTGAGACTTCCATAGAGCATCTGTGATAATTAAATTCATTGGGCCAAGATTCAAAGAAGCCTTGTTATGGTAGGTTGGGTGACACAAATGATATCTTGCTATTAGAAACACATGGTCTGCAGAAACAAAATGTTATACATGAAAATGTCTTACTAAAAGGTAAATATAATCAAAATAGCATATAATCAAAATGTTATATAACTTGTTTCTAACTGAAAGGTAAATAGGAAAGGGGAATGTATTTAATCCTGGATTACAAAGCTGAGGTCCAGACAAGTGCACTGAGCTGAACTAAGTCAGTAGGAATGCTAAAATAGGGTGTGCATAGTGTGTGCACAAAGGCATTTGCATTCCCTTTTTGGGGGTGTGTATGTGGGAGTTGTTGGAACTGAGTTGACCAAGTGAAAATAAATACCTGTTTGTAACTAGCTAGGGTTTACATTTGTAAAGTACAAGCAAACAAATATCATTTTATATTTTATCATTTACAAAGTGTGTTTTATACATTTTCTCAAACCACAGTATGAAGCAGGTAAGGCAGGTATTATTAGTTTTCCTCTAGTGATGAAGAAATTAAAGATTAGAGCTACATGTTCAAGTTCTCATGGCTCGTAAATAATCCTGAGAACTGCAAACTTTGCGATTTTACCCTTTATTTCCTCTCAAAAATGAACATTTCCACTTAACTTTTCTCTGAAACAAAAATGCAAGATTTTTATTTTCCCTGATCATTCCTTAGGAAGTCCTTCCTCTGTTAGCCTCTGGGGAGGAATAAAATGGTAAATATTTTTCAAGACTAATATGTAATATTCATTTTTAACAATCCCAATGATGTCAGTAAATTTCTGTAAGTTAATTCAAGGTCCAATTAACTTATAGGTACAAACATGAAGAAACTTCCTTTAACTCAAACAATTCCCCACGATACTATAAATTGACTACTGTTATCACTTTAATATCTAAAATGAAGAGGAGAAGAAACTATAGTGTAGTTACAGGAGTTAACATTTGAATGTAAAATCACTGAAGCTCAAGTTAAGATTGTTTGGCAAAGATTGCCATTCCTGAAACGACAGCATCCACCTTTGTGTTTAAAAGCCAGAAACAACATGAGAGAGTGTTTGTTGCCATTATTCTGACACCCTTTATCTCTACTTTTTGGGGAAGACAGCTTTCTCTTAGTGGTTTTAGCCTATGCTTTAGTAGAAGCAGTGATGCTGGCCTCTCTGTTGTTAAAGATACAAGGCCAAGGATAGGGATTCAGTTTCAGCTCACTATTCATTAGAATTAGGCCAAATAACATCCTGCTGGCATTTATTACCATAACAGCTGCTTCACAGAGTGAAGAATGGAAAGGTTTTTGGGTGGCCTAAATGTGAGAGTTCCAGTGGGCTAAAAGATCAAAGGTTTCAGTAGCGCAACAAATGCATTTTTCTGGGAATATTATTAAGAGATATTTTTACTTCTTAAATATTTACAGGGTAGTTGCAAATCATTTTTCTTCAAGCTATATTCTATCTCATATAGCAATCGGCCAATGTACTAATTTTTCTGGTTTGCCCCCACTCCCTCTTTTTTTTTTTCTTTTCTTAGCATAGATAACAGGAAAGGAAAATTAAGCAAGCCCAAAGGCAATTTGACTAACAGGCCCTGGAAGAATATTTCCAAAATCCAAGGTCTTAAAAGATACAAACTTGGGTAGAGGCTATCTTGTGAAATCCAATCTTGAACTGTGATAATGAGTAAGTAGCAACTTCCCCCATCCTATGTGTTCTACCTCACCCAGATATACACCCGCACAACAAATTACACCTACATCCCAAACCAGGGCACCTCCAAATATATGCCCAGAGTTGAGGTGTACACCCAGAGATATTTCGTCATGTAATTTTATTCTTCTTAGAGGGTATAAAGGAACACAAAGTTGAGAAAGTAGGAGGGAGAATGGCGAATCTACCCACTAATTTCAGTGTATTGTCTTGTTAGAATTGCAAGTATTCCTTAGGTTTCAAAATGTAGATGCCATATTTTATGCTTACTGAAGAATTATTTCACAAGTGATTTACTGCCAGTTTAAAAAAAATTACTTCCAATTTACTTATTGGAAATTGAAAAAAAAGATTAAAAATTGCTGTTTTTACAGTTTTTTCATCCTTTTCTTATCTTTCAGAATGCCTGGACTAAAAACACACAAGTTACTTTGCTGTCTGTAAAGTTGTTCTGTCTCACCCATTTACCATTTTTCCCCCCCTACATTGTTTTCCTCCATACTCTTGAGGTCATGGACTAGAAACTCCAAGGACCATTTTGCCCATAATAGGGAAGTACTTTGGTTCTCAAAAGGCTTTTGAATCATGCTAAAGCTGAGGCAGGACTTGCGAGTGCTGGCAGGACATGAAACAAAATGGAGGTGCCTTGATGCCCATTTCAAAGCCCTTTTCATGAAACGCTTTCCCATTAAATGACACAGGATACAAAGTAGGGTTTTCTCTGATTGGAAACAAATATACTTTCCATCGTCTTTGGTGACGTTAGTCATTCTAGAGGATATTTTCTTCTCCAAAGGAATTCTATGCCCCACAAATTTCAACTACATGCATCCAAAGCAGTCAGCAGCCTACTGAATGGTAATAGAAGGCACACAGAAGCCAGGGCAGTTTGGGGGTGTCCGCTCCTTTGTCAGACTGGCCAGCTTCAAAAAGTCCGTGGAAATGTAAAATAAACAGGCTTTCTTTATGATTTTTATGCATCTCTGGAATGCACAGAGCAGGGTTCTGAGACATTGTTTTAACTCGTTTTTTTTAATACAGCAACAAAACAAACAAAAAACAAAACCTTAATGTCTGAGCAGTGGATCTCAAACTTTACCATCACTTCAGCATCACCTGTAGAGCTAGTAAAGCAGACTGCTGGGCTCCACTCCCCAGTTTCTGACTCAGTTGGTCTGGGGTGGGGCCAGGGAATCTTAATTTCTAACTAGAATTCCCAGGTAGGGCTGACGCTGCTAGTCCAGGAACCACACCTTGAGATCCACTCTGCGATCCAAAACTTCTGCTGACCTCCTCCAAATCACGATACTTCAAGGTTCTCTGCATCATTTCTGTGAAGGATCCTCATCTTTTAGGGCCAGGTGGCTTTGGGGAAGATGATCTGCTTGGGGTTTGTCTAAGCACATTCCTTCGCAGGCCAGTCACTGACGCTAAAAAACGAAAGGACAGAGGGCAGCTGAAGGTGAAAATTACCGACTAGCTGCGGAGTCTGTCCCTGCACGTGACTGCTGGGCGTCTACACCCGCATCCTTCCTTAGCCTCCTCCCCACCCGGGCCTGACGGTCCGAGTGGAGCCCCGGGACAGGCCGA
Source organism: Manis pentadactyla (assembly GCF_030020395.1). Taxonomy (NCBI): domain Eukaryota; kingdom Metazoa; phylum Chordata; class Mammalia; order Pholidota; family Manidae; genus Manis; species Manis pentadactyla. Next base: position 67,011,260 of record NC_080030.1, on the reverse strand, counting down.
GTCGCCCAGGCTCGTGGCCACGGCCCGCGATGGCGCTGCTGCGCGCGCTCTTCTGCTGCCTGCTGGCCGCCTTGCACTGCGGCCCCTGCCTAGGGCTGCCCTTGGCGCCCGGGGGCGGCCGCAGTCCCGCTCCGGCGGTGGGTGAGTTGTCCGCGACCCTTTCCCTGGCGGGAGCTGCCCGGCAGCAGCGGACGGCGCGCAGGCAGAAGTGCGCGAGCGGGGAGGGGGCAGCGCTCGGCCGCCGCTCGGACTACTGGGGTCCCAGACGCGGGGGGCGAGGGCCACGCACGGGGGACGCGAGCAAGTGCTCCGGCCGGGAGGTCAGGGCTTGGCTGGGGGCCGTGCCCGCGCCAGTGGGGACGCTGCAGGGAACGCGGCGGCCGGATATTCCCCTCCCCCAGCAGTTGTGTACACTTTGTGCCTCCGGCTGTTTGCTCCAGGGGAAGTAAGGGAGCTGCGTGTCTCAAGGGAAAACGCTGGGAGTTGGATGCCCCGTATTCCTAGAGGCCCCGAATGTGCCCAGAGCGGAGGGGGAGCCGCAGAGTTTCGCTTTACTTCAGGGGTTTAAATTTCAGCGGGTCTCAGAGTAACTCCTGCCCGTTCACCGCATTTGGTGGCCTTTTCTCCCTGTGCCTTCAGCCAGAATACGATCACAATCTCGGCGCTATTCACCCCAAAGGCTACGTTAGAACTCATGCAGCCTTCATTTCGCTTTATCTGAATGCCACTAGGCTCACGGCAGGCGGCACCACTTTTATTCTTTCCAATCCCTAACAAATGCCTGTTACGATAGTTCTCAAAGTGTGGTCAGGGGCCAGCAGCTTCAGAATTACCTGATTTTGTTACAAATGCAAGTTTTCAGACCCACCCCAGACCCACCGAATCTGACCCAGAAACTCAGAATTGGGGCCCAACAATCTTCAACAAACCCTCCAGGTGATTCTGACAGAGTTTGAGAACACCGGTACACAATATGATGTAGGATGGGAGATTCTGTGAAGCCATCTGAGCCTTCAGTTTCAAAGATCAAGGTATTCTCATCACCTGACTCCCTTTAAAAATAACTGCTTTGTTATTTAGACAGGAAAAATCAGGTGGAGTTCTGTTTTGTGTTTTGGGCATAGCTATCTCCAAAACTCAGTGCCGTGCTCAATGATGAAGACTCTTCTTGTTGCTCTTACTCTTCTCTCACAAGACTTAAAATGCTTCGGGGGAAATGCCTCTTTGTCTGCGAGCCAAGTCCTCGTGACTCAGCTGTCAGGCAGTTGACAGCAAGAACTGTAAATCTGGTTTCCCAACTGTCAGTCATAACAAGAAGTTGTCCTAAAATAACGTATGCATGCTGGTTTCTGCCTTTTAAAAAACTGGAACTGTGTTTCTTTTATTATGTGGCTGTTGAGGATTTTGAGATAAAATGCCCCAGGCTGCGTAAGACCAACGAATAGTCCATTCACCTTTTGGTTTTAAGGATTTGATTGCTGAAGACCTCACTGACAACTTTTGGTGCCTAGTGAATCTGTACTGCCCACCTTGCTGTTTTGCTAGGGAAGCTATAAGGTTGAGTCAGCTAGGGAGGTGGAAGGGAGCTGGGAAACGAGTTCAAAGACTTGCTCAAGTGTCGACTCAGCACTTTCACATTGGATGTATGATTTTACACGTCCTCCGCTTGATGTGACCTTCCCTCTCTCCCTGACCCCACGTCAAAATGCACGGATTTAGTTTCAAACACCCACCCTGACTCTCTTCACTTGGGGGGAGTGTACGTGTGTGTGCAAATTGCCCGTTTCAGTTTCTGTTCTGTTAAATACCAGTGGTGGACACAACAACCCAGGGAGTTGTCCTGGGTGTGTTTGGCCACAGCTCTTTAGATTTAGGACGTCAGGACCTGCTGTAGTATTTGGTAGGAACTGACATTATAAGTAAGTAAACAGAGACGCCTCCTTACACAGCAACCATTTATCCAAACAACTGAATTATGGTTTGCTAGGTTCTTTAGGATAAATTATAACTTTTCAAGATAAATTTTAAGATATTTTTGGTATCATTTTGAGCATTTATCTAGATGTGTCAACAACACACACACATGCATACACACATATATTTGTGCAAATCTTTTAAAGGTCATCTTGAGAACAAGACATACATTATTCATAAATCCCAGGTTAAGAACCTGTTAAGAGCTTTGTTCTTGGCTTCTACTTAAAGACACCCCCTAGTGCATCTCATCTGTTTGTCTGGCAGTTCAATGTAGTGGATAGAGCACTAAACTTGAAGTCTGGAGAGACTGGTTCCAGTTCAGGTTTCTTCACTGAATCATCATGTGACCTGAGGAAATCCTGAAACCAGCCTGTGTCTAATTAAAGACTGTTGAGGCCCTAGGATAGGTCAGACATACTCTAGATGCTAGGGACACATAAATCTAGATGTTAGACTACATTTGAGGGATGTATCCTTAATGTTTTCTAGTTTTGCTTTACAAAAATTTAATATATTTATAATCTCATGGCCCTTACTTATTGCCATATTACATGTAGGCATTGTCATCTTTTTTACATGAGGTGAATGCACCAGAAGGACATTCAAATGTGAGCACGCCCAAAGAGAAGCAGAGTGTGCAGTGGTTACGAAAAACATTGAATCTGGAGTCAGATTTCCTGAATCCCTATCTTGTAATAAGCTTAAAAAATTAATAAGTAATAAGCTTATAGTAATACTCAGTAAATTTTAACTATTACTTGGAAATGAAGTTTAATCTCAGATTCAAGGTTGGGGGTATAAAATAGTAACAGTGTAATGAACTACTGAATTTACTATATGCCAGCCAACATCTAAGAGCTTTTCTTCTACTAAATCACTTAATCCTCATACAGTAGGTGGTAATATTATTCCTACTTCACAAATAAAACAAGCCAAGATCACACAGCTAGATTAGTAAGTGGAGCTCAGATGTGAAGTCAGACAGTCTGCTTCTGGAGTCTCCACTCTGAACTGTACCACTGTATTGCTCTATGTGCACTTTACTGCACCTTAACATTCTATAAATAATAAAATACACATTCACATAAAAATGAGATGCATTATGTACTTAAACCTCAAGGAAGGACAGGTTCCAGAATGATTCTGACTATTGGCCAATTTGGCTTTGTGTGCTAGGTAAAGTATGTCTAAGCTGGAAGTGAAAATTGGAGTATTTTCTGCATTATGGAATACCATAAATTACTCTTGGCAAATGTCTGCAAATGGGGACTGAGTACCAGGTATTGACCATAAAAACGATTTTATGCCTACTGTCTTCTGGATTTTTTGTACACCACTTCTTAGCTGTGAACTTAAACATGTTATAAAATTATAACCACGTTGTGAACAAACAACAGCTGAGTATAACTTAACCTTTTCCACCTTAACAAAGTAACTCTTTTCCATTTTTTATTTTATTATCCAGCTTTGGGTTTTATGCAAGTGTTTCCTCACATACATGCTTAGCTTTTATCATCTTTGTTTGGATAAAAGTTTGTATTTTACTCATTAGTGCCATGCTTCTGGTGTAGTACATGCTGCTGTATCACTTCTAATGTGTTTCTGGTATAAATTAGTCATAAAGTGAACTCAAAATTCAGAGTGTGAAGAAGCTGCCTATTAAAGTGATTTATTAGCTTCATGTGAGGAGGCAGCAAAATCATTGAAGATATATGTAAATTGTGAACAAGCAAACTTGAGGGCCTTTCAAAGTGGAGTTCAGATTTTGACTCTGCCATTTATTAGCTGTGTAACTATCGCAGATTTCCTAACTGATTCTGCATTAGTTTCCCAACTCCAAAATGAGAACAATGATTTCTATTTCAAGAGAGTAGTTCTGAGAATGAAATGGCACAGAATTTTTAAGTTGCTTATCACAATGCCTGGCACATAGTAAATACTTAATGAAGAGAGATACTACTATGATTCTTAGTACTAGTATTATCTTCAGTGAAGGAGTCATTCTCAAAATGATTGACAAGCAGGGATGCTCTCAGATGGGTTCTAGGGTCCTCCCTGAAAACCCAGTGGAAGCAGCCTCCTTACCAAATGCTTCCCTTAAAATTGCTAACATTTTATACAAATGTATTGATAGAAAGTTCTCCTTATTAAGTAGTTTTTAAGAACCTCTGGCAATTTCTATTTTTTGGCTTAAAGCTAGTATTAAAGATTTATATTCTTTTCCCATTAATGTTGAGGGGCAAGGTTCTACAACAAATTAGGAGTAAGATCCAGTTCCTGGTTCTGCAATCTATTCACTGTGTAACCCTAGCAAACCACATCATATTCCTATGTCAATTTTTCTATATGAAAAATGTAAATAAAGTACTAAAACATTAATTTCTTCAAGGAAGGAGACATGCTAATAAGATGTGATATAATACTGACCTCCCGGAAGGTCATATCTGTACATTTCATTATACAATTTATGTTTGTTATCTAGTCTTTATTAGGTAGTCATGCTATCACTGAGTTCATCGGTTCTGGCAAGTTTAAATAGTGAATTCCAGTAAATTTTTCCTGCTGTCCTTGGAGTCCTCATCTTCTTACAGAGAAGGGTTGTATTTAACTTGAGGGCATATGAACTTTTATATTAGTACAGCTTCCCTCCATCACAGGGAGGAACAACTGGCTCTAGTCTGACTATAAATATTTATAGAAGAATTCCAAAAGAAACATAGATTTAACACCATGTCTCTTCTAACCAACAGGACAGTTTTGGCATGTGACTGACTTACACTTAGACCCTACTTACCACATCACAGATGACCACACAAAAGTGTGCGCTTCATCCAAAGGTGCAAACGCCTCCAATCCTGGCCCTTTTGGAGATGTTCTGTGTGATTCTCCATATCACCTTATTTTGTCAGCATTTGATTTCATTAAAAACTCAGGACAAGAAGCATCTTTCATGATATGGACAGGGTAAGTGATTATATAAATACCATTAATTACTCAGTATTTATCTACAGTGTCTTAAGCTTCCTTAGGATTCTGAATTCCATAAGAAAATTAACATTAAAAAGCACTAGGTCAAATTAACCAACATTGTTAGAGATAAGAAAAACTGTAGAAGTTTTGTTTTTCTTTTTCCCAGAATACAGTTTCTAGAAATACATTAACTAAGAGATAAATCCATAAGCAGCAGATACTCATGATCAGTGTCTGGAGGTGTTTATTAATGTGATAGTAGATCCTGACTAAATATTCAAAACTGAAAGGTAACAGTGTGAGTTAAACCTTTGATAGAAATTTGTAAACATGATCTGGTGGTATAACTAGTTAATTCCATCCATCATGGCAGAGTGAAAAGACCTGTTTTTCCTCTACTTCCAATAATGACCATGACACTATTTTAATTAATTTCTACATTGTAACTCATTTAATCTTTACAATAGATATTACTATTAATTTTTTTATTTCTATTTTACAGCTGGGAAGTGGAAACATTGAGCATCTAAGAAACTTGTCTAAGTACATATAGCTATTAAGTGGCAAAGCTGGGAATTTGAATCTAGGCGTTTTGGCTCTGGAACCTGTGTTCTTAATCACTAAAATTTTTCCTCTCATAAATCTCCAATTAGGTAGTGAAGTAGAGGGAGATTTTCAGTTTATCTTTGTATTATACAAATTTTCTTTTTATAGGATTCTTAATGTAAAGTAAATTCTTAAGGAAAAGTAAATGAATAGTAGTTTATCAACTCTTACCTATCATGTCTTGCTTTTTATTTTACAGTGCATGTAGTTTTATTTATTTTCTACTGAATAATAGTTGACATACAATGTTATATTAGTTTCAGGTGTATGACATAGTGATTTGGCAGTTATATACATAACAAAATGCTCATCATGATAAGTGTAGTGACCAGCTGTCACTATACAAAGTTGTTACAGTATTACTGACTATAGTCTCTATATTGTACTTTCATCCCTATGACTTGTTTATTTCATAATTGGAACTTTGTACCTCTTTATCCCCATCACCTATTTTGCCTTTCCCCAGTCCAATCCCTTATGGTAACCACCAGTTTGTTTTCTGTGTTTTTGGGTCTGTTTCTGTTTTGCTGTTTCTTTGTTTTTTAGATTCCACATAGAAGTGAAATCATGGTATTTGTCTTTCTCTGTCTGATTGATTTCACTTAGTGTGCTATCCTCTAAGTCCCTCCATGTTATCACAAATAGCAGGATTTCATTCATTTCTACAGCTGAGTAATATTCTACTGTGGATATATTCCACATCTTCTGGAGCCATTTGTCTGCTTGGACACTTAAGTTGCCTCCAAATGTTGGATATTGTAAATAATGCTGCAATAAACATAGGGCTGCATATATCTTTTCAAATTAGTGTTTTTTGTTTTCCCTGGGTAAATACTCAGAAGTGAATTTCTTGGTTATATATTTGCTCTTGCTGTTGTTTTATAGTGGAAGTCTGTGTTGATGTTGCAGCAAAGCATCATGCATAAAGCTAGTGACTTTTTATAGAAACTGATTTTGTCTCCTTTTCAGGGATAGCCCACCTCATGTTCCAGTACATGAACTCTCCACAGACACAGTCATAAGTGTGATTGCTAATATGACAGCCACCGTCCAGAGTCTCTTTCCAAATCTCCAGGTTTTCCCTGCCCTAGGTAATCATGACTATTGGCCACAGGTAAATTTCCAGAAGTGCTTAAAAGATTTTTACCATTGGTCGTGTCAAAATTATGACAGTAACTAGCTGATGACAGGACTTGGGAGTGGAACTCATGGAGGCAGGTTGTGTTTTTAATGCTAAGCTTTGAGGAAGGCAAGACAAGTGCTTTGGGGACTTTAAAGTGACTCAGTAATGTACAAACAGTTTTGTTCATCGTGCGTTTGGGAAGCAAATTACCTAGTTTGTGGATTATTAATTCTTGTTTTCCTTCATAATATTCCTCAATTTCTCCTTTCTTTTGGATAATTTTATTGCTTATTTGTATTTCTATAAGGTTAGTAGTGAAGCTTAATACTGACAAATGTTTACATTTTTCAGAATTTCTATAAGCATACAAAGCTCTCCACACTCTGATCTAAACTAGACTATGATTAAAAACAGAAACATAGCAAACTATTGTAAGAACCAGAGGGAGGTCCATGTTCAAGTCTAGTTTATCTAATTAAGATGTGATTCAAGGCAGAGACTATGTTTAAAATATTTAATCCTTGATACAGCCTAGGCTTCAACCTGTCAGAGAAACTGTTCGTTAAGTAGTCTGTGCATAGCATCTAGCAACAAGCCCTGATTACAGGGTCCTGTTGTAGTAGTATAGAATCTTAGATTTGTATATATTCAAGAAATCTCAGATACTGTTGTTTAGTCCAGGCTTGGTAAACTATGACCTGTGGTCCAGATTTGGCCTGTCACTTGTTTTTATAAAGTTTTATTGGAACAGCCATGGCTACTCTTTCGTATTGCCTGTGGCTGCTTTTGCATAATAGTGGCAGAGCAGACAGAGACCTTATGGCCCATAAACCTAAAATGTTTATTTCTTAGCCCTTAATAGAAAAAGTTTGCTGACTCCTGGTCTAGATCAACTCTTCACTTTCTAAATGAGAAAACTAAGGCCCAGAAATGTTAAGCTGCCTGTTCAAGTGCTCACAATTGTCTAGTGGCAGAGCCCACATCCTGGAACGTTTGTGTTCAGTCGGCCCAACACCTCTCACACATGCCTCGCCCTTGCCAGACTAAAGTACTGAACATGATATTTACTTTCATGCCCATCTTTGTCTACATTTTTCTTTTTACTTAGGATATCTTTTTCCGTTTCCTGTCAAAAGGATGCTTGATGAGGGTTTTGATTATGTTAATCTAAACTGATAGAGTGATTTTGAAAAGTTATTTTCTAGGATTAGCTTAAATTACAAATGATTTCTTGTCACTGGCTTCCAGTCTTGAGATAAATAATATATAAATCTTTGTGAGTCAACCTCTTGAGGTCAACTTTTGTTGCTGTTGAGATGTTAGATCAGAGAGCTTGAGTGGAGGCTCAAGGATGACCAAGCTCCAGGAAGCAGAGGTAACACACCTTGTTTTATATGTTTTAGGTGACAGGCAGACTGATACAGTGGAAAACATGTTGGGGTTTAGAGTCATAGTCATTGGGATTTAAAACCCCTCCCTGCCTCAAATAGTTTGACCAACTTAGATAATTCACTTTATGTCCCAGGTCCATAGGTCATAAGTCACTCATTTGTAAATAGCAGCAGTAACACCTACCTTGCAGAGGTTTTGTGAGAAGCAAAGATACTATATGAAAAGGCACAGCTTTTTACCTGTCACGTAATAAGCCCTCAGTAAGTAGAATGATGGTTATTACAGAATTAAGCAATAACCTGGGATATGTTGTTCTTAACTCCTTTGAGGACTTGTTTGATTTGACTTTTAACTCTGTCTTCTTTTTGTGAAGTCAAATCTTACAATAATTCAAAGATATAGATACTATCCAGCTTCTAAAATATGTCCTGTTATATGTACAGGGTAAATTGGGCAACCTGATACTCAAACAGCTAATTTTTTTTCTCTTCCTAGCCTATAGTTTTGTATTTGAAAATCTTCTTTCTATTATTCTACTGCCATGCTTTCACCCATTTCAGGAATGTCAGGTGTAACATGAAAGCCCCATAGCCAATTCTCCTGGAGACTTATAACTGAGATTGAATTCTGGTGAATATTAGTAACAAATAAATTTGATAAGTGTTATTTCCCCATTAAACCCCCATAAACATGTATATAATCATAATTACATAAACATATATATACAGATGCATTTCTCCACCCATTACTTCAGAGGTAGATACTGTGGGCAGCCCAAGGATTCCTTCCGGTTGCCACCCAAGCAAACAGTCTGAGCCAGAGCCCCCATTTACTCCTACACTGGCAAGGCTGATGCCACCAAACTCATGGGTGCCTCACTTCCCATTATACTCCATTTCTTAGCAGTGGTCATGTCACAACCAAAAAAGATTAAGTGGCATGGTTCAGTAGATAATTGGATGTAAGAGTCATGGTGGAACACCTGGTATTTCAACCTGGCTTTGGGACTGATCAGTTGTTCCTGGATAAATCACCTGACTTCTCTGGTATTCATATTTCTCACACTTAAAATAGAAAAGTCTGGAGTGATTTTTATAAAATCTTAAGATTGTAAATGACCATACCACTATCTTGGTATCCATCCTGAAGGAAACAAATGGCTAAGACTCTAGGTTTTTGATGATGATAACAACTGATTTTTAGTCAAACTCTCAATTGGCCTTAGCCAGTGTGTAATTTTCAGACACGTGACTCTGATCTCTGACACAAATTGAAAATATACTTTGGGTAATTAGTGCCAGTTAAAAGAAGTCATATTAATTGCCCTGAATGTGTTTATATTTTCTTCATTTGTTAGGCATGTGTATTAGGAACTAATGTGAATTGGCTGTCATCTTGAAAAATAAACATTTTAATTAATGTTGATAGGGAAACTCCTTTATGAAATAGGTCTCTATCACCAATAGACGGAAATGAGGAGGGTGAAGAAAATGGTTTAGTTTTTAATATAGCCTTTTAAAACAAAAAATAAGAATAATTACCCAGTTTCACAAATGATTTTTGGCTTTTTATTCAGTATCTGTTCTCTTAAAGTTGGTTTTTTTTCTTCCCTAGAGTTTGTCACCATAAAGACACTCGATTATAATATGATAAAATAGTATGATGAAAAGATACTTCATGATAATAAAAATGTTTTATACATATAAATGTAACATTAAAAAATCAAAACCTGTTAAATTAATTAAGGCTGACATAAAAAGACTCAAATCATGTGGTTGTAAATCTTTATTCAAGAAGTTAAGAAGCTTTTTACTAGTGTTGACATTTCAGAGGACATTGTTTAATTCTAAAATAATGAAATTTTCTCCATTCTCTTGGCCTGCCACACTAGGCCTTGCATGTTCAAGGTTGAACCTAGCTTATGTGTCTCTTTAATACATCCGCTGTTTACCCCAGCCACTCTAAAACAAAGCTTTTCCCTGTACACGACCCTGTGTTGGTGTCTGGGCCATTGTTCTCATCTTGCTGCATTGTCCTTGCCCACTGGATACATCATTATTCAAGGCCTGGTTCAAATGCTCTGTGAGCCCTCCCCCAGGATCCTCAGAGTGAGACGTGATTGTTTCTGCTTGTACACCCCCAGAAACTGTGCAGTAGCACCTACCATACTCTCATATAGGTACTGGTAACATTTTATCCTGTTTCCCCAGCTAAGTTACAAATTCCTTGAAGACTAAGTCTATCTAGTGCTCACCCTTTCACCTCCAGATGCCCGACATAGTAGTAAGCACTCTAAGTAATGTTTAAATTAATTAATCCATATATATATGGATTCAGAGTTTCAATGGTGGATTATATTGTTTGTGGCCAGGATCAACTGCCTATAGTTACCAGCAAGGTGTACAATGCAGTAGCAAACCTCTGGAAACCCTGGCTACATGAAGAAGCTATTGATACTTTAAGGAAAGGTAAGTGAAAGATTTACTCACCCCTCTATGTTTCTACTTTCATTGATGTTGTTTAGACCTAGATCTAACATTTGTGTGGGTGTGCCAATTCCAGAGATCCTCCGTATCCAGTTTTTCTGGAGGCCACAGGTCATGTTTGAAAGCTGGTGAATGGGCCCAGGGCAGAGGAAACAGAGCTGAGATCTCAGTGGTTAGCTCTGAACATGCCACTTCAACAGGCCGCTGAGTGTCCTGTCACCTCTGGTTCACAGGCGTTTCCTGGGGTTGTGCTGCGAGCCTTGTCTCCACCGAGACTGTGGCAGCTCTGGTTTACCTGCCATTCCTTCCTGGTAGTCTCTGGCAAGACCCATGTGTCTTCCCATTCTTTGGGTTTTGTATTTCACAGTATCTCTCAACTGAACTCTCCAAAGCAAAAGTAGGAGTTGATGTATCAATCTTTTATAAAATTCAGAACCTCGTTGCTTAGTGCCAAACATTTCTTGATTTTTTTCACCTAAATATTAAGGGTAACTTGTTACCACAATATGTGGAAGGGCAGCCATGGAGCTGGCCCGTGATTGGCCTTCAACTTTCAGTCTGTCTTACCTAATGACAGCCTGTGTATGTGCAAACTAAGCAATGGGAAACAACTATAACCTTTCTGACCAGCTTGTAAACCTTAACTGAGAATTTGCTTTCACAGTGTGTGTGTACCTGTGTTGTGGTTTTCTGGAATATGATTTAAATTTGTTTTTGTAGGTGGCTTTTATTCACAGAAAGTTTCAACCAATCTGAACCTTAGGATCATCAGTCTGAACACAAATTTGTACTACGGCCCAAATATTGTGACCCTGAATAAGACTGACCCAGCAAATCAGTTTGAATGGCTAGAAAATACACTGAACATCTCTCAGCAAAATAAGGAGAAGGTAGTTTCATAGATCAGAATCATCAGGGGATAAGCAAAGGGCTGAATTTGTGTATTTATTAAATTGAGGGGTCCAGGTATTAATAAAAGTTTAAAATTTAAAGAGGTTTTTCACAAGAAATACCTCATGATTTGCCTCTATTGTTTTGTTTTGCTTTTAATGCTTTGAGGATTGATTGACATCTGTCGATATAAAAAAAATTGTGACCAAAGTCACAGTTACTTTTTACTGTCACAGTGTGGTTTAAATGAGACAAGTGTAAATATGGTGACATTAATAGCTTCATAATTTCATGTTTTGGGTACTAAATAGAGATGGTATATTTGCTCTTTCAATTTTACTTAACATACTTTCAGTCTTGCCTATCTAAGTGTCACTTGGGTATGATAAATGTGCAAAAAGATTCTCATCAGTCTTGCCTGTGTTTCTTTCTCCAGGTGTACATCATAGCACATATTCCAGTGGGATATCTGCCCTCTTCAAAGAGTACCCCAGCAATGAGAGAATACTATAATGAAAAATTGTTAGATATTTTTAGAAAATACAGCAGTATCATTGCAGGACAATTTTATGGACACACTCACAGAGATAGCATTATGGTTCTTTCGGATAAAAAAGGTAAAATGACATTCTGTTTACATCTGCTCAATCCAAGATGCTAGAGCAAAGCAGCAATATTGAGGAATTTTTGCTAATCCAGTGAATTACAAGTTTTTCTAAGTCCACCTGCCAGCACCAAACTTTTATGAATTATCTTCTATGATTGTACAAGCGTCCAAATCATGTTTAGGCCTGCAATTGGGTTTCTTCCTATTGGTTCCACTCAAAATTTCATTGAGGTCCTCAAGTTTAGAGAAATATTACTGCTAGTTATGTATCTACCAGACTCAAGTTTTTCTTGATATAACCTATTTTACTTCTCAGAATTTAAAAAGCAAAGCACAATTTACGATTCTTAAGCTCTTTTAAGTGTGCATCGACATTGTCATCTACTCAGTATTAAAAGAAAAAATATAGCTCTACATCAAACAAAATATTGATAACTATTTTTAAAGATTACTCTGTATGAGGGCAGAAAAACTAGAGGTAATAAAATAAAAATTTTGATTTTACATTAGTCAGCCAGAGTAAAATCAATATATATTTTTTTCTCAGTAACGGGAACATTTCTGAAATGCATTAACTCCTTCATCTAGAAAAGTAGGCTTGGTAAAAATGACCATTTTTCAGCATTTGATAACTTTTTAACTCAGAGAGAAATTTAGCTTTAATAGATTAAAAACATGGTGACACTTCAATCAAATTCTTATTATGTAATTATTGAAATATTGTTTTAGGTAGAGATTCAAAACAAACTAGTTTTGTATTTGTGTGTGTGTGTGTGTACTTGTAATAACTTGGAGTTTTTAACTATGAAAAATTTCAAATATATATAAAAAAAGAGAGAATGATAAAACAACCCCCCATTATGTCATCACTTATATTCAGCATCTATCAAAATTTTGCCACATTTGCTTTACCTATCCATTTTTATTCTTTTTTTCCTAAAGCATTTGAAAGTGAATCTCTAGCATCAATTCTTTTTTAACCCAACATGATTCTGCAGGTATTTCTAAGATATGGATAATTTATATAATCACAATACTATTAACTTTCCTAACAATGTCAACAATAATTACCTGATGTCTTCCAATACCAATCCATAATAAAAATTCCCCTATTTTTTGAAAAACATCTCTTTACAGTTGCTTCATTCAGGACCCATTAAGGGTCACACATTATATGGCTGTTCTGTCTGTTAATCTCTTAATTTAGAACTTTGTTTTAATCTTTGTTTTGTTCAGGAAGTCCAGTAAATTCTTTATTTGTGGCTCCTGCTGTTACCCCAGTAAAGAGTGTTTTAGAGCAACAGACCAACAATCCTGGTGTCAGACTATTTCAGTATGATCTTCGTGATTATAAATTATTGGTAAGTCAGCACAATTTTAGAATTGACCTCATATTTATGCATGTTTTTGTAGTTTTCATCAGCTTAGTTGAATGTTTTTGTTGCAGCTATGTGCGTTGTATTTTGTGCTGAAATCTTATGATCTCTTTCTTTTTATATTTGGAATGTCAACACTTTCTAAGTGTGGGCTTATGAAGTCAGCCTTTGAGAAGCTGTTTCAGTCCCTCTAAGCACTTCACATTTATTTAGAAGAAGGTTTTATTGGGTAATCATGCCTTATTTGTGGACTTGTACATATTGAAACTCTTCACCAAGCCATATGTGGTACTAATTACTCCAGAATATAATTGTGGAGAATAGGTTCTGAAGACATACTCTCATGAGCTGTCTCAGTCTATTCCTTTGTCAAATGGAGATTAAAATACTGCTGCCTTCACTGAGTTGCTGTGAGGATTATGTAAATAACTACATGTAAAGCACTTAGAAAAATGCTTGACTCATAGTAAGTGCTCAGTAAATGTTGGCAGTAGTTTTTTGTAAGGAAAATAAATTGAGTTGGACATTTACCTTTGACAGAAAAGTTCTCTGGAGCTTGTGCACAATTCTATTTTAGATCATTTAGCATCAAAAGTCTGGGCATTTAGTTTATGGGTACTGCCTCTTTTAACAAATATAATTTGAAGAGAATTTCTCAATTAAAGTCTCTATTGGTGTAATTAATTTTTTTTTCTAGATAAATTTAACAGGAAGTGGCTTTGTTATTCCCTAGAGCATGTTTTTATGATGGAGGTAGGGCAGGGAAAATATAGTTTAAACCATAAACATTAGATCAAATGAGGCAATGAAAACAACTATTGGTTACAACTATTAGTTGCCTATTTTTGGATCTGAATCCCAGATACACACATACACGTGTGTGTATATATGTACTGACATGGGAAGATGTCTCTGATATAGCACTAAATGATTTTTAAAAGTGCAAAACTGTTTGTACAGTGTAACTTTATTTTTTGAAAAAGGCAAAAATATAATAAATAGGTGTGTATATTCTAAACGTCAGTTTGTATATGTAGCCTAGAACAACACACATACACTGAAGTGCTTTTAAATGTTTAGCAACTGTTTCAATGGGAAAAAAATAGTGTTTGCTGACTTCCGTGATGTAAATACTCCCATTATGGTCAATTTCAAGCTGCCAAAGTGATGTCAACTAACTCTCAAGAGTCCTGAAAATTTGACAGTCAGGTCTTGTGAGCTGGTGCAATCTGACTCCAGCACACCACTGATTTATCCGCAAGGATTAGCAGCGGCTGTTTCTGAGGTGTATGAATTGAAGGCCTTTTATTTTATGCATCTCTCCATATATTTTAGATTATTTTCTATTATGTTTCTTCATTATTTTTTAAACGATAAAAGCAATAGAGATTTTCTATCAGGACTCTTTTTCTTTAAAACCCATTCTCACTTTTTTAAAAATGACTGTAATTTGAAATTAAGAATGTCACATATATCCTCATAAGAACTCACTTGTTGTGTAGTACTTCATATGCCAAAAAAATGAACGAGGCTTTGACACTGTTTTTAACATATAGGATATGTTGCAGTATTACTTGAACCTGTCAGATGCTAATCTAAAGGGAGAATCCAACTGGAAGCTGGAGTATATCCTGACCCAGGCCTATGACATCGAAGATTTGCACCCAGAAAGTTTGTATGGATTAGCTAAACAATTTGCAATGCTGGACAGTAAGCAGTTTATAAAATACTATAATTATTTCTTTGTGAGTTATGACAGCACTGCAATTTGTAGTGGAAAATGTAAGACCTACCAAATTTGTGCAATTATGAGTCTTGATCATATGTCATATGTAGATTGCCTCAAACAATATTATATAGAGCACGATCTGTAGTGTTTCAAAGGTTACATTCATAGAAAAAATAACATTGCTCTGCTTCTGAGATCAGTTTGTGGGTATTGTTTTGGGGGTTACTGAGGAGGCAAGCAGAATTTTTCTTTCCTTTCTTTTGTATAGGGCCCATATGTAGGTATTTTTAATTGTCTAGATTTTTATTATATTGAATATATTTAAACTGCCCATTACTAGAATCCTGTTGGGATGTAAATGTCTTGTCTTCCAATGTATATAATTATATCTAATTTTAAACACTTGTTGAAATTGTCATTTATGCATTAAAGCAAATGACTTCTCCCTAAGTGTGATAAATTGATCTTAATATTCAGTCTTAATATTCATTCTTGTTAAAACCTCACTTGTAAACTGAAGTTCAAATTGTTTAAGTCTCATGTCTAAACTGAGGTTAACACTGTTTACACGTACTATCTACTTAGGAAAACAATGAGTTTTTATTAGGGTCATCTCTGATCCTATGAACCCCCACAGGATGTGTGTTGCCTACTTACCTTCACTGTGAGTGAAGGAGAATCAGTCCTCTTTAATACTGCTCATTTTTAAGAAAGAGGATGTCACAAGTTGTACTAGTATAACTGCAGTACTAGCACAAGGCCTAGGTCTAGTTCAGTGCCTGGCACTTAGTAAATCATTGTTGAAATGAATTGAAAGGTATGACTATTTCTCAAATATGTTAGGGTGAACTTGTGGTATTTTCTTTGTCACAATATTCCATGAGGATAAAAAGAGCTTTAATTTCATAAGATTGTTTTTAGGGTTCTCCAATGATTGCTTATTTCTTAATGGCTTCCTCTCAAGCTGCTGTTTGCTTTCAGGCTAAGTGGGAGAATTAATGTGGAAGAGATGAGGAGGAGGTGGAGAGATTTAGGAGAGAGGTTCTTACACCTCCATACTTTGACTTGCTGGAGAAGACATACAATCAGAAATCTTAGGTCAATCAACGAGGAGAGTAGAACTCATTCTCCTTGTGACGAGTTTGACTTCGTGTAAAAAAATGACTTATAATCTCTCATCATGGTGAAACCAAATTGTCCTGATTTCCAGAGGGCTGAGAATGTGAATATTACAAAATAAAAATAATGTATCTAAGAAACTATCAATTTTCTTGGTAAATATTTTTTAATTTTTATGTTTAAAAAATAAATATGTTTTAGAAATGAGAATGCTGGTACAAAGCAAAACTTTATTGTTATAACATAATCACATCATTTAGAAACCATCCTGCTCGTAATTACATTCAAAGTTGGTATTGTCAATTGTTACATCATGTATTTATATATTCCTATATTTATGGACAGAGGTTTTGAGAAAACAGGTTTACATAATATAAGAAAAATTTTGTGTGGTAGAAACCAAAGATGGTTAGAACTAACTCACAATGAACCTCTGCACTGGAAGTGAACAAGCTTGGGCTTGCAGGATTATTGTGGAGCAAATTCTAGCATCTTCTCAGGATTGGGGCAGTGAATATTTAGGGTCCTTCTCACGTTATTCTACAGCTTAAAATTTTTAACACTACCTTTTGTATTTTGTTTAGTTTCACCTTAAAATAAGAATAAATGATCTTGAAATTCAAGTAACATTTACAGATGTTATCAGTAATTGAATGAATTTTTCCATTCTTAAATGAGAACATGTTACAATCACTGTGTTTTATTTCATATTATGTTCAAATATTTTTTTTGGATTTAGTTTCCTTTTACCTTAAAATATAAATAAAGGATCTTGAAATTCAAGTAAGATTTATAGATGTTATCAGTAATCGAATTTTTCCATTCTAAAATCAGAGTATGTTCTAATTACTTACTGTGTTTTATTTCAGATTATATTCAAATATATAATAAATTGTATGATGTCTATAGTAAAACTTTCCTTGATTTGCTTTGACAGATTCATAAACTACATCCTGCTCAGATTTTTTAAAATGCTACTTTGAAGCTTTTTTTCAACATTTAGCCACACATTGATAGGAAGGAAGGGAAGTAAAGGAGAATGGGAGAGAGTCCTTAATTAGAGCCATTGATTTAGGTGGGTGGAGAGCTTTAGGGGTGAAACATAGCTGCTTATACATACTAGGAATACACATTCAAAGAATTTTTTTCCTGTGACAGCAGTACTCTCACACGTAATAAATGGTTTGGCTAAACTGAACAGGCACCACTTTGCATGAATGGGATAGAAGACTCTGCTTAGTGAATTCAGCAGTTCTCCTAGTAGTGCCTGGTCCTAAGACACCATCTGATCTTGTGTCTAAGCACCTGGGGGAATTCTGTTACTCTAGATTCCTGGAAGGTGAGCTGAATCTTGCCTCTCAAATACTGTCACATCTGCCTTGAGTGACTCTTTTTTGCAGTGAGCTTTATGCCAGAAGTATAAAGCTGGAACTCACTGGGCTAAAAGTATAGGTAAAGTGAATGTTTCTGGACCTGCTTAGTAAAAAAAAATCTATGAGGTTTGCATTCATTGTTAATATCATCAGATAACAAAGTTGTGGGGGAAGAAGGTTATAGTCTTCACCTTCCCTGAACTGTTAGAACTACTTTTATCTTCCAGAAGAACTGAAATCACTATAGATTAGTATAACTGGGTCAGTTCTACAATATAAAGTAGAAGATGAGATCCCTATTGCTTAGCAATTTAGTCCTAGCAATATACCTAAAAGTAAGTTCTCAAAAATATCTGGTATAAATAGTAAGGTATAAAAATTTCTGTGGCAGCTTTGTTTATAACAACAACAAACCTTAAAATCACTTAAATATATATCAACTGGAGAATGGATAAATGAAATATTATTTATTTAGATTGTAGAATACCCTAAGAAGTGAAAATTAATATTCATAAATGCTGCACACATTGCAATGATTTTTTTAAAATTTGCCAAAGATAATAAGTACAATAAAATGCCATTTATATAAAACTTTGAAATTTCAGAAATAGTGTATATTGCTTAAAGATATGTTTGTATTAGACCCTAGAGCGGTGTGTTGGTAAAACAACCATCAAAGGCAGGAGTGTTGGAAGTTAGTGAGTGGGTAAGTTGACTGGGTAAAGATCAATAAGGAGATTAAAATGTGTTGGTAAAATTTTATTTCCTAATGCATTCAGTAGCTATGTTGATGTCTGTCCTATTTTTCTTTGTGCATTTTTTTATACATGAAGTACTGTATATTCACTTTTTATAAGGGGAAATAAAGATCCAGCCTTTAAAATGGATTATTTTGGCTCTTCTATGGAGAATGATTCATAGTGAAAGCATGGAGACATTGACAGAGGTTGAGAGGGATTTGTACATAGGCTAAGGATGGTGGCAGTGGAGAGAAATAACCCACTTGTGATATATTTTGGAAGTAGAAGCAGCGGAATTTATTGATGGCATGGATGTAAGAGATGAAGTACAGAGAGAAATAAATGATGACTCCTAGATTTTTGGCTGGAGAAACTGGTAGATGGTGGTGTCACGAGGGAACTGGGAATACTAGAAGAGGAGGGGCTGGTGGGGTGTGTGGGGGGGACAGAGTAACAGATGAAGAGTATTGTGTATTTCAGCTAATACAGGCTACGCAGGAATTTCTCTAGGTCATTAAACATTTTGCTATTCTAATCATCTACAAACTGAGGACTTTAGGTTTTCTTTTTAACTATAACTTAGCATCCTAAGAAAGAAGCCAAACCAACTCAGACTCTATATAGCTGTGATTGTTTTTACAATATTTAAATTTTCTTTCATGATTTACTTATAGACATGTATAATCTGCTTACCTCCCTACTGGTAACTGCTTAAACCATTCTAGACAAGTGTTGAGGATACTTCAGGATAAGAAAAACAGTATTAATTCCATTATTGATGAACTATTTATTCTTTTGGTAGAGAATGGATTTCCTCATACTACAGAATCCCCTACTTGGCTTGCATCTCCTTTGAGCAATTATGTACGTACACATAATATAGGCAACCACTCCATGGAACATTAAATAAATAATGAAGAGATAAGGGTTAGATCTATTTTATGATTTTAGTTTTTCTATACATACCTAAAGTTCTGGTTTTACAAAATTATCCTCATTAAACTTTAGCATGACTCAGCATCTTACCTTTTAATAAAACAAATTTCTACAATGTGTATCTGTTAATTTAAAAAATAAAATAATATAAAACTTCTTTCTTTTTTATTTTACAAATTCAGGTCCTTTGCATTCTATTCTATACATAATACATTCCCTTTGGAAAGTCGTGTGTTCCCAAACTGGCAATTTAGGAAAATGGCTATGCATGTCCACTACCTTGTAGGCCTAGAGGACTGCATACCCCACAGGGCCAGAGACTATGTGGTTCTCTTGGTTTCCACTGCCTTTGTTCCTGCCTCAGTGCAGACTCCTACACCTCCCATCATGACCCCATAGTCTAATTAAAATAGATGGTCAGTTTCTAAACACAAACAAAATTGCCCATTTCTTTACCTTTGCTCACATTGTTCCTTTTACCACTTTAAACTCCCCCATTTCTTTCTCCATATTATTATTTTTAAATAAGTTGCAGTTGTTGTCAAAACTCATCTAACCTCCTCAAGTAGAATTAGTCTTTACTCCTTGGGGCCACCACTGCACCTTATTTAAAATCCATTATCAGGCCTCCTTTCCTCTCATTCTTTCCCATCCATTAGTTCCGAGAGGACAAGACTCTACTCAATTTCGTATCCCCATTGCCTAAGAGTGCTTGTCAGAGTAGTGAGCTTTATAATGAACAGTGTTGAATGAATGAAATTGTATCTACTTTTGGAGATATTTTCCTCAATTTCTTGGGTTTCTTAATGAATAGGTAAAACTTAACTGTGCAGCAGAGAATAAAGGCGTAAGATGGAAATGTTTGTCTTAGGCAATACATTGGAACTTTTACATAAAAGGGTAATGAGTTGATTAGTCAGCCATTCTACATGGCGGAGCTTCCTCATTCCAGCTGAGGCAGACTGGGTGGATTCTGGCCCTGTGCATTAGGGGAAAGGGAACTGAGAAGGGAGGTGGGGATTTTGACACACAAAAAGAAAAGGGTAGTATGTCTTCTCACACTGCGGGAGTAAGGAGGGTAGGAGTCATTGGGAGGTGATGTGATGAGGTCATGATGTCTGGACATCTAGTTAGAAGCATTTGAGACCCTTGCTCCTATGCTCATTTGAGGACAGTCAAGGTACTTGCCTCTTTGTAACTCGATTTGTCTTATCTATTGAAGGAGAGTTAAAACATCACCTTATTTCTAACATTGTTGTAGGAATTAAATGAAAATGTACACTGCACAGTTCAGTTTCTGGACTTAGTAAGCATTGTTGTATAAAATTTATAAATATTAATATTATTAACACTATTAGATGCCCAGGGACAGAGTGGAATTGCTGGCAACATGGAAGAGCACAGGAAATAGAGGATGAAGTCAAAGAAAACAGAACCTCCCAGTTTTCAGTGTTGCTCTGAGGAACATGCAGTTTATATACAAATAAAGTCATAATCATGTGTTTTGTATGGCAGAATTCTTTCCACAAATAGATATGGAGCTCCCTAAATGTTACAGGCACTGTTCTAATTTCTAGTGATATAGCAGATACAAAACAGATTTTTGCCTTGTGGAGCTGATTCTAGCAGGTGCATTAGTGTGATGTGTGTGTGGGGGTGCACGTGTGTGTACAGCTTATTGGGAACATGTTCTTTTGACCCACATCGCATATGATGGACTTCATTCCATGAAAACTTAGTAGGGACTGTCACTGACATGTCACAAAACAAAAGTGTCAGAAATACAGCTATATTATAAAGATGTCCACTTAAGCCTTTACTACTTGGGAAGAATGATGAAAAGTTACTAAAATGGTTGCTTTGTCTAGAACCATGCAATTCCATAAATATGGAAGTGTTATCACAATGTAGAAGAAAAACCTATATTCTGATTAGTCGGTCAGGCAGATTTTATTATTTCAGGGATCAATACTGAGGTGCCTGTCAGATACTTTCAAATCACTTTTGTGTGTGTTTCTTAAAAGCATTTATTCTCAGATCACTCACAGAGCAATTTAAATGTGCTCAGAACAAGGACTAGAGTTACACAGAGCATTTTGCTTTAGTGCTCATTTATCTTTTTTCCTGTTAAGCCAGCAAATTGCTGCCAAGTGGTGTCCAAGCACCATCGCAGCCTCATGTAGTTTCTGTTCACCTGAAAACTCATTAATCACACATTACCTTTAGGTCTAGTTGGAATTTTAGCTGAAATTGATGTAATTCTTTTAATTCTTTATTTGTTTGGGGGGGTTGGTAGCATTGATTTTAGAATATATGGATATTTAAATCTTTGAGAATTAAAAACCTGGCTTAAAAATTTTAAATAGCATCTACTTACTATTTTACGTGTATATATAATTAAGGTATTATTGATATACAATCTTATGCTCAGGTTTCACATGAGCAACACTGTGGTTACTTCCTTCCCCCCTTTTATCAAGTCCCCCCCCACTCCCCATTGCAGTCACTGTCCATCAGCATAGTAAGATGCTATAGAGTCACTACTTGTCTTTTCTGTGCTATACTTCCTTCCCTGTGCCCCCCTATATTATGTGTGCTAATCATAATGCCCCTTACTTACTATTATGTTTTAACAGATATGTCTGCTATCCCAGAAAGAATTGAAATCTCTCATTTGGAATCTTTATGCTTTAGAAGCAAATGAGATCTTTTCAATAAGAGTACATGTAAGATGGTATTCATCTTCTTCAGTTGAGAATGATAGGCCACAGGATATTAAA
Source organism: Manis pentadactyla (assembly GCF_030020395.1). Lineage (NCBI taxonomy): Eukaryota > Metazoa > Chordata > Mammalia > Pholidota > Manidae > Manis > Manis pentadactyla. The sequence goes on along the minus strand of NC_080030.1, from coordinate 66,989,155 downwards.
TTGGGGGCTCCTTTATTTAGAAACCATAGTGTGTTTATTTAGGTTGCTCACATGATCAACAATTATTTTATGGAAAAGGGAGGAACAGATTCATACTTTTATTCATGAAACATTTTATTAGTGCCTATTATGTGCAGGTACAGTGGTAGGTATGAGGGGACACAGGTAATTGAAACATGAAACAAAAGGGAAGACACACATATGAATAACTAAAAATTATTATACTTATTGGAAAAAGACATGGTAGTTATGTGTGTGACATGATGGAGGTGTTGGGTAATGCTGAGGAGGTAAACCTAGGCAATATATGTGTATCAAATCTTAAACTTACATGGCATTATATGTCAATTACATTTCATTAAATCTGGGGGGTGCAAAAAGGACTGTCAGGCTATGAGAATTTAAATACAGAAATTATACCCACTCTGAGACTTCATATCACACACTCTGAGAATGCACATAATAAATGTCTGTCTTTAGCGACATTTTTCTGAACCAGATATTTTTGTGCCAATCAGCACTGCAATTGAGTCTTAAGTGGATTTGAACCAAAAGTGGAGCAGAAGCTGTAGGAGGATTTACATTTCACTTAATAATAAAACTTTCTCCCCCCTCCCAAAAATTATATAGTAGATAAATATTACTCATTTGCTGTCTGATTTTGCCTGATCCTTTGTAGTTACATGAGTTCCTGTTTTTGCATTCACTTGAGGGTTTTAACAAAGTTTCTAAATTTATCTTTTACTTCTCATGATGAATTATTTCAGAAATATAGTCTCCTTCTGATTCTTAAGATTCAATGTTTCCCTTCCTTTTTCTGTGTTAGTTTTGTATAATGTCCATGGTGGACTTTTTCTGTCACACAGTTTCAAATGGGGTAAACCTAATTCTGGATTTTACCGAGACAGATTTTCTCATCTGTAAAACAGAGATTGTAATAGTCTTTCAAGTAGAAGGTGGCTGTGAGTCCATTTTTGTAAAGCATGTAAATAATGTCTGGCACATGGTAAATTCTACAAAAGTGTAATTAAATGGAATTAAGGATGCATTATCCTGATCCCATTCATTATCTACTTGAGTGTTGTGAACTGATTTAAGTCAATTTATTCTTGGCTTGTTTTTGTCAGATAATGGCAGCCATCCTAAAATTCTTGAGTGTCAGATTAAAATGAAGGCAGTTTTGAGCTAAACTACACTACATATAAAGACATTTACTAACCAAATATTTATTGGTTTTAATTTTATGTTAATCCTATTAACATATAAACAGATTGTTAACACATAAAACAATAGAAAATCCAAACAAAACAATCATTTTTCACTAATTTGACTTACTCTAGAAGATTCAGTGCGCCATCTGCTGAGGTGCTTTGAACACTACCTTGAATAAAGGTTTGCTGGAGCCAAATGCCAATATTCTATAGATATTTTTGTCTCGTAGCATCCTAGGATGTTCAAAATCATAGCAGTGAGACACTAGCCTCTAGTGCAAAATTTGAGTAGGTGCCAAAAACTTAATAATCAGGAGAAATAATATTTTAAGGCAACATTTAAAAAAATCAAAATGAATGCAAAATATTTTATGGACAAAATGTCAAAATTTTAAGTAAAGACAGACAGTTGTTTGTTTTACATTCCTGCATTACCATGCAACAGGAAAAGTCATTCCTAAGTAGTTGATGGTTACTGGCCTGCCATAATAATTTATGATGGTTAACAGTGGTATCCGATTGGGCAAAATGGTGGGCAACACAGAGCTTTATGTGCATATGGCCATGTTTTCAATTATAAAGATTTTATTAGCTTTCTCATTTATTCAAAATGTAGGAGGACATATGTGAGTAAGTTTAGCGGGGCAGGACGCTGCTCAAAGACCTTAGGAGTTCACCTCTGAAGGCAGAGGGGGTAGGGGTTTGGTTCAGGCATCATCCCTGAAGGTAACTCTGCTGGCTACTGGAGGCATGAGTATCTCTTAGAAAAATACATGCATACATATATGTATCCATATCTATCGGTCTGTCATCTATCTACATCTATCCGTCCATCTGTCATTCTATCCATCCTACTTCATCTAATCTACATGCTTTGCATATCTTCAATTTCACCTTTGAGAGTCCATTCCCAACATTCATCATGCCAGTCCATGGGCCATTATTTCCAAAAATAAAAACCGATTTTTGACATTGTGTGCTAATTAGCAAAGAGTAACAGCTTCTGATTAGAACTCACACTGACCTCTCCCAGGACTTGCCTTCTTGATGATAAGTGAATTGAGCACTTCAGCACATCAACTTGTGATTACAGCAATGGACAGCCCCTGGAGCTGCAGCTTAAACCAACTTGCACATACATAACTCAGTATGTCCAATGGGGTATTTTAAAGTCACAGACAGTGAAACACTGAGTTTTAGTATGTTTTTAGATCTCAAGTTAGGTGTAGTATTGCTGCTTACCTCCTGGGTTAATTGTTTCTGAAATGCTGAAACAGCAGAAATGTGGTAAAACTCATAATTTTCCACAAACAGTATTCTTGGGCTTATTATTTTATTTATGAGGACTCCGTATCTCAGAGTGCTACAAACATTTCTTCTCCCTGTTTCTTGCCTACTTTTTTTCTGGGGATTATAATCTAATTTTTTATGGAAAGAAATAGACCAATTGAAGACAGGGGAAACCAGTACTCAGGTTTCTGCATTCTGGCTGGCGAGAAGGATATGCTTTTATTTCTAGATGGGAAATAGCTTCTGCTTCTGAACCAGTGGCAGACAGTGGCGCAAGGACAAAAGTTTCTCTTCTCTCAAGCCAGCAAATTTGCATTGCTTGATTGTATATTATGCAGAGATCAGTGATTGTTCTTCCCATCCAGTTATCAGTTCAAATACTTTCCATATTCTGACAATAGGGTAACTCCTGGTCCTGGTTAATTAATTTATTCTTTCATCAATATTCATGGATTCCTCCTGCATTCTAGGTGCTGTTTTAGGCCCTGGAGAAACAGGAAAAAATATTCCTGCCTTTATGGAGATCAAATAATTGTGCCTTTTGATCTTAGTCTGTGAATTCATGAAACAGCAGTATGATAAACTGCTAGACAGATGTCATTTGCCACTGAAGTCCAACCTAAAACTAGAAGTCCAACCTACAACTAGTCCTTACTAGATAAAACATATCTAGTAAGCTTCAATTTTTAAGGTCATTAATCAGTTCAATATTTTCTAATATTCATAAATTAGCCATTAGGAAATAAAAGTTATTAAAACTGCACAGCATTTGCACCTATTTCCTACTTGGACTTTCAAAATAATAAGTCTCTTAATATTTCAAAAGCATTTTAGCCTATCACTTAATTTTTTATGGCCAAGTTGACTCAGAAAGATCAAGTAACCTGCTCCACAGATATACCTAATAAGTAAAGAAGCTGAAACTTAAACCCAAGCCTTCTGATTCTGAGTTCAAGTTCAGTTTTATTTCCATTATACTAGTTAAGTTTGCAATTTCCAGCACTTTCCACATTGATGTATGATTTATTAGGCTCACAGGACAACAGATAATAAACTCTTCTACTAAAACAATTTAGTTATGTGTTTCAGAATTGAGTCAAATAACAGATTTTTTCCAAGACTGCCTGTCAGTATTTCAAATTCAGTAAACCTCTTGCCTCTTTGTTCCATTAGAATCTGCTTGTTCTGCGAGCTCAGAATCAATGCTCTTTCTGATGCTACATGCCTCCTTATGAGGGAACACTTACTCGGTAGTTACTGATGAGTTGAAAACACAACTAACATTAAGGCTGCATAATGTTGTTTTGACCTGCTTCTATTAAGTTAAAACTTGTATTTTATATTTTGATTTCTTTTGACACATAATTTAGGAATCATGCAAGAAAAAGTTTATCCTTTTTCTATTACTTCAGAGTAGGTAAACTATAAGAAGATTTTTTCAGTCTTGATTTTTGCATATTAAAAGCATCATTACTTTCAATATGTTGCAAGAAAGCTTTCTTATTTATTTTTATCAACTCCTTATATATTTAATGGGGCTCAGTCAGTTATCCATTTGACACAATCTGTTGAGCATCCATCTTATGCAAGGTACAACAATGAGTTCCTGTATACCTGATTACTCCAGTTTATGGAATGGCTTTCAAGTTTCTGTACTCGTTCTGGGCCCCCAGAGCATCTGATATTAAAAAAGGATCCGTCCCTTGGACAACTATCTACTATTCCTTTTGTTCACAAAGGGAAAAAAATCCTGTGACTGCATTAAAACTGCAAGGATTGCATTAGGGAAAACACACCAATATGCAGTACATATTTTGCTGCAGAACTTTCTTCGGAAGCAATAAATAAAAATTGCTGCACACACACAAACAATAGTTCAATCCTCATGAGATTTGTCAGAAAGGCTTGTCACTTAAAAGACAGAGTGGAAAAGCAGTAGTTTTGTATGTCTTCAGAAGTCAATTAAATCACATTTGAATTAATCTAATCAAATCAAATTGTTTGATCAAATTGCACATATATCTCTCCATACATCTACAGACATAAAAATGAGAAATGACAAAATCCAAATCCCTTTTTAAAATTTCTACTGGTACAGCTCTTCAAAAGATACTGAAAATTTTCATAATTATTTTTAAGGAGGTATCATCAGCAGAAGCTAAAATTATTGGGCGAATGTTTGATGAGGAAAATATTGCATGATCTCAAAGTATCTCTCTACAGACTACAAATTAATTACAGAAGTTAAAATAGTGACTTTATAGTAGAGAAACCTATTGGCAGATTCCCCCTTAACCAAGTATTCATAGTTAACATCATGGACAACGGCTAAGCTTCCTATTATAATGCACTAATAATATACCACGCCTGCCTAAAATGTGTAAAGTGAACATACACTTAAGGAAATATCAGACAAATCCACATTGAGGGACATCGTACAAAACAAACAGACAGTAATCTTCAAAAGGGTTAATTCCATGAAAGGAAAAGAAAAACGAAAGAATTATTTCAGGTTACAAGGAGACTAAAGAGACCCAACAAATAAATGTAATGTAAGGTCCTCAATGGGGGCAAACATCTACATAAAGAACATAATTGAGATAACTGGTATTGAAAATAAGCTGTACATTGTAAATATTGCATTAACATAAAACCTTCTGAATCTGATAATTGTGTGTAATTATGTAAGAAAATGTCCTGTTCTTGGAATACACAATGAAGTTTTTAGGGATAAAAGGCATGATATTTGCAACTGTCAAATAGTTCAAGAAAAAGACTAGTATATATACACACCCACACACATACAACTATATATTCAGAACAGAATAAAATATTAAAAAGTAAAATAAAATGTGAAATATTTATTTCAAGAAAAATTTCCAGTTAAAAAACAAAACAAAACAAAACACAGTAAATTATTGGAGCAACAGTGGTTGTATACCCAACAGTCTGTGGCTTGGGAGATAATGAAATACTTTAACCAAGTGATAAAGATTGTGAACAAAATTGTGAGGTTTGCTTTATTTACACTCTTCTTACTCTCTAAAATGTCTTTTTTTTTCTTTTTTGCTTTAGTGTCATTAACGATTCTTTAATTGTTTTAGCTAGCTTATGAAATTTTACATAGACTGGGATGTAATTATGTTTTCTTGAACTTTTTTCTCTCTTTTGGTATATTCACCATTTAGGCAGACTCTTGGGCTTCCACGAAACAAGAAGCCATCAGCCTTCATACAGCATCATCCCTGGCGCCTTTACCTAATCTCCATTCACGCTCTGCATGCTTAGCATTGCTTGTAGTGAGGCTGCCTGAACCATGGTAACCTCTGGTAACTCAGTGAGCAACGGAAAGGAGGTGGACCATTCTTTCTAGCTGCATGTTGTGAGGTAATCGCCTTTCCTTACAGCCTTTCTTCTTGTGGAGGTGATGTGGATTAGATGCTGGAAGTACAACACAGAACGTATCTGTTCTCCCTAAAGGCCAAGTTCAAGATCTGTAATGATTCATTCTTCTTACTTTCCCACAGCCATTTTCATTTTCTTTCTGAACCTTCAAAATTAAAATGGGTAAATTTTCATAACATTGCTTCTTTTCATTTTCAACATCTCTTTAAGACATTCTTATCCTTGTATTTCAGTGATCCTGGAGAAAATGTTTCTTCCCTACAGTAATTGAGCAATGAATAGCTGGAAGCTCTGTGGCTGTAAACTACATATTCCTGGGGAGACGGGGCTGCTTCTTTCATGCTTTCCTTTGAAGCTTAGAGAAGAAAAATACAAAGCTTTCTTTTGTGTATATAATATGGCTACCTAATGTTTTATCCCAAATCAAGTACACTAATTTTTATCTTCAAAATTTAAAAATTTTTACTGGTAGGTTATAATGAAAGAATTTATTCAGCATTACTGTAAAGAGTATTTTCATATCGGTGATCTGGAATTTTCATCATTTCCTGGTACTTCTTGCTGCTGTTAAATCATTTTCATTAAAAGATAAACAGTGATTTTGCAAGAGGGGCTTTTTGTTAATGTACCTGCTTCTGATGCAGAGTTTTAGGGCAGACTTAATCAGCCCTACTGTGTCTCTTTTACTATCAAAGTTACTGGAAGCATGTTTCCCTTTGTATTTCTCTTTGAACATCTTGAATTTATAATTAAGTAGTGGTTTGCATTATTATATTTGGTGGGGGAGAGGTTTGAAAACCTGGCCTTTGTTGCAAATGAAGAAGCTCCTTGACACAACAATAATCTTTATGATTTGTCATGAGAAGTTGGGGCCTTGCCCAAAAGCCCAAGAAATGGTTTGAGTTTCTTTTTTATGCTTAGCATTACTTTTCTTTGTCTGATTATAGACAAAGGACTTGATGAAATTCCCAATACTTATTCTATCTCTGGACTTCTATGATCACAGAAACTTTGAGCTTGAAGACAACATGTCATAATGTTGACAAGAATTTTCCAGGTGCACTGTTCCTAACACTTAAAATAAGGACCTATGCCAAAATATGCACCTAAAATAAACATGCTAGTTCTTTTCTGCTGCCCCCTTCATGTCCACCTTCCTCCCATCTTAGAAAGAAAGACATTCTTCTCATCCATCCAGAATCTTCCCATGGTTCATGACCCCATATGTAGAACTTTCCCACATACAAAATAAAAGGACAATTAGAAATATTATACTGCTGAGAAAGTGAATACTTTTAGTGACTGGATAATAAATCCTTTTGTAAGTCAGGTGGTTTCCAATTATTTTCTTACAATATATTGATAGATAATTGAAAATAACAGATAGATTATATAAATAAACAGAGTTCCAAGAAGGTGCTTTGAATCCCTCTGGACCCAGCCTGTTCCTCAGCTCCTGGGTAGGGGCTCATCTGCAACCTGAACAGATTTCCCAGAAAGAGACCTTCCTGTTATATGTCTGGCTTTGGAATAGCTAAATGCTGCATGGATTCCAATGACATGCTGCACCTGTTCCCAGGTATCCATGACTTTCAGATTCTGGGCTGAGAAATTTGCTGCCTCGCTCCCTCCTGAGGTGTGTGGAGGAGGGGAAGGCAGCTGAGAGATGAAGGATTGGAACCAGATTTCCAGCATAACCACAATGTTTTGAGGAGAGAGATGCAAACCTGAGTCACTGTTGGAAACCAGAGCAGCAGAAAGTAAGCTGCAGCCTGAGACTGGGTGAAGGGGATGAGGACACAGCACAAAGCAGAGCACAGCTCACTTTGCGTAGAGCTGGGGGAGAATAACCGGTGCGATCTCTTGAGGGAGTTTGGTGATGAATGTCCTCTACAACAAGAGTAATCATTGACACAGAGGTTAAAATGGGTAATATAACCTATAATGTAACCATTTATTTAATATTAGAAATCCAGGTTGTTACCAGTGTTTTGCCATTATAAGTAATGATATGAGGGATGTTCTTTTTTTTTTTTTACTTCTGTATTGTTAATATACAATCTTATATTAGTTTCAAGTATACACCACAGTGGTTCCCAGTTACCCACATGATTAAATCCTCACCCCAACTAGTGCAGTTTCTATATGTAAACACAGGAAGATGTTATAGAATCATTGGCTATATTCTCCATGCTGCACCACCATCCCTGTGACCAGGATATATTATGATTGAGAATTTTTGTGCCCCTTCATCCCCCTCACTCTCCCCACCCACCCACCCCAAGCCCTCCCCCATGGTAACCACCAGTCACTTCTCAGTGTCTATGAGTCTACTGCTGTTTTGTTCATTTTCTAGAGTGTATATACTAAGTGAAATAAGCCAGAAGGAGAAAGACAAATACAAAATGATTTCACTTATTTGTGGAATCTGAAAACAAAATAAGGGGTATTCTTATACATCAATCAATCTTCGAGTAGATTTTTTATTATTTTTCTAGATCATTTTCTAGAAATGAAGTTACTGGATCAAATAACGTGAAAAATTGTAAGGGTGTTGATACCAATTTCTTATATAAAATATAAGATTTTATATTCCAATTTATAACCTCATTAGCAAAGCAGAGAGTACACTTTACCAGACAGTGATTGTTATCATTTTAAAAGTCTTTCAACCATGTAATCAATGACAATGTTTTCTTATCATGCATTTCTTTGAATGAATCCCTTTGATATGGCGTAATAACTTTAAAAAAAATTAAGAGGGAGTATTCGGGGCAGAACTAGAGTATGTTTTCAGTGTCTCTCCATCTCAATTTAATACATGAACTAAAAAAGCTGTCTGTACTTAGTGATTGCAGTACATTGTATGATAGAAGGGTTCTAACTTCTGACCCATCCTCTTCCCCTATCCTCCATTCATCAAATGCACAGAAAATGTGTAACTCATTTTTTACATGTTCAGTCTGACTGCAATATTATAGGCACAAATCTCTGGAAAAAAGTTGATCACTACATAGGTTCAGCTTCCACTTCTCAGTAATAACATTATTATGATCATTGTGATTTTTCTTGTTTCAGCAATAACCACAGGCTTTCAAAATATCCTAATCTCAAATAAAATATCAGTTTTGCAATTATGTTATACTTCCACAGTATTTAACATTCCAGTCCACAGTGCTTGAGGCCATGCTCTGGTATGTTCTTAAATTGATTGCCCTCAAAATCTTCTTTGTTGACCCTCTAGACCTGAATATGTATCCTGCCTTCTTTGGTTGTACGGTGGCCTCCAGATACAAATGTGACACATATGAAGATTGTGCTTATCTTTAAAAGGGCGAGTATGTGAAATATTCCGATTTCAAATAAGAGGCTAATTTGACTCTTCAAGGTCAACTTTTAGAAAGACTCTGGAATCAGATCAGCACAAGACTTGATTCCACCTTCAGTGTGGATGCATGCATCAAGATGTTGGGACCCTCTACTGTTCTAGATTTGAATCACATAGTGTTATGGACTTAATGTTTGTGTCCTCTAAAATATGTTGAAATCCTAACTTCCCATGTGATGGTATTAGGAGGTGGAGAATGTGGGAGGTGGTTAGGTCATGAAGGTAGAGCCCTCATGGATGGGGTCTGTGCCCTGATAAGAAGAGATGGAGTTTGCTCTCTCTTTTCCCCACCATACAACTAGGTGACCATCAGCAAACCAAGAAGTGTGCTCTCACCAGACACGAATCTGCTGGCACCTTGATCTGGGGCTTCCCAGCCTCCAGAACCATGAGCAATAACTATTTCTTGTTTCAGCCACCCAGTCTATGGTATTTTCATTAAAGCAGTCTGAAATAACTAAGACACTTAGCGAACTCCTTTTGTTCTAATGCCTTCCTTATCAAGCATCTGTCTTATTATTTGACTTCCCAGATAGTTGAAATTGCAGGCTTATTAGGCTGATACTGCAGTTTGATCTGCATAATGATTGTATTTATTTTGCAAGTTTATTAACTGACATTTATTTTTTATTTCAAAAAAAAGGTGCCAAAGCTCCCTGAAAAGGCTGTTAAAATCTTAAACATACTTTAACACAAAGGCTACATAGCAGAGAGCTTAAGAGTTCAGCTTCTGGATCTAGTCTGCTAGGGTTCAAATCTCATCTCTACTATTTATTAGCTGTACAACCTTGGCAAGCTCAGTTTCCTTATCAATAAAATATGGTTAATAATAGAATCTGTCTCAGAAAATTGTTTTATGTATTAAAAAAATTAGTATTTATTAAGTGCTTAGAATAGTGTTTGGCAAAAGTGAAGTGTTATGTAACTATACATTAGTATTATAAATAAATGGGGTAAATTATGCATATGAGAGGACTAATCTTTTACTTTCTTTTTCATGCCATGTCTAATTCTAAATCCTTGTGTATCTCATATCCAATCTTTTTCACATTCAATTTTTAGTAGACTCAATGATTTGATTATTCTACTTAGCTCAAGTAGAAGGAAATTGACATTTGCATGTGATCAGTCTGGAATTAATACAGTTTCCATGTCAGATCTACCAAATGTCTCTTTGAAAGAGTCTATCATAAAAAGATGTAACGGTATTGTTGAAATCTTTTCAGAAGAGGGACGTGATGGCAAAGAGGAAAATGCAGCTGAGCAATATGTGAGCTGCTTGGTGAGTGCTGGATGTATAGAAGGATGCATAATTAGGGCTAGGTAGACAAGTGTGCAATAACAGAGGTAGACAGCCTTTACGATACCCTGTGCTAGCTTATAAGAAGTGGTTTGGATCTCAGGGCCACATTACGTTGGAGCTGGTACATTTCTCATACAACCAATTTCTGAGATCACCAATGATGTTATCATAAATAATTCAGAAAATATTAATGAACAATTTCTGCCAGGAGGAACAGATATATTATTAAGCTATATTTTAGATACGATTTGATGATTTTTGGTCAGTGTTGTAATTTTCTGAAGTGTTCCCAACATAAAGCATTTGCACTTTCAAAAAGGACTCTCTAATGCTTACATTAGAAAATAAATGATATGCAAAGTACATGCAATTCACCAAATATCTGCTTGTGAATAATTAACTGAGTTTACTAGGAACCTAAGATGCAACAAACATCTTCAGTTCCGAGTGTTACCACACGACACTGCGTTTCCCCCCTTAGCCTTTGCTCCTTATTATTTGTTTATTCTTTATCTTGGCACTTTTCTCTCATTCCTGATGTCCAACATGCAGCTTTTTCCAAGTGTGAACGTCAGGTGGTATCCATCGGCCATTCCCCGCTAGCAGCTGCACAATGCCCAGATAGAGTGGGTATTACTGTTGGAAGCCTCCACCTCCAGCAGCTCCAGGGGCTGCTTTTCTTGCCTGCTTTAGGGATGCTTTGTCAGCCTTTGAATGCTGCCTCTTTGGTTGCCTTTGTGGAGACAGCCTGTGCTTAGAGTGATTTAGTTGTAAGCTGATCGCCGCTCCACGTGTGAAGAGAGCATGAGCAGTTCACAGGCAGCCAGTCAGTGCGCCCCCAGCCCGTTACATCAGCATCGCATGATGGGGGACCAGGCAGCACCGAACAGTCTCTCCTTGTTGCTTTTTTGTTGTTGTTTTTTGGTCTTTCAAGGAAAGAGAGGAAGCTTGGGAAAATAGCAAGAGATGCCTGCTTTTCCTTGAGAATTGTTAAGTGCTATTCACTATAACAACAACGATTATTTTTTGTTTAATTGAGGTTTTAAAATAGGAGTGGAGAGGGAAGTAAGGGGAGGCAGAAGATTGAGGAAAAAATGATTTATAGTTTAGGAGACGTGGGTTCAGTGTGTCAGCTTTATCTGTTTTGGTACTTTATTGTTTCCCCCCACTATCCCTTCCCATTTTTCTAGTGGTTATATTAATTTTATCCATAAGTGTGTATGTGCATTAACAGAGCAGAGAAAAAGAAAATCATACCTCTGTTCTGGTTTGGATCAAATGAAGTAGAATGTTCTTTTCTGTTAATGTTCTAGATATTCTCCCTTCAGACCTTGTATTACATTGCTTACAGAAGATTGTACGCTTTAAATAAAAAGGTGAGCTAGTCCCCATTTCCTCACCCTTTTCATTCCTCATCAGTGTCACACACTGATCAGGGGATGAGCATTTGAAGGTCACGTGACACTCTGGCTTAACCCATGCTTCATCTGTCTGAGGACTGTGACATCGAAGTTCCTCTTTCCCAGATACATGGAGCATTATTGCCCTTCCTGTTGAAGCAACAGTAGTTGATATTGATAACCCATTTCCACAGTAGGTGTTGGGGCAATTAAAAGTGTTTTGATTCTGAGTTTGAACATTTGATCAAGAAGATTTTTAAAATAAGGAGTATTGTTCTGCTGAGGTCCACTAACATCTCTATAACATGGGGACTAAACTCCTGAGAGCAATTCTTGCTGCCTATTTACTATAGAACTGCAGAGTCAGCTTTGATAACATGGAGCTAACAATGATAGCGCTCTGCTGATAATACTCCTCATAAATTAAAGAAGGAAGCACCTGTGTTAAAAATAATAAAGTATGCTTACAGTTCTGGGAAGAGAGATTACTGTTTCTGACAAAATTTGTTGAAGTTATGAAGCAGAGGCACCAAATCATGGACCTAAAATCTTTCTGTCACTTTTAATAAAAGTTCATTTGTAATATTATTTTATGTCTACTTCTTTCCCCTTGGCAAAGAAAACTCTTAATTTAATCTTTAATAGCTGAAATGCTAATGAGAACATCTTTATGTATTATTTAATAAATTTTGTTAATTTGATTACGTTAGTTGAATAACATTCTCATTATAAAAAAATCAGAAAATCCAGAAAACATAAAGGAGACAACCATTCCAACAGCCCACTACTTAAAGGAAACCTCTCAATGTTTGCTGTATTGCTTGGCTGACAGATGATTTACTAAGGGGACTTAGGAAAGCTTCCAACCATCCAAGCTGATCCTGGCACTTTTCCTTTGTAGCACTTGTCACAGATGAAATAGTCTCATCCTCCATGTAGTGAGGGAGGCTATCTCTCCCTCACTAAGCCATGTATGTAAGCTCCATGAGGACAGCAGCTTGTCATTTGGTTCACTGCTGTATCCCCAGCACCAAGAATGATGTCCGATGTTAGAAGGCACTCACTAGATATTTGTTAAACGGTGCCTTAATGAATGAACATGAATATTGTCATTTCTTTAAATAGCTCTTGCCTAACTGAATTTATTTTACCCAAGTAATTTTATATCCTGATATTTAAATTAGCATTATGAATATGATATGTCCTTAAGCTTTTATGATGGATTCTTCATACAATCTGCAAAACAAGATGCTAAAAGTATCAAACACCATGCCTCTGAGAGCTGAGGACAGGATTCCTATGGTTTTAGAGAACTGTCCTAGTGCTGCATTCCTTGTGTCATCCTATTCAAGCCACTTTCCTTCAGTTTCCATTGCCACGAATGGCATGGAAAGATGGCTGTGCCTTCCTCAAATGATTCTTTCTGGCCTCACTGACCTTTTGAATCTGCCAAAGTGGTGCACAGGGCCTTTGCACAAGCTATTCCCTTGCCTACAGGACTCTTCTGAGATCTTCAGAGAACAGCATCTTCAGCTCTGAGCTGGGCTACCAGTTACCCAAAGCAGGCTTTTTTGACATGTTACAGGAGTCTCTGTATCACTGTCTGATATTTTAATTATTTAATTATTAATGCACACATGTCTATGAGTTCTGATCCTCCAGCCAGTGCTAGAAGATTTTCATGAGAGCATGAAACTTGTTCACTATGTTACCCTGTAAAGAGAATACATGAATGAGACAATGCTTTATACAAGACACATTTATTAAATTTATATGCTCTACCATGCTATATGCTAAATACTAGGAATTTGAAGATGACCGTGAGACCATCCTTGTCCTTGGTGCTTATAATCTAGAGGAACTTATTTATTCATTCACAAATACTTATTGAGTCCTTGCTATATGAACAGGCATTGTGCCTGTTGTCAAGGATACAACCCTGAATGGGCAGAGATTTGGTAAGAGATGGGGCAGGGGCAGTTCTAGGTAGCAAAAACAGAGAATAAAAAACACAAATAATTGGACAATTACAGGTTTGATAAGTACAAAGGAAAGTACTAGCTATTTTGAGAACATAAGTGGGATCTAGCTTGGTTGGTTTGATTCGCTCCAGATACCCTTACCTACTCTTTGATCAGAAAATTAGGCACACAATCAGATGTGTTTATTTAGTGCTCTTTAAAAAAATGTGTGGACTCTTTTTTTCTCCTCGTTTCTTTAGCAGCCCATGTATTTCCAACCAGAGACACCCATATACATGGATGGCGATCGGCTAAAGAAACCAAGCTCTTATGTTGATTTTCCATTAAAATAATAACTATACTAAGAAGTCCAACCTGTTTGTTCATGTCCTCTTTTTTCAATGAGAAAATAAAATTCTGTGAGACATGAGTGTGGATTAGACATTCTGAAATAAGTTAAATGTTATGACTAAGAAAAAAAAATTCCCTAAAATAGAAATTAATGTATTCAATCCCATAAAGGGATGGCTTTCATTAAAGTCACTTTAAAATCTGATCGTGAAAAAATGACTTCTCTTGCCTAGGGTAGAATGCTTCATATTCAATGATAACATGCAATTCAGAGAATTTTTTACTCTGAGATACTTTGCTACCTCAAAGACCAAAATAATCTCCACAAACTCTTTGATGACACTTTAATTTCTTCAGACCAACAAAATGGTGAGTCAATTTTATTGGGAAGCAATTAAACTTAAAATGAATTAACTTAAAATGTAATTCTCCTGTATGAATACTTTACTGCTTAACAGTCATATGTAACTCTTTACTGCCCTCCCTTGATCAATTTTAGAAATGCTGCCTCTTCTGGAGAAAAATTAGCTTCATCATTAAACAAATAAATTTGCTCATTTCCTCCGATGGGCAAATTTAAGTGGCCTCTTTTCTGGGAGGCAATATCTTCTATGTCTTGAATTGCTGTACATTAAATTTTTCCCAAAAGTAATAACAAGGAAAGAAACCACCTCATTTAATTATTATTTCAGAGTCCTGGGATCTGCAGAGTGCTGCTTCCTTTCCTTTCCAGAGTTATTACTCCATCTCATTCAAAAAATAGACGTGGGAACAAATAAATGAGTCAAGTTCACTCCTTGACATAGTTTTACTTCACACAAAAGTTTCTATTGAAACTGTGAGTAGCTAACTGAATCCCATTTGACTGAATACAACTTTATAGGAAAAGCCTTGCCCTACCTCATAGCCTGAATATGAACATTTAAAGGGTGGGGTGGGTGAGTGGGGATCCTATTTAATTTAGAATCATGAAATATTAGAGCTAAAAGTGAATCAGAGTTAAACAAATTCAGTGCTAGCCCTTGAATTAAACTATGAGGAAAATGAGGCCCAGAGACTGAAGTGATGCTCAAAGTCACACATAGCAAAATGGAGCTTGATTCAGCTACCCCTGATTTCCTCTCCTAGGTGGACTCCGCTACAAAACCTCTCATTTCTTCCCTTCAGCTTCAATACCTCTCCAGCAAACATCATCAAAACCTTAATGCTCGTGTGCTGCCCCCTGGTGACAGAAAATTGGTACTACAGATGCAAGACTTGGTCACATACACCCTTCCTTGATTCATTCATTCAACAAATACTGAAGTCTTCTAAATGCCTGCCATTACTCTGGACACTGGAGTTTCAGCAGCAAAAAACAAAATACAATATTCCTTTTCTCATGGAACTTATGCACTAGAGGGGAGAGACAAGACAGTAAACACATCATGTAACACATGAAGGCTATAGGATCAATAAATCAGGAAAATGGGTAGGAGTGTATTGGTGGCAAGTCGCAACTAGTGTGCTCAAGAAAGGCCTCTGTGAACACATGACATCTCAGAAAAGACTTGAAAGAAGTGAGGGGATAAACCACCTTAGAGTCTAGGCAAAAATGGCCTAGGAAGAGGAAATGCAAAGATGCCACTAGGAGAGTCACCTCTTGTACCTGAGAAAGCCAGTGCTCCTTGAGCTGAGTGAAGAACAGAGAGTAGGAGACAGGACAGGTACGTGCAAAGATGGACAAAGAAAGTCCCCTGGGGTGTGCTGGCTCTAGCAAGAGTTTGGCTTTTCTCTGGGTGAGATGGGGAACTGCTGGACTTCTGTGTGTAGAGGTAGGACATGAAGTGTCATACATTTTTATAGGATTACTTTGCTGTGTTGTGAATTTGTTATAGTTGTAGAAGCAGAGAGGCCAGTTAGAATGATGAAGGCAAAATAATGGAGGCAAACACCAGGGAAGTAGCCATGAAGGTAAGATTCTGGACATATTCTTAATTAGAGCCACACGTAGTTGCTGATAGTTTGGCATAAGGTGAGTGCAAAACTGACAAGCCAATGCTGATTACAAATTCAACTTAGAATGGAAAGATGGAACTGCCATTAAATGAGATAAGAAGAGGCTGAACAAGAAGCAGATGTGAGGGAAAATTCAGGAGCTCAGTTCAGGGCATCTTAATTTTTATATTTACCTACATATTTACCACTTATGGTGCTCTGTATTCCCTTATCTAGAGCCAAATTAGCATCTGTCTGGTATAATTGTCCTTCTATCAGAAGAACTTCCTTTACATATTTTTATTTTAGTGCCCATCTGTCTGTGATTAATCCTTTCAACTTTTTTGGGACTGAAACAATCTTTATTTCACTTTCATTTTGAGAGATATTTTAGGTGGGTATAGAATTCTTGGTTGACAGTCTTCCCCTTTCCTCCCAACACACTTAGTTGCTCCATTGTCTTCTGGCTTTCATAGTTCTGACAATTCTGTTGTCATCCCAATATTTGTCCTCTGAATTTATTGTCTGTTTTTCTCCTGGTTGCTCTTAAATCTTTTTTCTTTGTCTCCAGTGTTCAGCAATTTGATTTTGATGTGTGTAGGTTTGGTTTCCTGTATGTTTCTTTTGTTTTGGTACTTTGAGTTCCTTGGATATGTGGGTTGTAGTTTTTATCAAATTTAGACTATTTTTGGCCATTATTTCTTCAAACACCTTTTCTATCACTTCCCCTTTCTGGATCTTCAGTTACATTGTGTTACATTGCTTGAAGTTGCCGCACAGGTCACTGATGCATTGATCTTCTTTCTTTAAATCTTTTTCTCTCTGTACTTCATATTGGGTGTAATTTCACATCAACTTCTTTAAATTCACTGACCTTTTCTTTTGGAAGGTCTACAATCTGTGATTAATCCTTTCTGCACCTTTCATTTCTGATATTGTATTTCTATCTCCACAACTTACATTTGATTCTTTTTATATCTTTCACTTTTTCCTTCATAATGTTCATATTTTCTTGCACTTCCTGAAGTATATGGAGTAGAAACATGACAGTGTTTGAAATGCATTGTTTGCTAGTCTTACCATCTCTGCTAAGTCTGGTTCTGTTGCTACTGACTGACTTTCCTCCTGGTGGTGGGCCTTATATCCTGCCTCCTTGGTGCCTGTTTTTTTATTTGAAGACAAACATTGTGGTATGTGTTGGGTACTACATTTTGTTGTATCCACTGAAACAGTGGTAGGTCTTAGTCTGGCATGCCCTTACGTTACTTAGGCTCATTTTGATCCTTATGAGGTCTGTGTTAAGCTTCGTTAAGGTGAGTCAGAGCACCTTTTAGTCCAGGTCTGATTTATTCCCAAGTATAAAATGATATTCTTCTAAGGATTTTACCAAATGCTCTATGTATTACAAAGTCTTTCTCCTTAGGCTGGTGGAAATACTAAGTACTCCTAATCCTGTGTATCCTTTTCTCTGAAAAGTACTCTTGCCTGTTGCTTTTGAGAGGTTCTTTCTCTATTTCAGGAAGTTTCCTTTTACCTATGCTCCTCTCAGTTCTCAGACAAAGACTTGAATTCCCTCTGTGTAGCTCTCTTCCCTCTGGAATTTGCTTAACAAATTCTAGCTGCCTTGGACTCTCTGAACTCAGATCTCTGTCTTGTAAATTCAGTAAGACACCTGGGCTCTGTTTAGTTCCTTCTCTTTGCTCTGCAGCCTGGGAACTTCAGGTAGTAAGCTGGGGCATATATAGGGATCACCTTGTTCATTTCCATCCTCTCAGGGAACATCATCCACAGTCCCTGTTGTCCTATGTCTAAAAACTATTGTTTTATAAGTTTTGTCTGGTTTACTAGTTGTATAACATTGGGCTGCTGATGGTAGTGGTTAAATTCAATCCTTGTTATTTCCTCTGTGAGGAAGCAAAAGTCCCTAAGGCATTTAAACTTTGAGATGTGTCTGTTGAATATGCAAATGAAGATGTCAAGTAGGCAATTAGATATATGAGTTTGGAATTCAGCAAAGAGACTCATATTGGAGAGTCACATTTAGAATATAAATGTACCACCTATTGCCTTGGATAATTTCTTCCCACCTTTGGCTCCAGCCCTCTTATCAGAACCAAATTTTTCACATTCTATCCTATCAGTCTCTACTAAGGAGGAGAGAGACTAAATAAAATAATATGATGTTTTGTCATTGAATTACTATTTCCAGATATTTATAAGCTGATAAGACCCACCCAGGTTCAACATCTTAGCCAAGCAAAGTATAAGTAGATTGTACCTGAGGTGCCAATTCTTGTCTATTAATAGTAGCCTCCAAAAATGTTAGATACAGAAGGAATCTGAAACCATGCCCAAGCTTGGAGGGAAAGAGTGCCATGATTGATTACTAGTTTCTGTTGTGGGAGCAGGAGGGAGATTAGAGTAACTCCACCATGTGTTTACTTCACCTGTCTTAGTATAAAATAATGAATGGGTATATTTGGGGCAAGTGACACACAAATGACACAACATGGACTATCAACTATTATATTTTCATTGACAAAGATATTATTTTTTTCTGATGAATAACTCAGAAGCATATACCACTAACCCCAAATTAGTCAAGAATACAACTGTGTGTTCCATTTTCTCCAGTACCATGTAGTTGGAAAACAGAACATTTCCTTAAGCAGGTGGTTTCATTTGACATAGTGAAGGGTGGTGCCATCAGGCTAAGGAAGTCTCTTCTCTCTCCTTTCTGTCTTGTAGGGCTCTTCACTAAAACCTCACTGTATAAGGGAAAAGCTAGGAGAACTAATCTCATTCTTGAACAGTAAAGTTAAGATGCACCTGTAACATTGGAGCTATGCCTTCTTTAAAGATATTGAAATATGTTTTCAAGCTTGTTTTGAATAGTGTTTTATAATATAGTAAGCTCACAATAAGTATTTCATGAATACATTAATATGACCTTTTAATTTTCAGGTTGAGTGGATAGGCCTGTTTTTGAAGATTTTCCTTGGAGCAAAATGTTGACACACTGGGTTCACAAAGTATCTGAGGAAAGTTGGGAACACCAGCCACATGAAAGCTACCAACTGGGGCAGATCAGTCCTCTTCAAAATGGCAAATTTAAACTAGTTATCAGAACCCAACATGAGAGGGAGGTTCCATTATTCCTTACAGATCACCTATCACAATTCCTCGTTGGTTGACACAAGCAGAGCTAGTTGCACCAGGGAAGGAATTGTGTTTGCAGTTTAGATTTAGTTCCATTTGACAAGCATTTAATAAGAACTTAATTCTGTGGCAAGGTTTCTCAATGTTAGTATTGCTGACGTTTTGGACTGTCTATCTCTTTGTTGCCTGGCACTGTCCTCTGCACTGTAGGATGTTTGGAAGCATCCTGGGCTTTTACCACCAGATGCCAGCTGAATTGCCCCATCTTCCCTTTCCCCAACTTCAGTCTTGATAATGTTTACAGACATTGCTTAAAATCCCCAGGAGTAAAGCTGTTGCTGCTCAAGAATCATTGCTCTATACTCCTACCTCTCTGTAAATAAACCCTCCTTGAATCATCCTATTGTGAGTATGACATCTGTATCCTGTTGGAATTATAGATGATACACATTGTGTGCAAAGCTAAATGAACATCAAGTTCGTAAGGTACAATGAGAAATAGTGTTTGGTCTTAGAGCATTTGCTTAACTTATAATTTCAAAAAAATCATGTTGACTAGTAGAAGTGCATTTGCAGTGCTAAATTTGGAATTAGACAGAATGCATAGAGAATGACAAAAATATTTAAGACGTGATTATGAGGGCCTAAAGTAAGGTTTCCCTGACATCAAGGGTAGGGAGATTTTTGCTAAACCAACCTAATGGGATTCTTGCTAAAGGCAGGCCAGCATGATCAGGTATCACCTGGGTGATGGGCGAAGGTGAGGAATTTGATCAGATACGGAAGGTGATCACATACTTTGTGTCCTTTGACCTGACATTGTAAATTGTATCTGTCATAGCTATGAAATATGTCAGTACTATAGTTGACAGTAAATTCATGTTTATCAGGCATTTACTTTTCTATTATGAACTGCTGATTAAATTTAATTTTCTTGATTGCCTATTGCTTTTTAAAGTCTTTTCTTATTGTTGGAATTCTTTAAACATTCTGGATGCTTGAACTTGTTGGTTTTGTATTTTGCAGGTAACTTTGACTTTTATTCCATGTGTGGTACCTTTTGATGAGTTGAATTTTTAAGTTTAAATGTGGTCATTTATATGTCTTTTCCTTTATGGTTAATACATTTTGTAATCATTCAATGTTATGAAGATATTCAGTTATAAACTCATAATAGTTTTAAAAATTAAAATAAATAAATAACTTTCCCCCACTGAATGGATGGGGTAAAGCTGGGCAAGGAGATGGATTCCCCCCATCCTTGGGTCTGTCAACACCAGCAACTGATAATTAGATATGTTTACCTCTATAGCCTTATGAATAAAGCTTTTATATATATGTAAAGTATGGGAAATGTATGGGAACACTGAGCTAAATTAATTCATTGACAAAGAGAATGGTAAAGAGGGGTTAGATTTCCAAAATACCAAAGGGGCAAACTTGATTACATTTGGTGGCTGCTTAATGCGGGCTGAGGTAAAGGTGAGGCAAAGATACCCATGTATTTGCTTAGATGCTCTGGGGCTCCAACTCAGTAGGTTCGGGGTGCAGCCTGGGAATTTGTATTTCTAACAAATTTCCAGTTGATGCTGATGCTGCTGGTCCAGGGACCATAGTTTGAGAACCTCTGCTCTTGGTAGTAAATTTAATCATTCAGGACATCCATGCCTGGATAAAAGCAAAAACTGCCTGAGTTACAAATTCGAGGAATTATTTTAGGTTCTGCCTCTACCTCAGCTTGGACTGTCATTCTTAGGAAACTCCATTTTCATCTTTTGGACTTTCTCTTTGTGTCCTCCCTCTCTGCCCAGGCCTTTAAGGTAGGAAATTTGCTTAAAATATAAGCCTGACAATCTTGGTATCTTGATTGAATTATGTTAAAATTTGGATATTCAGCTCTTAAGAATTAGGAACTATTCTAATCAATATCTTTTTCCTTTTGCTTAACTCTTATATTTAGCTTATTCCCATATTGTTTCAAATAAATCATTTGAAAACATATTTGTTTTCCTTATTTGAGTGTAACCTTCAAAAGAGAGGGAAACTATATGCTTTTTGTCAGAGAAGAGACTAATTTATCAGCTTGTAGTAGGGTTTAGGGAGAAGCTGAGATTGGATCCAGCAGAGGTAGTGGTTTTCTCCATCTTGAGAAGTTAGGACTTTAAACAAGATTGTTTCATTATTTGCTGGAAGTACTGTGACTAAGTCTTAGACTAACAGGCAGGACCACATATAAATTTCAGTGAGGGCAGATTCAATGACAAAAGCTTTTGTAATATCCTCCTTTAGAACTATCCATATGGCTACTCCTCTCTATTCTTACAGAAATGTAAATGTGACTGCCTATGAATTTACTATGGAAGAAAAGCTTGATACAATTTAATTTTGAACTTTAAGTTCATAGGAAGTAGGCCTATATTTATTTATTAGATGACCAGCTACCAATATAGTATTATATCTGCCCAATTTGTTGATAGATATACACAGTAACATTCCACGTCCCCCTTTTCTCATACTATGCTTCTCAGGGCCCATAGTTCATGGAAGAAACTATCAAGGGATAATGGGGGTTTAGAAGTCAGTTTATTTCTCCCTCTCTTATCCTTGAAAAAAAGTGTAATTGGTAGTAGAGAAATATGATTAACTCATCATACAAGTTCTAAAAAAACATGAAAATTGACAAACTACTTGAATGAGGAGTAAGGAAAACAACTACCCAATCTATAAATTGCTCAGCCAGGATGAAGTATTACCAGCCACTCTTTAAATATGAAATGTACTAGCAGTGGCTCTATCCATTTATTATAGATTTTTATGCCTCAAGTATATTCATAGTGTATTACAATGCTGAACTTAATTCCTTACATGTTTATATATTTAATATTTCTCTCTCAGAAGATTTGAACATGGCTTAAGGCAAAGTTATATTTCTCCTTAATAACAATAAAATAATAAAGTATTATATATAAAGGAAATTTACTCTGAATTTAAGGCTGAGGTCTGCTGTATTTCATGTTGTAGCAATGATGCTTTTGCTCACCTGCCATTGTGAATTCTTCCAGCATCATTATCTTCTGTCTCAGGACCTTGTGATAAAAAGTCATCTTTTCAAACCTGGCACTTTTAGATCTTGATAATTCAAGATGTTGTACTTTCAAAAAAAGAGATATCCTGAAGAACACCTTAGATATTTGGGAACCCAAATATCTCTAATTATTATGTCTTTGCTTTAATACCAAATGGATAATTTATATGACAACTATAAGGTGGTAGAGCTGTTCCGATTCAAAAGTGCATTAGCAAAGCTATTCTATGCTGTTGGAAGGTAGAATGGTTACACCAGTTTCATCTGGAAGGTAGGGAGTCACGTGAAAAGGGAATGAAGGAGGAGCTGGGAATGTTGTTTCTCCATCTCAGCGTTTGCTTCATGAATGTGTTCATTTTGTGAAAATTCATCCAGCTAAAGACTTAGAATTTGGGTATTTAATGTATGTTAAACTTTCATTAAAAATGTTTTATAAGAGAAAGTACAGTAGATTAGGGTGACTTAGAAAATCAATTCTGCTTTTTTATTGTTAAAATTTTCATGTATAAAATTCCTATGAATAAGCCCATTATTTTTTAGTTTAGAAAATATGCTTAAAACATTTTTGTTTTTGAGGATCATAGGAAGATGGCGGCGTGAGTAGTTCAGAGGAAATCTCCTCCCTAAAACATATATATTTATGAAAATATAATAAATACAACTATTCCTAAAAGAGACACCAGTGGATGCAGTACAACAGCCAGGATACATCTACATCTGCGAGAACACAATATCATACGAAGGGGGTAAGATACAAGCCACGGCCAGGCGGGACCCGAACGCTCCCCCACCCCAGAACCCGGTGGGAAGAAAGGAGTTGGAACAGGGAGGAAGTGAAAGCCCAGGATTGCTAAACAACCAGCTCTAGAAATCCACACCCAGAGCGCAGACACAAGGTGGTGCACAGGGTGCTGGATATTAGAGAAACAGAAAAGCAAAACCTGTGGGTAGGTCCCTGCAACCGGCGCCCTAGAGACAAAAGAAAAGCGAGTGCTTTCAGCAAGTCTTAAAGAGACAGGGACCTCATAGCTGTATGAAGTTGTCCCAGCATACTTAGCCAGCAGCTGGGAATCCCGGGGAACCTTAGGCACCCTAAACCCCAGGGAGGCAGTGCAACTCTGAAGCCCCCTCATGGCACTAAGCAGCCTGCCAGTCATTCCTCCAACTGGCGCGGACCCTGACGCACCATCCCAGTAGCGGGAGAGCGGCAGCACGTGCCGGGAGCAGATCGCGTGCACCAACGGTGCCAGAGGGGACCAGGAGAGGCTTGTGCGAGCTGGCAGTGGTGGTGACTGAAGAGCCTGGGTGTGTTTTGCACACACCAGTGGCAGTGGAGCCAGAGGAGCCGGGTAGAGACCCACGCGGGAGAGACCCGCACACACATACAGCAGAGCCAAAGGGAGCAGGCATGCTCCCAGCAGCCAACCAGAATCCTAGCCCAACACACAGCCACCCAGGCCAGACACAAAGGCCGCTGCTGGCACATAGCTGTCCAGCAGGGGTGCCGCTATCATAGAGGAGCGCACCTGGCATGCCTGGCACTCCCCACAGGGCTCCGAGCTGCTCTGGCGGAGACCCCGCCAACAGCAGCTTAGGGGACTAACACGGTGGCTGCTCCAGGAGTGCGGGTAACCGACATAGGCAGCGGAGAAGGGCAAGGCATCCAGCAAGCAGGAAAGGACTTTCTTCTCCCAGCTGACACACCCCCAACCTGGCTACAGCCACCGCTATCACCAAGAAAAGGCAAAAATATTTAGTCCAGTCCAAGATAGTTCAGACAGCACCTGTGAGAAGATCTGCAGAGACAGACCTAACCAGTCTCCCTGAAAAAGAATTCAAAATAAAAATCATAAACATGCTGACAGAGCTGCAGAGAAATATGCAAGAGCTAAGGGATGACATCTGGAGGAAGATTGCAGAAGTGAAACAATCTCTGGAAGGATTTACAAGCACAACGGACAAGATGCAAGAGGCCATTGATGGAATAGAAACCAGAGAACAGGAACGCATAGAAGCTGATGCAGAGAGAGATAAAAGGATCTCCAGGAATGAAACAATATTAAGAGAGCTGAGTGATCAATCCAAAAGGAATAATATCTGCATTACAGGGGTACCAGAAGAAGAAGAGAGAGAAAAAGGGATAGAAAGTGTCTGAAGAAATAATTGCTGAGAACTTCCCCAAACTGGGGGAGGAAATAGTTGCTTAGACCACAGAGGCACACAGAACTCCCGAGAGACAGGACCCAAAGAGGACAACACCAAGACACATAATAATTAAAATGGCAAAGATCAAGGACAAGGACAGAGTATTAAAGGCAGCTAGAGAGAGAAAAAAGGTCACCTACAAAGGAAACCCATCAGGTTATCATCAGACTTCTCAACAGAAACCCTACAGGCCAGAAGAAAATGGCATGATATATTTAATGCAATGAAACAGAAGAGCCTTGAACCAAGGATACTGTATCCAGCATGATGATCATTTAAATATGAAGGAGGGATTAAACAATTCCCAGACAAGCAAAAGTTGAAGGAATTTGCCTCCCACAAAACACCTCTACAGGGTATCTCTAGATGGGAGCACTCCTAAAAAGAGCACAGAACAAAACACCCAACATATGAAGAATGGAGAAGGAGGAATAAAAAGGGAGAGAAATAATCATCAGACTGTGTTTGTAATAGCTCAATAAACGAGGTAAGTTATACAGTAAGGTAGTAAAGAAGCTAAGCTTGAACCTTTGGTAACCACGAATCTAAAGCCTGCAATGGCAATAAGTACATATCTTTCAATAATCACCCTAAATGTAAATGGACTGAATGCACCAATCAAAAGACACAGAGTAATGGAATGGATAAAAAAGCAAGACCCATCTATATGCTTCTAACAAGAGACTCACCTCAAACCCAAAGACATGCAGAGACTAAAAGCCAAGAGATGGAAAAAGATATTTCATGCAAACAACAGGGAGAAAAAAGCAGGTGTTGCAATACTAGTATCAGACAAAATAGACTTCAAAATAAAGAAAGTAACAAGAGATAAAGAAGGACACTACATAATGATAAAGGGCTCAGTCCAATAAGAGGATATAACCATTATAAATATATATGCACTCAATACAGGAGCATCAATATATGTAAAACAAATACTAACAGAAATAAAGGAGGAAATAGAATGCAATGCATTCATTTTGGGAGACTTTAACAAATCCACTCACTCCAAAGGACAGATCCACCAGACAGAAAATAAGTAAGGACACACAGGCACTGAACAACACACTAGAACAGATGGACCTAATAGGCATCTATAGAACTCTACATCCAAAAGCAAAAGGATACACATTCTTCTCAAGTGCACATGGAACATTCTCCAGAATAGACCACATACTAGGCCACAAAAAGAGCCTCAGTAAATTCCAAAAGATTGAAATCCTACCAACCATCTTTTCAGACCTCAAAGGTATAAAACTAGAAATAAATTGTACAAAGAAAGCAAAAATGCTCACAAACATATGTAGGCTTAACCACATGCTCCTAAATAATCAATGGATCAATGACCAAATTAAAGTGGAGATCCAGCAATATATGGAAACATATGACAACAACAACACAAAGCCCAAACTTCTGTGGGACACAGTAAAAGTAGTCTTAACAGGAAAGTATATAGCAATCCAGGCATATTTAAAGCAGGAAGAACAATCCCAAATGAATAGTTTAATGTCACAATTATCAAAATTGG
This sequence comes from Manis pentadactyla, assembly GCF_030020395.1. NCBI lineage: Eukaryota > Metazoa > Chordata > Mammalia > Pholidota > Manidae > Manis > Manis pentadactyla. The sequence continues at coordinate 66,962,892 of NC_080030.1, read as the reverse complement.
AAAAAGAAGAACAAATGAGGCCTAAGGTCAGCAAACGGAGGGACATAATAAAGATCAGAGAAGAAATAAATAAAATTGAGAAGAATAAAACAATAGAAAAAAATCAATGAAACCAAGAGCAGGTCCTTCGAGAAAGTAAACAAAATAGATAAGCTTCTAGCCAGACTTACTAAGAGAAAAGAGAGTCAACACACATCAACAGAATCAGAAATGAGAAAGGAAAAATCACGACGGACCCCACAGAAATATGAAGAATTATTAGAGAATAGTATGAAAACCTATATGCTAACAAGCTGGAGAACCTAGGAGAAATGGACAACTTCCTAGAAAAATACAACCTTCCAAGACTGACCCAGAAAGAAACAGAAAATCTAAACAGACCAATTACCAGCAATGAAATTGAATCAGTAATCAAAAAACTACCCAAGAACAAAACCTTGGGCCAGATGGATTTACCTCGGAATTTTATCAGACATACAGAGAAGATATAATACCCATTCTCCTTAAAGTTTTCCAAAAAATAGAAGAGGAGGGAATACTCCCAAACTCATTCTATGAAGCCAACATCACCCTAAGACCAAAACCAGGCAAAGACCTCACCAAAAAAGAAAATTACAGAACAATATCCCTGATGAATGTAGATGCAAAAATACTCAACAAAATATTAGCAAACCGAATTCAAAAATGCATCAAGAGGATCATACACCATGACCAAGTGGGATTCATCCCAGGGATGCAAGGGTGGTACAATATTCGAAAATCCATCAACATCATCCACCACATCAACAAAAAGAAGGACAAAAACCACATGAACATCTCCATAGATGCTGAAAAAAGCACTTGACAAAATTCAATATCCATTCATGATAAAAAACTCTCAACATAATAAAGGTCATATATGATAAACCCACAGCTAACATCATACTGAACAGTGAGAGGCTGAAAGCTTTTCCTCTCTGATGGGGAACAAGACAGGGATGCCCACTCTCCCCACTGATATTCAATGTAGTACTGGAGGTCCTAGTCATGACAATCAGACAAAACCAAGAAATACAAGGAATCCAAATTGGTAAAGAAGCCAAACTGTCACTATTTGCAGATGACATGATATTGTACATAAGAAACCCTAAAGACTCCACTGCAAAACTACTAGAACGAATATCGAAATTCAGCAAAGTTGCAGGATACAAAATTAACACACAGAAATCTGTAGCTTTCCTATACACTAACAATGAACTACTAGAAAGAGAAATCAGGAAAACAATTCCATTCACGATAGCATCAAAAAGAATAAAATACCTAGGATAAACCTAACCAATGAAGTGAAAGACCTATACCCTGAAAACTGCAAGACACTCTTAAGAGAAATTAAAGAGGTCACTAACAAATGGAAACCCATCCCATGCTCCTGGCTAGGAAGAATTAATACCATCAAAATGGCCATCCTTCCCAAAGCAATATACAGATTCGATGCAATCCCTATGAAATTACCAACAGCATTCTTCAATGAACTGGAACAAATAGTTCAAAAATTCATATGGAACTGCCAAAGACCCCAAACAGCCAAAGCAATCCTGAGAAGGAAGAATAAAGTGGGGGGGATGTCGCTCCCCAACTTCAAGCTCTACTACAAAGCCACAGTAATCAAGACAATTTGGTACTGGCACAAGAACAGAGCCACAGACCAGTGGAACAGAATAGAGACTCCAGACATTAACCCAAACATATATGGCCAATTAATATACGATAAAGGAGCCATGGACATACAATGGGGAAATGACAATGTCTTCAACAAATGGTGCTGGCAAAACTGGACAGCTACATGTAAGAGAATGAAACTGGATGACTGTCTAACCCCATACACAAAAGTAAATTCGAATTGGATCAAAGACCTGAATGTAAGTCATGAAACCATAAAACTCTTAGAAAAAAACATAGGTAAAAATCTCATGGAAATAAACATGAGTGACTTCTTCATGAACATATCTCCCTGGGCAAGGGAAACAAAGGCATAAATGAACAAGTGGGACTATATCAAGCTGAAAAGTTTCTGTACAGCAAAGGACACCATCAATAGAACAAAAAGGTATCCTACAGTATGGGAGAATATATTCATAAATGACAGATCCGATAAAGGGTTGACATCCAAAGTATATAAAGAGCTCACACACCTCAACAAACAAAAGCAAATAATCCTATTAAAAAATGGGCAGAGGGGCTGAATAGACAGTTCTCTAAAGAAGAATCCAGATTGCCAACAGGCACATGAAAAGATATTCCACATCGCTAATCATCAGAGAAATGCAAATTAAAACCACAATGAGATATCACCTCACACCAGTATGGATCACCATCATCGAAAAGACAAACAACAACAAATGTTGGTGAGGTTGTGGAGAAAGGGGAACCCTCCTACACTGCTGGTGGGAATGTAAATTAGTTCATCCATTGTGGAAAGCAGTATGGAGGTTCCTCAGAATGCTCAAAATAGAAATACCATTTGACCCAGGAATTCCACTTCTAGGAATTTTCCCTAAGAATGCAGCACTCCAGTTTGAAAAAGACAGATGCACCTCTATGTTTATCGCTGCACTATTCACAGTAGCCAAGATATGGAAGCAACCTAAATGTCCATCAGTAGATGAATGGATAAAGAAGACATGGTACATATACACAATGGAATATTAATCAGCCATAAGAAAAAAACAGACCCTACCATTCACAACAACATGGATGGAGCTAGAGGATATTATGCTCAGTGAAATAAGCCAGGTGGAGACAGACAAGTACCAAATGATTTCAATCATATGTGGAGTATAAGAACAAAGGAAAACTGAAGGAACAAAAGAGCAGCAGAATCACAGAACCCAAGAATGGACTAACAGTTACCAAAGGGAAAGGGGGAAAAGGGACTGGGGAGGATGGTGGGAAGGGAGGGATAAGGGTGGGGAAAAAGAAAGGGGGCATTACTATTAGCATGTATAGTGCGTGGTGGGCACAGGGAGGGCTGTGCAACACAGAGAAGACAAGTAGTGATTTTACAGCATCTTACTACGCTGATGGACAGTGACTATGAAGAGGTATGTGGGGGGGACTTGGTGAAGGGGGGAGCCTAGTAAACATAATGCTCTTCATGTAATTGTAGATTAATGATACCAAAATAAAAAAAAACATTTTTGCTTTTGCCAATGACCACCACTCTTTGCACCTGGGCCTCCTCTTCTTCTATCCATTGCTTCTGGGATTATAATGTTTCCCCTTACTGCTGACCTAGGTTTTATTGTGGTATGCCTATTTAGGGAGGCTGGCCATGATTCTTTTTACCTTTATAAAATTTATTGTAATTTGAAGATTCCTCATGAATGATCCTGGAAAGCTGGTGATAATATCCATTCTTCCAGCTTACTTCTGTTGATCAAAATAACATTTTAGGAACAAAACATAACACATATATGTGTGTGTATATATGTATATATAATATTTTTATCCCATAATAAGGCATATAGGCCCTAGCATTTCCATTTAAGAGTTTATCAGATCCTATCCTATAATCTGATAGCTGGCTGATGGCAGCTCACTGTAGAGTTACACAACAGATTGTCTGGGCTGGAGATGGGAAAGCCCAGGGCATGAGGGGTCATTGAGTATTTGGGTGGGGAGGATGCATCATATTTTAACTGAGCACCATAAAACCTGATGATGGTTGTCTGTGACCACACTTTGGCAATCCCTTCACAAGGGAGTTCCTGAAATGCGGGAAAGGGAGAGAGGCAGAGAGGTGAGCCTGTGCACTGGAATTGACTCTAGCTGGTGCTTTGTCAGCACTGATGCATGAGTTGCATCAACAGGTCCTTTCCAACATGCACGACTGGATACTCCAGATGTTCTGGCATGCTGGATGGACAAATGAAACGGTTCAGCCCCTGTTGTTAATAAAACCATCCTATGGTAACATACATCTACCTTCTAGATTCGATTTCTACAAATGAGTGTATCTATTTGCACCGACTGGCATTTAAGCGTTCGTTCACATCACTATGCTTATGATGCTAATATAAACATTTCCACACTTTTCAATGTTAAAATCAAGGAGCCAATGTATATATATGTAAATATTTTGTTAGCATAACATTTCTTTATTTGCCAAGACTGAAATTTCTAAATGTCACAATTAAAGTTCATATTAGGTCTTCCTTTTTTCTCTTCTACAATCTCCATTCTGCAAAATCTGTGGTAAGAATAAATATCTGTAAAAAATTTTTATTAGTTTTCCTCAGAAAGTAATTTATTTCTTAATAATATGACAGAGAATAGTTTCTCTGAAATAAACCCATTGATTACACTTTATTAATTTCTAAAGAGAATAATAAAATGAAACCCAGGGGATAAATAAATCTCCTAGTCTGTTGCTGTATTGTGCAGAGATTGTACTGGGTGTCTCTTTGTGAAGACTACTTCTTGTTTATAATCTACCAATATACTTTGCAAATGAAAAGTAAAGCCCAGAATGTCCTAATTTAACCTATGGAAACAATAGCCCACCTGCTCGGCCAAGGAGAGAGTAATGTCATGGTGAATCTGGACAAATTCCTTGGCATTTTTCTGGTTAAAGTCTGGTTCAAATGAAATGAAGACCAGGAGTTTCTATGTATAAAAAAGAACACAAATGCCTTGGTTATACGAGAAAGATGAAAAAAAAAAACAAGATTAGGAATCAGAATGTTTGAGTCCAGACTCTACCATATCCTAGTTCTGTAACTAAGCTCATTACCAGTCTGAACATTTGCTTTTCCATTTTTAAAATTAGCATAAAACTGCACTACTGAGATAAGACATGTAAATAAAGTAAAAAATCATAAGACCCTTTGGAAGTTATAATTTTGATTAATACAGAGATATCAAGGTCCTAATATGCTTTGTGCCCTTGGACAACCCTATGAAGCTGGCTAGGAGGATGGTGTTAGAGCAATTTGCTATGTGATAAAGCTTCTTTCATTTGAAAAGGGGTGGATTTTGATAAACTACTTTAAAAGATATGTTTGTAACAAGGCTGGGACTATTTCATGTTTCAAAAAGGGGAGGGAAGGAAAGAATGAGGCATTTTTCTGCCCTTACATCTGGCTGTGCATCTTGTTTGCTAATTTGTCCTGATTAGAAAGTAGAGGATGTCTGCCATTCAGTGCTCCAAATGAGAAGAGAAAGTAAAACAATATGGCATTTCTGTTGATCATTTTGGGTATAAGTGAGGAAATCAACTCCCCTACCAGGGAGGAGCAATAGAAAAGAAGAACTTGATTGTGGGTGATAGCAGGTAGTGGTGGTGGTTAGGGTGGGTTCCACTGGTGCTCAGCCTTTAAAAGAGGACAAGGAGAGAGGCTTCACCTTCAGAGGGCTGAGGAACAAGTTTGAGTCATTCTGATTATTACCAAATGTTAATTTGAGTAGAAAATAAAGTGACATTGTTGGAAAACTCTTCAGACTCATACCTATCTGTTGTGTTATGAACCTTTGGTTCCTGATATAGAAATGCACTAATTTAAGACATGGCATCAAGAAAGTGATCTTTCCTGACCTTTGTCACAAATTCCCCAAAATAACATTTCTTGCATGTGACATCTTTTCTCAGTCCCATCTCCCTCTTCCTTACCCTATTTCATATAAGTTGCTAAGTCCTGTACCTTTGTGCATGAATTGCTGCTCACCTACATTCCCCTTTCTGTCACCATGGCTGTGGCTATGAACCTTGACTTCTGTGAACTTGGTGGTGGTTTCCTCTCTCATTCTTGTACTCTTGCTCTTTCTGCATTCTGTTACATCCTAATAATCCTAGCCTAATCTTCCTCAAGCACTTAGAAGAAACCTTTTATAGTCCCCAGTACTGTGAAGTTAGGCATATGCTCCCCAATCCTTCATTAACTCTCCTGTCCATTTCAATCTCAACCTACTTTACTTTAAACAGCCCCCTCTTTTGATACATTTGTCAAACTTGCTGAGGTACTTTCTGTTATCAGATATGTTCTGTGTTCTTCCATTTATTTTAATATCTGCACTGGCCGTGTTTCTCATCTTTCCATCCCTAGGAGCAGGTCAGGTGTAATGTCCTGTCAATACAGCATTTTTAGAGAGAGGAAGGGACCAGGGATCACTGAATATGTGCTTCCAGGGTAAGTAAGAAACAGAAAAATCTCACTGCAGAGAAGAAAATCAGGTACCCTGATGCAGTAAGGCCACAACAGTGACCAATTCTGAGACTCTGACCTGATATCAGTGCTTCCTCATCCCACCCTACATCACAGTAGTCTCCTATCTCTGTCCTATCTTCCATCTAAAATAGGACAATTCACACTTCTTTCTCCTCTTTCCCATTATTATTTAACTTTGTGTTGAAATTATCAGTAAAAATTGACTTTTTTGATAAACAGTTTTATGAATCTTAGCACATGTATAAATTCATATAGTCATACCAAAATCAGAATACCAAAATCCACCTCACTCATAACCTCTGGCAAACTCTGATCTGTTCTTCATTATTATAGTTTTATCATTTATCATTCTGAGAATATCACATAAATGGAATCATATGTATATTACCTTTGATTCTGCCTTTTATACCCAGAATAATGCCTTTGAGATTTATCTAAATTGTTCAACAGTTTGCTCCTTTTTATTGTTGAGTAGTATTCTATGGTATGACATACCACAGTTTATCTAATCACCTGCTGAAGGACATTTAGGTTGTTTCTAGTTTCTGGAGATTATGAATAGAAATGCTATAAACATTTATGTACAGGTTTTTGTGAGAATCTAAATTTTCATTTTTCTAAGGTAAATACTGATGTCTTAGTTTGTCCTGTTATAACAATATACCATTGAACGGGTGGCTAATAAACAATTGAAATCTGTTTCTCCCAGTTTTGGAAGTCCAAGATCAGCATGCCAGCATGGTCAAGATGTGGGATCGACCCTCTCTGGACTCGACTGCTGACTTTTCATCGTGTCCTTCCACAGCAAAGAGAGAACTAGGCAGCTCCCTGGGCTCTCTTTTATAAGGGCACAGATCCCATTCATGATCTAATTACCTCCTAAAGGCACCACCTCCTAACACCATCTCATTGAGGTTGAGGATTTCAGTGTAGGAACTTTGAGGGACACATATAATCCTTAACAAGCCATAAATTGGATTGCTGGGTCATATGGTAAGTATGTGTTTAATTTCCTAAGAAAATGACAGTCTATTTTCTGGAGTGGCTATATCACCTGGCATTCCTACCAGCAAAGTGGGAGAATTCCTCTTCCTCTGCATCCTCACTAGCCTTTGGCATTGTCAGTATTTTTAATTTTACCTATTCTTTTTATGTGCTTATTTGCCATCTGTAAGTGCCTGTTCAAATCTTTTATCCATTTTCTAATTGTGTTCTTTCTAGTCTACTGCTGGGTTTAGAGTTTTATATATTCTGGATATAAATCCTTTGTTGAATATTTTATTCAAAATATTTTCTTCCAGTCTGATGCTTGTCTTTTTCATTTTCTTGGGTGTCTTACCAGTATAAAAGTTTTTTTAGCTTGATGAACTCCAATTTATCAAGATTGTTCTTTCATGGATCTTGTTTATGGTGTCATGTCTAAGAATTCTTTGCCTACCCCCAGGTTATGGATACTTTCCAAGAGATTTATATTCTTATATTTTATACTTAGGAATGATATATTTTGAGATCATTTTTCTGTAAGATGTGAGATTGCTTTTTTTAGTATATGTCTGTGCGATTGTTCTGTCACTATTGGTGAAAAGAGTGTTTCCTTAATCAAATTGATTTTGTCAAAAATCTATTGGCCATATCTGTACAGATCAATTTTGTGTTCTCTGTTCTGTTCCACTGATGTATGTGTCTTCTTCCCTGCTAATACCACACTATCTTGATTATTGTAATTTTACAGTAAGTTTTAAAACCTGATAGAGTGATTTCTCAAAATTCATAAATCTTTTTCAAAATTATTTTGGCTCTTCTAGTTTCTTTGCCTTCTTTATAAATGTTAGTCTTGTCTACACACACCAAAAGGGCTGTCTGAGAATTTTGTTGGATATACATTGTTGGAATACATTAAGTCTATAGATAAACTTGGGAGAATTGCCATCTTTACTATGTTGAGTCTTCAGATTCTTGAACATGAAATGTCACTCCATTTTTTTTTCTTCTCTGATTCATTTTACTAGCATTTTGCAGCTTTCAGATATAGATATGGAAAATATTCTGTTAGATTTACAGGCAGGGGGTATTGTGAATGGTATTGTTTTTAAAGTCAGTTTTCAAACATACATAGCTAGTATATAAACATAACATGGATTTTTTTGGACAAGTATTTAAGTTTTTTGAATACATATTAGGTACTCAGTTTAAAAAAGAATAAAATCCTACTCTCTAGAACATGAGAAGACAACAAATAGAACACAGATATGTGCTTTTATAAAATTGGATTGAATGAGCATAAATAAGACTAACTATGTGACTTTTCAACCACATTTATATTACACAGCTTTAATACTATCTAATCGTTAACACTGACCCATTATTTATTTGAAACTGTAGAGCAAGTAGAGCATGTATACCATTTAAATTATAGTTCAGAGGCTATGAAACAATTTTATTGGTTTTATTTATGTGTGGGGAGAAAAGAACTTTTACTGCATACACTATCATGCTTCAGGGGAGATGATTTAACAGTAAAGTTTTTATATTACAAGAAAGAAATCAAGTTTAACTATTAGTTATTTTAGAAATGCTACTATGTATTAAATAGTATATATTCCTTCTCCAACTCCATTCTAACAGTCTCTAAACTTTATCAAATGAAGTGATAGAAGTTAAAATTTTAACATTTTTGATAGTCAAGTTACGAAAGAAACTAAAGAAAGGAATTCAGATTTAAAGTATCAAATACCTACTGAGTTTGGCGCCTTTCCTTTTTTGCCACAAAGTATCTTCTCTTAGAAATGGGGTTATTTAGTTAACTGTCCTACCTGGTGACCTCCACTACAGTCAAACAGAAAGAGGCTGAGACACCAGAGATGCCTATTTCTGTGTTCTCTGTTCTGTTCCACTGATGTATGTGTCTGAGACTCACTAGCATTGATAGAAAGTGACAGTGAAGAGACATAGGCAGTCCAAGGGACACAGCAGAACACAGCGGCCTGGATAACAAGAACTGGGTGAAAAACCAGACTAAATCTTCTTAGTATCTGAAGGGAGTCACTCTACACATGATAATGGTTGACTTTCAGACTCACCCGGAATCAAGAAAAGGCAAAAGTCAATCTTCTGTTAGACATACCAGGGATATCTGTGTGCTTAGTTTGTACCGTTTGATCACGCCAAGTCTCTTGTTCATTTTAAAACTGTTTTTACACACCTGTTTCATTTTTCCCCAGATGGGCTTATTGGAATCTTAACCAGTATCCCTTCCTCGGTGGGATTTCTCCCTCTTTTATATATACAAATCAGTTTGCTACTAAATGTCACTTGCTTATTTTTCCCTATGTTGTGGTGAACTCGGAAGAATACTTCTTTCTTTCTCTCAGTATAATATAGGGATTATTATAGTGTTTAATAGTTTTTTTTATTTTTATTAAGGTATCATTGATATACAGTCTTACGAAAGTTTCACATGAGCAACATTGTGTTTACTACATTCACCCATATTATCAAGTGCCCCCTACATACCCCATTACAGACACTGTGCATCAGCGTAGTACAATGCTATAGAGTCACTGATTGTCTTTGTGCTATACAGCCTTCCCTCTGCCCTCCCCGCTACATTATGTCTGCTAATCATAATACCTTTTAATACCTTTCTCCCTCCCTTTCTGCTTGCCCTTCCCATCCACTTTCCCTTTGGTAACCACTAGCCCCTTCTTGGAGTCTGTGTGTCTCCTGCTGTTTTGTTCCTTCAATTTTGCTTCATTGTTATATTCCACAAATGAGGGAAATCATTTGGTATTTGTCTTTCTGCACCTGACTTATTTCCCTGAACATAATACCCTCTAACTCCATCCATGTTGTTGCAAATGGTAGGATTTGTTTTCTTCTTATGGCTGAATAACATTCCATTGTGTGTATGTACCACATCTTCTTTATCCATTCATCTACTGATGGACACTTAGGTTCCTTCCATTTCTTGCCTATTGTAAATAGTGCTGCAATAAACATAGGGATGCATATGTTTTTCTGAATCTGAGATCTTGCTTTCCTTGGGTAAATTCCTAGGAGTGGAATTCCTGGCTCAAATGGTATTTCTATTTTTAGTTTTATGTGGAACCTCCAAATCGCTTTATACAATGGTTGAACTAGTTTACATTACCACCAGCAGTGTAGGAGGGTTCCCCTTTCTCTGCATCCTCACCAGCATTTGCTGGCCATCCTAACTGGTGTGAGGTGATATCTCATTGTGGTTTTAATTTGCATTTCCCTGAACATTAGTGATGTGGAGCATTTTTTCATGTGCGTGTTGGCCATCTGAATTTCTTCTTTGGAGAATTATCTGTTCATATCCTCCCCCATTTTTTAATCGGGTTATTTGCTTTTTCGGTGTTGAGGCATGTGAGTTCTTTATATATTTTGGACGTTAACCTCTTGTCAGATATGTCATTTAAAAATATATTCTCTGATACTGTAGGAAGCCTTTTTGTTCTACTGATGGTGTCCTTTGCTGTACAGAAGCTTTTTAATTTGATGTAGTCCCATTTGTTCATTTTTAATTTTGTTTCACTTGCTCAAGGAGATGTGTTCAGGAAAATGTTGCTCATGTTTATATTCAAGAGATTTTTGCCTATATTTTCTTCTATGAGTTTTACAATTTTGTGACTTACATTCACTCTTTGATCCATTTTGAATTTACTTTTGTGTATTGCATTGGACAATAATCCAGTTTCATTCTCTTACATGTAGCTGTCCAGTTTTGCCAACACCAGTGATTGAAGAGGCTGTCAATTCCCCATTGTATATCCATGACACCTTTATCACATATTAACTGATCATATATGCTTGGGGTTATACCTGGGCTCTCTATTCTGTTTCATTGATCTATGGGTTTGTTCTTGTGCTAGTATCAAATTGTCTTGATTTCTGTGGCTTTTTAGTAGAGCTTGAAGTCAGGGAGGGTAACCCATTCACTTTATTCTTTCTTCTCAGGACTGCTTTGGCTATTCGGGGTCTTTTGTGGTTCCATATGAATTTTAGAACGATTTGCTTTAGTTCATTGAAGAATGCTGTTGATATTTTCATAGGGATTGCATTGAATCTGTAGATTGTTTAGGCAGGATGGCCATTTTGACAATACTAATTCCTCCTATCCATGAGCTCGGGATGTGTTTCCACTTACTGGTATCTTTTTTAATTTCTCTCATGAGTGCCTTGTAGTTTCCAGGGTATAGATCATTCACTTCCTTGGTTAGGTTTATTCCTAGGTATTTTATTCTTTTTGATGCAATTGTGAATGAAATTGTTTTCCTGATTTCTCTTTCTGCTAGTTCATCATTAGTATATAGGAAGGCAACATATTTCTGTGTATTGATTTTGTATATTGCAACTTTGCTGAATTCAGTTATTAGTTATAGTAGTTTTGGGGTGGATTCTTTAGGGTTTTCTATGTACAATATCATATCATCTGCAAACAGAGACAGTTTAACTTCTTCCTTGCCAATCTGGATGCCTTTTATTTCTTTGTGTTGTCTGATTGCTGTAGCAAGGACCTCCAGAACTATGTTGAATAAAGTGGGGAGAGTGGGCATCTTTGTCTTGTTCCTTATTTTAAAGAAAGCTTTCCACTTCTCACTGTTAAGTATGATGTTGGCTGTGGGCTTGTCATATATGGCCTTTATTATGTTGAGGTACTTGCCCTCTATACCATTCTGTTGAGAGTTTTTATTATGAATGGATGTTGAATTTTGTCAAATGCTTTTTCAGCATCTATTGAATGGTCATGTGAGTTTTCTGCTTCTTTTTGTTGATGTGGTGGATGATATTGATGGATTTTTGAATATTGTAACATCCTTGCATGCCTGGAATAAATCCTACTTGATCATGATGTATAATCTTTTAGTGTATTTTTGAATTTGGTTTGGAATATTTTGTTGAGTATTTTTCATCTATATTCATCAGGGATATTGGTCTGTAATTTTCTTTTTTTGTGGTGTTTTTGCCTGGTTTGGTATTAGAGTGATGCTCACCTCATAGAATGAGTTTGGAAGTATTCCCTCCTCTTCTACTTTTTGGAAAACTTTAAGGAGGATGGGTATTGGGTCTTCATTAAATGTCTGATAAAATTCAGCAGTGAAGCCATCTGGTAAAGGCATTTTGTTCTAGGGTAGTTTTTCCATTACCAATTCAATTTCACTGCTGGTAATCGGTCTGTTCAAATTTTCTGTTTCTTCCTGGGTCAGTCTTGTAAGGTTGTATTATTCTAGAAAGTTGTCCATTTCTTCTGGGTTATCCAGTTTGTTAGCACATACATTTTCATAGTATTCTCACATAGTTCTTTGTATTTCCATGGTGTCTGTCATGATTTTTCCTTTCTCATTTCTGATTCTGTTTATGTGTGTAGACTCTCTTTTTTTCTTGATAAGTCTAGCTAGGGGTTTATCTATTTTGTTTATTTTCTCATATAACCAGCTCTTGGTTTCATTAATTCTTTCTATTCTTTTATTCTTTGCAATGTTATTTATTTCTTCTCTGATCTTTATACATACCTCCTTCTACTGACTTTGGGCCTCATTTGTTCTTCTTTTTCTAGTTTCATTAATTGTTATTTTTGACTGTTCATATGGGATTGTTCTTCTTTCTTAAAATAGGCCTGAATTGCTATATACTTTCCTCTTAGAACTGCCTTTGCTGTGTCCCGCAGAAGTTGGGGCATTGAGCTGTTGGTTTCATTTGTCTCCATTTATTGTTTTATCTCTGTTTTAATTTGATCATTGATCCATTGATTATTTAGGAGCATGTTGTTATGCCTCCATGTGCTTGTGGCTTTTCTGTTTTCTTTGCATAACTTATTTCTAGTTTCATACCTTGTGGTCTGAGAAGTTGGTTGGTACAATTCAATCTTTTTAAGTTTACTGAGGCTCTTTTTATGATCTAGTATGTGATCTATTCTGAAAAGTGTTCCATATGCAAGAATGTGTATCTTATTGCTTTTGGATGGAGTGTTCTGTAGATGTCTGTTAGATACTTCTGTTCTAATATATTGTTCAGTGCCTCTGTCTCCTTACTTATTTTGTGTCTGGTTGTTCTGTCTTTTGGAGTGAGTGCTGTGTTGAAGTCTCCTAAAATGAATGCATTACAGTCTACTTCTACCTTTAATTCTGTTAGTATTTGTTTCACATATGTTGAGTGCATAGATATTTATAATGATTATATCCTTTTGTTGGACTGATCCCTTTATCATTACATAATGTCCTTCTTTGTTTCTTGTTACTTTCTTTATTTTGAAATCTATTTTGCCTGATACATCTACTGCAACACCTACTTTTTTTCTCCCTATTGTTTTCATGAAATATCTTTTACCCATCCCTTCACTTTTAGTCTGTGTATATCTTTGGGTTTGAGGTGAGTTTCTTGTAGGCAGCATATAGATGGGACTTGCTTTCTTATCCATTCTTTAACTCTATGTCTTTTGATATGTGCATTCTGTTTATTAACATTTAGGATGATTATTGATAGATATGTACTTATTGCCATTGCAGTGTTGTATTCATGGTTACCAAAGGTCCAAAGGTAGCTTCTTTACTATCTAACAGTCTAACTTAACTCATTATGCTATTATAAACACAATCTAAAGATTCTTTTTTTTCCCCTCCTCCACTCTATATGTTAGGTGTCATATTCTGTACTCTTTGTGTATCCCTTGACTGACTTTGTGGGTGGCTGATTTAATTTTGCATTTGCTTAGTAATTAATTGGTCTCCTTCCTTTACTGTGGTTTTATTTTCTCTGGTGACAGCTATTTAGCCTTTGGAGCAATTCCATGTAGAGTAGCCCCTTTAAAATACACTGTAGAGATGATTTGTGGAAGGTAAATTCCCTCAATTTTTGCTTATCTGAAAATTGTTTAATCCCTGCTTCAAATTTGAATGATAATCTTGCTGGATAGAGTATTCTTGGTTTGAGGTCCTTCTGTTTCATTGCATTAAATATATGATGCCACTGCCTTATAGCCTATAAGGCTTCTGTTGAGAAGTCTGATGATAGCCTGATGGGTTTTCCTTTGTATGTGATCTTTTTTCTCTCTCTGGCTTCTTTTAATACTCCCTTCTTATCCTTGATCTTTGCCATTTTAATTATTATATGTTTTGGTGTTGTCTTCCTTGGGTCCCTTGTATTGGGAGATGTGTGCACTTCCATGGCCTGAGAGACTATTTCCTTCCCCAGATTGGAGAAGTTTTCAGCCATTATTTCTTCAAGGACACTTTCTATCCCTTTTTCTCTCTCTTCTTTTTCTGGTAACCCTATAATGCAAATATTGTTCCTTTTGGATTGGTCAGAGAGTTGTCTTATTATTCTTTCATTCTGAGAGATCCTTTTTTCCCTCTCTGCCTCAGTTCTTTGTATTCCTGTTCTCTAATTTCTATTCCATTTACCATCTCCTTTACCTCTTCTAGTCTGCTTTTAAATCCATCCATTGTATGTTTCATTTCAGATACTGTATTTTTCAGTTTCTATCTCTTCCTTCCTTGAATTCTTCCCTTAGATCTTGAATATTTTTCTGTAGCTCTGTTAGCATGTTAATGAATTTTATTTTGAAATCTTTATCAGGAAAATTGGTGATTTCATTTTCACTTAGCCCTCTTTCTGGTGTTTGAGGGATTTTAGACTGAGTAAGGTTCTTCTGCCTTTTCCTAATCCTACTGAATAATGTGGAATAATAGCTTTGTGTATAATCCTCTAGTGCCCAGAAGCTCTACTCTGCAGAGCTTCCCAGCACCTGGAGCAATGGCAGGGGTTACAGGTGAGTGGTGCCATTGTCTGCCATGAGGAAAGAGTTCTTTTCTGTTTCTGGCCACAGTGCCTGCCTCCACTGTCAGGGCCAGTGAGCCAAGTGTGCAGGGAGTGGCCTCTGTGATACACCCTTGTAGCTGCTGTAGGCAGGGCTGCCCTCTAGTTGGCCTGGCATAATGGCAGGGGCAGCAGGTTTGTGAGCAGGTGCTGGCCAGGAGGAAGGAACAGCAGGCTGTGTATCACAGTGGTGGCCCTCAGAGCTGTGCTGACAGCCAGGAGGATGGGGTTCCTGAAGCTCCTGAAAGTTCCCAACATTGGCTGAGTGTGCTGGGATGATTTTGTGCACCTGTCCCTTTTCCTGAGCAGAAAGCTTTGTGTAATCCTTGCCCCTTTAGCAGCCTTCTCACTGTTTGGAAGTCTTTCAAAGTACCTGCACTTTCTTTTGTCCCAGAGCATCTGGTTGTGAGAACCTGTTCTCCACAAGCAGCTGGAATCACAATCTCTCTTAGTATTCCACCTATCTTTGCTTTCCAACCCCTCTAATCTCCATATCACCATGCAATGTGCATTTGTGCTCCCAGAGTAGATCTCCACGGCTGGGTATTTAGCAGATTTGGGCTTCTACTCCCTCTCTGATATGTTTCCCTTCCTCCCACTGGTGGGCTGGGGTGGGGGTAGAGCTTGAGTCCTGCCAGATCGTGGCTTTGCTACTTTACCCTTTTTTGTGCCATCTTCTCTTTCCCCAGATGTAGGCTGGTGGTTGCAACCTTATTTCTGACCACTCTTTTAGGCCTAATTGTATTTTCTGTATTTTCATATTATATGTGGTTTGGGGAAGAGATTTCTGTCTCACTTCTCTCGCTGCCATCTTTTTTCCTGACCCTCCAACAATCCTTTTGTTAAGAAATAAGATAACTAGAATTTGTTTGGAAAAAGTTAACATCCAGCTGAAGAGAGACATAAGGCAAGGTCACAAATAAAGGAGCTTCTGTCCTCATGGAGCTTGGGGCCTGGCTTGGTGGTACATCAAGTCTTTAATACTTTTAATCACCATTTTGTTTACTTTCACTCGAGGATATCAGGCAAGTTTCCTAATCTTTTTGACATACCAGTTTTTAATTTTTAAAAAAGGAATACCAATAGCTATTTTGTAGGTATTTTGTATGGATAATGTGTTAGAAGCTCAATAAGTATTAGTTTCTTTTTGGCTTCTCCCTGGAATTATACATTCTTGAAAGTCTTTTGCTAAATATTTGCTTGAACCCTCTACAGGGTCTAGGAGGGAGTAGGGCTTCTATACACCTATGTTTAATTATATTGACAAAACTTAGCACAGGGCAAGACACACCATGCATGCTTAGCTAACTCTTGTCTTACAACTTTTCATTGTTTCTATGATAAATGTTAATATTAAATGATAGTGAGGGTCTTTAGGAAATTACCCATCCTGCAGTATTGACATAAACAAGGCAGATGGAAAAAACAAATTATACCAGGTTCTTTAAGCAGCTGTTTAATAAATTAAAACAAGTCACCATGAACTGGATAGAAGGTTAAGGGTAGAGGAAGCAGGAAAAACAGGAAAGAGAAATCAAGAGAGAAAATTTAATAGCAATTGAAGAATACATGGGGTAAGAGAAGGCTATCACCTTGAAAGTGATAATTTTTTTTCTGGTGGTAGAGGCAAGCAGAGGTGCTTCTCACCCTTAGATCAGAGGAGATGAAGGGTCGTTCTGTTCCACCACTCAACATGGAATTCATTGGGGAGGTCACAGTTCTTTTTATTGCTATCACTGTGTCCTAGGCTGCTGCACAGGCAGAGTTGAGGCATGCCTGTTTGTGCCCTACAAGATAAACAGGAATGACTTTAACACTCAGAAACCTGATACCGGTTCTTTGATAGCCATTTAAATTAACCAGGTTCTTAGTTCAGGCTGCTATCACACAAATCCTATAGACAGAGTGGCTTTAACAACAAACATTTATTTCTTACAGTTCTGGGGGTTGGAAGTAAGTCTAAGAGCAAAGGGCCAGTAGATCTGGTGTCTCATAAAGGTGTATTTACTGATTTGTAAACAGCATGTTTTCATTCTCAGCTGTGTGCTCACATGGCTGAGAGAGAGCACATTCATTGAATGAAGGTACAATTTAATTTTTTTTGTTATCATTAATCTACAATTACATGAAGAACATTATACTTAGTAGCGTCCCCCCTTCACCAAGTCTCCCACACAAACCCCATCAGTCACTGTCCATCAGCATAGTAAGATGTTGTAGAATCACTACTTGTCTTCTCTGTGTTGCAAAGCCCTCCCCATGCCCCGCCCACATTATACATGCTAATCGTAGTACCCCCTTTCTTTTTCCCTGCCCTTATGCCTCCCTACCCTCCCATTCTCCCCAGTCCCTTTGCGTTTGGTAACTGTTAATCCATTCTTGGGTTCTGTGATTCTACTGCTGTTTTGTTCCTTCAGTTTTTCTTTGTTCTTATACTCCACATATGAGTGAAATCATTTGGTGCTTGTCTTTTTCCACCTGGCTTATTTCACTGAGCATAATACCCTCTAGCTCCATCCATGTGGTTGCAAATTGTAGGATTTGTTTTCTTCTTATGGCTGAATAATATTCCATTGTGTATATGTACCACATCTTCTTTATCCATTCGTCTACTGATGGACACTTAGATTGTGTCCATTTCTTGGCTATTGTAAATAGTGCTGTGATAAACATAGGGATACATCTGTCTTTTTCAAACTGGAGTGCTGCATTCTTAGGGTAAATTCCTAGAAGTGGAATTCCTGGGTCAAATGGTATTTCTATTTTGCACTTTTTGAGGAACCTCCATACTGCTTTCCATAGTGGTTGAACTAATTTACATTCTTACTAACAGTGTAGGAGGGTTCCCCTTTATCCACAACCTCTCCAACACTTGTTTTGGATGGTAGCCATCCTTACTGGTGTGAGGTGATATCTCATTGTGGTTTTAATTTGCATTTCTCTGATAACTAGTGATGTGGAGCATCTTTTCATGTGTCTGTTGGCCATCTGAATTTCTTCTTTGGAGAATGGTCTGTTCAGCTCCTCTGCCCATTTTTTAATTGGATTATATGCTTTTTGTTTGTTGAGGTGTATAAGCTCTTTAATATTTTGGATGTTAACCATTTATTGGATCTGTCATTTATGAATATATTCTCCCATACTCTAGGGTACCTTTTTGTTCTATTGGTGATGTCCTTTGCTGTACAGAAGCTTTTCAGCTTGATATAGTCGCACTTGTTCATTTTTGCTTTTCTTTCCCTTGCCCGGAGAGATATGTTCATGAAGAAGTCACTCATGTTTATGTCCAAGAGATTTTTGCCTATGTTTTTTCAAAGAGTTTTATGGTTTCATGACTTACATTCAGGTCTTTGATCCATTTTGAATTTACTTTGGTGTATGGCGTTAGACAGTGATCCAGTTTCATTCTCTTACATGTAACTGTCCAGTTTTGCCAGCACCATCTGTTGAAGAGACTGTCATTTCCCCATTGTATGTCCATGGCTCCTTTAGTGTATATTAGTTGACCGTATATGTTTGGGTTTATGTCTGGAGTCTCTATTCTGTTCCACTGGTCTGTGGCTCTGCTCTTGTGCCAGTACCAAATTGTCTAGATTACTGTGGCTTTGTAGTAGAGCTTAAAGATGGGGAGTGAGATCCCCCCCACTTTATTCTTCCTTCTCAGGGTTACTTTGGCTATTCGGGGTCTTTGGTGTTTCCATATGAATTTTTGAACTATTTGTTCCAGTTCATTGAAGAATGCTGTTGGTAATTTCATAGGGATTGCATCAAATATGTATATTGCTTTGGGCAGGATGGCCATTTTGACGATATTAATTCTTCCTAGCCAAGAGCATGGGATGAGTTTCCATTTGTTAGTGTCCTCTTTAATTTCTCTTAAGAATGTCTTATAGTTTTCAGGGTATAGGTCTTCACTTCTTTGGTTAGGTTTTCCTAAGTATTTTACTCTTTTTGATGCAGTTGTGAATTGAATTGTTTTCCTGATTTCTATTTCTATTTATTCATTGTTAGTGTATAGGAAAGGCACAGATTTCTGTCTGTAAATTTTGTATCCTGCAACTTTGCTGTATTCCGATATCAGTTCTAGTAGTTTTGGAATGGAGTCTTTAGGGTTTTTTATGTACAATATCATGTCATCTTCAAATAGTGACAGTTTGACTTCTTCTTTACCAATCTGGATTCCTTGTATTTTTTTGTTTTGTCTAATTGCAGTGGCTAGGACCTCCAGTACTATGTTAAATAACAGTGGGGAGAGTGTGCATCCCTGTCTTGTTCCTGATCTCAGAGGAAAAGCTTTCAGCTTCTCTCTGTTCAGTATGATGTTAGCTGTGGGTTTATCATATATGGCCTTTATTATGTTGAGATACTTACCCTCTATGCCCATTTTGTTGAGAGTTTTTATCATGAATGGATGTTGAATTTTGTCGAATGCTTTTTCAGCATCTATGGAAATGATCATGTGGTTTTTGTCTTTCTTTTTGTTTATATGGTGGATGATGTTGATGGATTTTCAAATGTTGTGCCATCCTTGCATCCCTGGGATGAATCCCACTTGGTCATAGTGTATGATCCTTTTGATATAATTTTGAATTTGGTTTGCTAAAATTTTGTTGAGTATTTTTGTATCTATGTTCATCAGGGATATTGGTCTGTAATTTTCTTTCTTGGTGGGTCTTTGCCAGGTTTTGTTATTAGGGTGATGTTGAATTCAAAGGATGAGTTTGGGAGTACTCCCTCCTCTTCTATTTTTTAGAAAACTTTAAGGAGAATGGGTATTATATCTTCTATGTATGTCTGATAAAATTCCGAGGTAAATCCATCTGTCCCAGGGGTTTTGTTCTTGGGTAGTTTTTTGATTACTGCTTCAATTTCTTTACTCGGAATTGATTTGTTTTATTTTTGTGTTTCTTCCTTGGTCAGTTTTAGAAGGTTGTATTTTTCTAGAAAGTTGTCCATTTCTTCTAGGTTTTCCATTTTGTTAGTATATAGGTTTTCAGAGTATTCTCTAATAATTCTTTGTATTTCTGTGGGATCTTTCATGATTTTTCCTTTCTCATTTCTGATTCTGTTGATGTGTGTTGACTCTCTTTTTCTCTTAATACGTTTGGCTAGAGGCTTACCTATTTTGTTTATTTTCTCAAAGAACCAGCTCTTGGTTTCAATGATTATTTATGTTGTTTTATTCTTCTCAATTTTATTTACTTCTTCCATGATCTTTGTTACGTCCCTCCTTCTGCTGACTTTAGGCCTCATTTGTTCTTCTTTTTCCTATTTCAATAATTGCAAAGTTAGACTATTCATTTGGGATTGTTCTTCCTGCTTTAAATATGCCTGGATTGCTATATATTTTCCTCTTAAGACTGCTTTCACTGCATCCCACAGAAGCTTGGGCTTTGTGTTGTTGTTGTCATATGTTCCCATATATCGCTTGATCTCTATTTTAATTTGGTCATTGATCCATTGATTATTTAGGAGCATGTTGTTAAGCCTCCATGTGTTTGTGAGCCTTTTTGCTTTCTTTGTACAATTTATTTCTAGTTTTGTACCTTTGTGGTCTGAAAAGTTGGTTGGTAGGATTTCAATCTTTTGGATTTTACTGAGGCTCTTTTTGTGGCCTAGTATGTGGTCTATTCTGGAGAATGTTCCATGTGCACTTGAGAAGAATGTGTATCCTTTTGCTTTTGGATGTAGAGTTCTACAGATGTCTACTAGGTCCATCTGTTCTAGTGTGTTGTTCAGTGCCTCTGTGTCCTTACTTATTTTCTGTGTGGTGGATCTGTCCTTTGGAGTGAGTGGTGTGTTAAAGTCTCCTAAAATGAATGCATTGCATTCTATATCCTCCTTTAGTTCTGTTAGTATTTGTTTCACATATGCTTGTGCTCCTGTGTTGGGTGCATATATATATTATTATGGTTATATCCTCTTGTTGTACTGAGCCCTTTATCATTATGTAACGTCCTTTTTATCTCTTGTTACTTTCTTTGTTTTGAAGTCTATTTTGTCTGATACTAGTACTGCAACACCTTCTTTTTTCTCCCTGTTGTTTGCATGAAATATCTTTTTCCATCTCTTGGCTTTTAGTCTCCGCATGTCTTTGGGTTTGAGGTGAGTCTCTTGTAAGAAGCATATAGATGGGTATTGCTTTTTTATCCAATGTATTACTCTGTGTCTTTTGATTGGTGCATTCAGTCCATTTACATTTAGGGTGATTGTTGAAAGATATGTACTTATTGCCCTTGCAGGCTTTAGTTTTGTGGTTACCAAAGGTTCAAGGTTAGCTTCTTTAGTATCTTACTGTCTAACTTAACTTGTTTATTGAGATATTATAAACACTGTCTGGTGATTCTTTATTTCTCTCCCTTCTTACCTTCTTATTCCTCCTACTCCATTCTTTATATGTTGGTTGTTTTATTCTGTGCTCTTTTGTGTTTCCCTTGACTGCTTTTGTGGGTAGTTGATTTTATTTTTTGCCTTTAGTTAGTATTTGGTTGGTCTGCTTTCTTTGCTGTGATTTTATTTTCTCTGCTGACATCTGTTTAGTCTTAGTTGTGCTCCCATCTAGAGCAGTCTCTCTAAAATACCCTGTAGAGGTGGTTTGTGGGAGGCAAATTCCCTCAACTTTTGCTTGTCTGGGAATTGTTTAATCCCTCCTTCATATTTAAATGATAATTGTACTGGATATAGTATTCTTGGTTCAAGGCCTTTCTGTTTCATTGTGTTAAATATATCATGTCATTCTCTTCTGGCCTGTAAGGTTTATGTTGAGAAGTCTGATGATAGCCTGATGGGATTTTCTTTGTAGGTGACCTTTTTCTTCTCTCTAGCTGCCTTTAAAACTCTGTCCTTGTCCTCGATCTCTGCCATTTTAATTATTATGTATCTTGGTGTTGCTCTCCTTGGGTCCCTTCTGTTGGGAGTTCTGTGTACTTCTGTGGTCTGAGTGACTATTTCCTCCCCCAGTTTGGGAAAGTTTTCAGCATTCCTGGAGATCCTTTTATCTCTCTCTGCATCAGCTTCTCTGTGTTCCTGATCTTTGATTTCTATTCCAGTAATGGCCTCTTGTACCTCATCCAGTCTGCTCTTAAGTCCTTCCAGAAATTATTTCATTTCTATAGTCTCCTTCCGGAGGTCATCCCTTAGCTCTTGCATATTTCTCTGAAGATCCATCAGCATGGTTATCACCTTTATTTTGAACTCTTTTTCAGGGAGTTTTGTTAGGTCTAGCTCATTCTCAGGGGTTTTCTCTGTTAGTCTGGTCTGGATTAAATTCTTCTGCCTTTTCATGGCGATAGAGGTAGTTGCGGGGACCTGGTGCATGTGTCGTCTGGGAGAACGTCCCTTCTTGCTAGTTTGTGGCTTTCCTCTCCTGGAAGAACAGCAATGCCTAGTGGCTTGTGCTGGGCAGCTGCGCGCAAATGGGGTGTCTGAATCTTGCCCCACCACTGTGGAAGAAGCTCTGCCTCGTTGCTGTGGGCATGGCCTCTGCCGCTATGGCAGAGTCGCACCAGAGGGGGCATGGGTGGGAGGCTGTTTATCACTGTGAGGGACCTCTAAGCTGTGCTGCCACCCAGGGGTTTGGGGCACCTGGAGTTCCCTGGGATTCCCAGTTACTGGGGTGGTTGCGCCGTGGCACTTCATCCTGCTATGTGGCCCCTGTCCCTTTAAGATTTTCAAGGACACTCACTTTTCTTTTGTCCCAGGGGCATCGGCTCTGCAGGGGCCTGCTCACAGGTTTTACTGTCCCGTTTCCCTAGTACCCAGCACCCCATGCACTGTGTGTATGTGCTCCAGTGCAGATGGCTTGGGCTGGGTATTTAGCTTTCCTGGGCTCCCTCTCCCTCCCAGCTCTGACTCTTCTACTACCACTGGGAGCTGGGGTGAGTGGCGCTCGGGTCCCTCCGGGCCGCAGCTTGTATCTTACCCCCTTCGCTAAGCACTGGGTTCTCGCAGGTGTGTATGTAGTCTGGCTGTTGTCCTGTGTCTTCTGGTCTGTCTTTTAAGAACAGTTGTATTTGTTGTATTTTCAAAAATATATATAGTTTTGGGAGGAGGTTTCCGCTGCTCTACTCATGCCGCCATCTTGGCCTTGGTGCAAATTAATTTTATCATGAGCTTCAATGCAGAATTACCTGGGTGAGGGCAGGAAAACACTGGTATAGAAAAAATGTGAGAGATAGCAGGCAGGTCAAATGTCACAGACTCTGTAATATTAAATGATACTATTTAAAACTTAATCTTAGTACCTAGACTGAGAAGTATCCTGCAAAGATTCACAGGCTTTGTCCCTAAAACAAGCTATAGTAATGTTATGTTTTACAATATGAGTCTGGTGCCTACTAGGCAATATATTTCCAGAGCTGTTGGAAATATGCATGCCTTCTGTATTTCATTATGTACATGAAGGGATATGAGGAAAGTATCTCAAAAGTACACAATCAATCTTTCTTCCTGGGATTTCTTATGGCCAAAAAGGATGATAATAGTGCTGTCCTTGGCAATGAATATGTGTATAGTCATTTTCTAAATGCACTACAGCATCAGCAAGAGATACTAACAGTCATACCAATGTGTTAACTGCACCTCTCTCCCTGCTTTTTCTCTCTTTCTGCATTACTATTGAGTGTCACAGCTAAGAAATATATAGGACCCTTTTGGTTTGGGGCAGATGCTCTCAGAAGACCACTAACCCTGCTTAGCTGAATGCGTGAGGCTCCAGTGACCAGTTTAAACTGCACAGCTAACAGCTTAATTTGCCCCACACTAGATAAAACAAGACTGTGTGTAAGGAAAAGTGTTCATTGTTCATGCTAAAACATCCAGACATTAAAACATAGCAAAATCATGTAGGCCAGGGACATATCGTATAGAACTATGTTTTAACAGTCACATTTAATTATGTTCACAACAATTTTCCAATTCTAAAGATAGAATTAAAGGCAACTACATAATACAGTACAATGGAAAGAGCTGAGGACTTCAATAATGTTGAAATATGCAGCTTGCGGGCTTAGGGAGAATAGTCCATACATTGAGCTGTACCTATAAATTAGATCAGTACTTGAGAGAAGGAAGAAGTGAGAGCAGTGTCTTCTTTTCACAGCTTTGCTTCATAAAGAAATGGAAAGAAAAATCCAGAGGGACTTCCTGTGCCAACACCACTTACTGGATACTCCATTCTCTTCTCACTGAGGTAGAATGTAATCTCATCACGTACGAACTGAACACACACCCATATCTGTATGTAGGTTTGAATTTGTTCCATCGATTTATCTGCCTAGTTGTCTGCCAATACTACACTGGGTTAACTAACCTTTGTTATTTATTTCAATGTATTTATTTTTTACTTAATAAATACTT
The DNA here is from genome assembly GCF_030020395.1 of Manis pentadactyla. Lineage (NCBI taxonomy): Eukaryota > Metazoa > Chordata > Mammalia > Pholidota > Manidae > Manis > Manis pentadactyla. Next base: position 66,938,494 of record NC_080030.1, on the reverse strand, counting down.
ACAATAACACCATGTGCCAAACATTATGTCGAGTGATTTATAACTATTAAGTAAATCATTTCATCTTCAAATATGCCTATGAAGTGGGTCCCATTATTGAATCCATCTTACAGATTAGGAAATATAAGCACCAAGAGCAGTGACATCAGTTCTAGATCCCACACCCATATCCAGTGCAAATGCCCACACCCCCGGCACAATTTCCAGGAATTCCAAAGGACTTAATTTCTTATGGTAATTTTTGGTCTAAGTCTATGTTTCTTGTGAACTCTTAATTTTAACAGTTTCCTTTCACAGAGCTATTTTCTCCTCTCTGCCATGTGTCTACTAAGAAGAACAACCTTTTCTTTTTTCTTGACGTCCCTAAAGCATTCCTATTCCCTCAAGCCCTTTATGTAATAATCACATTTACAGAAGGTTTTGCCAAGTGGACAGCTATGATTACATCTCAGCATTGAAATGTCCTTCAGTTCACTATCAGGGATATGTCATCGTCTGTTCCTCTAGTTTCCAGTCTTCTGTTTCTTTCTCTCTATATATACATACACAGATAGATAGATGTCTGTTTTCTGTAAAAAAAAAATTTCAAAAAGCATATAAATAGATAAACTTTTTATATGTAATATCTACAATTTATATAGAATATGTTATATAATATAAATATAAATAGTATTTATACACAATATATTTTTGACATATAATATATATATATATTTTTTTTTTGTTTTCTTTTTCCTCTTTCCCTATCCTGTTCCTACACAACAAAACATGCTTACTCTTCTCCCTTTTTTTCTGTATCTTACCCTCCTCAAAGTCATATTTATATAGAAAATTAGCTTTCACATCTAAAGTGTCCTATTCAGGTGGTTGCTAAAATAATAAAATGGCATCTACTCTGGATTGAAACTGCCAACTCAGTGACAGAAACAGCTGTAGCAATTGACCCCTTTCTCATCATCATTAAAATATTTCTTATTAATTTATATTCCTGTTTATTAAACATAAAGTCATTGACTGTTACAACTGTAAGATGTTTTTGATATATAGTTTGAATTCTTTTATAGACCCATAGTTCCCAACTTGGTTGCACATTGGAATCACCTGGAGACTTTAAAAATTACTAATGCCTGTGCACACCCTCGGATATTCGATTAAATTAGTTTGGGTGTTGTTGCTACCAGATTTTTTTTTTTTCAGGAGGTTTTAACACACAGCCAAGCTGAGAATCACTGTTACAGATCCAGAAAAAGAAATCTATACATGGTTAATAGATTAGTTAGGGACAGGGATGGATTTAAATTCATCCTGATATTTAATTCCTTGTTCTATCATTTACTGTGCTATGTTGAATGAATTTCATAATGGTTCTATGGTCACTATGCCTACCACTTGTATTCTGTCTGGGTTCAAAGTTGGAAAGTGCTGGAAGCTGCCATAGTAGAGATCAAGGAGATAGAGATATGTGCACATTCATGGAAACCCTATTGCTTTTTTAGGGATCACTCCTAGAATTCTTAAAATAAGTTTACTAATAAATGTTATTATTTACATAATACCATTTATTTATTATGGTGTTTATTTTTTCCAAATATTAATTTTGTCCAAAATTATTTGGACATTTGGAATATATTTTTGGAATATATTTTTTTAATTTATTATTTATTTAACATGATAAAAGCAAGGGTTCTCTAAGCCAGGTGCACAAAGAGAAGGAAGTAAAGGAAAGGATAATAGTTCTCTGACAAGTCCCTTATGTTAGTTTTCTATGCTGTCTAATGAATTACCAAATTCACTATGGTTTAACACAGCATCCATTTGTTAGCTTACAATTTTGAAGGTCAGAAGTCTGGCATGGCATAGCTGGGTGCTCTGCTCAGGGTATTGCAAGGGAAGATATTGACTAGGTAGAGTTCTCATCTGAAGGCTCTGGGGAAAAAATCATCCTGCCAAACTCATTCTTAACCATTTGCCAAATTCAGTTCCTTTTAGTGATAGGACAGAGATCCCCATTTCCATGCTGGCTGTAAGCCAGCTCTGCTGTTCACTTCTAAATATCATCTGCATTCCTTGGTTCTCTCCATGTTCAAGCCAGTGATCACATGCTGGTCAAATCCTCCTTGTGCTTTCAATCTCTGACTTCTCCTTTTGCCACATGCCAAAGTGCCCTGTTTTTAAATGGCTCATGTGGTTAGATCAAGTTCATCTGATAATCTCCTTATCTTAAGGTTGACTGACTTGGGATCTTAATTACATCCACAAAATCCTTCCACAGCAGTACCTAAATTAATGTTTGATTGAGTGGCTGGAGAAAGTGTGTCTATGCCAGGGCTGGGAACCTGGGGCCATCCTAAAATTCTGTCTACTACATCTTATTCAAGATTTACATTTGGTTTGGGAGCTTTTTATTCCATAGTGCATCCTCAATTCTGAGAAGAGCATTGCAGAATTTTTGAAATTTCAGCATTTCATGATATGCTGAATAAGAAGCAAACCTTCTGAATAAAATAAACTAACCAAATACCCAATCAACTTAATTATTAAAATGTAAGAAGTAATTGACCTTTGTCCCCCACAAACTTTAGAGTAAGGAACTGTTTCCTCTTCGCTAAAACTTTTTTCAAGGAGAAGGGTAGAAAGAGCATTCTAGAGCAGAGGAAACAATACAAAAGAAAGCATAGCAGGTGAAACTGAATGGTGCTTTCCAGAAACTTAAATAATGTTAAACTACGGAGTCATTTGAACAGAGTTACATTTTAGGAATATCAGCCTAAGGCCAGAGGATGGGCTGGTTTGGGGGAAGGTTTGAAAGCAGAAGGTCTGTCAGGAGGTTTCAGAATGGTAAGTGATGAGTGCTGAGGCCGAGGGGAGGGAAGGAACATTAAGGAACAGGAATGGACAGGATTCCCTGACAGATCAGAACTGCAAAGGAAGGAGGGGAGGATTAGGAGAACTCCCATTTTTTTTTTTAGAGGGCATCTCTCATATTTATTGATCAAATGGTTGTTAACAACAATAAAATTCTGTATAGGGGACTCAATGCACAATCATTAATCAACCCCAAGCCTAATTCTCAACAGTCTCCAATCTTCTGAAGCATAACAAACAAGTTCTTACATGGTGAACAAGTTCTTACATAGTGAAAAAGTTCTTACATGGTGAACAGTGCAAGGGCAGTCATATCACAGAAACTTTCAGTTTTGATCACGCATCATGAACTATAAACAATCAAGTCAGATGTGATTATTCATTTGATTTTTATACTTGATTTATATGTGAATCCCACATTTCTCCCTTATTTTTTTAAATAAAATGCTGAAGTGGTAGGTAGATGCAAGATAAAGGCAGAAAACATAATTTAGTGCTGCAAGAGGGCAATGTAGATGATCAGGTGTGTGTCTATAGACTGAGTATTAATCCAAGCTAGACAAGGGCAACAAAACATCCACGGATGCAGAAGATTTCTCTCAAAACAGGGAGGTGAGGTTCTAAACCTCACCTCTGTTGATCCCCAATTTCTCACCTGATGGCCCCCCTGCAACTGTGCCTGTCTTAGGTTGTTCCTCCCTTGAGGAATCTTACCCGTCTCTGGCTAACCAGTCATCTTCCAGGGTCATACAGGGAAATGTAAAGTTGGTAAGTGAGAGAGAAGCAATATTCTTTGAAAAGGTTAGCTTTTACTTCTTTGCAGATTTATGCCCTGTGGCTTCTATGCCCAACATTTGTCTTGAGGTATCTTTACCACTTGGAAGAATTATGATGCTCGGTAATTTTCGATATGAGGCACGAATTCTACTAAAGGGTTCTAATTAGGAAGGAAGAAGAAAAGCTATAGAAATAGCAGATGGAAGAAAACATGGGAAGATTGATTATTTCTTTGACATAACTTCTTGTAGAGTAACATAAACATGTATAGGTTTTAACAAACTACTAATTAAATTGCGTACACACATTAACATAATAGGAATACAGCTACATAACAAAAGCAGACCTACAATTACCAGCCATATCCAGTGAAACCAAGAAAACCAGTTAGGTACACTAGGCATTTGTGAAAACACTTATCAATAATATGATGGATATTGTCTAACTGAATTTGAATAGTTTGAGAAAAATCAGACAAATTAAAACAACACATTCCTGGGAACTGTTCACTTCACATATGTTCTTTCAACAGTAGATAGTCTATAGTCGCACGATTTTGGAGCACTGCAACTTGCACTTCTCCTAATTCTTGGTTGAGTTCCAACAGTATAGATCCAGTCAAATTTGTTGTTTTACTGTATGCACAGGCCAGCTTAGATATCTCCTTCTTCATTCCAATGGCAAGTCCAGGAACTGGTGGGATGAATGCAGCTACAACTGCAACAGCACCAGGATCTTTGTTGAAGTTTTTTGATGATCATCTTCTGGAATGACTCTTCCCGAGGATGTTGATGTTGGAAGTTCTTCTCCATATCGTATCTTAATTTGTTTTCTGGGTAGCCAAATTAGGCTTTGATACTCTGTATAAACACAAACAAACCCTTTGCCCACACTTCAATATGAACTTTATACCATTGTGAAGAACCTACTGGAGACCACCACACAGGAACTGCTTTTTTTTTTTTTTAAGAGAAATAAATATTACCAGAAAAATGTATTTCAATAGCTGATCATCCGACACCCTTTAAAAGATTCAAAATTAAGGATACGTAAAGCCTGCATTACTCATTGATTTGCAGTTAATTTTATCCTATCAGGGAGTAATCCCCCCACCTTTTTTTTGTTATCATTAATCTACAATTATATGAAGAATATTATGTTTACTAGGCTCTCCCCTACACCAAGTCCCCCCCCCCACAAACCCCATTACAGTCACTGTCCATCAGCATAGCAAAATGTTGTAGAATCACTACTTGTCTTCTCTGTGTTGTACAGCCCTCCCCTTTCCCCCACCCCTCACATTATAAATGCTAATCATAAAATCTTCTTTCTTCTTCCCCGACCTTATCCCTCCCTACCCTCCCATTCTCCCCAGTCTCTTTTCCTTTGGTAACTGTTAGTCCCTTCTTGGGTTCTGTGATTCTGCTGCTGTTCTGTTCCTTCAGTTTGTCCTTTGTTCTTATACTCCACAGATGAGTGAAATCATTTGCTATTTGTCTTTTTCCACTTGGCTTATTTCACTGACCATAATACCCTCTAGCTCCATCCATGTTGTTGCAAATGGTAGGATTTGTTTTCTTCTTATGGCTGACTAATATTCCATTGTGTATATGTACCACATCTTCTTTATCCATTCATCTACTGATGGACACTTAGATTGCTTCCATTTCTTGGCTATTGTAAATAGTGCTGCGATAAACATAGGGGTGCATCTGTCTTTTACAAATTGGAGCACTGCATTCTTAGGGTAAATTTCTAAAAGTGGAATTCCTGGGTCAAATGGTAAGTTTATTTTGAGCATTTTGAGGAACCTCCTTACTGCTTTCCACAATGGTTGAACTAATTTACATTCCCACCAGCAGTGTAGGAGGGTTCCCCTTTCTCCACTACCTCACCAGCATTTGTTGTTGTTTGTCTTTTGGATGGTAGCCATCTTTACTGGTGTGAGGTGATATCTCATTGTAGTTTTAATTTGTATTTCTCTGATAACTAGCGATGTGGAGTATCTTTTCATGTGTCTGTTGGCCATCTGAATTTCTTCTTTGGAGAACTGTCTGTTCAGCTCCTCTGCCCATTTTTTAGTTGGATTATTTGCTTTTTATTTGTTGAGGTGTGTGAGCTCTTTATATATTTTGGATGTCAAACCTTTATTGGATCTGTCATTTACAAATATATTCTCCCATACTGTAGGGTACCTTTTTGTTCTATTGATGGTGTCCTTTGCTGTACAGAAGGTTTTCAGCTTGATATAGTCCCACTTGTTCATTTTTGCTTTTGTTTTCCTTGCATGAGGAGATATGTTCCTGAAGAAGTCACTCATGTTTATGTCCAAGAGATTTTTGCCTATGTTTTTTTCAAAGAGTTTTATGGTTTCATGACTTACATTCAGGTCTTTGATCCATTTCAAATTTTCTTTTGTGTATGGGGTTAGACAATTGTCCAGTTTCATTCTCTTACATTTAACTGTCCAGTTTGGCCAGCACCATCTGCTGAAGAGACTGTCATTTCCCCATTGTAGGTCCATGGCTCCTTTATTGAATATTAATTGACCATATATGTTAGGGTTAATGTCTGGAGTCTCTAATCTGTTCCACTGGTCTGTGACTCTGTTCTTGTGCCAGTACCAAATTGTCTTGATTACTGTGGCTTTGTAGTAGAGCTTGAAGTTGGGGAGTGAGATCCCCTCCCCCCACTTTATTCTTCTTTCTCAGGATTGCTTTGGCTATTTCGGGTCTTTGGTGTTTCCATATGAATTTTTGAACTATTTGTTCCAGTCGTTGAAGAATGTTGTTGGTAATTTGATAGGGATTGCATCAAATCTGTATATTGCTTTGGACAGGATGGCCATTTTGACGATATTAATTCTTCCTAGCCACGAGCATGGGATGAGTTTCCATTTGTTAGTGTCCTCTTTAATTTCTCTTAAGAGTGTCTTATAGTTTTCAAGGTATAGGTCTTCTACTTCTTTAGTTAGGTTTATTCCTAGGTATTTTATTCTTTTTGATGCAATTGTGAATGGAATTGTTTTCCTGATTTCTCTTTCTATTCATTCATTGTTAGTGTATAGGAAAGCCACAGATTTCTGTGTGTTAATTTTGTATCCTGCAACTTTGCTGTATTCCGATATCAGTTCTAGTAGTTTTGGAGTGGAGTCTTTAGGGTTTTTTATGTACAATATCATGTCATCTGCAAATAGTGACAGTTTAACTTCTTCTTTACCAATCTGGATTCCTTGTATCTGTTTTGTCTAATTGCGTGGCTAGGACTTCCAGTACCATGTTAAATAACAGTGGGAAGAGTGGGCATCCCTGTCTTGTTCCCGATCTCAGAGGAAAAGCTTTCAGCTTCTCACTGTTCAGTATGATGTTGGCTGTGGGTTTATCATATATGTCCTTTATTATGTTGAGGTACTTGCCCTCTATTCCCATTTTGCTGAGAGTTTTTATCATGAATGGATGTTGAATTTTGTCAAATGCTTTTTCAGCATCTATGGAGATAATCATGTGGTTTTTGTCCTTCTTTTAGTTTATGCAGTGGATGATGTTGATGGATTTTAGAATGTTGTAGCATCCTTGCATCCCTGGGATGAATCCCACTTGGTCATATTGTATGATCCTTTTGATATATTTTTGAATTCGGTTTGCTAATATTTTATTGAGTATTTCTGCATCTGCATTCATCAGGGATATTGGTCTGTAGGTTTCTTTTATGGTGGGGTCTTTGCCTGGTTTTGGTATTAGGGTGATGTTGGCTTCATAGAATGAGTTTGGGAGTATTCCCTCCTCTTCTATTTTTTGGAAAACTTTAAGGAGAATGGGTATTTTGTCTTCTTTGTATGTCTGATAAAATTCCGAGGTAAATCCGTCTGGCCTGGGGGTTTTGTTCTTGGGTAGTTTCTTGATTACTGCTTCAATTTCTTTGCTCGTAATTGGTTTGTTTAACTTTTGTGTTTTTTCCTTGGTCAGTCTTGGAAGGTTGTATTTTTTTAGGAAGTTGTCCATTTCTTCTAGGTTTTCCATATTGTTGGCATATAGGTTTTCATAGTAGTCTTTAATAATTCTTTGTATTTCTGTGGAGTCTGTCGTGATTTTTCCATTCTTGTTTCTGATTCTGTTGATGTGTGTTGATATTCTGTTTCTGTTTATAAGTTTGGCTAGAGGCTTATCTATACTGTTTATTTAGGAGAACTCCCATTTTGTGTCAGGTTATATTTGGCTGTCTCCAGAAAAATTGTAAAGGAGCATCTGATGTCTTGGTAGCTGTTTTGCAGGGGTTGGTAAGTGCTTGGGGATCCTAAGAGGGGGAATCAGTTTGAGCAACCACTTTGAGAGAAAACTTGCCTGCTCTCCTATGATGCTGGAGGGGGCCCTGCATTGCCCGTGTGACAGTAGAAAGGGGGCTTGCTTTGGTATAATGCTTGATTGGAGGGCCACATCTATTTTCAATTACCAACTTCTTTCTCTCTTTTTTCTGTCTTCCCACATCTGTGCACCTCAGCCACTTCCTGTCTTATGCCAAAAGGAATAACACCCAATAAAAAATGATTATTTAGATTGAGAATGTTCATGATTACTGAGCATTTATCCATGAGCATTGATTTATTGGACACTCATCACAGCATTTGGAGGTTTGGTTTGGCAGATGTCTTGCCCATTTGATGGAAAAAGGAACAAAATATCAGATTAAATAATTTGGTACCATATTTGGTAAGTGGCAGAGCTTATCCACCTCCCAAGTCTTCTGATGAACAGTATGGCAGTCTTTTCCCTACATTATATTTTAATGTACTCCTGGATGAGTACATTTAAAGAGCATTGCATTTTATATAAAGATCTAGAGCAGTGGTTCTTGTAACATTTCACTTCTAATCTTGACCCAGTTTTGAAGTCATGGTTAAAAACTCTCAGTTACCTTTGCATGCAGTTTGCTGAGGCTCCACCCCAACTGCTTCCCTTCTCATGCTCTTACACCCCTAGGTTACAATACAGTCATACACAATAATGCGAGAGCCCCAGCTACCTAACTTCCAGGGATGGTCCCTTCTTTCTTGGGCCTAAGGAATTATTCAAAACACCAACCTGCAGGAAGCCCATGAAACCTAGCTAAAGGCCCCCTTCCCCCACAATTCCCACCCTACTTGCCATACATAAACTTTCTCTCACAACTCCAGCTCACTGTTTCCTGTCCCCAGTGCAATACCCTGGGAGGCCCTGCATGGCAGCCTTCTCTCAGTGGAGAAGTAAGTGCAGAAGAGTTTTGCTTTTCATCTGCATCAGTGTGTTTGTGCTGCACCCCATTGACCAAAGAACCTATAATCATACCTAATATCACATAACAGTTCTCTTCCTTGACTGTATATTGGTAACCTGGAGAGCATTTACAAATTGTAGATGCCTGGGTCCTATTTCAGAGATTCCAATTTAATTGTCATAAGGACTTAGAAATTAAAAGTTCTCCAGATGATTCTTCATGCAACCAAGGTAGAAACTCTCCTATCAATGTAGACATTGTAGGTGTGCAGAAGTTCAAAAGTGAACAGAATAGATATCTAGAAGTCCAGTATTTCCAAAACCTCTTAGATTTTACCATGTATTCTTGGTTTGACTCCAACCATGTGTAAAAGCTAGCAATGAAAAAATCTAGGCATAGAAATATTGGGAAAGTATTAAGGAATCAAGAGATCTGGGTCCTCTTCCAACCTGCTTCGATTTACTGACCAGGTCCAGGACCTTGGGTTTGTAACTGGTCCTGTGTATCTGGTGTCCACAGTTGTACAATGTAACTAGAAATTCTCCACATCAGTAACAATTAGAGCTAAAATTAACTGTCAGGTACTTGAAGTGCTATATCTATTTTATCTCATTTTACCCTCATAATAAAGCCATAAAGGAGTTTTTACTGTTACTCTGATTATGCAAATAAGGAAACAGACACAACTATTAGAATGCAGAGTCAAGCTGTGAGATTTTCAGATGCAAATATTGGTCTGTCTCATTTCAAAGCTGATGCTGTTAGCCATTGAATTGTACCTACTGATAACTTTGAAACATATAATACATCATCAGCAAACTAAGAAGTTTATTGTGATTATCAGCTATTAAAGAACATAAATACACACTTGTGTACACTTACATGAAGGCATGCACACACACATAAGTAGACCCAGTAACAGGAAGACCTTACTTACTAGATCCAGTAATATTGCAAATGTATTTATATCATCTGAAAGTTAAGTTTTACATAAACTATAGTATAAGAATTATAAAAGGATTTTGTGTAAGGAGTAGACATGGACTAGAAATTAGGAAACTTGAATCAGATGACCTCTTCCAACTTGCTTCGATTTACTGACCAGGTCCAGGACCTTGGGTTTGTAACTGGTCCTGTGTATCTGGTGTCCACAGTTGTACAATGTGACATTTGCAATGAATGATCTCTGAGACACTTTCTAATTAAGAAGGCAATAATTTTATTTATTTATTTATTATTTGAAGCAATTGTGAAATCTATTTCCTTTTCTCTAGTACTTATTTAATTTATTTTTTGGTTTTTAATTACCACTTTATTTTTGATATCCAATTTTATATCAGACTGTTCAGTAACAGTAAAATAATAATGATAATTTTGATGAAAATGGATAACATTTATGAAACACTAAGTTCTAGGTATATTTATGAATTATATATACATTAAATCATTTAATCCTCATAAGATTCTAAACAAATAGGAACTCTTTTTATCCTCATTTTACAGATGATTAAATTGAGATGTGGTAGAGATGGTAAGACTGAGGTGGTCTGACTCCTGAATTGTTCTTTAAAAGATAAGTTCAATATTTTTTTAGTTGCTATGAATGGAGGGTTTGCATGTTAATTAGTGGACTTTATTTAATGACACATTGAAGAACTGTGGAACCCCAAAATAATAAAACTGCTTTCTACAATTCAAAGTATTTGATTTAACAAAATTCTAGCTTTATGTCACCAGCCCCCAATTTATATGCACACACACCGTATCCTGAAGTTTATTCCTTATTTTATTTATAGACCACAAGACAGATAATCTCTAGAATATTCCTTTATGAGAAAAATATAAATGTCATATTTAGAAAGAATGAAACAATCTGCTTTTATATTAAGGATATTACATATCTTCACTTTTCTCTGCCTCCTGGGAATTTAATTAAAATAATAAAATAGAGAGCACTGCCATAATTTGTCACATAATGATGATAGCAAAACAGAACAGCACAAAGTTAATCCCTTCTTTCCACAGTGTTGCCTTCTGTGCACATTCATCCAGAAACTAATGATGTCAGTCACATCAATAAAGGGCAACAAGCTCACTGCAGAACTTGTGGGATTGGCTGACTGTACAGCAGTGTTTCAAGTCCCAGCTGTAAAGATCTAGGAAACACACAGGAGCACAGGAAGGAGCCTGCACTGTGTACATCAGTTACCATGGTTTCTGGGTCTGAAGGTAGAGCCTCTGTAGCCTGAGAGGCCTCTACATCCATATCCTTCCTGCCAAGGCAAAATACTGAACTGGAGCAATAATCTAGATAATTCTCACACTGTGTGACAAAGGTGGCTCCTCTCATCACTTTCAGGATTTATTTGTCTGGATGATAATTTTTAGCCCTTTCCCACTGTCTTTGATCCTCATGGAATGTATAGATTAGCAGGAGGTAAATAGTGCTGTGCTTTTAGGTGAAAAGAAATTTTTGCAGAAATTTTTGAGAATTTTGTCTTTCTAATAGCACCTATAGGATTATACATATTATGTAAAGTGTACTGATTGTATACTGTGCTTTATATATTATATCACATATGTATATACGTTAGATGTTAAGATGACTGAAAGATACAAAGACAAAAACAACACACTGTAGGTAGTCTCCTACTTACCAATAATACTTTCCCAAAGTTTATATATAAATTAGTTGTTTAGGAACTGGGAGAGCATTTTTCTACAGAAAATAACAATCTGGCTGATTTCTTTTTTCACTTTCATTCTATGAAAACATATTTACTGTTACATGTGCTGAAGTATGTCCCAATTTTTCTGGTTCCTGGAACCAAGAATCTTTTGTTGATATAAGAAGATGGAGTAGAAGAAGCAGAAATATCAGGGATGGGGCTATAGGAAATTCCCAGCTTCCTCGTACTTCCCTGGGCCTGCTCCGCATTCATCAGGCCCCCGGGCGCCTCTGCTCAGGGGTCTCAGCTGTCCTGCATCTCCCTGCAGACACCATACGCTGGTGAGCACTAGACTCTCACAAGCACTCTGTTCCTTAAGTGACCTATGTATTACTCTCTGAATTCTCTTTACTTATCAATTAAAAACAGTTGATCATGTAATTAATAACAAGCACAAACCCACATTTCTCACCTATAAGGAATACACAGATTTCTTTTTTAAATAGATCTTCCTCAGGTTGACTTAATAATTACCACAGTATTGCATTAAAAATTTATAAACATATCACCAGGCATGCATTTATTATACTTATTGCTTTTTAACACAATTATAAATTAAAACCATAAAACATGTATAAATCAAATACAAACAAAACCAGAAGATTCAAATAAAATTAATATTACATAATGAATGATCTTCAGCTGAAACTAAATAATTGATGTTGAGTTTAATAGTAGAAAGATGTTATTGATGTATATTAGCTTGATTCTTTGGATTTTTTAGTATGAGAGACCATTAACTGGATCACTTATATTATTATTCTAATTATTTTTCTTTTTGAAAAATGAACTAATTTTCTTTACCATAAATTATTCTGAAGAGCCAATCCATTTAATAGTATATCTCAAAATAAAGCTCTGAAAAAAAATTTTTTTTGGTTAGTGGTAATCAGCTATTATTAGCTGACGGTATCTGTAATAAAAGAATCTGCAAAGTATATTTGCTTTTATTGGGGATGGGGAAGGGCTGCTATGAGGAAAATTCTTTTGAGTTCAGCAATTCTATACCACTGTGTTTCATGTAATAATTCAGTTCTCTCATCAACTTTTCTCTTCTTAACTAATAGGTAAAAAGTCTGTTCAAATCTCCAATATGGTTGCCTATTTCCCAAATACTTAACAAGTACCTGGGAGACCATTCATGATTTTGCTAACCTCGTTCCATGTGTTACCTCTTTGACCCCAAATCCCAGGTTTCCCTAATTGTATCTACCTTTCCGTTTCTTCTCCATAGAATTTTATTGCCAGTCTTCTGCTGTCATACAAGCTGCAGAAAAGCAGGGATCATTGTCTGCTTTGCTCACTGATGTCTTACAATAAGATAGTACCTAGAACATGTAGATGCTCAATGACTATTTGTCAAACAAATTAATAAATGTAACAAAGTTTATTAGCCAGAACATCTAGAGTTCCCCTACTGCTAAAGATAATTTTTGTTTACTCCTCTTTTACCTTCCCACAAATCTAACAGTTTTCTCTTTACAGTCTCATCTTTGAGATTTTGTGTTTCACAATTAAGCATATGGACAGAAAGAGGACTGGAGGAGCCGGGAAGATGGGAGGAGAACAAAGACAAAAGCCACTTGCTCACTGAATGTGGCAGAGCTTCCTGAATGTCAGCACATTGAAATAGGACGAAGAGTTTTGGAGATCAGGGGTTAGAGAATGGGAGAGATTGTTTTAAGAAGTGTTGCCTTGAATTCCATGGATTCCCTTTAAATTACTTTCAGCTCCTTAAGCTACTGTGGGGAGGGGGGTGGTTCTCTGAAGGATACACTATGTCTCAGTCAGCAGGCCCCTGGGCTCCTGTGCTCAGGGGTCTCAGCTCTCCTGGATCTCCCTCTAGGGAGATCCTCATATTCAGACCACTTGCATATTTGTCCTTTTCTTGGACTAAACTGATTATGGATGCAAATATGCACAAATGTACTCTATTTGGTTATAAACTATTGTAAGTCAGAACTACGTAGGAAGGTGGGTATTTGAGTGACTATTCTAACTTCTAAAAAATCATCAAGGAAATAAAAAATAAGAAACAAATTTTTAGAATATACAAAACTCTAAAAATAGGGTCATTCCTGAAAATGATAGATGCCCTTTAATTTTACCAGAATGATTTTTCAAAGAACACAGAGCAATCATTTGAATGCCTTACCAGCTCAGGGAGAGCTATTTGCATTTCTCAAGGGGCCTCAAGGGACACTACCCCATTCTTCAGAGACCTAACACCAACTTTGCTCTGTTTTTAAGGTAGGCATTTCCAAAGGAGTTTAGCTTCTACACACTCTGAACTCTCTTTAATGACTCCTGCAAAGATCTAATCTTATGCCTTATACCAGCTCCAGATGGTACATGTATACACTCTGGTCAATAGAATATCCACTCAATGAAGCACTTTTCTGAGTACTGTACATGGCTTAGTAAATTCCCTAATCTTAACTTTTTTAAGTTCAAGCCTATTTCCTAGACTCCATTACAAGTAAAATGAGTGATGGTAGGACTAGATTATGATGATGTAATACAACCTCAAGAATTACTATAACAAAAATTGATGACATGCCTTTCAGGATGGCACGCAATAATGGTGGCATCGTTGGCAGAAGCCTCACCATCCCCAAAATCGTTGCTAACTGCATTGCCTCTTCCATCCATCTGTTCTTTTGGTTCCTTCACCCTCTAATTCCCTAGTTGCATTTGGCTTTTCATGTTAACTTTTCCACTTTTGGTCCTTCATATTTTCTTAGAGGCAAACTTGCTAATACCCAAGTATTAATGTACATCATTCAGGCCCCTGGAAGTACACATATTATTGCCAGATAATTGGTGATTTAATATATATATATATATTTTTTGAAGAACATTATGTTTACTAGGCTCCCCCCTTCACCAAGTCCCCCCCACATTCCCCTTCACAGTCACTGTCCATCAGCGTAGTAAGATGCTGTAAAATCATTACTTGTCTTCTCTGTGTTGTACAGCCCTCCCCATGGCCCCCCCACACACTATACATGCTAATAGTAATGCCCCCTTTCTTTTTCCCCACCCTTATCCCTCCCTTCCCACCATCCTCCCCAGTCCCTTTCCCTTTGGTAACTGTTAGTCCATTCTTGGGTTCTGTGATTCTGCTGCTCTTTTGTTCCTTCAGTTTTCCTTTCTTCTTATTCTCCACATATGAATGAAATCATTTGGTACTTCTCTTTCTCTGCCTGGCTTATTTCACTGAGCATAATACCCTCTAGCTCCATCCATGTTGTTGTGAATGGTAGGATCTGTTTTTTTCTTATGGCTGAGTAATATTCCATTGTGTATATGTATCACATCTTCTTTATCCATTCATCTGCTGATGGACACTTAGATTGCTTCCATATCTTGGCTATTGTAAATAGTGCAGCAATAAACATAGGAGTACATCTGTCTTTTTCAAACTGGAGTGCTGCATTCTTAGGGTAAATTCCTACAAGTGGAATTCCTGGGTCATATGGTATTTCTATTTTGAGCATTCTGAGGAACCTCCGTACTGCTTTCCGCAATGGTTGAACTAATTTACATTCCACCAGCAGTGTAGGAGGGTTCCCCTTTCTCCACAACCTCGCCAACATTTGTTGTTGTTTGTCTTTTTGATGATGGCAATCCTTACTGGTGTGAGGTGATATCTCATTGTGGTTTTGATTTGCATTTCTGTGATGACAAGTGATGTGGAGCATCTTTTCATGTGTCTGTTGGCCATCTGAATTTCTTCTTTAAAGAACTGTCTATTCAGCTCCTCTGCCCTTTTTGTAATTGGATTATTTGCTTTTTGTTTATTGAGGTGTGTGAGCTCTTTATATATTTTGGATGTCAACCCTTTATCAGATCTGTCATTTATGAATATATTCTCCCTACTGTAGGATACCTTTTTGTTCTATTGATGGTGTCCTTTGCTGTACAGAAGCTTTTCAGCTTGATATACTCCCACTTGTTCATTTTTGCTTTTGTTTCCTTTGCCTGGGGATAAATGTTCATGAAAAAGTCACTCATGTTTATGTCCAAGAGATTTTTGCCTATGTTTTTTTCTAAGAGTTTTATGGTTGCATGATTTACATTCAGGTCTTTGATCCATTTCGAATTTACTTTTGTGTGTGGGGTTAGACAGTGATCCAGTTTCATTCTCTTACATGTAGCTGTCCAGTTTTGCCAGCACCATCTGTTGAAGAGACTGTCATTTCCCCATTGTATGTCCATGGCTCCTTTAGTGTATATTAGTTGACCATATATGTTCGGGTTAATGTCTGGAGTCTCTAATCTGTTCCATTGGTCTGTGGCTCTGTTCTTGTGCCAGTACCAAACTGTCTTGATTACTGTGGCTTTGTAGTAGAGCTTAAAGTTGGGGAGCGAGATCCCCCCCAATTTATTCTTCCTTCTCAGGATTGCTTTGGCTATTCGGGGTCTTTGGTGGTTCCATATGAATTTTTGTATTTGTTCCAGTTCATTGAAGAATACTGTTGGTAAATTGACAGGAATTGCATCGAATCTGTATATTGCTTTGGGCAGGATGGCCATTTTGATGATATTAATTCTTCCTAGCCAGGAGCATGAGATGAGTTTCCATTTGTTAGTGTCCTCTTAAGAGTGTCTTAAGACACTGTGTAGTGTCTTAAGAGTGTCTTGTAGTTTCCAGGGTTTAGGTTTTTCACTTTCTTGGTTAGGTTTATTCCTAGGTATTTTATTATTTTTGATGCTATTGTGAATGGAATTATTTTCCTGATTTCTCTTTCTATTGGTTCATTGTTAGTATATAGGAAAGCTACAGATTTCTGTGGGGTAATTTTGTATCCTGCAAATTTGCTGTATTCTGATATCATTTCTAGTAGTTTTGGAATGGAATCTTTAGGGTTTTTTACATACAGGATTATGTCATCTGCAAATAGTGACAGTTTGACTTCTTCTTTACCAATCTGGATTCCTTGTATTTCTTTGTTTTGTCTAATTGCTATGGCTAGGACCTCCAGTACTATGTTGAATAACAGTGGGGAGAGTGGGTATCCCTGTCTTGTTCCCAATCTCAGAGGAAAAGTTTACAGCCTCTCGCTGTTCAATATGATGTTAGGTATGGATTTATCATATATGGCCTTTATTATGTTGAGGTACTTGCCCTCTATGCCCATTTTGTTGAGAGTTTTTATCATGAATGGATGTTGAATTTTTTCGAATGCTTTTTTCAGCGTCTGTGGAGATGATCATGTGGTTTTTGTCCTTCTTTTAGTTTATGCGGTGGATGATGTTGATGGATTTTCTAATGTTGTACCATCCTTGCATCCTTGGGATGAATCCCACTTGGTCATGGTGTATGATCCTCTTGATGTATTTTTGAATTCAGTTTGCTAATATTTTGTTGAGTATTTTTGCATCTACGTTCATCAGGGATATTGGTCTGTATTTTTCTTTTTTGGTGGAGTCTTTGCCTGATTTTGGTATAAGGGTGATGTTGGCTTCATTGAATGAGTTTGGGAGTATTCCCTCCTCTTTTATTTTTTGGAAAACTTTAAGGAGAATGGGTATTATGTCTTCTCTGTATGTCTGATAAAATTCCAAGGTAAATCCATCTAGCTCGGGGGTTTTGTTCTTGGGTACTTTTTTGATTACTGATTCAATTTCATTGCTGGTAATTGGTCTGTTTAGATTTTCTGTTTCTTTCTAAGTCAGTCTTGAAAAGTTGTATTTCTCTAGGAAGTTGTCCATTTCTCGTGGGTTTTCCAGCTTGCTAGCATATCGTTTTTCATTGTATTCTCTAATAATTCTTTGTATTTCTCTGGGGTCCATCATAATTTTTCCTTTCTCATTTCTGATTCTGTTGATGTGTGTTGACTCTCTTTTTCTCTTAATAAGTCTGGCTAGAGGCTTATCTATTTTGTTTATTTTCTCGAAGAACCAGCTCTTGGTTTCATTGATTTTTTCTATTGTTTTATTCTTCTCAATTTTATTTATTTCTTCTCTGATCTTTATTAGGTCCCTCTGTCTGCTGACCTTAGACCTCATTTGTTCTTCTTCTTCCAATTTCAATAATTGTGACATTAGACTATTCATTTGGGATTGTTCTTCCTTCTTTAAATATGCCTGGATTGCTATATACTTTCCTCTTAAGATTGCTTTTGCTGCGTCCCACAGAAGTTGGGGCTTCGTGTTGTTGTTGACATTTGTTTCCATATATTGCTGGATCTCCATTTTAATTTGGTCATTGATCCATTGATTATTTAGGAGCATGTGGTTAAGCCTCCAACTGTTTGTGAGCCTTTTTGCTTTCTTAGTACAATTTATTTCTAGTTTTATGCCTTTGTGGTCTGAAAAGTTGGTTGGTAGGATTTCTATCTTTTTGAATTTACTTAGGCTCTTCTTGTGGTCTAGTATGTGGTCTATTTTGGAGAATGTTCCATGTGCACTTGAGAAGAATGTGTATCCTGTTGCTTTTGTATGTAGAATTCTATAGATGTCTATTAGGTCCATCTGTTCTAGTGTGTTGTTCAGTGCCTCTGTGTCCTTTCTTATTTTCTGTCTGGTGGATCTGTCCTTTGGAGTGAGTGGTGTGTTAAAGTCTCCCAAAATGAATGCATTGCTTCTATTTCCTCCTTTAATTCTGTTAGTATTTGTTTCACATATATTGGTGCTCCTGTATTGGGTGCATATATGTTTATAATGGTTATATCCTCTTGTTGGACTGAGCCCTTTATCATTATGTTGTGGCCTGCTTTATCTCTTGTTACTTTCTTTATTTTGAAGTCTATTTTGTCTGATACTAGTATTGCAACACCTGCTTTTTTCTCCCTGTTGTTTGCATGAATTATCTTTTTCCATCCCTTTACTTTTAATCTGTGCATGTTTTTGGGTTTGAGCTGAGTCTCTTGTAAGTGACATATAGATGGGTCTTGCTTTTCTATCCATTCTATTACTCTGTGTCTTTTGATTGGTGCATTCAGTCCATTTACATTTAGGGTGATTATTGCAAGATATGTACTTATTGCCATTGCAGGCTTTAGATTCATTGTTACCAAAGGTTCAAGGTTAGCTTCTTTACTACGTTACTGTCTAACTTGCTTATTGAGTTATTATAAACACAGTCTGATGATTCTTTATTTCTCTCCCTTATTATTTGTCCTCCTCCCTTCTTCAAATGTTGGCTGTTTTGTTCTGTGCTCTTCTTAAGAGTGCTCCCATCTAGAGCAGTCCCTCTAAGATACCCTGTAGAGGTGTTTTGTGGGAGGCAAATTCCCTCAACTTTTGCTTGTATGGGAATTGTTTAATCCCTCCTTCATATTTAAATGATAATCATGCTGAATACAGTGTCCTTGGTTCAAGGCCCTTCTGTTTCATTGCATTAAATATATCACGCCATTCTCTTCTGGCCTGTAAGGTTTATGTTGAGAAGTCTGATGATAGCCTGATGGGTTTTCCTTTGTAGTTGACCTTTTTTCTCTCTCTGGCTTCCTTTAATACTCTGTCCTTGTCCTTGTCCTTGTCCTTGTCCTTGTGTGCAGCGGGCTCACACAAGCTGCTACTGCTCCCCATTTTAATTATTATGTGTCTTGGTTGTCCTCTTTGGGTCCCTTATCTCGGGAGTTCCGTGTGCTCCTGTAGTCTGAGCAACTATTTCCTCCTCCAGTTTGGGGAAGTTCTCAGCAATTATTTCTTCAGAGACGCTTTCTATCTCTTTTTCTCTCTCTTCTTCCTCTGGTACCCCTATAATGTGGATAGTGTTCCTTTTGGATTGGCCACACAGTTCTCTTAGTATTGTTTCATTCCTGGAGATCCTTTTATCTCTCTCTGCATCAGCTTCTATGTGTTCCTGTTCTCTGATTTCTATTCCATCAACGGCCTATTATATCTTATCCATTCTGCTTGTAAATCCCTCCAGAGATTGTTTCAGTTCAGTAATCTCCCTCTGGACGTCATCCCTTAGCTCTTGCATATTTCTCTGCAGCTCTGTCAGAATGTTTATGATTTTTATTTTGAATTCTTTTTCAGGGAAACTGGTTCGGTCTGTCTCTGCAGATCCTCTCTCAGGTGTTGTCTGAACTATCTTGGACTGGACTAAATATTTTTGCCTTTTCATGGTGATAGCAGTGGCTGTAGGCAGGTTGCGGGTGTGTCAACTGGGAGAAGAAAGTCCTTTCCTGCTTGCTGGACGCCTTGCCCTTCTCCGGTGCCTGTGTCAGTTACCTGCACTTATGGAGCAGCCACCAGGTTAGTTCCCTAAACTGCTGTGGGCAGGGTCTCTGTTAGAACAGCGTGGAGCCCTGAGGGGAGTGGTAGGCATGCCAGGTGCTCTCCTCCGAAATAGCAGCGCCCCTGCCGAGCAGCTGTGTGCCAACAGAGGCCTTTGGGTCTGGCCTGGGCAGCTGTGTGTCAGGCTGGAATTCCAGTCGGCTGCTGGGAGTGCGGCTGCTCCCTCTGGCACTGCTGCAGGTGCCCACAGGCCTCTCCCACATGGACCTCTCCCGGGCTCCCCTGGCGCCAATGCCACCGGCGCGCGTAGGCTGCACCTGGGCTGTTCAGTCACCTCCATGGTGGACTCGCACAAACCGCTACTGCTCCCCTCTGGCGCCACTGGCACACGCGATCTGTTCCCGGTCCCCTCTGGCGCCACCACCCCCGGCGCATGCTACCACTCTCCAACTACTGGGCTGGTATGTCGGGGTCTGCACCCGTTGGAGAAACGACTGGCAGGCTGCTTAGTGCCATGAGGGGCTTCAGAGCTGTGCTGCTGCCCTGGGGTTTAGGGTGCCTAAAGTTCCCCGGGATTCCCAGCTGCTGGCTAAGTGTGCCGGGACTTCGTCCAGCTATGGGGTCCCTGTCTCTTTAAGACTTGCAGAAAGCACTCGCTTTCCTTTTGTCTCAGGGGCGCCAGTTGTGGGGACCTGCCCACAGGTTTTTCTTTTCCGTTTCTCTAATATCCAGCACCCCGTGCACTTTCTGTCTGCGCTCTGGGTGTGGATTTCTAGAGCTGGTTGTTTAGTAGTCCTGGGCTTTCACTTTTCACCAGGTTCTGGGGTAGGGGAGCGTTTGGGTCCCGCCTGGCCACGGCTTGTATCTGACCCCCTTCGTGTGATGCTGAGTTCTTGCAGACGTAGATGTATCCTGGCTGTTGTACTGCATCCACTGGTGTCTCTTTCAGGAATAGTTGTATTTACTGTATTTTCATAAATATATATGTTTTTGGGAGGAGATTTCCACTGAACTACTCATGCTGCCATCTTCCCATGATCCCTGATTTAATATTTTTAACACACATTAGATATATATTCACGATCCTTTTCACTAATGCAAGTCTAATTTTATATGCATGCTCATAGAAAATCTCACACTGAGTAGAAATAACCTTTTCCCTGTTTTATCCTTTTACTTCCATATTAAACATAGACTTTAATTTCATACTTATATTTACTTTACACAAAATAAATAGTAGAACTTTTACCCACCTAAAAGAAGTATTATAAATATGAAATAAGTGTCTGATGCAGGCAAAACATATACCATATGACTGAAATAATCAAATTAAGAGGTTAAAAATTTCTTAAGGATTGCTTGACCCAACCATGTTTTTAGGGATAGAATTTCCTCTACTTAGAACAGTATTTCTGATGGATGGCCTCCCGACCCCTGCATGAATGCTCCTAAAGAATTTTTTTTCTCATAGGACAGTTCATTCCACCCCTAAAGAGCACTGTTTGAAAGTCTTTCTTAGCACAAACCTATATTTATTTCATCATAATTTCTAATGATTAGTTCCTGAAAATTCTGCCCCTAGAGCTACTTGTAATAATTTGAATTTCTTGATCAAATGATCACTCTTTAAATATTTGAAGACAACTCACATTTCTAGATAAAGGAAATACTGTGAAGTGAAACAAGGTTACCTGATATTAATGGGTGGCAAGAAACGGTGGTATGAATTGACAGCCAAAAGAAAGGAAAAGAATAAGAGTCAGAGCAAGAAAGACAGATGACCTAATGCCCTGGAACCAAAGGCAACGGGAGTCCTTAAACTCATAGACTAACACTTGACCTTTAGGACAAGGAGCTGTGTGGAGCTCTGCAGAGCTAATTGCAATGTCTAAGGGAAAGCAAACTCAGTGAGGTGGTTAGTGACTAGAGGACAGTGACCACGGAGAGGCTGAGCTGCAGCTTTGGCAAGGGAAAGCAGATTGCCCAACATGAGGAGGTGTTCCATGATGGCAACGGCTCCCAACATGTAGCAGCGACTATATGATCAGCCAGTGAGATCGGGAAGCGTCTCCCCTCATCTTAAAGCGTGTATGTATGTGGGGTGAGAATGTATCCTCATATGTAAAATAAAGATAATGTACTTATTTTAGGATTATGTTGTCCTATACTGATATTCATGGTTGTCAAATATATGTACATGCATGCATATATATGTACATTTTTATATGTGTATATCTACTAACTGACAGAAGATTGAATAGAATTTTGCTCTTTGCCTGGAGCATGTGGCCAAGCGTATTTTAATGATGTACAACTCTTTGAGTCATGACCGAGCTAGGCAGGCAAGGAGACAGAGCTTAGCACTCTGCATCTATATATGTGACCTTTTCTCACCCTAAAGTCTTCTCATTAAAACCTTTTCTGTTTCCTTCAATTTGGCAGCTAGCAGCTTTATGCCACTTGTCTCTTCTTAGTCCCTGGCAGTGGGCTGAGGTCTGGAGGAAACTGAGCACTGCCATTGTAAGAGAGGGCAGAGGTCCTGGAGGACCTAGGATTACTTAATTTGGGCTTTATTTAGTAATAGGTGGTTCAGGTGTTTGTGGTAGAGTGAATATTGGTCCCTTAGTGATGTCCACATCCTAATCCCTGGAAGCTGCAAATGTTACCTTATGGGGTAAAGGAGACTTTGCAAAGGTGATAGTTAAGAATCTTGACATGGGGATATTTTCCTAGTGGCCCTAAATGTAATCATAAGAGTACTTGTGAAAGGAATACAGAAGATCAGAGTCAGTAGTAGAAAACGTGAGGGAGGCAGCACGAGATCCACATGGTGTGGCCACAAGACAGGGGATGCGGGGAGCCTCTAGAGGGATGCGGGGAGCCTCAAAAGTTGGAAGAAACAAGGAATGGATTCCCTCTTGGAGCCTCCAGGAGAAAAAAAGCCCTTCCAACACCTCGTGTTCAGCCTTGTAAAACTCATTTTGAGTTTCTAACCTCTAAACTACAAGAAAATAAAATTGTGCTAAATCACTAAGTTTATGGTAATTTGGTAGACTAGTAAAAGAAAACTAACACAGTATTTTGCACGTTTTATATTAATTTAAGTTCTTTCTATAAATCTAGTATAAGAGCATTTGTTTCTATATCAGAAATTCCCAGGGTGCTGGGGGAGGAAGCAGTCAACCATGCAAGAGTACATGAAACTGAGTTGTATTGGTCAAGGTCTGTTAGTTGCACAGATCAGAAAACAACTCTGACAGATTTAAGCAGAAAGTGAATTTACTGAGAGGATATTGGGAATATTAGTGACGATCAGAATGAAAAAGAAATAAGAATTAGGGAACCAGAAACTTGAGCATTTCTGATATGCAAAAGATCTGTTGGGCTTTTATTTTTATCCATTTTCTTCCTGAGCTCCATCTTACACACTTGAGTTTTCTGTAGACTTTTTATAAAATTTGAGCTTAGATAATGAGACAATGACAATGTTACAGTGAAATTAAATTACACTTGCACAGTTTTTTTTGTTTTTTGGCTGGCAGGGGGAGAGGTTGTTTCAAGGCGGCCTAGTGAATTTGGTGACTTTAGCCTAATGAATTATAATTGGAGACTATAGTATCTAAGAACATTTATACTAGGATGAGGTATGGATATATATATATATATACCCAAAACTCTGAATAAATATTCTTTTTCCTTTGATTTCATCATAAGTACTCCTTGAGATTCTGGTTTGTAGATATTAACTGTTGAATTACATTGAGGGATAAAATGCCTTTTGATTTTGAGCAATTACATCACAGGACAACATGTCTAATGGTCTTCAGAAAACTGTGGGAAATGAACATTTCACTTGCTCCTCAAACCTCCAACACTCTCACCCTGATCTTTACTCTCAGCTAATGATCCTTTTTTTCATATGTGAAAATAGTAAAACTATCAGAAGAAAACTTAAGCAAACTACCACATACACACACACACACACACATCTTTCTACGTCCTAGCTTCTGTCCTCTTATACTCTGCCTCTTGCCTCATTACCACAGAACTGTCTGTGCTCTAAGGCAAGCCTCCCATCTATGTGCTAAATCCCATTCTCTCCGTCCTAATCAAGATCATCACTCTAGTAATTCTCTCTTCAGCTGAATGTTGGTGGAGAATACTGACATGGAGAACATCATGCTGATTGCTATCACTTAATATTTTTTCTCTTGAAAAGTTATTTGATTATTTAGTAAGGAAGCTGTAATGGCGAATTGTACCACATGATACAGAGTCCATTCATTTTCTCCAGATCTCATTAGTAAGTCCACTGCATCATTCTTTGCCCTTTCTCCTTTCTCCTACATTATTTATCAAAAGAAAAAAAAACAGATTGGGATGGTTCTCATTTCCTTAACTCCCTCCACAACCCTGGTCCACCTTTGAAAATTCAACTTTGGGCACTCAGACTTGTGTGTGTGTGTGTGTGTGTGTGTGTGCATGTATGTGTGCTCACATTTTGGTGGAGGAGAATTGGAGCATAGAGAGGAGATCCCTGAGGTTTCTTTTTCACTTTTTAAAACTTTTCAATTAGGAAATCCAGCATACATGAACAAAAGCATTGTTAAATGGTCTGCTCTTACGACCTAATCACCTCCCAAATCCTCTACTTTCAAATACCATCACACTGGGGGTTAGGATTTCAGCATAGGAATTTGGGGAACACACATTCAGCTCATAGCACCCACTCAGTTTTTTGACAAAGTATACCAAGCACCTACCCACTTTCCTCATTTCTCTTTCTGCAACCCTGGAATAAACCACCATCATCATGCCTCTGGATTGGTGGGTGGAATTACCTCTTGGCCTCATTCTTTCATATCTCTTCTTTATACAACTGAGTGCAGCCAGAGGATCTCATTAGAATGAATTTCTAATCACTCCTTGGTTAAAAATGCTCCAATGGTTGCACTTACTACAGTCTAGAAGGCCCTATTCAGCCTGCTACCCTGTTACTCCTTTGACTTCATCTCCGGCTGCTTCCTCCTTCCTACTGCGCCTCCCATGCTGGCCTCTCTGCTGTCCCACAAGCAGGGCAAGTGTGCTCCCACCTCAGGGTTTGGCAATGGGATGCTTGCTCCTAAGGCAGCTTCATGATCCATCTTCTCAGCTCTTTTGGGTCTTTTCTCACATTCCATCTTTTCAGTGAGATTCTTTCTTGACTCCAAATTTAAAATTGTACCTCCCAATCTTAGTAGTCTCAAATTGTTTTCCTTAAACCCTCCTATAATCTTAATACAAAGCATAGTCTTATACCAATAGCCATGGCTTTTAAAAATAAAATATGCTTGTGTAGTCAATGAACATCTATTGAATGCATACCACATATTGTCTGCTGTGTTAGGCTCTGGATAAACAATGCATAAAATTTAATTCTTGTCTTCTGTCTTCTGGTCTCATGATTTTGGGATCAAACATCAGCAACATATCACTATCATCTCAGAGATGGGAAATTTAGCCTGGGACAATCCAAGTAATAGTTGCCCAAAGTCTCATGGTTATAAATACACAGGCAGGATTCAAACTCAGGTCTGAACCCTCAGAATCTGCATCAAATTATTCTATGCAAATCTTCAGTGGTGGCAAATCTCCATTCCTTTTGTTTGGTGGAGAATTAGGTTCAAAGGGGACTCTTATAAGTAATTTGGACTGAAAAATGGTAAGAAAAATATTACAAGATTGGTATGTATGATGAGCACAAGGTTATTTTACATTATGAATTTTTTTTTGTTTCAGAACTTGTATAAAGGCAATTGCAAAGGAAGTTCCAAAAATATTTTGACTACTGACAGCCTCTCTGGAATGAGTATATATATATGTTGTAATTTTCCAAGGTGGAGGATACTTTGAAGGTTAACTTTCAATTATATGTACAAGTCCTTTGGCATCAAAAGAGATATCTTATTTATTCTACCATTGCTTCTGGAAGGCTTTTAAGATACAGTAACTTACTCTATTATCTATCATTACCACCTTAGCCCAATTAGTTTATCACATTAATTAATGTTACTTAGACAACCCAGAGATAATGAGAGGACAAAGAGTTGTCAAATATTAAGCAAAAGACATTCTGAAACATAATAGGTGCTACTGTAAGTGTGACTTTAACGTGTGTTTGTATAACTGGACTAGAAGAGAAATTAAGCTCTATAGCATCTCAAAACATGTATTTCCTATATTTCTGACTTGGGCTTTTAATACATCTTCTTTAGGTTATTGTGCTTATAACTGAAATAAAATATTCCTTTCCTTTTGTAGCACATAAAATTTATTTATCCTCATCATTTGCATGTCATTCTTAAGGCAATTTTCTGTCCTTTCATATCTTCCCTGATGATCATTTCAAATAAAGTGAAGGTTTCTTCATTCTTGTTCAAAAACATAGTCAATTACCATCTGTTCCTTGAACTGGTCCATGTACAGTGACCACCTACAGTTCTCCATCTGTCAGATGGACATTTATGCATGTCATCTGTGCTGCCAGTTTTAAGACAGTGGCAATAATTTTTATTTTTATTTTGTATCTCATTTCATGTTTGGTGAAATGTAGAATTTTGATTTACAAATAAAATATGAAACTCTAAAATGGTGAATATAGTTTTCTAAATTGACTTTGAAGGACATTTCAAAGGAGGATTTCCAATAATGGTTACAGCATCACTGGCATATGTGTTGAGCCTTTCAAGGTAAATTGTTTGCATGCTTGCTGTTCAGAGAGTTGTGCCTTAAAAAAGTAAATGTCTCTATCTTATTACCATAACTCACACAAGTAAATATCATAATAGTAACTATAGCAAGTAAATTTAAATACTGTTATTTAAGTAACAAAAAACAAGCATTTCCCTTCCCAAATTTTTTGTAGCTTTTATTGTAATGTTAAAATTGTTACTTATATTAAAGAACATATTTAAAAGTTTTACCTCAAAATTTAAGTTAAATGAAGCTAAAGGGTAAAACTCTATAAATCACAGGGCATTTGATTATAATTACTAGGCTTTTAACAATATAATAAAATAACTATTTGTCTTTATAGCTGAAAAAGTTAGGGATTAAAAAAATGATAAAATGTACACCCATTGAAAGAGTTCATGAAATGAAGGACCCTTCAGAGATGGCAGAATAAAAGTCCCAGCCCTTAATCTCCCATAGTAACACAGTTTAATGATATATGGACCAAAGAACTTTGTGAGAAGTCCAGAATTCAGTTAAAAAAGTTGTAGCACTCCAGATGAGCACAAAACTGAGAACAGCCCCACTGAAATGGGTAAGAAGAGCAATCTCACTTTACCTACATCGGCCCTCCCCAGGATGGCACAGCTCAGCACTTAGAGAGCAAGAGAGAGTGGAGCATGCCTCCTGCAACCAAGTCTTTTGGTGCGCTGCCCTGGGGGGCAGTTTCTGTCTTGCCTCTCAAGGAGAACTGGTGGAACTGGCATATTTCAGATGTTTATGTTTGGTTGAGAGCAAAAGAAAAAGAACAAGTAGATTATTATGGCTGGCATGGCTCTATGAAACCGAGAGGAGGGACCGAACCTGATGTGTCTCCCGCACCAGGCCTCCACCATCCTAACCTTTCCAGGGCATTGCCCGAGTGTTTCTGTCTTGCCTCACCTGGAGCACTGACAGAACCTGCATGTTTGGTGGGGGCAACTAAGAATGAAGGGAAAGGGGCAAGTGACTTGTGTATCCAGCAGAGATCTGTAGGACACTGGGAGAAGTTATAAAGCTTGAGGCTTCTCCACAGGAAAGGTGGGAAAGGAGTGCAGTGTGCCCCTGCAGTTTCCCAGCCCAGCACAGTAGTCAGGCACTAGAGGGAGCAAGAGAAGAAGATCAAAAAGCAAATCCCTTCTAATTAGGAATCTACATACACAAGACCAAAAAAATATATATCTATAGAAAAGATACCAGTGGCTCTCAGAATCTGTGGCTAGGCTGATTGATGAAGTTCTTTCCTTATAGAAACCAGTCCATAAAGACTGGGAGGTGACACTTTCTTCAAATGTACAGACACCAGTGCAAACTTATAAGGAATACATGACACAACCAATGCATTTATTTCCCTGAAGAAATAGACATCTATGAATTGCTTGACAAAGAATTCAAAATTGTCTTAAATAAGCTCAGTGAGTTAAAAAGAAATCAGATAGACAACAAATGAATTAAGGAAAATGACACATGAACAAAATTAGAATATCAACAAAGATTAAAACTGTAGAAAGAAGCCATACAGAAATTCTGGAGCTGAAACTACAGTAATTGAAATGAAAAATAAATTAAAGGATTTTATCATTAGACTTGATCATCAGAAGAATTAGTGAACTCAAAGATAGGTCATTTGAAATTATCTAGTCAGAGGAACAAAAAGAAGAAAGACTGAAATATGATGAAGAAATTCTATAGGACTTACAATGCACCATCAAATGAACCAGTATGTGCATTATAGGAGTCTCAGAAGGAAAAAAGAGAGAAAGGAAAAGGAGCACAAAGCTTATTTAAAGAAATAATGGTAGAAAATTTCCCAAATCCGGGGAGGGAAACAGACATCCAGATTCATGTAGCCCAAAAGAATATTAAATCAGATGATTCAAAATAATGTACACTGATACACATTGTAATTGAGTTGTCAAAAGTCAAAGACAAAGAGAATTTTGAAAGCAGTAAGAGAAAAGTGATATGTTTCATAAAAGAGAGACCCCATAAAACTAACAGTGGATTTGCAGAAGAAACCTTGCAGGCTAGAAGAGAGTAGGATGCTATATTCAAAGATCTATAAGAAAAAAAAACAAACTAGCCCACAAGAATACTGTATCTGAGAAAACTGTCAAAAAAAAAGGCAAGAGAAGATTTTTCCAGACAGACAAAAGCTGAGGGAGTTCTTTACTACCAGACATGTCATAAAAGAAGTACTAAAGCGGTTCTTTAAGTTGAAACAGTTAATACTAATCAGCAACATGAATGCATATAAAAGTATAAAACTCATTGATAAATGTAAATATATAGACAAATACAGAATGCTAGAATGCTGTAATACTGTAAATATGGTATATAAATCACTTTTAATCTAGTACAAAAGCTAAGACAGAGGTATTAAGAATGACTATAAAAATTTGTTAATGAACACAATATAAAACATGTAAATGGCAACATCAAAAACAAAGTGTTGTGGGAGAAAAGTGAAAGTGTGCAGGTGTTATATGCAATTAAAGTTAAGTTGTCAGTTTAAAACAGACTATAACTACAAGATGTATTATGCAAGCTTCATGATAATGATGAAAAATTCCTATAGAAGATACACACATAATAAAAGAAAGAAGGACTCCTTCCCAGGCTTGCGTCCTGGCCTTGTGGATTCTGAATACCGTTCTGGCATAGCCGCTGTCCGATCCTGGACTGGTACATCCTCTCTGAGCCTTGGACAATATTATCTCGTCAGTGCTTTTTAAACGCTAAGAATCTTTGTCCATGGACAACAGGACATCTCTGAGCAGAGCTGCTCCAAGCTGAGAGGGTCACTCAGCAGCCTCCTCCTGTGCCCACCAGCCTCCAAGGTGATTCTTCCAGGAGACAGCCTGGTGTCTGGGAAGAAGCTGCTTTGGGAATCAGATACCTCGTGTTGAATTCCTGCCCTGCCTCTTCCTTGTGCCACCCCCAGGCAAACTAACCTCCATGAGCCTCAGTTTCTACATCTATCAAATAGGAATAAAGCAGTTCCGACGTCAATGGCTTGTGGTGTACATACAGAGTGATGTTGCGTAAACAGCACTTGCCTGTGTTGATGCTCTGAGGTTCCCTCCTTGGTGACAGCTTAGAAAGTTGGTAGGGACTGATTACAGGACAAAGATCCCTGGCCAAGTCCTGTTTTCTAGTCTCTCTGCCCCTCTCATCCTGTGTCTGATCTTTCAAGTTCTGAAAAAGGCTCTTCAGGATATATTAACAAGAAATAAAATCTCTGGGAAATCAGCAAAAGCATTGCCTTTGGACCACTCTCTGCCTTGCAGCACATACTGTCAGGCTCGACCCAGGTGTAACAGTGACTTTGTGGTGCCTTGATGCCCCTCTCTGGGCCTCTCCAAGGCCCTGCTGCTGCCCTTCAGGTGTTGTCCAGCCCCTCTTGCTCACTCAAGCCTGGCCTGTGTCACACATCATGCAGCCTGGTTCAGGTTACTGCAACAACTACTCCAACTGCTCCTGGCCCTCAGCTATGTTTCCAAACTCAATCACTTTCTGAGAAATAAGGCTTTTTACTGTAATGATAATAAGAGCAATATTCACCTATTCCAGGAAACTTGGTGTGGGTAAAATTGCAATATTTCCAGAATCTCTCGCCTGGTTTTAGTACATCTGCATATCAATAGGTATTTCCAAGGGGTGGAGAGAATTAGTCCATCTACATATCAATAGGTAATCACAAGGGCATGCAAGGGTTTATCTGGACCTGAGAGGTTGGGTAGAGCTCTCTTCTGCTGCAGCCTGGTCAATAGAGAGACGGGACCACTGCTTGTAAGAAATAAATGGGTTTCTTAACTTCATTTCTCCCTTTGACTGATTTCAGTTTTAGAGGTATTTTGTCCTGGGATTTCCCGTCCAGAGTTACACTTGGAAAATACTAAAGTATATGGGAGCAAATGAAAAATTATCTAGAATCCAAAGAGAACTACTGATGAGGTTTTGATTCATTCCTTTCAGCATTATTTTGTTGATGTATTTTAAAACTTAAAATTTAAAACTTTAAAATCTTAATAAAAAGAAACAGACATGAACATTACAATAACCTCTTTCCTGTTTTATTAGTGGTTCTTGAAAATACATAAAAGTCACTAAATATTCCATAGATACTAATAGTTATTAATGTCTGTTGAGCCCTTGAGATGTGAGGCCCTGGGGTAAATACATAGTCTCAGTTAAATAGTCCACCATTTAATTCATTTTCTATATAAATAATGCTGTGATGAATATCTTTGTACACACATTTCTATCTACCTTTCTGGTGTTGCTTTAGGTCAAGTGAACTTTTTGTAAAGGATCAAATAAGATATATTTTATGTTTAGTATACAGTCTTTGCTGTAACTACTCAACTCTCTGTTGTAATGCAAAAGCAGCCACAAACTATGTAAACAAGTGAGCATGGATGCATTCAATAACATTATTGAAAAAGGGAGAGAAAGAAATGAATCAAAAGGTATTACTAAAGGAAATTAAAAAATCACAAAGGAAGAAAGCAAGAGAAGTAAAGAGTAACAAAACAACTATAGAGCAGACAAAAAGCTAATTAAAAAAATGACAAGAGTAAGTCCTTAAGTACACTAAAAGTAAATGGATTAAACTCCCAAATAAAAGGCACAGAGTGGCTAAAGAGAAAAAAGATCAACTAAATGCTGTCTATAAAAGACTCACTCTAGATTTAAGGACTCATATAGCCTGAGAGGGAAAGGAAGAGATGGAAAATATATTATATCTTTCAGCTTTATTTATTGTCACATTCTACACCTCTCCATCTAGGCTGCTTTAGTCATATAATGGAAAAGTTGTTTCCCACTTGTGTTGGCAAAAATAAAGGGTATTATTAAGCATATCAAACCTTAGTATAAATAGTTCATCAAAAGTTTTGTTCCACAAGTCATTACTCCATTTAGAGTCAAACCAGAGAATTCATACCAAAACCTTCAATGTTAGGGCATAGATTATATAATTAGATAGGAAACTCTGTTAACCTCACCACAGCGGGGGTTGCAATACAAAAGTCATTGGGAGTAAATAGACAAGTCAATGTCATATTGAGAAATGCCTTAAGTCTGCCTGTATTAGGGAATTAAAAGGAAATTCTTTCTGTAATATTTCTTTTAGGCTTAGGATGAAGTTAAAACACTGGGGAATTTCAATTTGGTTTCAGTACCCTTTAAAAATCACTGTTTTTACTAAAAAGCATACATTTCCTTCTGGCCTTATTTTTGAACACTAAGTGAACACTTGTTAGTGCTTCCAGAAAAATGAAACTCAAATGAAAATATTATCTTTTTATTATGAAATCTGGAAAAAAAACTCTTTCTTCTAGGATAGGTAACAACACTGGTATACTTACATATCTTTTTCATTAAATTTCCTGTTTTCTATAATGCTTAAAGTCAAGGTTAAGCTCTCAGTTGGCTATGAAAAAGTAAGTCAACATTCCAGTAGATAAGTCTCTGTCAGTCTTCTGTTTCTAAGTCATTGAAAAAAATCTTGAAGGCATAGTATGCTAAAGAGGGCATTGCCTAAAAGATGACGATTTAACTATATGTTATGTCTATTTGTATAAGAAATGAAGTTGTTGCACCATTTTTTTCAATTTACAATCTTCAACTTAGTGTGGAAAGACTAAGGAGACAAGTGAAAGTGGTTAAAATGGATTAAGGATTTTAAATGTCATCACTAAGAAAACACAGAATATACTATAGTCTGAAACACTATATATAGAAAATACATATATGACTATTAATAATGATTCCCGAGATAACTTAACCAATTTAAAATCTTTTAACTGTTTTTTTCTCTGATTGTCTTTATGTCTCTAAATGATATCTTGATATTGATATGTTTCATATTATCAATCTTATGCCTTATATATATATTTTTTCATTTTATTTTATTTATTTATTTTTTGAAGAACATTATGTTTAGTAGACTCCCCACCTCACCAAGGACCCCCAAAAACCTCATTATAGTCACTGTCCATCAGCATAGCAAGAGTCTGTAAAATCACTACTTGTCTTATTTGTGTTGCACAGCCCTCTCTGTGCCCCCTCCACTCATTATACATGCTAATCGTAATGCCCCCTTTCTTTTTCCCCACCCTTATCCCTCCCTTCCCACCCATCCTTGCCAGTCCCTTTCCCTTTGGTAACTGTTAGTCCATTCTTGGGTTCTGTGATTCTGCTGCTCTTTTGTTCCTTCAGTTTTTCTTTGTTCTTATACTCCACATATGAGTGAAATCATTTGGTGCTTATCTTTCGCCACCTGGCTTATTTCCTTGAGTATAATACCTCTAGCTCTATCCATGTTGTTGTGAATGGTAGGATTTGTTTTCTTCTTATGGCTGACTAATATTCCATTGTGTATATGTACCACATCTTCTTTATCCATTCATCTACTGATGGACACTTAGATTGCTTCCATTTCTTGGCTATTGTAAATAGTGCTACGATAAACATAGAGGTGCATCTGTCTTTTTCAAACTGGAGTGCTGCATTCTTAGGGTAAATTCCTAGGAGTGGAATTCCTGGGTCAAATGGTATTTCTATTTTGAGATTTTTGAGGAACCTCCATAATGCTTTCTACAATGGTTGAAATAATTTACATTCCCACCAGCAGTGTAGAAGGGTTGCCTTTTCTCCACATCCTCGGCAATATTTGTTGTTGTTTGTCTTTTGGATTGTGGCCATCCTTACTGGTGTGAGGTGATATCTCATTGTGGTTTTAATTTGCATTTCTCTGATGACTAGCGATGTGGAGCAACTTTTCATGTGTCTGTTGGCCATCTGAATTTCTTCTTTGGAGAAGTGTCTGTTCAGCTCCTCTGCCCATTTTTTAATTGGATTTTTTACTTTTGTTTACTGAGGTGCATGAGCTCTTTATATATTTTGGATGTCAACGCTTTATCGGATCTGTCATTTATGAATATATTCTCCCATACTGCACGATGCCTTTTTGTTCTATTGAAGGTGTCCTTTGCCGTACAGAAGCTTTTCAACTTGATGTAGTCCCACTTGTTCATTTTTGCTTTTGTTTATCTTGCCCAGGGAGATATGTTCATGAAGAAGTTGCTCATGTTTATGTCCAAGAGATTTTTGCCTATGTTTTTTTCTAAGAATTTTATGGTTTCATGGCTTACATTCAGGTCTTTGATCCATTTCAAATTAACTTTTGTGTATGGGGTTAGATTGTGATCCAGTTTCATTCTTTTACATGTAGCTGTCCAGTTTGCCAGCACCAACTGTTGAAGAGTCTGTCATTTCCCCATTGTATGTCCATGGCTCCTTTATCATATATTAATTGACCATATATGTTTGGGTTAATGTCTGGAGTCTCTATTCTGTTCCATTGGTCTGTGGCTCTGTTCTTGTGCCAGTACCAAATTGTCTTGATTACTGTGGCTTTGTAGTAAACTTGAAGTTAGGGAGTGAGATCTCCCACACTTTATTCTTCCTTCTCAGGGTTGCTTTGGCTATTCGGGGTCTTTGGTGTTTCCATATGAATTTTGGAACTATTTGTTCCAGTTTCTTGAAGAATGGTGTTGGTAATTTGATAGGGATTGCATCAAATCTGTATATTGCTTTGGGCAGGATGGCCATTTTGATGATATTAATTCTTCCTAGCCACGAGCATGGGATGAGTTCCATTTGTTAGTGTCCTCTTTAATTTCTCTTAAGAGTGTTTTATAGTTTTCAGGGTATAGGTCTTTCTCTTCCTCGGTTAGGTTTATTCCTAGGTATTTTATTCTTATTGATGCAATTGTGAATGAAATTGTTTTCCTGACTTCTCTTTCTATTAGTTCATTGTTAGTGTATAGGAAAGCC
The DNA here is from genome assembly GCF_030020395.1 of Manis pentadactyla. Taxonomy (NCBI): domain Eukaryota; kingdom Metazoa; phylum Chordata; class Mammalia; order Pholidota; family Manidae; genus Manis; species Manis pentadactyla. Next base: position 66,904,082 of record NC_080030.1, on the reverse strand, counting down.
ACAGATTTCTCTGTATTAATTTTGTATCCTGCAACTTTGCTGAATTCTGATATTAGTTCTAGTTGTTTTGGAGTGGAGTCTTTAGGGTTTTTACGTACAATATCATGTCATTTGCAAATAGTGACAGTTTGACTTCTTCTTTACCAATCTGGATTCCTTGTATTTCTTTGTTTGGTCTAATTGCCATGGCTAGGACCTCCAGTACTATGTTGAATAAAAGTGGGGAGAGTCGGCATCCCTGTCTTGTTCCTGATCTTAAAGGAAAAGCTTTCAGCTTCTCACAGTTTAGTATGATGTTGGCTGTGGGTTTATCATATATGGCCCTTATTATGTTGATATACTTGCCATCTATGCCCATTTTGTTGAGAGTTTTTATCATGAATGAATGTTGAATTTTGTTGAATGCTTTTTCAGCATCTATGGAGATGATCATGTGGTTTTTGTCCTTCTTTTTGTTGATGTGGTGGACGATGTTGATGGATTTTCAAATGTTTTACCATCCTTGCATCTCTGGGATGAATCCCACTTGGTCATGGTGTATGATCCTCTTGATGTATTTTTGAATTTGGTTTGCTAATATTTTGTTGAGTATTTTTGCATCTACATTCATCAGGGATATTGGTCTGCAATTTTCTTTTTTGGTGGGGTCTTTGCCTGGTTTTGGTATAAGGGTGATGTTTGCTTCATAGAATGAGTTTGGGAATATTCCCTCTTCTTCTACTTTTTGGAAAACTTTAAGGAGAATGGGTGTTATGTCTTCTCTGTATGTCTGATAAAATCCTGAGGTAAATCCATCTGGCCCGGAGGTTTTGTTCCTCGGCAGTTTTTTGATTACTGCTTCAATTTCATTGATGGTAATTGGTCTGTTTAGATTTTCTGTTTCTTCCTGGGTCAGTCTTGGAAGGTTGTATTTTTCTAGGAAGTTGTCCATCTCTTCTAGGTTTTCCAGCTTGTTAGCATATAGGTTTTCGTATTATTCTCTAATAATTCTTTGTATTTCTGTGGAGTCCATTGTAATTTTCCTTTCTCGTTCCTGATTCTGTTGATGTGTGTTGATTCTCTTTTTCTCTTAATAATTCTGGCTAGAGGCTTATCTATTTTATTTGTTTTTTCAAAGAACTGGCTCTTGGTTTCATTGATTTTTTTCTATTGTTTTATTCTTCTCAATTTTATTTATTTCTTCTCTGATCTTCATTATGTCCCTCCTTTTGCTGACCTCAGGCCTCATTTGTTCTTCTTTTTCCAATTTATATAATTGTGACTTTATTCATTTGGGATTGTTCCTCCTTCTTTAAATATGCCTGGATTGCTATATACTTTCCTCTTAAGACTGCTTTTGCTGCATCCCACAGAAATTGTGGCTTTGTGTTATTGTTGTCATTTGTTTCCATATATTACTTGATCTCTATTTTAATTTAGTTGTTGATCCACTGATTATTTAGGAGCATGTTGTTAAGCCTCCATGTGTTTGTGATCCTTTTTTGCTTTCTTTGTACAATTTATTTCTAGTTTTATACCTTTGTGGTCTGAAAAGTTTGTTGGTAGAATTTCAATTGTTTGGAATTTTCTGAGGCTCTTTTTGTGGCCTCCTTTTCTCTTCCTCCTCCATTCTTTATATATTAGATATCATATTCTGTATTCTTTGTCTATCCTCTGATTGACTTCGAGGATAGTTATTTTAATTTTGCATTTTCTTAGTAATTAGCTGTTCTACTTTCATTACTGTGGTTTTATTTCCTCTGGTGACAGCTATTCAGACTTAGGAACACTTCCATCTATAGCAGTCCCTCCAAAATAGACTGTAAAGACGGTTTGTGGGAGGTAAATTCTCTCAGTTTTTGCTCATCTGTAAATTGTTTAGTCCCTCCTTCAAATTTAAATTATAATCTTGCTGGATAAAGTATTCTTGGTTCCAGGCTCTTCTGCTTCATTGCATTAAATACATCATGCCACTCCCTTCTGGCCTGTAAGGTTTTTGCTGAGAAGTCTGCTGTTAGCCTGATGGGCTTTCCTTTGTATGTGATCTTATTTCTGCCTCTGGCTGCTTTCAACAGTCTGTCCTTATCCTTGATCTTTCCCATTTTAATTACTATGTGTCTTGGTGTTGTCTTCCTTGGGTCCCTTGTGCAGGGGGATCTGTGGATCTCCATGGCCTGAGAGACTATCTCCTTCCCGAGATTGGGGAAGTTTTCAGCAACTACCTCCTCAAAGACACTTTCTTTCCCTTTCTCTCTCTTCTTCTTCTTCTGGTATCCCTATAATGCAAATATTGTTCCATTTGGGTTGGTCACACAGTTCTCTCAATATTCTTTCATTCTTAGAGATCCTTTTTTTCTCTCTGTGCCTCAGCTTCTTTGTATTCCTGTTCTCTAGTTTCTATTTCATTTATTGTCTCCTCTACCATATCCAACCTGCTTTTAATACCCTCCATTGTGTTCTTTAACGATTGGGTCTCTGACCTGAATTCATTCCTGAGTTCTTGAATGTCTTTCCGTACCTCCATTAGCATGTTGATGATTTTTAGTTTGAACTCCCTTTCAGGAAGAGTCATGAGGTCCATGTCATTTAAATCTTTCTCTGTCATTGTATTAATAATTTTACTCTGGACCAGGTTTCTTTGGCGTTTCATATTTGTATATGGCACCATCTAGTGTCCAGAAGCTCTACTCTGGTGCTGCTCAGCCCCTGAAGCAATGTCTGGGGTTGCAGGGGAGCAGTACTGGTGACTGGGGGGAGGAAAGAGCTGTTCCCTGCCTCCTGGCTGCTGTGCCTGTCTCCACTGCCTGAACCAGTGGGCTGAGCACACTGTATAAACTTTTGTCCCAGAGCAGCCGGATATGGATCCCTGCTTTCCACAAGTAGCTGGAATCTCCGTCTCTCCAGGAATTCTGCCTGTATTAGCTTTTCAACCCCATAATCACTAGTATCATGAAATCACCATGAAATGTAGGTTTGTGGTCCCAGAGCAGATCTCTGGAGCTAGGTATTCATCAGTCCCAGGCCTTCCACTCCCTCCCTGCTCCATTTCTCTTACTCCTGCTGGTGAGCTGGGGTGGGGGAAGGGCTTGGGTCCCACCGGCGACGGCTCTGGTACATTACCCTGTTCTGTGAGGTCTGCTCTTTTCTCCAGGTGTGTGCAGTCTGGTGAAGTCCTCTTTCCTGTTGCTCTCTCAGGATTAGTTGCACCAACTATATTTTCTAACTGTACATGGTTTTAGGAGGAAGCCTCTGTCTCTCCTCTCACACCACCATCTTTAATCCTGAGATCTTTTTTTAAATAAAAATGTCTTATGCCTTGCATTTCAATTTTCTGCTATGCTGGCTTATTTACACCACCTCATCCCTCTCTTTTATTTATTCACTCAAGAAATAGTCACTGAGACATACTATGAGGTTGTGTGGATACAGCAATTAATAAGCCTGATAAAGTCCTTGTGTTGCAGGATCCATGGGAACTATGAACAAGGATTTGAGACATTGAGATGTTTGGCGAGAAGCAGAATTTATTAGTGGCGGCACTGGCTCAGCGGATTTCTATCCAAAGGCTGATCCCTGAGTGCAGCAGAGCCATGCATTTTATACATTCACTACAAGGTTAGGGGGGAGTCAGCACCCAGAAACCATTGCAGTGGGAGCCAATAGGTCACTGTAGGTGTATTCAGAATGCTAGTTATATTTTAATCTATCTCTGTAAAGGTTACCCAATACCCTGTTATAAACTAATGGGTTTCCTTGGCTGTGATCAACAAGCTGTTCCATACCACTGAGTCCCAGTGGTGGTGGTGTGGGGGGAATACACTGTTATACTGTTTCAATCTCAAGCAACCAAGCACCTTGTGGTTCCTCTACATTCCTGAAGCCTCCACGGCAACTTTCTCTCCTTGACTTCTTTGACTTCCTCCCACAAAATTCAAATGTTAACGAGTGAAATGAAGGCAAGAAATCATGGTAAAGTTAAGGAAAAAAGTGGTTGGAAACATGGTACACCTTTACATGGGTGTGTCAGGGAAAACTCTTTGGGGGAGGAGATCTTGATCTGGGATCAAAGTAGATGGATTCCATTATGGAAGTCTGGGCAGCACATTCCAGAAAGTAGGAACAGCTAAGGCAACAGGCCTAATAGGGAATTTTTAAATAAAAATTGTAGTGAACTATTACGTACATTTTAATTCACTATATACTTAAAAAATTATTTTTGCTACATTTATATTAGATTGCATACTTTCAGTTTTCAATACATAAGATAAGGATGTCAGTGTTTTCAAGTTTCCTTTCCATCTTTTTTTCATTTTAGGGTTTGTCATCTAAACTTTTAAATTGTGAATGTTAATAATATTTATAATATGCTCTTTAACCAAAATGAAGTCTTCCAATTTTTCCATGAGTTAATTCTAAACATTCAAAAGAAAACAATACTTAACATTAGTAGAAAAGTAAATATAACATCTTACTCTTTATATTACCAAAGGTTTGCCATGAGCTTTTTTCTTCTGTGTATAATTTTTTGCTTTTCCTCAAGTTTCTCTTCTTTTCTCTTTTCCTTGCATTCTTTGGTTTGCCATATTCTCATTTTTTAATATCTTTGTTAAACAAGCATTTTATTTACTGCCTCTTTACCCCAGAAAGTCCCTTCTGAATGTTTTATGTCCTTGTTTGCTGTTTAGACCTATTATATAACTATTATCTTAACACTTTATTTTCCATATTTTATCTGACAATTTCCTGAATTCCATGTATGAATTTGTATTCACTAGAATAACTTGAGCAAGTAACAAAAAACCACACACAAATGACTTATGTAATTACAAAAATAATCACTTCACAGAAAAGAAGACCTGAGATGTAATGATTCCAGAGTTGTTTAATTCAGCAATTGAACGAATCCCACCTTTTTGCTCTGCCATCCTCAGCACATTGTTTTGTCCAGCTGTCTTGCATGGCTGCCATGGTTCTAAGCATCACACACAGGTGTGAAAATGTGCCATCCCTTTTTTATTTCTCTATTCTATTGTTCATACTTTTGCTTTTGTCTCACTCCTAAAACAACTATTGGCAAGGATGATGGAATCAATATGATTGGTTTAAATAATCAAAATTTACCCACAAGATAGGAGTTGGAATTTGAGATCATTTGGGAGAGAAGTAGACACCCTACCTTCCTAAAAAAAAAATCAGGAAGAATAGGAAGATTGGCTATTGAAATGTATCTGCTGTACTTTTTCTTGACTGAGACCTTTGTGGATCTGGTGCACATTGCCTTAAATACTGTCGTAGGGGAAAGTGTGTAGAGGTAAATTTCACATGTGTGAAAATGTCCCAATTTTATCTTCAAAAAGATTGATAATTGTCTCTTTTTGGACTCCTACAATGAAAAGGTGTTTCCTTAGAACTTTGAAGGGATTGCTTTATGCCTACCATGTCCAGTGACAAAAACTTTCATATAGAACTTTGTAAGTGATCACTTTTTTCTCTGGAAGGTTTTAGGATATGCTCTTCAATCTCGGTGTGCCAGTTTCATAATGTGGTTCCATGTTTTGTTTTTACATTCAGTGGTGTCCACATTTGAATATAGGTTCTTTCACCCTATTTCCAGTCTGGGATATTTAATTTTATTGTTTAAATAATAATTTCCTCCCATTTTTTTCTTTATTCTCTCTTTCTGGGATTTCTATTAATTATATACTTGAGGGCATGAATTAGTCTTCTAAGGTTTTTTACTTTTTATCTTTTCTCTCACATTTTCACCTCTTCTTAGTTATTCGATTTTCAAGGAGATGATCTCATTTTTACCATCTAATTCTCAGTTGAATTTTTGTATCAGTAATCATATTTTTAATTTTCATGATCTTTTCTACTACCTCTCATTGTTCACTTTGCATTGCGGGGCATTCTGTTTCAGTTATAGGCACAATATCTCTTCTTGTCTAAACTGCATGTCTACCAAAGTCAATTTCTCTCATTATTTACTATTAATAGATAATGTATTCTCTACATTTCCAAGTTGACAAAAGGATTGAAGGGAAACTTCAATAGTTCTATTTCTATGCAGAGATATTGACTTTATAAAGATATTAATTCTCAGCTGACAAGCCTAATTCAGGCAGAGTGGAGAGTGTTGTGTGTAGGACCATGACATATGGATGGCTGGGATGTTGATTTCAGTGGTGTGGTCTTGGGGGCATCATCAAGATTTTCCATTGTCAAAATTGCCAGGATGCTGGATTTGTGTGGAATGTTCTCCTAATTCCCTTTCTCTTTCCTGCTTGTGTCAACATTTTCCCAATTTCTCCACCCCCAAACTGGTCACCGCTTTCATGTTGCCTACTGGAGACACTCGTCGGGCGCTTCATTCTCCGAAGTACAACTAGTTTACTTAGTCTATTCTCCTCTATTAAATCTGCTACTCTGTAGCAAGAAATATTAAAATTAACTAATTAATTCATTTTTTGATGTGAATGATTGATGGCACAAATAGATGTCTTAAAATTCAATAATCTTTAATTGACATAACTGAGAAGGAAGCATATTTTTTGAGAGCCTTTCCAGGGCCTCTTATTTCCTCTAGGCAGACTCTCAGAGCTCTGACCCAATTACATTAAAACTGTATTCAGTAACTTAATGTCTTAATTCTGTGAAAGCTTTATTATAACAAAAGTGATTTAGTTCCTATAAATATATGTGTATATACAAGTATATGTATATGTGATATGCAGATAATTATAACCATGCTTTGTTTTAATTCAGCAGAGTATATTTGTCTTTCCATGTTTTTCAAGATCCAGATACAAATTATAGCCAATCTCTACACAATGAAGTCTACAGGAAGAAAGAGTTAACTCGGAACCATTATACTTTATACATTCTTTCCTTCTCAAAAACACTTAATGTCATATTGACTTCAATTTGGAGTCCTTTCTGATATTGATTAGGGAAATTTATTAGCTAGAAGAAAAATGAGGGTGTTGTACTTGTTATGTGCTGATTACTAACTGAGAAATGTATTTCAAAGCATGTATCTGTTTCATCTGTTTATTGTAAACAAACTTGCATATATGAACCAAAGCTGCACTGAAGAATGAGAATGAGTTATATAGCCAGAGCAGGGCTAGATGACTAGCATGACGCATGAGTGCACAGACCTCAAAACAAAAGGGTTTCCTTTAGGTGAACTTGCCCTCAGGTTTACTCGTCATGGAACTGCAACCTATCCCAGTGTGGGAAATGGACTCAGGAATCTGAGGCTGACAGTCTGAGGGCTCTGCTATACTGATGCTGGAAATGCTGTTTTACTTGTCGTATCTTTTTCTAAGCATTAATGAAGTCTGGTGCTGGATAAGACATGTCTTGAGAGTGTATTTGATGTTTTCAGGTTTTGTGATCACTTGATCCGTGTATGTGCAGACATCCACTTTTCACGGTGTCTTTAAAAGAAAAATGTATTCAGGCAAACACATAAATACCATACCTGAATTTGAATATAAGCACAGAAGAGAGAAATCATTATATAACTTAAAGAATAAGGATTTTGAAGGTGGTCTTAGGCTTGAATCCCATTTTTTTAATTAGCTAGTGTGTACATTTGAGCAAGTTACTTCTCTCTCTGAATTTCAGTTTCCTCATTAGCAAGAAGGGGACATATAAGGACTCTTAGTAGACTATGGCATTTAAATTAAATAAACTAATGTTACTGTAGTCTTGTCAGATAGTAGATTCTTAAAATACCTAATTTTCTCTACTTTATTCCTCACAGGTCACACTTGGAAATCAGTCTTTCCTGGCATAGCTGTTACCCTGTAGCACATACATGTATGCATAAATGAACCCAATTATGCACATTTGATAAAAATATATGCACTTAGATTTATTGAGGGGGATTTGGTGAGTATAAATAATGGTAACTAAATAGGTAGGAATACAGAGAAAGAAAACTTTATTTAAGATGAGAGAATCAATGATGGGTAATAAAACCAAGTGTCAAATGATGAATATATTATGTAAAGAATCAAGCTTCTCTGTTACAATATGGATGTCACCAAGTGTCAACCCTGAAAAGACAGATACAGCTTTCCATTTTGGAATTATTTTTAACTGGGCACTCTATCCATTTCCACACATAAACTATTTTTAGTTGGTGTAACTCCAGGGGAAAATACTGGAGTTAAAATACCTTTGAAACCAAAATCAGTCAAAGGGAGAAATAAAGTTTAAGAAGTTTATTGCTTACAAGCAGTTGTACCGCATCTCTCTTGACCGAGCTGCCTCAGCAGAGAAAAAAAACTCCACCCAACCTCCCTGGTCCCTCACTGGCTCTTTTAATTACCTATTGACATGGAGATGGACTATTTCTGTCCACCCCTTGGAAACACCTATGATATGGAGATGCATGAAAGCCAGGCAAGAGATTATGGAAATTTTGCAATTTTACCCACAAGCTATGTATCCAGAAATCTTGCCTCACAATCTATTCATCCTCCATTTTCTGCAATGGCCCCTGTGTGAGAAAACTGCAGCATTGTAACCAGACTAAAAACAAAACCATGATAATCCTCAAGCTGGAGGACTCAGCTAGGTTCAAAGTCCCTAAGTCCATAGCTCGCCCATTCTACAGGCAGTCGGTAGCTGAATAGATAGGGAGTTCAGAGCAATCATCATGCAGCAGGTGCAGCCAGGGGGCACATCCAAACCACAGGTACTATAGAAGAAAATAACCTTAAGGGTGATAAGATACATGTTTCAGTGACAGTAGCATAGGCAAATCTTGTCCATCAGGCAGGATGCATGCAAAAAAGTGGTCCTGTGATAGGACAGTGGCAGGAATGGGATCTCATCCTGGCCTAGTATACCAGACATTCACCCCACTCCCTGTGGGAGTTACAAATGGGTCAATATATAAGGTTGTAGGAGGTACATGCACTGGCCATAAAGATAAAACAAAAGTTCACTGTAAGATGCTCTCACTCCTGGATATTTTGGGTACACTAGCATGATCTTTGGGGGCCACTCTGCTGTTACTCCAGGAATACACACAAGGCCAGCTTCCAGGCCTTTTCCCCAAGATGCCAGAAGGACCAGCCATCACAGGTCCATGTGTTGAAATGTCCAGGGCCATGTCCACTCAACAGTGTCTCCAGGGCTCAATGCAGTTGGGGCTGGCAGCAGGATGTTGCTCTGCTGGTCATATCCTGGCTTCAATAAGTCCTCTTTGGTTTGCACATACAGTTGTATAGGAGAGGCAGCAAGGTGTGTGAGCATATTCACAGGGCTTAAGGTCCTTTTTTGGGGCTTCTCACTCAAAAGCTGTAGCACTGTCCATAAGTTAACTGACCAGCCCCTTAGACTATTGGTGTCTGACTTCAGGCCAGATTTCAACAAACCATTGTACCTCTATAACATGCCTCCCCCGGTAGGGTTATATAGTACATGAAACTTCCACTTTATTCCTAATTGCTGCCCCTATTCTTGTAATGCATGTCCATTGAAGTGGGTGTCTTGATCCCTCTTAGTCACCTGCGACTGGCCATAGGCTGCAAAGAGAAGCTCTAGGCCCTCTTGGTTGTTTGCTGATCTGCACAACATGCAGGAAAAGAACCCAGTAGTCCAGTAGCCATGTCCACACAAGTCATGGTATACCGATATTCTTCAGATATGGGCAGAGGTCCAATGTAGTCTATCTGCCACCTGACAAGAGGTATTAGCTCCTTTACTATGGTCCCATGTTGCTATGGGACTCAGTGTAAGTCCCTCTAAGAGCACACAAAGCACTCCCTCTTGGCTCTGCTGACTTCTTCAAAGGTCAATATCAAGACCCACCAATGGGCTACAGCCCATATTGTCTTTTGCCCTGAGTGCAACAAATGCTGTTGTAGCATTTGGCTACATCAGAGGCAGGCTTTCCTTCTAGCCAACGCACCTACACCAATGCGTCTGCTTCATCATTCCCTGGGATGCCAAAGGCATAAGGCCAATCACATGATATACAGTAACTGTGTTAGTCTGACCAGAGGCCCATAGGCCTTGCCACAACTCTAGCCCCCAAAGGGGCCAGTAAACAACCATCCAGTTGGCATGGTATAATGTCGGTAGCCACAGGGTCAAGCTCCAATAGACGGCCCAGTGGTCAGTGCAGACAGCTATGGGGAAGGGCTCCTGGGTGATTATGAGCCATACAGCCCACAACTCAGCCCACTGGATGCTCTTCCCCTCTCCATCCTCCATCCATATTGTCTCAGTATTAGGATGGAAAGCCACAGCCCTCTACTTTGGGAGCTGCCCATGACTGGAGTCATCTGTATACCAAGCATCTTCAGGTATAGGAGCTGTTCCCTCCTGATGAGGACTCTCGGCTACCAAAGGCTCAAAAGCAAGTTCTTCCTGCTTTCAACTGGTATAGGTCACTGACCCCAATAAGTGCTGGAGTTCTCCACTTAACGGGCTATTATAGAGGGCTCTATGCTGCTGTAAATATGTGCCCAATTTGGCCAGTGTAGGCGTCTTTGCCACTCCACTCTGTAGCCTTTGGGTCCAGTGTTGCACCCACCCTGTGATAGGATAGCTGATGATTACCTTGGTCAGAGCTGTTCTGGTGATGGGCTCTGTGCCAGCAATGCATGGTACACAACAGCTAGTTGTTTCTCTATCAAGGTGTACCGGTCCTCTGCTCCTTTCCATAGTTGTGACCAGAATCCAATAGGTTGACATGTCCATTCAAGCTGCTGCCAAAGGCCCCATATATGACCATTTACAGTTGCATGAATATCTAGCTCACAGGGCCTTGATGATTCCATTACACTCATGGCCAGTATGGCCTTGACTGCTCACTTGGCAGCAGTAAAAGCAGCTGCACATGTCTCATCGTAGTCCCACCTGATGCCCTTTTGTATCAACCTATATAAAGGGCTTCAGAATTTGTGCCAAGTGCAGGATAAACACTCTCCAGTAGTCCAAAATACCCAAAAAATTTTGTAATACTGCCACAGTGGTAAGGTAGAGAAAGCCTTGACCTTGTCTATGACTGCTTCAGGAATAACTTCAGTTTCACCTGACCAGACAACCCCCAAGAATTTTATAGACAAACCATGTCCCTGACCTTGGTGTTGTTCACAGCCCATCCTGTCTCTTGTAGATGTTGCAGCAGTCTAGGAACTGCCCCTTCTAAATCTGCAAGAGAATCAGGTGTGAGCATAACATCATCAATGTAGCTATACAGCTGCACCATTTGCATTTTCTTCTATGTGGCCAAGTCTTGGGCTACAAGTTTGTGACAAATGGTTGACTGTGAAGATATCCCTTTGGAAGGACAGTGAATGTCCACTGCAGGTCTTCTCATGTGAAGGCAAACTGTTCCTGACTATCCTGTACTGTGTCAGTAGAGAAGAAAGCATTAGCAAGGTTCACAACATAATGCTATGTCCCCAATTCATGGCTTGGTGTGTCCATAAGGGCTGCTATTGAAGGGACAGCAGTATGCAAAGGGGGGTGTGACATTAATTCAATTCCCTGTAGTCCAGTCATATGCCAGAAGGTATCTGACTTTTTCACTGGACACACTGGGGAATTAAAAGGACTTTGAGTAGGTTTATGATGCCCACTTTCTCCAACTCTTGTAGGGTTTCCCAAATTTCCTTGTGCCCCCAGGCAATTTACATTGCTTAGTATTTGTCAGCCGCTGAGGTACAGACAGAGCTACAGGTGGGTGCTTAGCATGTCCCCTCAGAACTGCCTTTACTAAACATACCCTCAGTCTGAACTCACCTGCAGTGTTCTGTAACCATGGGCCTTGCAGGATATTTACTCCCAAAACATATTTAGGGATGGAAGAAATCTACACAACATACTCCTTTGGGGGTCAACCCCCTATCCCCAGTGGGATTTGGGCTTTCTTCATTCTAGTTGCCTTACTCCCATAGCCATCTATCACAGCAGGGGTCCCTGTTCAGGGTTGTCATAAATCAGAGAACATTCAGTTACTATGTTCCCCAGCACCAGGACACATTGCACATTCACAGGGGACCAGTGAATTGCTAATTCTACATGTGGCCTCCTATTGCCACCATGTCCCCCAGGGTGGAGACCTTGACCCCCCCCCCCTCAGTTAAACTGTGATGCCCAATCATCCTCCTGTGGGGGTGAGGGCTCAGGTGAATCCTGAGTACTATGCCCCAGGAATTTTTTTAGGACATAGGTGGGACATGAGGCTTTGACTCTGGTTTCCACGTCCTGTACCTCAGCGGCTGAAATTGCTGCTCTGGCTTTATTTGTTGCCATAGTTCTAACAAGATCTGATTGGGCTGCCCATCAAGTTTTTCTTTCACTACCCCATCCTTTATCAAATCAACCCCAATTTTTGTCCTTGAGAACTTCACAAGGCCTTTTGCACCTCTCCTTTCAGTCATAGCCTGTACTTCCTTCCATGCCCTTATTTCAATTTCCCCCAGATCTGCTAAAGTACGAATGGCCTCGCTTACGGGTTGCCCTATGTGGGGGGCAGGAGTAGTCACTCATCCAAAGAGAGATGAGGGAGTGGTATGCAGCACCATAGTTTTCATTCCTATCGTGAACAGTTCCTCATCCTGGGTATAGGGGTGGAGAATGGAGTGCTCCACAACCTGGGGAGGGAGTGGGTCCTCCCCCTGAGGAGTCTGCAGTTGTTTTGTTTTTATTTTTTTAATCCCAGCCAGGCATGCCCTTAGTACAGGAGAGGCTGGTGCCTCGGATGGTGGCCTCGGCAGCAGGTCAGCCTTTGATCCCACTTCCTCACCCTCTCCCTGCAGCTCTTCCTCCATCTCTGGGATTGAAGGTACTGCTTTTTCCTCCCTCTCCCCCAAGGCCTCCTCCAATGCGGGTTGTCCTGCCACCTCCTCCATGGCCGCTGTTAAGGAATCTTCCAGGAGCATGATCCGATTTCTCAATAACTGTCTCTCTCTTCCTTAAAGGCAACCCATAGGTCATCCCCCAGTTCTGCCAAGTGATGCTGAAGTGTGTCTCGCTCCTGCCAAAGTCTCTCTCTCTCCTCAATAACCCTCTCTTTATCCTCAATAATGTGCTCTCTCTCTTCTTGGTAACATTTTCCACCATCTCAAGGAAAAGAGACCCTAAAATGCCAGCTGCTACAGAGTCATTCAGGGCCTCTAAGAGGTCTTCTATCTCATGAAGGGCTAATTCTGTAGTTTCCTGTGTCTCCAGCCTTCCCCAGTTCTGGGGATGACCCCACCCCTCTAGGAGGTGCTTTACCCTACACCAGTTCCCCACTAGGAGCTCCCAAATCAGAAGCCCCACAGATGGAGGCTTCCGGGTGAAGCTGCACCCTCTACTGCTGCAGCCACTGGGGAATCCCCACTATCCACAGGGTGGGTTCTGGGTATTTCCCCATCTCTAGGGGCAGCCTACCCAAGAGTTGCACCCATGTAGACAGATTTCGGGTTCAGTAGTCCTGCCTACTACCACCAGGTGTAACTCTGGGGGAAAATCCTGGGGTTAAAATACCTTTGAAATTGAAATCAGTCAAAGGGAGAAATAAAGTTTAAGAAACCCGTTTATTGCTTACATGCAGTTGTCCCACTTCTCTCTTGACCTGGCTGCTGCAGCAGAGTAAAAAAACACCCAGCCTCCCCAGTCCCTCACTGGCCCTTGTAGTTACTTATTGACATGGAGGTGGACTACTTCTCTCCACCCTCTGGAAACACCTATTGATATGGAGAATGCATTAAAGCCAGGCAAGAGATTCTGGAAATATTGCAATTTTACCCACAGTTGGTACGCTAGTCTCATTCCTCTGTTTATCTCTGTATAACCTGGGACAGCCCACTGTCTATATTGGGTTTTTAAGTACCAGTCATACAAGTAGAAGTGTGAAAGATTTTTTTAATGAAGAAACCTGCTAGTCGCAAGAATCAGAAAATGTTAGCAAAGATGGGAAACTTGTTTGTTGTTGATATTACTGGTTTTATTGATTGGGTTTTATCAATTTATTGATACAATGAAGAGTATTTGTTTTATTGGTTTTTGAAAGGGCTGTCTTGATAGTACTTCTAGAAAGATATAAATCTAAAAATAATAATTATATGTAGTATATTGCCTAGTGGTATATTTAGAATTGTACATCTGGGCATATATTTAAATGGTTAATTATTTCCAATTATATTTTTGACCATATTGTGTGCATTGAACTATTTTCCAGTAGCTTCTTCTGTTTAAAAAAAAAAAACACCTAGTTTAAGTAACTTAATGAGGTATTGATTTTGACTCAGAGTCAAAATGGAAATTACAGCTTGCATTTAATCTATATTCATATGTAGGAATCAGAAATACATGTAAATTTATGGATAATTGGTGGGACAAAAGCATTTTCTAAAGTATTGACTTAGTAAGAAAACTTAAAGTAGGGCAAATTCTTCTCTCTGTAACAGCAGATTACTATGGAGGCTTGTCCCGTTGAAGACCATAGGACAGCTCCTTGGGTGGAGACAAAGTGGATATTAGATACCTCAAGTCTTCAGGAAATGCCTTTGGAGCTCATGTCAACTTATGAGTACTTTGAAATTAAGACCTGCATGGAGGACAGTGGGCATAACCTGGATTGGGCTGTTGATGGCTTTGGAATGAATTTTAAGTGTTTCTTTACATGGACTGAATTCAGTAGGATACTTTCTCCTAATACCGCCCTCATCAACACTCTCCAGGATCAATTTTTCCTACCTCTCCTCAGCATTTTGGAAAGATCCCATAGCTTTCCAATCACTTCCAAATAGTAAAAAAAAAATAAATATAAGCAATAAAAAAGTATAGTGCTTCTCTCTTTTCCTTTGCTTGAGCCTAATTTAAGGATTAAGAATATGAATGAGAAAAAGAATCAGGGAGAGAGAAAAAGAGATGGCTTAAGCAAGTACCTGCCATGAGATGACTATTTAAGAAAGAACCAGCCATGGAAGCAGGAACTCTCCCTTTAGTATGACATTACAGTGTCATTTACAGCATAGCTTTTTTGAAAAATTGTCCAGATATTTCTGGTTAGATCTTTAAAATGTAACAACTGAAATCTGTTTTATTCCTTCTCAAACCATTCTTCCTGTGGCTTTGTGTAAAACAATTTAAATGAATGATAATGAGTGCAGGGTTTTTTTTTATCATTCCAAATGCTTATGTTTGAAAACATAAATAATATAACCCAGTCCCTTCAAAATTGCAGTGTGGAAAATGAGAATTTGGAGTTGGTGGGTGGTGATATAGATTGAGGTTACCCTGGAGGGAAGTAAGACATGCTGATGAATATTTATGTTCTTGATAAATATGTGAAGAATTTCTACTATGTGTATATGGCTAAAATTGCTGTACTAGAAGTTAGAGACAACAAAGAATAGAAACATCTGAATGTGAGCAACATTAAGTTGGCAACAGTTATGTTACAGGCATCTAATGAACAGTTCCTTCCAGAAAATAAAAACTAATGTTGATGATATGATGCAGATTTATTTAAACTTCAGTGTTTTACTGATAAACCTTTGAATTAAAGTTATTTATTTTCTTGATTTAAAAATTTATATGTTATAATGTCCACCGTATAAAGTTAGGAAAAAATTTCAAAGTTAACATCACGTGGAATTCTAGAATTCTATCAGTAGAAATAACAAATACTACTAAATGTTTGATGAATAATGTCTTCTAGTTTTTTTTTCAAAGCAGATACAAACTTATATACATATTTTAGAAACACAGCACATAAAACACATTTTAATTTGAATTTTCTCCTTATCTCATGTTTTTTTGAATAGTTAATACAACGTTTTTTTCCTATTATGAATAGTGATATAATAGAAATCTTTGCACATATATCTTAGGTACTGCTATAACCCCCCAAAACAATTCACATGTTGAAACCCTAACACTCAATGTCATAGTATTAGGAGGTAGCACCTTTAGGAAGTGCTTAGGTCATACAGATGGAAGCACATGAATGGGATTAGTGCCCTTATAAAAAAGACACCACAAAGCTCTCTAGTCCATCTACCATGGTAAGATACAGGCAGTCTGGCACCCTGATTTCAGATGTTAGGCCTCCAGAACTGTGAGAAATCAATGTTTGTTGTTTATAAGCCACCTAGTCTGGTATTTTGTTACAGCAACCGCAACTAAGACAGGTACATACAAATTCATTATTGTTACATCTTTTTTAGGAAACTGTACTTTTATTTTTATGTACCTCTTTATCTCTTTTAATGGATTTTGCCTTAACTTATATGTTTTTCCAAATTAACTTGATTCCTCATATGTCCTTTGAATAGTTTTTGCAAAATATATCTTCTCCCATCATTTTATGTTCAATCTGTGTGTTTATATGTATATGTACGTATGTATTCGTGTGTGTGAGTGTTGGATGTTTTTTTTGTCATCACTATAGAGCTCGATTTCTTTCAAAAATCTAACCCAACAAATTTTTTTTTAATAGGTGAGTTTAAACCATTTACTTATGGAAGTTGATGATTGTAACTATTGGTTAATGATATGGATTTATTTTTGAAACTTATTTTGTGATTTCTGCTTTTCTTTTCTTTTTTCTTTCTTATTTTTCTGCTTCTCTTTGTTATTACTCTTTTCCCAATTTAGCCTGGTGGTAAAATATGTAATAAATACTTGAGTTGACATAAATTATTTAAGGTATATTAATTCTTAACCTATTGGTCTGCTGTAACCTTTCGTTCCTAAATCTGAGGTTTATATCAGAGATCTAGAAGACAGGTATGATACAGAGTAAAACAAATGATGCAAATATAAATCAGTTATTTACCATAAGAATGGTTATTTGCATGCAGGATAAGTATACAGTCCTCCGTGGGTTGGAATTAAGTGTTCTCATAGAGCTAATGAACTTCTTAAAGTGTCTTATCAACATTGAACAGTTATATACAGGGAGTAACCAGTTCTATGTAATATTGGACTGGAACATTCTGTGCTAGATTTGTATTCTTCTTTTCCACAGGGGTATTGGTTCATTCTAAAAGCTATGGACATTGATGGATTAGAAAGTAATATGGCCAATATTACTTGAAACCATGTAGTCCCAAACTGCATGCTACATTAAAACTGCTTATAGTGTAACTCTTGTTTAAAAAGAAAATGTAGGTGGGAGAAGTAAAAACAACTTGGAGGAAGCTAAATCCACAAGTGAAGAAGGGCAGTGATGTGCATTAAGTTGGAAAAAAAATGTCTTTGATAATGTGTTCTGAGACTAAAAATCTATAGTTGAGTTAGATTAGAGCTAGCTGTCTTTTCAACTGTAATTTGTCACTAGCTGTGTGGAAGTTTTAAGGTATCATAAACACTGTCTGACAACACACAGATTTAAAAATCTACTCAATGTTACACAGTGGACGCTATTTGTATTAGTGTCATTTATCCAATGGCTCCACAAACCACATAAGTGATATAGTTCATAAATGCATAAATCTTTCACAAGGGGACATGAAATGCTAAACTTTTATTGTATCAGCTTAAATCTGTTCTAGCTTATTACCTGGTATAGTGCCCATCTGACTGATACTCCAAGGTCTCTGTGAAAAAAGTGGAAGTTTAAATAACAACTTGTAAGATAGAAATTACTACACCAATTGATTCCTCGAACTACAAATGGTAACTCTTCAGGACCTCAATTCTCTCACTACTTTTGCATATTCATTTACATATTTCTGGCTGGTTAACAACCAGTGATCTAGTCTAGCACCTATCATGTTAGTGCATTTTCTTTTTTGCCTTTTGTATAAAAACTACTACATATATATAATCGGTAGAGTTTGCTGGGGAGACACTCTTTCTGGTCTTAGACTTGGAACATGAACTGTCCGCTCTGATCCTATGTTACTATACTTCAATTTTTATAACATAATGAACAACAGTACAAAATTTAAAATTTTGTAGAAAAACGGGGGCTGAGTTTGAGGTGGAAATTAATAAGAAACTTGTATTAATCTTGTGGTTGGAAGCAAAAGAGAAAAGGCATGTTTCTGGTGGTGGGATTGTATTCCTTCCCTCTGTAAACCATATGAAGTTTATTTGCTTTTATCTTAGGAAACAAGAAACAGAAAGCACTTCCCTTGATAAGTCTGAGGACATGTGGAGAAAGAAATGTTGAATCTCTGTATACAAGAAGGAAGGAACTAATACTTATTGAGAACTGAATGTGTGTGGCACTGTGGTAGAATCCCTAAAAACATCATTACATTTAATCATGACAAGAACCCTATGGATCAGAGAAGTGGGCCTTAGAGGTATTAAGGACATCCTCTAATTCATCCCATATGATTTAGTCTGCAACCATCAGAATATGTGACTCATACTTCTACAATAAGGATTCACATTGCATGAAATCCAAAACTAACAGTGCACTTCAGCGTTTATTGATTTGGTGAACCAAATATGTTATCAAGAATTCAACATCCTTTTGTTTCTCTGTGAAGCTATACACAGTTTGAATTTCAACCTAAGGCCAGTTTCATCATGGCCCTGGGATGCCTGCCAGTAGCAACTGCATTTCATGCTGCCCTGTTTATGTGCAGGGTAGAGAGAAAGAATATTTCTTCTGTAGACTGTCCCACAAGAGAAAGGCAGACTTTTCTAGAATACTCCAACAATAGCAACACTTTCTTTGAATATCACCGGCCTGAACCCAATTCATCTCATCACTAGCCAAAGGGATGAGAGGACCCCCAGAACAGTCAGGCTCCCCTGGAGCTCCAACTCTGGATTCAGTTCCCTGGAGAGTCAGGGGCTGAAGATGGTGGAATGGATAAATGAATATAATTGAATTCTGTTAGAGCAAGATGGCAGAATGCAAAGCCCTTAACTTTCCTGCCCCTGCAGAAACACTGAACAAGAATACATGGACTAGTTCCCTTTGTAAGAAATTTAAAAATCAGTTAAGAGGCTCCTGTGTTCCTGGCAAGTGTGGAATCAACTGCATCAAAGCTGGTAGGAAAAGTCATAGCAATCACCCTAGTCTCTTCCCCCTACACGGTACAGTGTGACTGGGAGCACACATGGATATTCTCTAGTGCAGATCACATATTAGGTCACAGAAGAAGTCTTAACAAGTTTATGAAGATGTAACTCATACCATACATATCTTTCTGATCAGAAAGGAATGAAACTAGAAGTCAATATCAGAAGAAAAAATGAAATACACAGGATTGTGTGGAAATTAGTCAACACACAGACAAATGGCCAAAATGCATATAAAAAGATGTTCAGTAACACTGATCATCAGGGAAGTGCAAATCAAAATCACAAGGAGACACCTCCTCAGGATAATTAGAATGTTATGATGGCCAATATAAATAAAAACAAAATAACAAGCCAGGACCTACAGAAATTGGAATTTTTGCACACTACTGGTGGGAATGGAAAATGGTGTAGTTACCACAGAAAACCATGGATGGTATAGCTACCATGGAAAACTACCATGGAAAAGTATGAAGGTTCCTACAAAAATTAAAAAGAGAATTACCAGATGATCCAGCAATCTTGTTTCTGGGTATATATCTAAAATAATTGAAAACAGGATCTAAAAAAGATATTTGCCTTTTTGCTTTCACTATAGCATTAGTCACAATTGCCAAGATTTGGAAACAACCAAATTATCCATCAATAGATGAATGGATTAAAAAAGTATATATAGACACAATGGAATATTACTGATCCTTACAAAAGAAGGAAAACCTGTCATATGTTATAATATGGATGAACCTTGAGGACATTAAGCTAAGTGAACTAAGCCAGTCACAGAAGGATAAATACTGTGTTATTCCACTAATATGAGATATTTATAGTCAGACTCATAAAAGCAGAAAGTAGAATTGTAGTTGCCCAGGGTTGAGAGGAGCTTCCACTCATGCAAGATGAAAAAGTTTTAGAGATTCGCTATACAACAATGTGCAGAGGTTGTATTATGCACTTAAAAATTATGCACTTAGAAAAAAAACAACAATACTTATTATGCACTTAAAAATTTAAGAGGTTAGATTTCATGATATATGTTTTTTACCATGATAAAAATAAATAAAAAGCAATTGAGTTCTGTTAGGAAGGAGGAAGGGAGTTACAATAGATCCTGGGTAAGTACACAACAATGTTGACTATGCTCTATTAAAACAGGATCTTTGATTCCTGAGGAATCAAGATTATATTTCAGTGAGACTGGGATGTGTTGGCCTATGACCAACCAGTTTTCATTTAAAATAGAAAGAAAAATAACTTTAGGAAAAAGGAATGTATGTTATATTGAGCATACTGCTCTTAACTACCACTTCCTAAGTACCTACTTTGTGTCAAATACTTTGCTAAACTCTTAACATGTGTTACATAATTTAATCATTACAAGTCTTATTAAAGTAGGTACAATTATGTATATTTTACCAATACAAAAATTAAGATCAGAGGGTTTAAGCAACTTGTTCCAGCTAAGCGAGGTGTGGAAGAATTCATACTCAAGCAGCATAATTGCCAAGCCCACAACCATAAAACATTCAAGAAAAAAGCCAAAAAGGGCTCTATGATGAGAAAACCTACATTAAAGTCAGCTTGCCTTAAATGATTGACAAAATCACTATAGCAGCTCAAAAGCAACAAAAATATTAACATTGATTCACAGCATCTGTGTGATTGCTTAAAGGCAAATGAAAGAACTAGGATAATTTGTTCATAATTTGTCTTTCCTGATATGACTTTAACATATTCTTTTCTCCTTCACTGTTCAAGTGTGGTATGCTCCTGGCTTCCTGAAAAAAATGTGAATTCTACTGGCCTTAGTTAATGCAGAAACAATTAGAGATTCTTAATGTTCCCACTCTTCCCTTTTAGCTTCAATCTATTTTGATAGACACAGAGTACAAGTAAATGCTCAAAGGGGTGGTCATAAATCATTTAAGGTAATTAGCTTCTGTCCATCGAAATGAAAGCTCAGGTCTGTGCGGCTTTAGAAGAAATTGGAAAAATTGGCTTGATTGACCAGTACTAGTATTCTCAGGGTTTAATCTCTTGTGTTAGATGTTACTTTTGTTTCACTATGGGTGGGAGCAAGTCTGATATTTCACATCTCCATTTTCACTTTTATACTCAATTAAATCTGAGGAAAATAATTTAAATTAATCTTAACTTCACTCAGTACCATCACACGTAAACTGTGGTGCAATCATAAAAAATCATTTTCCTGCTATTATCCTTCCTGTTTTGCCACATAAGGGTCTCAGTCATGCATTTTAACTTGTGTCCTCAAAGTAGTTGTCCAATACCATGATTTTCAAGGTCAAACTCTCCATTTTTCTTCTCAATATTATGTTAAATATGTACATATCCTTGGAGTACTCTTGAGTTATTTAAAACAATATTTTCTAACTTGCATTACATCGTAAATGTAAAGTGTGCCGAGCCGTATTGTATAGAATTTGAAAATAATATATTTAAGTGTTATTTTCTTATCATTTCTCCTTTCCACATAGTTCTCAAACCCATTGTTCTAAGAAGGAATTTAAATTTTTTATGCATAATTTTTCCTGGGGCTCTTTCTTTGTTTTGGTTAGCCCATGGAATAATTTGAACACTTAGTGGACGTTTTGAAAAGAGATAGTTTTGTTTATTGAAAGGGGATGAATTTAAGTAGAATATCTAGGTCTAAGGCTCTAAGAGTTGTATTCTTGTACTTTCTCCAAAATTACTCTCTTATAAGCATCAGAAGGAACCTCTTACTTGAATAATTTACTATCTAGTTCCCAAGTGTATGTTTCAAAATCCTCTTTATTTTCTTTAACTCCTCATTGTAGGGATTTTCAAACATACACAAAATTGGAGAGAATAGCATCTCAAAGTCCTATATATTCATAACTCATCTGAAACAATTATCAACATTTTACCAATTATTTTTAAACTCTCCACTACCCTCAATGTTTTTTTTTTTTTTTTGGTATCATTAATATACAATTACATGAGCAACATTGTGGCTACTAGATTCCCCCCATTATCAAGTCTCCACCACATAACCCATTACAGTCACTGTCCATCAGTGTAGTAAGATGCTATTTGTCTTCTTGTCACTACTTGTCTTCTCTGTGCTATACTGCCTTCCCCATGCTCCCCCCACTGCTACATTATGTTTACTAATTGTTATGCCCTTCTTCCCCCTTATCACTCCCTTCCCACCCATCCTCTCCAGTCCCTTTCCCTTTGGTAACTGTTAGTCCATTCTTGGGTTCTGTGAGTCTGCTGCTGTTTTGTTCCTTCAGTATTTTCTTTGTTCTTATACTCCACAGATGAGTGAAATCATCCTGGCATGGTTTATAGTAAATCTCAGACGTCATGTCATTTCACCTGTAAATAATTTCTTTGCATGTAGCTCTTGTTTAACAGTAAGAATTGTACAAAAAAAAAATTTGAATGAGTATGACAATCACAATTATCCCTCTAGATATGCTCATGTTGTAGAGAGTGGAAAGGAGCCTTGGGACTCTCCTAGTTCCCTTGAGTTGCAAGTCCTGACTCAGGCATATACTACCTATGGGGTTTCAGTCATGCATTTTAACTTCTGTGTCCTCAATTCTCCTTTCTAAGGTGGGAATTTTAAATGTTTTTTTTTTTACCACAGAGACAATTGTTGTGTTGTTATGAGGATGCAACATATAAAGAATGCAAATTCAGTTTGCAAACCTCAAATAGAAAGGCACATTTTAGAAAGCCTTAAACATGTAAGCACCAAATATATGTGTTAAATGGAAGAACGAGTATATAAAAAATGAAAAAAAAAGGTTGTATGAAAAGTATAAAGTTGAGTCGTTTCACCAAATGTTTTGCTTAACTAATATGAAGCAGGTAGCTATTTAGAAATAGCAATTGAATATATATAGTATATATAAAATATACCTTTAGATCATTTGACATTTTAGTCTTTGGTCAATAAAACACCATAAAATTGACAGACATTTTATTTTCATATTTCATTTAGATGCTTTATTATTATGTGGTAGTAGCAAAAAAAATGCTGTTTTTCATACTACTGCTTATGCAAAATGTCAGATCTTTGCATCTAGTTTACAACTATGTTTAGAGCATATCGCTGCCTTACCTGATGCTTAAATGGATCTTCTTATACGTACTTTTGATGGTCATTGTTTGTTCATGGTGACTACAGTGATTATTTGCAAGAAATCATGTTTTTCCCTAAATGTTTTTTTTTTCTTTTTTTAAGTAACTCTATCTTGGACTGGTTAAATTAAATTCAGTTTTTATTAGACAAAAAATGATTAAGGTTCTTCTGTTTGGAGAGTACCCGTTTTGTGGCTGTGAGGGATGCAAAGATGAAAAATCCTCAAGCACTGCCTTTTAACAGCTTGCAATGCTGTCACAGAGAGAAACATGAAGAAAGGTCTGCTTGGCAGGACAAGATGTACTTTAATAGGGGTACAAGTAAATGAGGATAAAGGAAGGTGCGATTAAATCTGAGGAAGAGGAGAGTCGGAAATAAATAAAATGTTGGAGTACTGGGTTGCAATTTGTATCCAGAGTCTGAAAAATGTCAAATATAGGGTAATATATTTTCTTATCCTGAGAGATGGCTAAAAAAAAAATGCATGAAACAAGTATGAAGTGTAAATAAATCAACATAAGTTTGTCTTTTCTTCTTTATATCTACAAGCTCAAAGGAAGGCTGATAATATATAGAGTACTTGTAATTGACAAGAAAAATAAATAGAATAAAAATAAGAAAAAAGAGGGTGATAATCAGCAGTTTTTCTAAATGTGCTTTATAGCATTGTAGAATTAAATAGTTTCTGTGGTAAAAAGAATGGTACAGAACTATATAGTGTGCTTTTTAGTCAAAGCAGCCGCTCTCACGACTGGTATAAGGTGCACTGAATTCACACTGCCCAGGGAGCTTTCTCAGGCACCACGGTGGTTGCTCGTTTCCTCACACCGCAATACTCAATTGTCTGTATAAACCATAAAAGGTTTACAAGATCTAATAAATGGAGCTGATGAGATTTAAAGCCTTTGCTCTCGACATTCTAGGGCTACGTAACAATCTATGCAGACCCTGAGAATTAATTTTTTCCATTTTAAAAATGCTTTTGGGGAAACTTTGAATGTGTCACAGCAGTATTAAGAGGGCATGCTGTGACATTGCCACTGCTGTCGCAGATGTTGGGGGTGCATCCAGACCCAACCTTTTAGAAGCATGTACTTTATGCTTTTGCCCTGAGGAATGTGCACCCCCCACCCCACCCTCAGCTATAGTGGAAGAAGGAGCCTCTTTATGGCCCTCACCCAGTTGCTGCTCTTCTTCTTCCAAGGAGAAGCCCTGGATCTCCCTGGGGCCAGTGTGGCCCAGAGATCCCTCTACAGTTCCCTCTTCAGGCCAGCTGGCAGCTGTGTGGAGTGCAGCATGCATCTGTTTTTCCCTTGGCCACACACCCTCTGCGGCCATCCTCAGCTTTTCCAAACATCAACACAGTACTAAATGACATACAGGGAACATCTCTGTCCCTAGCCATCCCATAGCTACTTTCTTCTAGACTGTGGGGGGAAGATCATGCTCATTATCCAGACAGAGTCAGTTGATTTCCATTCAGTGTGAGTCATGTTTGCTTTAATTGGTACATAATCAATGCCCATTCTACTAAGACAGTCAGGATGTTCTTTTGATGAATTGCTTTTAATTTTGCTTTGACAGTTTGTAGATATATTCTCAAAGGTGGTACTACCGTGTCATCTAAAACTAGAAATTCTAGATTAATATCCACATGGTAATGTATTGACATAAAATCATACACATTTGAAGAAATATAATAGTAATGTTTTGAATTCTCCATGCAAGCTTCTCTATTGCTCTAATCAAAGATGGTGATGCATGAAAAGGTAGTAATAAAACAAACAGTCAGAAAAACATTCAGTCGCTATGTGAGTTTCTATCTAAAGTTGAATCATAGTGATTACAATTGAATTACTAAGAATAAATTTAAGAGTGGGTTTTAAGACACCATTTACAGTTGAGACAAACTGTTTTCCATTTCAGTTTTATTTAAGAATTAAGTTTTCCATTCTGTAACAAAGTCACAAAAACAAACTTATAAGGAGAGTGTGAAAAATATTTAGTCAAACCATGACAGCTTATAAATTTTTTCCATGACTCCCATTTTACACAACTGAATAGAAGTAAACAAACTATACTGCTAATTAAATAGTCTAGGTAGCATTTGTAGTTGATACAGATTTTACTTACACTTAATATTATTATCTGAGTAAAGGATTTTTAAACATGAAAGAAATGTTAGAAATCATCTAACTGAACAACCTTACTTTACAAGTGAAGTAAAGTAATCTTAAATAACCTAATCTAATAACACAGCAAGTAAAAGAGATAATTAATATCTGGTCTCTTGACTCTTACTAATGTAATTTCTACCGTGTAATTCATAAAGCTATTTCTTATCTGTTTTAAATTACTGTTACTATATTTTATTTGATATATTTATTTGAACTTTAGAATTCCCTGAGAAATCTCATATATTCTTTAAAGCAGAAAACCAAATGATGTTATTCACTAACTCAACATATATTTGTCACATCCCTACAAGACAAAGCCCAGACTTTATAGAACTTGTGCACATTAGGGAACAAGGTAAAGAAGGAGGAAGCAGGCAATTACACAGGAGCATACATGTGATACAATAAGGCTATCACAGTGTTAGGAGCACAGACTAGGAGTGAAGATCAATCTTGGACAGAGGTGGGTGGGTCATATAATGAGGCTGATTTCAAGTTGGGTCCTGAATGATTAGTAGTTGTTACCACCACAGTGAAGGAAGATGGAGAAGTGTGTCCCAGGATTTGGGAAAAGAGTGTGGAATAGAGTGTGCAAAGGCTCAGAAGCAAGACTGTGACATCCTTTTGCTTTCAAAGATGCATTAGGATATTGATTTTGCTGAAGCTGAGTGAATGACAAGAAAAATGAGCAAAAAATTAATCAAGGTTCAGATAATACTTGGACTTTAAACTGATGGTAGAGAGATATCTTGAAGAGTCATAAGGGAGAGATGCAGAGTTTACTCTGACAGAAGGGCAGGTATTGGTACCACCGTGGCTAAGGCAATTATCTTACTGTGTGGCTCTCTTGCTTCCAATCATGCAATGGCTGACATTCTCCTCGGGACAGAATCTAACTAATTTCCTTAGAACATTTACCAGGATCTGCCTCTGTTTCCTCCACCCTGATGCCAAATTAAAGCTATACTGGAACAGAATGTTTTATGCTAAGAAGACTGGTTTCTGGGTGCAACTCTTGGGGGGAAATCCTGGGGGAAAAAACCTTTGAAACTAAATCAGTCAAAGAGAGAAATAAAGTTGGAGAAACTGTTTATTACTTACAAGAAGCCATCCACTTCTGCTCTCCTATGTCTCTCACAACCTGGCTGCAGAAGAAGGGGCCCCACCCAACCTCTCCAGTTCAGATATACCCTCAATTGTCCTTGTTAACTACCTATTGATATAGAGATGAACTACTTCTCTCCACCGCTTGGAAACATCTATTGATGTGGAGATGCTCTAAAGCCAGGAGAGAGATTCTGGAGACACTGCAATTTTATGCAGAGCCCATCCCTCCATAAATTTTGCCTTACAATCTACTCGTTTCCCCTCTTCCACAATGGTCCCTGTATGAGAAAAATAGAGCATTGTAACCAGACTAATAACTACAATAGCACAGCAATAAAATCATGATAATCCTCAAGCTGGAGGATTCAGCTAGGTTCAAAGTGCTATGCAGATTAAATCCATAGCTCACCCATCCCACAGGCAGTCAGTAGCAGAACAGGTAGGGAGTTCAGAGCAATCATCTCATGGCAGCTGCAGCCAGGGTGGTGCATCCAGGCCACAGGGACTGTAGAAGAAAATAACCTTAAGGGCAATAAGATACATGTTTTAATGACATCAGCAGAGGCAAGTCTTGTCCATCAGGTAGGATACATGCAAGAGAGTGGTCCTGTGATAGGACAGTGGTAGGAATGGGGTCTCATCCTGGTCTAGTACACCAGACTTTCACTCCCTCCCTGTGGGAGTTAAGGATGGGTCAATATATAGGGATATGGAAGGTACATGCACTGACCATAAAAATAAAATAAAAAAACCTTCCCTGTAGGATGCTCTTATCTCCTGGATGTTTTTGGTACACTACCATGATGTTTAGGGACTACTGTGCTGTTAATCCAGGAACACATAGGCCTTTTCCCCAAGGTTCCAGCTTCTAGGTCTTTTCCCCAAGGTGCCAGAAGGGCCAGTCATCACAGGTCCATGTGTCGAAATGTCCAGGGCCATGTCCACTCAACAGTGTCTCCAGGGCTCAGTGCAGTAGGGGCTGGCAGCAGGATGTTGCTCTGCTGGCCATATCCTGGCTTCAATAAGTCCTCTTTGGTTTGCACATACAGTTTTATGG
Source organism: Manis pentadactyla (assembly GCF_030020395.1). NCBI lineage: Eukaryota > Metazoa > Chordata > Mammalia > Pholidota > Manidae > Manis > Manis pentadactyla. Next base: position 66,876,622 of record NC_080030.1, on the reverse strand, counting down.
GACAGGCAGCAGTGTGTGTTAGCATATCCACGGAACTCAAGGCTCCTTTTCAGAGCTTCTCATTCAGATTCCATAGCACTGTCCATAAACGAACTGACCAGCCTCTTAGACTATTGGTGTCTGACTTCAGGCCAGATTTCAACAAACCATTGTACCTCTGTATCATGCCTGCCTCAGGAGGGTTATATGGTACGTGAAACTACCACTTTATTACCAACTGCTGCACCCATTCTTGTAATACATGTCCAGTAAAGTAGGTGCCTTGATCTCTTTCAATCACCTGCAGCTGGTCATAAGATACAGAGATGCTCTAGAACCCTTTTGGTGGTTTGCTGATCTGTACGATGTGCAGGAAAAGCAACCAACAGGCCAGTCGCTGTGTCCACACAAGTCATGGCATACTGGTATCTTTTGGACATGGGCAGAGGCCCAATATAATCTATCTGCCACCTGACAATGGGTATCGGCCCCTTTACTATTGTCCCATGTTGCTGCAGGACTTGGTATAAGTCCCTCTTGGAGCACACAAAGCACTCCTTCTGGGCTCTGCTGATTTCTTCAAAGGTCAATGTCAAGACCCACCTATGGGCTACAGCCAGCATTGTCTTTTGCCATGCATGCAAAAACACTGATGAAACCACTGGGCTACATCAGAGGCAGGCTTTCCTTCTAGCCAACACACCTGGGCCAATGTGCCTGCTTCATAATTCCCTGGGATGCCAAAGGCAAAAGGCCAGTCACATGATATATAGTAACTGTGTTAGTCTGACCAGAAGCCCATAGGTCTTGCCACAACTCTTGTCTGCAAAGAGGCTGGTGACCAGTCATCCAGTTGGCATGGTACCATGTCAGTAGCCACAGGGTCAAGCCCTGATAGACGGCCCAGCTGTCAGTGCAGACAGCTAGAGGGGAGGCCTTCTGAGTGATCATGAGCCATATTGCCCACAACTCAGCCCATTGGCTGCTCTTTCACTCTCCCTCCACCATCCATATTGTCTCAGTCTTAGAATGGAAAGCCACAGTCTTCTACTTCAGTGGCTGCCCACAACTGGAAATGTCTGTATACCAAGCATATTCAGGTATAGGGGCTTTTACCTCCTGATAAGGACTCTTGGCTACTAATAGCTCAAAAGCAAGTTCTTCCTGCTTTCAACTGGTATAGGTCACTGCCCCCAATAAGCACTGGAGTTCTCCATTTAAGGGGCTAGTAAAGAGGGCGCTGCGCTTCTGTAAATATGTGCCCCATTTGAGCAGTGTAGGCATCTGTGCCATGCCACTCTGTGGCCTCTTGGTACAGTCTCACACCCACCCTGTGATGGGATAGGTGGTTATTACCTTGGTCGGAGCTGTTGCGGCAATTGGTTCCACAGCCAGCAAGGCATGTTACACAGCAATCAGTTGCTTCTCTATCAAGGTGTACCAGATGTCTGCTTCTTTCCATAGTTGTAACCAGAATCCAATAGGTTGGCATGTCCATTCAAGCTGCTGCCAAAGACCCCATCCATAACCATCTTTGGTTACATAAACATCCAGCTCACAGGGCCTTGATGAGCCCATTACACTCAAGTCTGCATGACCTTGACTGCTCACTTGGCAGCAGTAAAGGCAGCTGCACATCTCATCCCAGTCCCACCTGATGCCCTTTTGTATCAACTGATATAAGGGCTTCAGAATTTGTGCCAAGTGCAGGATAACACTCTGCAGTAGCCCGAAAGACCCCAAAACTCTTGTAATACTGTCGCAGTGGTAGGGGTGGGGAAAGCTTGGACCTTGTCTATGACTGCTTCAGAAATACCTTAAGTTTATCCAACCAAACAACTCCCAAGAATTTTACAGACAAGTTAGGTCCCTGAACCTTGGAGCTATTCACAGCCTGTCCTTTTTCCTGTAGATGTTGCAACAGTCTAGGAACTGCCCTTTCTAAATCTGAAAGAGAATCAGATGTGAGCTTAATATCATCAATGCAGTGATACAACCACACCGTTTGCGGTTTCTTCCATGTGGCCAAGTCCTGGGCTACAAGTCTGTGGCAGATGCTGGGACTGTGGAGGTGCCTGTGGAAGGAGAGGGAAGGTCCACTGCCGGCCTTCCCGCATGAAGGCAAACTGTTCCTGGCTTTCCTGTGCTATGTCATAGAGATGAAAGCATTAGCAAGGTCTACTACATAATGATATGTTTCCAGCTCATGGCTGAGGGTATCCAGAATGACTGATATAGAGGAGACAGCAGTATGCAAAGGGGTGTGACTTTACTCAGTTCCCTGTAGTCCCTGGTCATATGCCAGGAGCCGTCTGGCTATTTCACTGGCCACACTGGGGAATTAAAAAAACTATGAGTAGTCTTTATAATGCTCACCTTCTCCAACTCCTGTAGAGGTTCTCCAATTTCCTTGTGCCCCCAGGCAATTTATACTGTTTCATATTTGTCACCCACTGAGGTACAGGCAGAGCTACAAGTGGGTGCTTAGCATGTCTGCCTTTACCACATGTACCCTCAGTCTGAACTCACTTGCAGTGTTTTGTAACCACCGGCCCTGCAGGATATCTACCCCCAAAATATATTCATGGATGGGAGAAATGTACACAGTATACTCCTTTGTGGGTATATGCCCTATCCCCAGTGGGATTTGGGCTTCCTTCACTCTAATTGCCTTACCGCCATAGCCATCTATCACAGCAGGGGTTCCAAGAAAATGCTCAGGGTTGCCATAAATCAGAGAAGACTCAGCTCCTGTGTCCACCAGTGCTGGGACAAACTGTACATTCACAGGGGACCAATGAATTGCTAATTCTACATGTGGCATCTGGTCCCCACCAGGTCCCCCTTGACCACCCCACCTGTCTAACTGCGATGCCCAATCATCCTCCTGTGGTCGTGAGAGCTCAGGCAAATCCTGAGCACTGTCCCCCAGGAAATTTTGCAGGGACACAGGTCAGGCATGAGGCCTTGACTCTGGTTTCTATGCCCTGGACCTCAGTGGCTGGAACTGCTGCTCTGGTTTTAATTGGTGTCACAGTTCTAACAAGATCTGTTTGGGCTTCCCATCAAGTTTTTCTTTTAGTACCCTGGCCTTTATCAAATCAGGTTCTCGAGACCTTCACAGGGCCTTTTGCAAATGTCCTTTCAGTCGTAGCCTGTACTTCCTTCCATGCCCTTATTGTTTCAACCTCCCCCAGATCTGCTAAAGTACGAGTAGCCTCAAGTATGGGTTGCCCTATGTTGGGGGCAAGAATAGTCACTAGAGACCCAAAGAGAGATGGGAAGCTGTATGGAGCACCAGATTTCTCATTCCTACAGTGAACAACTACTCACTGGGTCCTGGGGGTCCATATTATAGATGATATTTTTAATGCCCAATTCCCATAACACCTGCTGGAGCTCTGCATACATTTTTACAGCTAGTGGGTAAGTATGATGAATCACCCTTATTAGGCCATACTGCTCTGATGGATGCTGTTAGCCAATCCAGAAGTGCCTGATTCCCTGAGGTATGATAGGCACTTTGCAACCACTGCCCGAGGGAAGGGTGAGTCATCAGGGAAATCAGTCTACCCATTTCAGAACCCGGCATAACAATGTTTTCCACCCCAATATCCCAGAGACACAAAAGCCATGTAGACAGATGTTCTGACGGCTTCTGCCAAATCCGGACGCTCATTTTCACCAGCTCATCCTGGGTATAGGGGTGGAGCATGGAGTGTTCCACAACCTGGGGCGGGGGCGGCTCCTCCCCTTTAGGATTCTGTGGTTGCCGCATTCTTAATTACAACTGGGCAGGGCTTTAATACAGAAATGGCTGGTGTCTCAGGTGGTGTCCTCAGCAACAGATCAGCCCTTGGCCCCACCCCCTCATCTTCTCCCAACTTGTCCTCTACTGTGTCTGGGGCAGAAGGCACTGCTATTTCCTCCCCCTCCCCCCATGGCCAATGCAGAATCTCCTGATATCTCCTCCCTAACTGCTGCTAAGGAATCTTCTAGGAGCATGACCTGTCTTCTCAATAATGTCTCTCTTTCTAAGGGCATCCCATATATCATCACCCAACTCCTCCAAGCGATGCTGAAGTGTGTCTCCTTCCTGCCTGAGTCTTTCTCTCTCCTTGATAACCCTCTCTTTCTCTCTGATAATACTTTTCACTCTCTTGAGGAAAAGACATCCCCAAATTCCAGCTGCTACATGGCTACTCAGGGCCCCTAAAAAGTCTTCTATTTCATGAGGGGTTAATTCCACAGTTTCTGGCGTCTTCACCCTTCCCCTATTCTGGGGAAGGCCCCTCCTCTCTAGGAGGTGCTTTACCCTCGAACAATTCCCCACTAAGGGCTCCCAAATTGGAAGTCCCACAGACAGGGGGTTCCTGGGTGAAGCTGCACCCTCTATTGCTGCAGCCACTGGCATCTCCCCACTATCCACATGAGGAGTTCCAGGCATCTCCCCACCATCTCTAGGGGCAGCCTACCCAAGGGTCTGACCCATGTAGACAGATTTCGGATTCAGAGGTCCTGCTGACTATTGCTTGATGTAACTTGGGGGGAAAATCCTGGGGCAAAATACATTTGAAACTGATATCAGTCAAAGAAACTGGAAGAAACACATTTATTTCTTATAAGCAGTCATCCACTTCCGCTTTCCCATGTCTCTCATGACCCGGCTATAGAAGAAGGGGCCCTACCCAACCTCTCCAGTCCGGATATGTCCTTGCTTGCCCTTTTAGTTACCTGATGCTATGGAGATGGACTAAGACCAGGTGAGAGATCCTGGAAATATTGCAATTTTACCCACACTTGGACACCAAAAATGGTGCTTCTTACCCGGGACACTTTTTACCTTTGTCCAGGCAGCACCTATTCTACTTTAGGCTTCCTGAAATCAGTCCCACTCTAAGCCAGTTTTCATCTACTCTGTATCTTTAAGACCAACTGCACTATTCCTATCATATCATTGTCATTCTGTAATATGATTGCATTAAGATGTTTGTGTTGTTAAAAAAATTGAATGTGAATAATGTGCATGTGACAGTATATGAAATAAGAATAATAAAGTTGACAGTGATGGAAACAGACATTGTGCTACCAACAGAACTGGTATAGAGTTGGGGCTAAAGACCAAAACAAAGTGGTTACAGATGTGACACAGGGGGCCTGACCAAGGAAATAGAAATGGAGTTAGGTGCTGGTACATGGGCTCTAGAGCTATAAAGGAGACAAAGGGGAAGAATTGACAGGACCAAAGATCAGTTATGAAGGATGATGGCAGAATAGTGGCTAACCTTCATGTTTCTGGCTTTCACAATGGCTTGATGTGGTTACCAGTCACTGAAATAGGGGTTCCAAAGGCAGAGAACATATGGAAGGTCAAGATGAAGACTTCAGCTTTATGCATGTTGGATTTTTAGGTCTGATGGATTTACAAGTTAAAATAAACTTGAGATAGTGATAGAGGTGCCTAGAGCAGGGTAATTTGGCTGGAGAGGTGTGAGTCATTGGCAGGGAGTGGCAGCAGAAGTGTATAAAGTAATAGAAAGAGCTGAAAATGAACCCCTGAAGAGCACAAACATTTTAGGGTTGGGAGAAGAACAATGAAACTACAAAGGTTCAGTGAAGTATAATAGTTAGCATTTGTTGTGGACTTACCGTATACCATAGACAGTGCCAAGTGCTATATCATTCAATCAGTTTGGCGTTACAATGAAGTCTGTTACATCCTTACTTTTCACTCTCTTTCATATTTTCTATGCTTTTGCAAAAGTCACAATAACATAAATACTTAATTTAGAAGGTAACTGTACTATTTTACAAAACAATTTCTGGTCAAGTTTAGTGTATATTCCTCTACTTTTTCCTACTCTCTGCATTTTTATCTTTACATTGATAATATTTTTTTCTTTAAGGATTTTGTTACCTTTGTGCAGCTTAGTTTTTCCAGATGATCCCAACTGATTTACTTTTTATTTTAAAATAGCAGTTTGGCATTCTATTGTATCAGTTCAATAATCAGTCTAAGTTATGCAGCAATAAGTAAACTTCACAGTGAAGAAAATCAGGTGTATAGGTAAAAATAGGCTTAGAGCAAAACTGTCAACAGAAAATAGCTAAAAGTAGAAGAAATAGGACTCAAAAGAGAAGTCAGATAAATATCAGATCATGGAAGCCTCAAGAGACCTGGGTAATAGGACAAAGGTGGGAATATCAATGGTGAAAATACTACAGAGATTAATATTTAGCAAGAATTTGTTAGTGGTGGCCACTAATGCCGGATGAGTACCATTTTAATGGAGTGAATCCGAAGTCATGGTCAAGGGTGCATGGAAGATGACTAGAGGAAATGGTGACTTTAAACAGCTATTTCTAATTCTTTGAAGGGCAGGACAGGAAAGAGATAGGATGGTAGTTAGAGGGATTGATGGGACTGAAGAACCCAATCAACAATACCATTTTTTAAAATCCAAAGCCATTTTGATAGCCCATTGAAATGTTTCCCTTTGGTTTGTAATTGGATAAATATAGAAACATCAGAGAGAATGGGTACCTAATGACAAAAATGATGCTAAATAAACATGTATCACCCAGCTAGACCTGTATATAAAGGTCACCAAAGTATATGTATGATTGAAGCATCTCTGATTTCTTCTTCCTTCCTAAAAGCTGATTATGAAACATTCAAGACATAGAAAGAATATTATGAGGAAACCCTTACACCCATTACATGGTAGTAAAAAATAAAATAAAATAGTGCCAAATTTTACTTAAAGCCCCACAGTAGACCTCTTTGATCTTACCTCTCTACCTTCACCTGAACAGTTCCCAATATTATGAATTTAGCAACTCCTCCTCTGCAGAAGGTAAAATTTTTTCTATGAAGGCATTCTCATTTTGTCATTTTCATGCAAGTAAGATAATCAACAGAAATTTGTATAATATTGATCTGTTATCTGACACTGTAAGAAATGTTAAATTTTGAAAAAGCTTAAAAAATATTGTTATATAAGTCATCAAATGAACTTTAGAAGGTGATTTAAGCCATAACAGTGAAGTTAATTTTTATGTAAACCAGACAGTCTGAGCATTACAGTAAAAGATTAAGCTTATGAAGTAAGCTAAAGCTTTTGCTTTGACTACTGCTCCTAATTTCATGCCATTTCCTTATTCTCATGGTCTCTAATATAATATTTTATGCTCAAAATATTTTTTCCCTGGTTAAGCCTCTTAGGCTAAAGCAACAGTCTTCCTTGCGCATAACAGTTCATTTGGTGGAAAAGATGTACTGTTTATAAAAGTGAGGCTAGTGGTGTGGGATGAGAGGAGGATACATGGGACATTATTCCAGAGGCACATCACGAGATAGTAATCAAGCTCACTGCTGCTCCACGTAGTACTCCTCATCCACAGAATAATTTAAATACTGGTCACATTAAAATCACTCTGTCAGCAGAGTATAGCTAACCATTTCCTATAAGACAGGACTGTTTGGTCTTGCACAGAGATAGCTTCAGCAGTTTTCTGTGTTCAAAGTGAAGGATTTCAACTTTACATCAATAAGGAAATGCAATTATTTTTACCAGACTACTTGTTTCACTCTTCTAAAAAGTCTCAATTACATTTTTATTTATTGACCATTTTTGAAACAAATATAAAGTTCCTGATGCTCTGAAAAGCCCATTTTTTTCCTTTGGAGAAAAATAATTTTTAGTTTCATAATCACAAAAAATCAAACCAACATAAATGTACATAGTGACTCCTTTAAGACAGGCTTGTGTCAGATGTTACGAAGTCAGTATAAATAAGATTAGGTCTTTTCTTCTAGAAACCCAAGGTTCTCCTTGTGGAGAATATGAATAGACACAGACCTGCTATTTCCAGATCCTTTAAACCAGAGCACATTTCAAAGGCTGTGACTGCATTCAAAGACATATTTAACTCAAACATCCACTGTGTTTCTCTGAACTGCCCTGTCAACTCTCCAACCCCTTGGTTCCCTTGTGTGAGACAGAACAATGTCCTGGAGACCCTGCCCTGCCTCCAAGTGTCAAGGTAACCATGGACGATAGATCTGTTGACAAACGGCTGGGTCTCACTGGCTGCAGATGCTCTTAGTTCTTTTGAAAATTTCCTTTCAAATCCCCTGCTCAGGCTCCCCAACCCTGCCCCTCCTAGTCCTGCAGCCTGCCTCCTGCAGCCAGACCTGACATGCGCAGCGACATCCCCGTGAGGCTGTTCTTGCTCCCCAGGTCCTTCCCCTGCTTCTTCCCTACTGGGATTTCAAGTAGTTCCAGTATTGATAAAATACTGTTTTTTACTGTTCAAGTTTCTTTCTTCCCCTCTGCAGGCAACAGACTTTCCAAGTAGGCCTTCCAGATAAAATATATCTAGTTAGCTTTGAATTTAATTAAACAGAATTTTAGTATGACTCAAGTATTTCCTGGAACATAGTAATACTAACAGCGTTTATTTCTTGTTTATCTGAAGTTCAAGTTTATCTCATCATCTTGTGTTTTTGTTTTTGTTTTTCCTAAATCAGGCAACCCTGTTTTCAACAGGCATTGGATAGCCCAGGCCGCAAGTGACCACTGGACTTATGGACCCTGGACGTTAGTCGAGCTCTAGCAAGTTTGTAGCTCTCTCTACCGGAAAGCCAGACCACAGCTTTGACTTGAGCTAGGTTCTGGGGCCACAAGCAGAGAGAACTGGCAGGGGGTTGTGGGGGAGCACTGGAGGAATGTATCTAATGACTATAGGGGATGGTAAATAAATCCATTTGCAAGAAATAGAGTTACTTTTAAGATTTGGGCTTTAAATTGTTTTTTCCCTCAGTTGTCTCATGTTACAGGAATTCTTACAGTCTTAGGAAATCACTTATTCTTTGATTAATTTTAAAATCGTGACATTAGTATAAATACACACCACAATGAAGTTATATCAAACTCTTGATAATCCCTTGTAGCTTGAATCCCAGAAAGCTTGCAATTATTTAGAACCCTAAATTTTGTAGCTTTTAGAACATTATAGGATCAGAAGGTAGAAATGGGTTATTATTTTCAGAGATTAGTATTTTAGCAATAGACAATTAGAAACTTTAGTCGGAGAAAATGTTACTAACAGTTTTTTCTTCTTATGTCATTTTCTTATTATATTCTGTCTTATTGTGAGAGTTGTTCAAATCTTTTCCTATAGTATCTTGATAGGCAAATGAGGAAGTATTCATAGAAAATATGTCTCTTAACCTTTGCAACCAAGCCATGTGAAAATGGACAGCTAATGACTGAGTCAACTGCTACTTTTACAGGGCAGAGTGCTCTGGCCTGTATATTATGGATGCCTTTCCATCTAGTGGTCAACATGAAGCTCCCCATCATTTCTTGAAATGTGAGGAGATATTTGCATAACCCAGAGAGTGGAAAACTGAAGGTTTGTTCTGGGCTACTCAAGGTATATGCTCACTTCAACTGTAATTTTGGTGAACCCAGGAACAGTGTTGGTTAGATATAAGAAGCAAAATGGAGCCAGAAAAATATGTTCTCTGAGATGCTTCTGGGCTCCAGATGCTTTTCTGGAGGGGCCTGTATCTTTCCCACATGGGGTTGGAGGAGAGATGTGCTCTTAGCTGTGATTCTGGAAGTCGTAGGTCCTGGGGCCTGGCTTCATGTTCAGGTAGTCAAGGTGTGGCTGCAGTCCTTAGACTGGTGAGAGAATGTTCAGAAGTCAGAGAGTTCATGGTCACATTTTGGAGAAATTGTCTACTGATGACTGGGGCCTGGTTTCAGATACAAGACAATGCTCCAGTCAGAGGAGAGCAATCAGAACAAACAGCAGAATGCCAGAGAGCTAGTCAGTATGTAAGGGTCTGAACATGCTTCATAGCGCAATCCTGTGGACTGGGTCTGACTATGGCTCAAGTAAAGGAGTTCTGAGGTGCTGTGATGTAGGGAGTATATAGATAGATGCTGGCTGAGGCCCACTTCTAACATGCCGTAAGCTGGACAGCATGGCAGCTAAAGTGACTGGGGTGGGGGAGGACAGTGGGGCAGTACAGGGGGAGTATCCAGAAGCTGCAGTGGTCCCCAAAGTCTCAGCTTTGAAGCCTGATGGAAGAATAGCTCAGGCAGAAAAGGATGTCAAGCATTGCGAACTGGTGGCCCAGCAGGTGCTTTGGGGGCCTGCACAGTGTGAAAGTAAATCAGGAAGTTACACCTGGGAGCTGCATATGCTCCCTGTGGCCTTACACAGTTCTGCTTCACATTGTAAGGTACCCTCCTTTGGGGTCCCTAAAGACATTTGAATTTGGAGCTTCTGGTTGACACTGTACTTTTGTTTTGATTATCTGGGAAGCTGAGCAGGGCCGGAATCTCCAGAAGCTCCAACATTGGACTCAGCAGTGAGGAGCTGGGTCGATCAGAGGCAGAGAACATAAGGTAGTTGCTAACATCGCTAAAGAGAAAACTGCCCTTGAAAGAACTGTTTTCAATGATGTCTAATTATTCAGGTACAGAAACTAGCTAAGCTTCACATCAGTTGCTCACATCAAGGCCAGTAGCCCTTAATTACAGGGAGCCAATAGCCACACTGTGCAGTGATCAGGTGTGAGGTTTACCATATGACATGGTTACCACTAAAGACTTAAAGTACTGACTTTTTGGGAATTAATTGCCTTCGCACATGTAACTGAGAGTAGGACTCCAGGCTGTATGTAGCCTTGTGACTCACTCTTCCTTTCTGATGTACTTTTTCAATTGGAAGAATACTTAGAAAGCAGGCAGCATGATTTCCAGGGATTGCTCAAAACCCAAATGCCTACCATAATTCATGAGATGGTATCTAAAACATTGAGAGAACTTGTTTTGGGTGGTTGAGAAAAACTGACGTGCTCTCAAAGGGATGCTAAAAGGAGACCCTTCTGGTTACAGCATTAATTTGAAATGCCACAGTGTCACATGGCCATTATATTGAAGGATTCCATTTTAATTTACAGATTTATGTCCATCATGAACTAAAAACATGACCTTAGCAATATAACCCAAAGATGAGGCTATAGAAAAATAAATCTCTAAACATTCAGGTATTTATCTACAATATATTCTACAGCAGTGAGCTGAAAATGAAGCACAGAGTTGCCTAGCATCGGGCCTACATCATAATTGGTACTGAATACATATTCGGTGAAAAAAACAAATGAATTAGTAAAGGGCTTAAATTCCATTTGCATCTTTAAGCAACAGTTTCTTCAAATTTCATGGGCCTGGAGAGGATGCCATTCATTTAAGAATGACAACTTTGGAAAATTCAACAAAATAGTAATTTTCCACATGTTTATCTATTGAAGTATCTTCTCACTGACAGACTCTTTAGCGCCACTAATCGGGGGACTCATTTTAGGAGATTAAGTGTTGCTCACCAAACTGCTGCGTAGGGAGCGAACAAGCCCATGACATGCTGATGGCGTTAAAAAAATAACTGAGGCTCATATACATCCATTCAGACCTTCATCATTCTTTACACACACACAGACACGCACACACCCCTCTCAAATCTTTTATGGCATGTTGTTCTCTGAGGTGGTTTTTAGTACTATATTAATCTAATTTCACCTGTACAACTATATTGGAACTATTGACACATGGATTTAAGTGACGGAGGCAAAGACTCTCCTTTTGAGAAAGCCTTCATTAAAAGTAGAAAGCAACTTTACAAAATAAAATAAAATAGCTAAAAATTAATTTAATATATGTGTGATATGAAATATTAATATAGTTATATTTAATAAATATTATAATTTTTAATGAAATACATTTGATCAATAACATTTAATATAATCATCTCATTAACTACATTTACTTTCAGGAAGAAAGGAGAACAATACAATCACCTCCACTGTGTTTAACAGGGTCTCTGGGAAGCATTTGTATCACCAGGGGAAGAGCTGGATCAATTTCCTATTACCGGTGTCTGTGAAGGTGTGATATCAGTGGTAACACAGCACTAAGATAAAATGAGAATTTGTCAGCTACATCTGTTCTCCTAGTCAATGTAATGCTTTCAAGGACAATAACCTTATTTTAATTTTTAACTTATCTGTAGCACCACGTAGATACGACAAAAAAGAAAGAAAAAATATTGGAATAAACCTCTGGAGAGAAGAATTTTGACTGTTAACTACCACAATGGAGATTGTGAACTATTATTGTGACAATGGAGATCGTCAAGATATTATTTCAATGTTCTCTTAATGGTCCCTGTGGTGGGGACACTACTGGTTAACTTCTAATTAAGGAGGGAAGAAAATTCTCAAGTCTTTGTGCATTTAAATGTATTATGGGTATTGGTCTTTGGGGTCTAAGGGTTTAAGTAGTTTATAGAAGTGGGTGTGATTATAAAAGGGCAATAGGAGAAGTCCTTGTGGTGGTTGAAATATCTGTATTTTGACTGTATCAGTATCAACATCTTGATTGTGATATGTTAGTATTGGGAGAAATGGGACTAAGGTTGCATGAGATCCTTCTGTATTATTTCATAAAACCACATATTAACCTATAATTTTCTCAAAATAGAAAATTAAATAAAAATCCCCAGTTTAAAATTTTAATTTATATTTTAAGCCTATAAAAATTTTCCTATACTTTTAGTATTAATTGTCACTAACATGAGAGTGAAACTTACAGATGATGAAATAAGCACTTGAGAAATAAATACTGAAGGGAAATTTAGAAATGTGTTCTAACATTTAAGTAAATTTTTGTTTATTTTCAAGAACATGTGAGCTTTTAGTAGTGACTTAATAATGCATAGTTTCTGCTGTTAAGATAGCTTCATACCTCTTAATTTTACATTATAGATATAGATATAAAATTGTGACCTTCAACATTTAAAAAATTGTGTATCAGTGAAAAGAAAATTTGGAAACTGGTTTAAATAATTCCACAGAGCCTTAAGAAAAAGGACTCAGTTTAGGTATTTTGGAAGACAGGTACCCCTGCTTAGGACATGTACAAGTGACAGTCAACAAAAGCAAGTCCTGCCTAAATATATATCAGATAACTTAGGATCAGAGGGAAGTAAGAGGAGCTAAGTCCAGTATTTGGGCCAGCTTTTATGAGTGATGAGAGAGGAACTTAAGAATTGGAGAGGCTGACCAGTATTTTGACAGATTCTAAAGTCTAGGGAATAGGCATTTGAGTCCAAGGCCCACCAAAGGGAAGTGTATGAGAAATATACTTGCTATTATAGAGAATGCAGCCCAATTGCAAGTAAGTCCATTCTCTGAAATAGGATTAAATTGACTTGCAGTTCTAGTGCCCAATTGTACATAAGTATTCTCAGATGACTGATAGAAGTCATAGTAAAAATTCTTTGGAGTAAGATAATATCATCCTAGACCTTAATTTATTCTATAAGTAATTTTATAAGGTAATGACTAGAATAATTTTTTTAAAAGGCAGAAACTCAAAGAGATACTACAATAAAAATGAAAATCAGCAGAAACAATAGATAAAATAATAGATAATAGAGCAAATTCACTGGGAACCTAAATGTTGAAATTATCAAAGACTTTAAATTAACATGTTTACTATGTTCAAGGAGATAAAAACTGAGATTTATAATTACAACATAACTGACGTATGGGTGGATATGTGTCTGTATGTGTGTTAAGTAGAAATCCTAGAACTAGAAATTACAAAATTAAAAATTCAATGAGGAGTCAAGAGATAGAACAGCAGATTAACTAGAGTTGAAGAGTGAGTCAATGAATCAGGTTACACAGAAAACTCCCAAAAGGAAAGATGAAAAGAAAATCTGTGGAAAATGCAGAAGATACATTAAGAGACACAGAGAAAATAGTGAGGAGATATAACAGTTGTGTGACTGGAATTCCAGAAGCAGAGGAGAAAGAAAATGGATCAGAGGCAATATTTGAAAATACTGTGATTTAGATCATTCCAAAACAGATGAGAGCCATCAATATAGAGACAAGAAGCCCTTTAAACCCCAGGTAGGAATTTTTTAAATGTAAAGTAGTACAAGAATAAAAGAGTGGTTAAAGAGCATAGTGATAAAAAGAGTAAAATTGCTGAAAATGGAAGAAAGAAAGAAAAATTAAACTCAACTAGATAAAAGTATACCTTACTTTCAAAGAAATAACGAAAAGATTGATAGCTAAGTTTAAACAGAAGCCAGAAAAAAATGGATGAAAATATTTAAAGTGCTGAAGAAAATATCTGCAAATCTAGAATCTTATACCTAGCAAAAATGTTCATCAAGAATGAAAGTAAGATAAAGTGACTTTCAGGCAAACAAAAAACTAGTAATTTCCAACTCTCAGATCTGTACTAAAGGACATATTAAATGGTGTTCTACAGATAGAAGAAAACAATTCTTTATGGAAACTCAGAGATACAAGAAAGAATAAGGAACTACGAAAAGGATATCTATGCATGTAAGCTTAGAGCAACAATTCTCAAAGTTTAGCATAAATTAGAAGTGCCTAAAAGGCTGGCCAGACAACATGGTGAGAGTCAAAACACAATTTTCATTCAATATATCAAAGGTGGGAATTTAAAACATTTCTAACAAGTTCTCAGATAATGACAATGTTGTTGGTCTGGGGCTCACACTTTCAGAAACATTAAGAAATACTAGTTTATAAAACAATGATGTCTTGTGGGGTTTAAACTTTATATTGAATTAAATCCAACCATATATGGGCAATTAGTTTGTGACAAGGGTAGGTTAGTAGGAAAAAAGATAGTATTTTCAATAAATGGAGCTAAGTCCATTAGATACTCATATAGGGAAAAATAATCCATCTTTTTCTCACATCCTAGGCTAAATTCAGTCTCAGGTGTATTGCAGGTCTAAATGTGAAAGGCAAAATCAACAAAACTTCTAGTGGGCAATATCAGAGAATATCTGGGTGACCTTGAGGTATTCTTAAACAGGACCCAACACTATTAATAGGGGAAAAATTGAACTATGTTAAAAATTTAAGCTTTGTTAATCAAAAGACACTCTTAAGTGAGTGAAAAGGTGAGTCATAGACTGGAAGAAGATATTTACAATACATATAACTGACCAAGGGCTCACATTCAGAATATAAGAACTCCTACAAGTCAACAATAAAAGAATAAAAAACCTTCTCTAAAGATGTCAATTCCTGAAATAACACTTCACACAAAAGATTATGCAAATAGCCAAAAAAAAAAAGAGAAAGAAAACTTATCCAACCTCTTTAGCAATCATGGAAATGCATACCTAAACCACCATGAAATACACTTGCTCAAAATCAGAAGGAATAAAGTTAAAATGATGGACAATAATAAAATATGTAAGAATGTGGCACAGTAAGAAATCTTATACACTTCTTTGGGGGAGGGTGAAATGCCACACTCATTTAGGAAATAGTTTGACATCATTCACTAAGTTGAAAGATGCACATCTCATATGACCCAGCAAGTTCATTCCTAGGTATTCACGTGCCCTAAGAAACATATATCAGAATGTTCATACACCATGATTCATAATAGCCCCAAATAGAAAACAACTCAAATTTTCATCAGCAGTAGAATAGATAAGTATATTGTTTGTCAAATGCAATTCTATGCACCATAATTGAACACGGATGAGCTAACTACATGCAACAACATGGGAAAAAAGTCTTTTCTACAAAACATAATATTGATGAAAGTGGCCAATCACAAAATTATAACAAATGATTATGCTCATTTAAGTTAAAAAATTACAGTAAAGAGTTACTTAGTTTATCAAATTTTAAAGAAAAATAAGGAAATGATTACTTTCAAAATAAAGATTGTGTGGCTTCCTTTGTTGGGGAAGTGAGGCAAGTAGTTAGGAGTGGTGGGGAGTGGGACTCTTGTACTGCAATGTTCTATTCCTTAACCTGGGTGGATGTTTACAAAGGCGTTTGCTTTGTAATATGTGATTAAACTGTACATCTTGTTTTGTGACTCTTTCTGTGCATATATTTTATTTAACAGTAAATGGGATTAATGTTTTAAAACATAACTTACTCTAACCACTCTAAATACAGCAGCAAATCAAACTGTTCTTTCAGGTTGTTGAAGACAGCTGAAGTCCTAGATTTAATTATTTTACCAATAATGCCTTCATTCATCCTTTTGTTTAGTTAGTTGATTCCCATATTCTAATGTTACATTACTTTGCATTAATTTGGCAAAGTAAATTAATATTGAATGAGAATCAAATGCTCTGGAGTCATCTGATAAACACCTTATTTAATTCTTTGATGGCTTTGACTGTTTATTGTGGTCTCAGAACTGATTTCAAATGTAATAGCACAATCATTGGAGTAAGGACTAAATAGTTTGTAAATGTAATGAAAATATTCTTATATATACCTATTGGACTTACTCCAACAAATTTAGTGCATGGTAGAGGCTATTCATATCATATATTGATAAATTAAAATGAACCTTATTTGAAGCAATTCTATTATTAATAAATAATAAAAGTGAAATCACTAAATATATGTCACACCACATCAAGGACCAAAATAAATTTCATTTTATTTCATAAATTCCTTTCTAAAAATATAGTCTAATACTTGCATCTCAGAGAACAAAAATAACTAAACTTGACCTTTGAACAATGTGGAGCTTAGAAGCGTCAACCCCTACAAAATTGAAAATTCATGTATAAATTTGACTCTCCCAAAACTTAACTACTATAAGCCTACTGTTGACTAACATAGCTGAAAGCTTACAACCTACATTAATGGTTCATTGACAGGTATTTTGTATGTTATATGCATTCTATACTGTATTTTTATAATAAAGTTAGACAAAAGAAAAGGTTTTTCTCAAACTGTCACAAATATCCAAGACATTTTCCAGTATATTTATTGAAAAAAAAATCTATGTATAAGTGGACCCATGATCTTCAAGACCGTGTTATTCAAAGATCAACTGTAACTGGTTTTTAAGTACTTTGAAGAATTTGAGATTTAATCCTACTTGCAACCTAACAAGTTAGCTGGTCGGAGTTTTATGTATGCTGGTAGAAATTGCAAAAACCCTGAGTTAGAGATGAAGGACTTTATCGCTTAGGCACAGCAAACAGTCTGAGCACCAGAATATTATGCATTGGTTTCCTGAGCCCTAATTCCCATAAACCTAGGAGAAGAGGGTCAGGTGATATTTGCACACAGTGTGTGGCATTACAAGCGAGTAGTTTTGAGTTCAGGGAACACAAATAAGCCTCTCTGTTCTTTGCTCAGGAGTGAGACACAACTTCTATTTCCCAGTGCTCTAAGCAAACCTACCTTTTGTTCAGACAGACATACTATCTCTAGCTTGCAATGCTCTTCCAAGGCTCCACACTATAAACATAGCCTTGAAAAGACAGTATAGAAAAAAGGGCCATTAGTGCTTTGCTTATGAGAAATGCAGAAACATGAGATCCATGAACTGTCAATATTGGCGACTTTGTACAGTTGATATGACACAAATGTTCTTCAGCTTCTAGAATATTGGCCAACAATGAATTTTTCTAAATTTTTTGAAATGTGAGCTAAATTATATAACAGTTCATCTTGCATTTAGAATACTTTGAGTCATAATTATATATATATATATATATATACATATATGATAGACACACACATCTTTATACTCTATTTTCTGCCTTCTCCAATAAAAATGTGAATTCCTTGGGAATAATAACTATATATGTGAATGTATATATAATATATATAAATATATATGTAATTTATTCTCATATTCTGGTTCTTACATTATTTTGCATTAGTTTAATTAATAAAGTGCTACTGCCATCCCTCTTACTTCTCTTGTTTTCTCAACAACATAGCTATGAGAACAATGAAACCGGTGGGCCTGTAAACTCAGGGCTCTAACAGTTATCAAGGATGATGATCTTATCTTCAAGGTCACCTATCCATAGAATCCAAGACAGTATTCCACACACAGTGGAGCTCAGTAAATATTTGTTTCATTGAATTGACTTGAACTCAGGACTCCATTCTCCAGTTTGTAAACCAAAAGTTGCTCTTAGCTCCATGCTCAGTAATACATGCTGTACATTGAACATGGAAAACATTCCTTTTCCTCAAGCCGGTAGACAGTCATCTGAGGCTCAAACATTCCTGTTCATGTATGACTCTAGTATGCAGATGTATAAATCTGAGGGAAACGACCATATGTCTCTCCAGAAATACATGCTTTATTGTGAGATGAGAAATGAGTCAAGGAGTGCCTAGTTTTCCTTCCTCTGAGAACCTTTCTTTTGTTTTTATTTATTTATTTATTTAATTTGCCCCGGTGCTAATTGTCATCATCTTCAGGAGGACTTTAGCAGCCAGAGTTTATTCTTGAAATACTATTCATGTAAGTTCCTCCAGAGGCTTAATCATCAACACAATGCTTTGGAACCACTCTGGTTTCTTCTAAATTAAATATTTCTGTTCACAAGAAATATTGAAAGTACTAAATGTTTCGTCCTCTTTGCGAGTCAAAATTACTCCTACAGAATCTGGAAAATGTGTGTCGATGTGCATTATCATGTACAACAGCTTCTCGCGGCCGCTCCGGGGTCTTGCACACAAAGGGTGAGAGAGGGGCGTGGGGAGGCTGCCCGGAGTCGCTGCCCCGCCCGGCCCGGCGAAGCCCGGCAGAGCAGCCGGCGGGGGAGCGGCGACAGCGAGCAGCTTAAACTTGGGGCTCGGGATATTTGAACGCCTGGGCAATTGCCGTCCTAGCTAAACGAGTCAGGGAGAGGAGCGGAGTGCGTGCGCGAGCTGAGGGAGTGCTTACGTCGCAGCGAGATCTGTGCTGGGGTAAGTGGAGAGGAGTTGGGCTGAGTCGAGCCCTCTGAGCAGCGGCAGCCGGAGTCGGAGCCGCAGCCGCAGCCGCAGCCGCCGCAGCCCGGGGGGCGCCCGACTTCCGCCGCCCCGGCGCGCCCGGAGAGGCCCAAGCCCCGCAGCAGTCGCCCCGCTGCGCCCACGGCCCGGGGGCTCCGGGCGCACAAAGGCGGCGGCCGCCCGCGTGGCCTTCTCCACACAGGCGTTCGAATCCCGTTCCCTCCTTCTCTCCCCAAGGCGAGAAAGGCAGGGCCGGGGGAGGACCTGGGACAGCGGTGGCGCTTGCGCTGCATCCCCATCACTCCCGCTGGAAGAGGCAGCGGGCTGCTGGCGGACGATGTGGCCACGGCTGCTCCCCGGAGCATCTTCCGCCCGGGTCGCCGCTGCCGCCCCCCTGCTCCGCCCGCTCTATCTCACCGGGAGGAGTTGATGCCGCCGTAGCCGCTGCCGCCGCCGAAGCCGGGGCTGATGGATGCCAGGGAGTGCCGCATTGCTTAGCGTCCCCGCCTCCGGGTGTGCTGGTAGGAGCCGGCTGCTCTTTCTTCTCTCTTGCTCTGGGGTTTTAAAGAACAGGTAGACACATTTTAATTTGATTCTCCACTCTTCTCCAACCTCAGCCCCCACCCAGCGTTTGAAATGTAGTCTCCTGGAGAGACTTCCCCCTCCCCCGCTGCGAGTCGGTAGAAATAAAGGGTAGGGGAAGACAGAAGTTGGGGGTGGGGGTGGGGGAGCCCACACTGGTGCCAACGCCACCAAAAACCCTTCTGGTGCCTTATGAGATCACGGTTTACCTGGGTGGGGAAGGGGAAAGGTACGCTCTCTGCAGTCTCCAACTAATTGGATCATAATAATTTTAAATAAAAGCCCACAAAGTCTTTTAAAAATAGCATCTTTGAATAAGCAGAAGGAGAAATCAGCTCCTTTCCCCTTTCTTTCTTTTTCTCTCTTTTCCTCTCTGGCAAAGACGCTCTCTCCCCGCCCTGGAGCTCAGCGCTGAAGAGCCACCTTATTATTAATCAGAATTCCCACCGTTATCCCTGGCAGGCGCATCCTTCAGTAGAGACCGCAGAAGCATCGCAGAGCTGGGGCTGAGATGCGCGTGGGGGTTGTTTTTGTTACATCTTGGAAGAGGAGAGGACAGTACCAAGAGTAGCACCAGCCGCGCTGGCTGCTATTAGGGGTGTTTTGTTCAGAGAGAGAAAGGACAGGAAGAGGGGTGGCGGGCCACCAGAGGTCCACATCTCTTTAAACGAAAGGGAAGAGGGAATCAAAGTGGGGTGTTGTTTTTAGGGGGTGGGGAAATAAGTTTATATCCTCCACAGAAAAGCTGCGGGAAAGGAGGAGCAACAGGGGACTGACTGAACACCAGAGACAATTTCCTGTGAAGAAGAGGAAGCAGGCAGCATCTAGGTGTGGAGGCCGGAGTGTGGTGGTGGTGGCAAGGGCCAGGTGTGTTGTGGGACAGTCAGCAAGGGGACGGGAAGGCTCAGGAACCAGCAGAACAATGACTCATTTACAAGCTGGTCTCTCTCCTGAGACCCTAGAGAAAGCTCGCCTGGAGCTCAACGAGAACCCAGATACACTGCATCAGGACATCCAGGAGGTGAGGGATATGGTCATCACTAGGCCGGACATTGGCTTCCTGCGCACGGATGATGCCTTCATTTTACGCTTCTTGCGGGCCAGGAAGTTTCACCACTTTGAGGCCTTCCGCCTTCTGGCCCAATACTTTGAGTACAGGCAGCAGAACCTGGATATGTTCAAAAGCTTCAAGGCCACTGACCCAGGCATCAAGCAGGCGCTGAAGGATGGCTTCCCTGGGGGCCTGGCCAATCTGGACCATTACGGCAGGAAGATTCTAGTACTTTTTGCTGCCAACTGGGATCAGAGCAGGTAAATCCTAAATCCAAATATGTATTAGGTATTATTTTACTCTCCCATTTTCTAGAATTTACCTTCAGCAGTCTCATAGTTTTATAGCTTTGATATTTTTGTTTATTGCAGAAAAGAGAAACTGGAACTAAAAAAAAATGAGTTTTTGGTGGGAACCATGGGAATGGGAGGAAGGCTTTTATTTTTACCTTTGACACTCTTACTTCACTAGCAGCCAGTTTCTACTGTCTCTTTCAGTGAGTGCTTCCTGAACCATATTATTGTGCTATCATTTAAATAATTCAACTGCTACATAAAGCTGCTGTATTTTCACCTCCTGAATAAGTTTACTGTCCTGTGGAGAAATGACTATGAGAATGCAGACAACTCTTCCTCTTTCCTCCTAAAGAAATTCTTAAACTAGATTCTCCTTCGTTTTCATCATCACCATCAGCAGCAGCATCTCTTTCCTTAGTACTGGGTTTCTGTTTTTTAAGAATAGCCTGGTGTTCAACCAAGATCAAGTAGTTTCATTGCTTGGGAACTTCTCTGCTTGGTGATGTGTAGATGAAGGAGTAATATGATGTGTGTCACTTCAGTGAGAGGGAAGAGTTGTACCCTCTGTCGCTGAGCATGCCTACCAACCCTGAAAATAAAGGCTGACTGGAGTGCTGGTTCTGCACCTGTCACTAATCTAAAGAACGTGTTTCCTGTCTGATGTGATTTTTCATCTCTTGGAAGGAAGTGGAAAATGTTCAGATAAGACAGTTGGTAGGCCTTTTGAGCTCTCTTGCTTTTTAACAAAGGGGATGTAATAGTCATTCATCTACATTATGATAGAAAAATGGAGTGACTTCTATTTCTTCAATCAGAATTATTTTAATTTAGGCTAAGAAATTAAAAGCTCTTGTGTAAGGAAGTCTCAAATAAGTTCAAAGTTAAATGTATTTCATGGAACTTAAAAATGTTACCAAAACTATGAATCATTAGAAGCTAGTTGTTAAAGCATACCTGGAACAACTGTAAAAGACTTAACAGCTACTGACAAATCTTTTAGCTTTGAGGGATCTCTAGATAGGCATCTCAGAGTCTTGGGGTCTTAAAATGTAAATTAATACTTCTACCCTTTAATTGGTCAACTTTTCCCTATAATTCTAACTTGCAAACTATTCTGATTATTTTTTAGGTAAGTATAAAGAAAACTGCTACCTGCAGAATCATAAAGCTAAGAAACTCGTAGGGAGAGTTAGCCATTAAGTGGGAATGGAGTTCCATGACTTACTTTGATTGCTTATAGAGATCTTACATTTCTTTTATCAGGTAGGAAAGTTTAAAGAACTGTGAAATGTCATCCTTTAACTACAGTTTCTCTTTAAAAAGGTTTGTTTTTTTCATCTGAGAAGTACACTGAGGGGTCATGCAAATTAATTATTGTATATTCCGAAATTTAAAAAAAAATTATTCAAGAAAGAACCTAAATGATATTCCATATGTCAGTTAGATTGGAACTTTGTTTATTGAGCTACAGTGAAATGGAAACTGTGGAAATTTTATTTTTAAATATGTCTCAGAGTCTGTTGAAGATATCATTAGGGAAGGGAGGCAGACTGCATTCAGAGAGACATGCATATACATTCGACCTATTTTCATTTACTTCTCTAAGTGAACTAATAGTCACACTGATTTATAAACCTAATTAAGATGAAAGAGTTGTCATGTATATGGGAAGTTGATTATTCTGAATTTACAAAAGGACCTATGTTTTAGTTGTCTATCTCACTCTTTCATATAGAGGATAGGTTATTGTTAATCAAAAACCTATCTCTCTGGAAATCTACAATAGGATGGGATTTATTTATTAATTGGTATATAGAACTGTTTTTGGTAAATCTACAACAAAACATTAAATTTTGTACATGTGAAATTAAAAATGAGAGGCTAAGTCTGTAAAAATACTCTATTATAGACTAATAATTGTAAATTCTATTTCTATAGTTAGAAGTGAAAAAGATGTAATCAAGAAGTTTTAGTACATCAAGGTTGAAATGTATACAAGTTATTTAGAGTTCATCCAAAATTCAGTGGAGTTTCCTCCTGTATTTAAAAAAAGTAATTCCCTCCTGTTCCCTGCCTGCCTTCCATCCCTATATATATCAGGTCTATTCTCTTGGCATCCTCTGTAAACCTTTATCATTGAGATATAGGTGTAAAAACTGCTCTGAAACCTGTAGGACAGTAGTTTTTGACAGTATCTTTCTGACACTACCATGATTTCACCAACCCTTCTCCTGCTTTTGGCTTGACTCCCCTTACTTCCTAAAATCTTACCTGACTTGACACCTGAAGAAGTCTCTGCCACCTTCCTTATATGTTTACCTTACTATTGCTCTGTTACATGGATATACCATGTGCCACATTGTCTTTTTCCTCATCCCTCCCTTTCTGTGAGTCTGATGTTCTCACCTCCCTGCTCTGGTCCTATCGGTCCAAACAACTGGGGCTCTTGAGGGGTCTGCACATCTAAACATAGCTCAAAACACCTTCCTTGTGTTGTCCAGTGAATTACCTGGCTTTCAACAACTTCTTAAAAGTAGCATTGTTTTAAATAAATAAAATAGCATTGTTTTACAGAAACAATAAGTGGGAATGTTCAGGATTTTATAGAGAAATTCCAGACATTTTCCTATAAAAAGAAAATGACTCCCTTCAGTTGGAAAACAGGTTACTTCCAATTTCCCAAAAGGAAAACCAAGCTTTTCAAATGAATTTTAAAGAACTTTGTAAAGATCTCTGAAATAATTAATGTGCTCAACAAAATACATTGAACCTTATGTTATTATAATAGCACCTGAACTAGAGTTAATGCTCAATAAGTATTTGTTGAGTTGATTTGAGTTACTTGTTTAAAAAAATTATAAATAGGGTGTTATCTGATAAATACTTTCTCCTCTATTAAATTTGTAGGAGACTTTTCTATGCTTCTCAGGAGATTGGAAATAGCAAATGTGTGTGAGATAGTGACTATAAATAAAATAGTGTCTCTTTCTACTGTAATGTAGTGCAGGTCACTTTCAGGTTATTGCAAAGCATTGGACCATTTCCAAAGCTTTTACAAGAGATGTGAAATCTTCAGGAAGATGAAAATAAAATAATATTTACAGTGTATCCACCTTCTAATAAATCTAAAAAAACTGAAGTACTGAAATGTCAGGATGATTTTCAGTGTGGTCTGTTTTCTTTTTAAAAGTAATAGAACAGGCTCAGATGATTTATTACATTTATTGAGCAAGCTACACCATGGAAAAGAGTCATACAATTTTATCTCTTTTCTTTCAGATTGTCTAACATAATTTCTGAAAATAAGAGTAAGTTGTGCAAAATTTAAAACAACTGGATTGCTACAGCACATCCCTGAGATGCAGTAACCTTCCCTGCATTATATGCTGTAATTCTTTTCTGTGTGATAATGGCCTGCTTAGGACTCAGTAAATACCTTCACACTGTCCACCTGATTTTAACAACAGAATGTGAGGATAATGTACCATGAAGCTAGAAGAGATAACACTACCCTAAGACAAGGAAGTTTGGGACGAAAGTAGATCTAGATTGTGGTTTAGACTCTAGGGCATAAGAGCAGGTGTCTGAGAAATTAAAATCTACTGGCACATAATTCTTGGAATATTCATGAATAAATCTGAAACAGAATGATGACATGCATTCTAATAGTTGGTCTGTAAGTTGTCAGTTAGCCTGCAAGTGGTATTTTATGTCATTTGACATAACACTCTATGCGTTTGTATAGCGAATAACTATTAATCTGGAATCTGGTTAGTAACCATTAGAAAACAATTGAGTACAACTAAGCTAAACTTATTCATAATGCAGTGGCAATTCAGAAAACACTGAGTATCTTGTACTATGTTTGGTTTGTTATAATGGACATTGATTATCATTTACAGGATTGAAGCTCTGGAAGGGGTGGAAGACTGGTCAGACATTGCAGTGATCTTCTAATTTATCCTGAAATTTGCCTAGAAAAAAGTACTGTTGTCAGTTTATTTGTTCCTATTGTGTTGCTTTTTTTATAGAAAGGAAAATACTATACAAATGGTCAGCTATTTGCAGCTTCAGATTGAATTATGATTATGCTCTCATTTATTAAAATAGTGTGGCCCAGCACCAAATTGAAAGAAGGTTATGATGGTGAGAGATTAAATTTTTAAAAACAGCCATAGTCTAAACAGATTTGCTTTGATCCCAGCCACGAAGTTTTTTTCTTCTCTAGAAATATATTAAAATAAAATAAAACAAAACAAAATAAAAATGACTGGGAATAGTCACAGGCAATAAATTAGATAATTAGGGAGAAAAACTCATGCTCAGTAATCTTAAAAGGAAAAAAAAAAGATGCTTAATGTTTTGGCCTGATTTTTCAAGACTTCTTGTCTCAGTTTATTAAAGCATTTAAACATTTCTTGACTTTTTGCTTCACAGTGTTTTATATGGTTGCAGGCTCAGAGTTTCATACCTTTGAAATTCTAGAGGCATTGTTGTGCTGTGTTATGGGTGGATTTTGAGGTTAAGTCAAAACTAAAAATGACCGGTGTGGATTCCATGGGACTTCCATCCCAGCAAGACTTCTTTCTGTAGTGCTTTATTGTAGGGAGGCTCTTTTAACATGAGCCAAGAGTTAGTAAATTAATAAATTATCCTTAGAAAATTAACACATTTCTTCTGCATTGGGGTTAAGACTGAGTGAGCTCTTTTACATCACTTCCAGGATTCTGGAAACAGCAGCTTATTCCAAACTATGCCATTGGCTTATACCATGGAAAATAGGAGAGAAAAAAAGTTGTCCTGAGAAATGTTAGCTGAATATTAGAACAAATCACTAAAAAAATAGGACAGTCTCTAAAAACCAGGGCAATTTTGCAGTATTTAGTGAAATAATTCTGAAATCACAATGAAGAACAAGAGTGCCAACATTTAGTAGTATGTTGATTGCATCTGGCCAGAATCAGACTTTCGTATTTCAAATATGCAACTTTGAACAAAGTTGAAGAGAAGCAAAGGGTTTGGGGTTACTGCAATGCACTGAAAGAATGTCTCAAAAGAAATATTTAAAGATATTTTAAAATATGAGCCAACAGTTAGTAAATTGATAAATTATCCTTAGTAAATTAACACATTTCTTCTATTTTGGGAAAAAGACTGAGCTCTTTGTTTTACATCACTGAGGGCAGGTACATATAGTTCAATAACATAATAAGTGGCATGACATGAGGGAAAGGGTGTGCTTGTACATTGGGTCCTTATAACCTAAATTAACAATCTGAGCTAACAGCACTCAATTTTTTAATCTTTTTTTTTTTTTAAAGAGCACTTTAGTTAGGCATTTGCTACATACATAGAAACTCAGTAGATGCAGGGCGAATAAAGACCTGTAACACATTCTTTGTATCACCAGGGGACATACAACCTCCCTGGGAACTAAAAAACAGGCAAAGCTAAATAACTAGCAGAGGTTGTAAGAGCTTAGTAAGGGTGCTGATTGCCAGAGGGGCAGCTGTGGGCTCCTCAGTGTAGGGTAGAGAGAACATCACTTGGCCAACTGAATTCAACCTCTGATTGTTCTATTCTAATGAATTAATCACTTCATTCATTCATTTAAAACACTTTTATAGCATGTATGATGTGCCAGGCACTCTTCTAAGCACTTTACAAGTATTAATTTATTAAATCTTTGTCATAATTATACAGCCAGGTCCTGTTAATATCCACTTTTAGGCATGAGGAAAATAAAGCACAGAGTGGTTAAGTATTTCACTTACCCACACAAGCACAACTAGTAATGAATTGGTCAGACTTTCTTGTCTGTGCACAGTTGCCAACATAAATCTAGGGAAAAGCAATTATACATAATTATATCAATAATCAAGCTTTGATAACTAAAAATATCTTACCTATGGTTTAGAACATCTTGACCAAACATTAGAATATAGACAATTAGGAACAGAAAGTCAAGTTGAGAGAATAAATCTGAAGGCAATACTGTACTAAGCAGATACTTGCTTAGAGTATTCTGTCCTGAAAAGAAAAGTTGACTTTTTGATGTGTTTGTGTTTTTTTCCAGCACATCTGTTTTATTTTGTGTTGTTTATTTTATTGGCAGTAGGTGCATTTTTTGTTTGTTTTTTCTTCAAAGAAAAACACTTTCCTCCAGATGTTTCATTTCCAGTGATTCTCTTTTTCTTTCACCTACACCCCCACAGCAGCAAATTTAAAGCAAGGCTCGGATACCTAATCTGTGCTCAGTGATACAAGCCAGACAGATGACCACTTCAGAGTTCCTATGTCCTCCAGGCTTTGAAGATTTCACCTCTTTCCATCCCTACTCTTATAAATGCCTTATTACTTTTCTTCCTCCAAATCCCCTGCTGGGGCCAGGCTGGAGTGTATGCCTGCCTACCTAGCATTGCACCGTATTCGTGCTGATTTATTGGTTTGTCTTCTGACTACATTACACCACTGAGACATGAAACAAGCAGAATAGCTACTCAGCAAACTCTGTTCTAGGTCTGAGCCATCATAGGAAGTGGAGAAAAATGTGAGGTCAGAAAGACCTGGTTTCTCAGCTAGGTTTCCTGCTTTACAATTACAGTGATTCTGGGCAAACTGTTTCAATTCTCTGAGACCCTGTATCTTCATCCCTAAACCTTATCTGTGTCCTCATCTCCAAAATAATAGGTATAAAGCCAACACAGAAAATGTGGGCTTGTTTTGAGATTGAGATAAGCATTTGGAATTGCTTTGGAAATCTGGAATCATCACACAGACAGAGTTATTATTATTACTACCACTCAGTAAAATGAAACACTAGGTGGTTTCAGCAACTTTAGCTTTAATGATACTCTGAGGCACTAATAAAAGTAATTCTCCACCTTTGTATCTCCTCCTAGCACCTTCCTAAAAGGAAGTGCTTGAGTCGTTAGAAACATGCCTTAGAAAACATGGGCAGGGACAGCCTTAATGAAGAATTTAATAATTGCTGAGTGATTTAGTGACAAAGGACAATCGCTTGCTATTGGGCCGCTCAGTGTGATGCCAAGATGCCAGTGCTTCCCTGTCAGGCTGCAAGAGGGGTTTGAAGACTAAGAAGGAAACAACCTGTCTGTGATTTAAGCTTTCTGCTGATTGTAGGTTGTGGTGCAGGATGAAGTGCTGTGAACCTCAGGAGAGAAGCACAGGCCAGGTGGCCTCCAAAAGCCTTACATGGTCAGAGGCAGGAGAAGCAGCTCCATCACTCTTGATTGTAAAGGTAGTAAGATACAGGTGTCAAACTCTTCTCCATATAGTTTTCACATTATAGTAGCAGCTTTAATTTCTTTCAAGAGCAATGGTTTCTACAGTCTGGTGTCCCACTTGTAAAATTCCTTACTGGTGTTATTATTTCTTCTCACTACTACATGCTATTCATCGTGCTCTCCAAACTGATTTCAGATTCAGTCTTTACTTAATGCTATTTTGGAAAGCAAATCAGGAGTCAGGAGCTGCATTAATGTGCTAATTTGTTATTTATGGCCTTCTTCCAACCTACAAGGGAAGACTAGCAATGGTGGGGCTCCTACAATTGTGGAATACATGAATATGTGGAATACTTACTGGAGCGACCTTAATTTGTAAGGAATCACAGTTAAAAATAATTTCAAAGAGAAAAGTGAAGGTAGACTTCCTGAAAATATAAAATTCATAAAGTCCTTCATTTCTTTGGAAGATATTTTAGAGAGTTTGGCAAGATCTCATCTAATAATGTCCTACTTCAGAAGAGCCTGCTGAACTGTTAATGGTGCTAATGTGACATGTTTGGCAACAGATGACTGGAATGGCAAGGGTGGTTTTGACCTGCCCTCTGAATGCAGTTAGCTAGGATGTTTTAATTCTTCTCTTCTGAAGTTTACAGATTAACATGATTTATATAAAGGTCATTTAATTCTCTTTTAAGAGCAAGATATTAAATTGAAAAACTTGATTAGATTACTCTTGAAAACTTTTTCAAAACTGCTTTTCTTCATTGCTGATCCCAGGATTTATCTTATTTTAATTCCTTTGGAATAATGATTTGTATGTGATTTGGATGCAGTTTTGGAAAACCACACTTAGAGTGTGTGACTTAAAAACAAATTGCCTCTTGGTTTCAGTTCTTACTGGTGCTGAGCTTTATTCATACTACATACAATGCATCATCCTTCCAAAGCTTATTTCAGATTCCAATTTTACTTGTTATTTTGTTATCAGTGCTATTTGGTGTTTGTATAGGTAACAGAAGAGTGATCCTATGGGGGGAACGTTCTAAGCTGGACTTTTCTAATTTTTAATTTTCTCTACCATAATATTGTTATGAATTTCAGAGGTAAAAATGAATATTTTTTAGAAGTGGGGAATCTAAATTATAACCAGAAATATAGCCTTCCTACTCCAACTCTCTAGTCTGTGCAGGTTTATAGGCTTTTGGTCATTACACTGTGTTAGGCTGTTACATTTGAGAAGGAGATAGGCCAGCCGTGATGTGACAGGTAAGGTATTCAGCCATATGTATTTCACAGATTTAAAGACAAATAAATGATACAGCTTTACAAAAATGTTTTATTATCATTTATGCAGGAAGTATTTGAGGATACTCTGTCCTTAGGCCTAAAAATAGCCTGTATACTTTCCAAAGATTTAAAAATAATCTCTTGATTCTTGCCTTTACAATAGGAATAAGCTATCCAAAGATCATCACTAATTTTTAAGTAAAATATATGAACAAATAGTCTTCAGTTCCTGTTATACCCTACCTAGTACCCTATGGCTGTGATTACTGTTGCAATAAGAAGTATGCTTTGCATGTATTCCAACCAGCATTTACTGAAAGCCTGCTGTATATCTAGCATTGTGGAAATGCTTTCACCTGGATCAGGTGAGAAGTCTTTGCCCCAACTCTGCCACTGCCAGTGAGATACAGTGAGATAATCACTGGTACTTCCATTTTTTTCTCCTAAGAGAACTGAGTCTCAGAATTATAAATCAATGACGTGCCTAGGGCCACACAGCTAATGAGGGACAGGGAAGAGATTCCAACTTGAAGGCTTCTGATACATGCCCTTTGCTTGATGACTTCTGGGGTTCTAAAGAGATTCCAAATTACTGATTTTATGAATGAGGAAATAAGGGTCAGAGAATGAGAAATTGCCTGAAATTTCACTGTTAATTTTTCCTTCCTTTCTGAACTACTCTGCCCTCTCCATTCACCTCCAAATGTTGTTAGAAGTAAAAAGTAAAAAGATAACCACTCCCTCATCTGTACTCACTGTCTCATACCGCCTTCCTGGTGAGTCCATCACTCCCACTAAATGACAGGGATTTCCAATCCTAACCCACCACGCTCCCCTCCCGCCTCTTCCTTGAGGTCAAGGTTCTTTCTCTAGTTTTTCCTGGACATTTCCTCCTGAATGTCTGAGGAGAAAAAGAACTTGAAAAGCAGGTTACTCAAACACTGAAATTTTACATCGTCCATAAACTCGCTGATTCCTCTTAAAATGCTGGGATTCCCTTTTTAGAATAATTATCTGATTTTCCTCCCAGCTCCGACTGCATCATCTCCTTCACTTCCTTGAATTTAGGATGTGTATGCTTTTAATTCTGGAATTTTCAACCTTGAGCTATTCTGAGTTTAGGATCTACTTTTTCACATGTCTACTTGACGTATCTTTCTGGGTGTACTATGTGTTTCTCAAATACAGTGGGTTCAATTTCATACTCTACATTTCCGTCCATCCTCCGCTGTACCCTCTTTTTGCGTGATGGATTCTGATTAAAGAATTTACCTTTGACTCAGGCTCTGAAGCTAGGATCTGTGTGTCCCCTTTTACTCTTCCCTCAAGCTCAGTCCCCATACCTAATTAAGTGTCAAACTTTAACAAGTTCACCTCTAAAATACTTCTCAAATATGGCTCCTTTTCTTTGTTCTTTCCTCCATTGCCTTCACCAAGGCAGTGCCTTAAGTTGCAACTTGTGTCTTTGCTCTCTAGTTACGTTTTACAGGAACTCAAAGAGCATTCATTGGGTTTCTGCAGTGTGCCAAGAATTGTGCTAAGGTGCATAGCAGAAAAAACTAAAGCTTGAACCCCTAAATACGGATGGCCAGCATTATAATAGACAGGTAAATTTTCCCTTTTGTTTTCATTAATCTCCTTTTCTGTCTGTCCCACCTTTCCTTCTTTGTGACATAAACTCAATACAAGTAATTAAAATTTGTTGACACTCCTAGCCATAGCTGTTCACATAGTGTACTTTTTTATTGATGAAACTCCTTCAAATCCCATTCTCAGATTTTCCAAGTGTGAAGATACAAAATGTCATTATTACCAAGAGCATTCTTGAGCTGTTTAAAGGTCCCATGCCTAGTTTTTAGGGTAGTGGAAATGAGATTTTAGAAGATCAGAAGAAGGCCTGGAGTTAAAGGATATGGTTGTAAAATATAAACCAAACTTTAGTATTTTCAGAAGCATTGTAGTTTGTTTTGGTAGAATATGTTAAATTTAATATGTCCCTTGAATGCACTAAATTAATTTCCTCTTATAGAAGATTTTTAAATACAGTGATCTACTTTAAAATTCCTGGGATATTTTAAAGGGAATTTTTTATGTGCTAGAAACTTTCTATAGTTTGTTCAAAAGTGGTTGTCAGATTTAATGCAGTATTTTCTATTGCTGATAGGTACACACTGGTGGATATTTTGCGTGCCATCTTACTTTCTTTAGAAGCCATGATTGAAGATCCTGAGCTTCAGGTAAATGGATTTGTTTTGATCATAGACTGGAGTAACTTCACCTTCAAGCAAGCCTCTAAACTTACGCCAAGCATGCTGCGATTGGCTATTGAAGGCCTTCAGGTAAAGATTTACAAGTTACCCAGTTTTTCAGTCTCCCATGCTTGACTTCTCTTATCTAACAGTGACAATATATCTTTCTTAAAGAATAGTAAAAACAAAATGTTTAGATAGTTTTCAAGCACAAACATTGAAATGCTAACTGGACAAAGGATTATAGAAGAAAAGCTGAAATATGTGGGCCTTTTAATAGATGGAGTCTTGTGATGCTTGGCACAGCCCCTCACCATGTCTAAACAGAAATATGGGTGCTGACCTGAGACTTTTTTCTTGTAATCAAAAGAAGCAAAATCTTTTGGATTTTAATGATTAGCTATTTAGCTGTGACTCTTTTGGTTCTCTTCCCTTTTCTGTATATATATTGGTTAATTAGCTAACTGTTTGCTTCATTAGTCCATCGAACCTGTTGAGTTTGGGATGTGCTCAGCAATATCTTCATGTTGCCCAAAACACTGCTGGGAAGAGAATCAGTCAATATGTTTTAGGTATCTATAATATGGAATCATCATTTTGAATTATTTCTCTATATTTAATTGTGGTTCCGTCATTTTTTTTTTTTTTTGGTAGAAGGACTGTTACACGAAATTTCTATAGGAATGGTACATTTTCTAGTGAGTGATGTTTACTGGTTGGGAATTATAAAGTGGAAGATCATTTATTCTTTAGTGGCATGTCATAAACCTACTGGTGACAATTTCCTTTTAACTTTAAGATGTCCCTCTTTTGCTCTCTCTCTCTCTATTTGATTCACACTACTTTATATAGAAAAGCTTTAGAATAAATTTTAAATTCTTAAAAAGATTTGCAAATTGACTCTTGAATGATGTTACCTGGTACTCATTCTCTGTATGTTCAGTATGCATATTAGAAGTTTGTAAGTCAATAATTTTTACAAATTTTACCACTCAAAATATCACTTAGTTTAAAATAACCAATTGTATCATTGTCATTTGTTAGGCCAGGATGTCAGACACTTTTGAAGTAAAATAGCCAAAATAATCTAATCTTAGGTCCATAGTAATTTCTGACTGTGTCTAAAGACACTTAAATTGATAGTTGATGACCCTCTACAAATGGGCCATTTCTCCAGGTAGCAGGATAGCTTAAGCAAATTAAATTCACAGTTTGGGTTTTGGCTCTGGACTAAGACACACTGATCCCTTTTCTCTGCATAGGTTTCCCCTGGTGCAGATTCCCTGACTTGCTCCTGATGAGTCAGCCTTGCTCCTATCTTATCTTGAGCAACACCTTTTTTTTTAGTTAATAGAGATAGAGATATTAATATGGACTGGGAGAAGGCACAGTGTAAGTTGTTTGAAAATGTGTACCCCATGTAGAATCAGTCTTAATTCTGCTCTATTACCAGCTGTGTATAAAATGTTTTAGACTTTGGAAAGAAAATTGGTTGCCACAAATAATGTTACTTAAACAGAGAATGGTAACCTTGCCTTTTATAATTGTTTTCCCTACTTAATGCATGTCTTCTTTTTGCAGATAGGGTAGGCTAAGCCTTCAGCTACATGAAGGAATGGAGAACTCATATTATTTCCAAGAAACTGGGAAAACCACCTCATGGATAGACTCAGTACCTTACAATTTTCCAGCTAACACACTTTATGGAGTCTTATAATAGTAATGTGATGTCATTGTAGGAGAAATTGATAACTTGGACATTTGGGGGAACTTCCCAATTAGCCATGGCCACTGTCAGATTTCTTTAAATGCTAAGTATCAGCATGACAGGAGCTATAGTAAGATTAACCTCTGTGGTTGTGTTAGAAAGAGAAATGATACCCCCACCTGCAGGGACTTGTGCTGTTGGCACCTAGGGAACTTATCTCTACTCCCCAGAAGTGTCTCAGGGTTGATTTCTCCTCGTTGCCAATTGGAGAATCACTTGAAAGAAGGGAGCTCTTCCTGGGAATAAATTTGACAAGTTGCTAACCTTTAAACACAATTTTTCTCCAGTTCAAATAGACTTTTTAAATGCTGTACATCTACATCTGTTGTCTGTGTCTATGTCTACATCTGTATCTAAAAACTGATAATTCTGAATAGAAATACAATATGTACTAAAAAATATTTCATTGTTGCATGTAGGTTTCATATTTAGTAGTATACATAAGTAACATTTTCTGACTTTTCTAATCAAGACTGTTTTACTTTGCATCTACTATGTGAGAAATATTATGTATTGATATATGTTTCATGCACAGCACAAATAACCTTTTTTTCTGAGATTAACATAAAACCATTAAATGTGTGAAGTAAAGATGTGTACACGCTTTTGGGTTGCCAAACACAACTGCTACCATCACCAAGATCACCAACACCACAGTAATAATAAACCCCTTCCAATTAAGCCAGAGAAATTAAGAGGTGAGAATATTATTAATAACTCAGGGATAATTTATATCATGCCATAATTCTGCTATAATATGTTACTTTTATTTAGTCAAAACAAAAAAATATTCTAGGGAGATGAACCAAAAATAAGAAAGGCTACCAATGGGTCTAGTGCCGGAGAAGACGCTTTACTTTAATGTTGCGTGTTATTAATGGGATGTTACTGTGTTCTGAAGAGGTCCCATCTCTTTTCCTTTTAAGGTGGCTATATAACCTCGCTTTCTACACACACCAAGCCTCTTTTCCTCAAGCAAAAGAGTATTTTGAGTGAGTGGCTAGAGAGAGCACCTGATAACTTGGGTAAAGACATGCAGACCATTGCTGTAAGATCCACCCGTGATCACAGTATAAGGCCAATGGAGAAATGGTGTGGAAGGGTGGAAATAAAATGAGCTTTAGAGGCTGACAGACCTGGGTTTGGATGACAACCATGCCACATATCAAATACTCAGACAAATTACTTACTTATTTGAATTTCAGTCTATTCGTTTATAACAATTTTAAACATTATATTAGAAATGATACATCTTGTACCTAGCAGGTGATAGCAATGATCAAAGTAATTGATGTGGATAAGCTCATTTTTCAGGTGGCATATTTTTCTGCATCTGTGCTGGTTTCTTCACAATTCAGTGACTGACTGGACTGTGAGGACTTAAATTAATTGACTTTGGGAATCTGAATAATAACGCATATTTTGCTTTAAGGGCTCAGATGTAGATACAGATTGCATTTTTTTAAAAGTCACTTCACTGTGTGGTTAAATAGCATCTAGCTAATTCATGTTAGATGCCAAATACAATATTTTTTTATGCTGGAAGCCAAACAAACAAACACCTGGTGAAAATTAATCTTTGTTTCTTTTGGGAGAAGTTCCAGGCACCATTGGAAAGGTGGTGATTGTGGAGATATACTTGGCCTTGAGGGATAGCAAGAGTCTGTTATGTGGACAGAGCATTTTGGACAGGGAAACTTAAGGGAGGTGCTTTGAACAAACACACAGCTGTAGGGGCTTGAAAGTACATGATGAATCTGTTTTGATATGGCTAGAATGAGGAATGAATTGAAGCAAATGACCAGAGATGATCCAGAAAACTCTGTCGGAGATCAGACTCTATGGGATGGGGGATGGCAGGCTATGTGGTTTGACCTGTGTTCTCCTGACATGGGGAGGTTTGTGACAGAAAAATGACCTGGTCACTTCTCTGCTTTAGAAAGACCTTTTGGGTAGAAGGAAGTACTTGGATCAAAGGAAGGAGGGGTTAGATCTAGAGAAACCCCAAACTCTCCTCAAAGTAATTATATTGATCCCATTTTGTAGGACAGGAAATGAAACTTCAGGGACTTTAAATGCCCAGCTTTTTTCGACTTGGTATATCAAGGCTTGAGCCCAGGTTGTCTGGCTCCAAAGACCAAGGTCTTTCCTGAATCTTGTTGTTTCTCTTGTCTCCAGGACTGTGCCTAAGAAAAAGTGTGTAGGTTCAGATTAAGATTACCTTCCCTTCCCCTGAGCCAGAATCCTCACACTTTTCTACAAGTGAATTTATTTATTGGCATAGACAGTACAATTCTAACTAAAGAAGTTACAAATAGCTGGCCGGTGGCCTTGCATTTTTTGCACACCAAGAGGCAAGGCTGTTTTCTTCTTCCCAGTGAGTGTCCTCTGTGGGTGACTGTCAGCCTCCCAGTTCCCTGTGATGGAGGCCAAGGGAAAGGCACTTTTCTGAGAGCCAAAGTGAACTTTAATCAACACAACTACAAATGGTTAAGCTACTCATGATATTGACTAGGTCCAAGGTAATTCTGTAGGCTTTCTTGGTGCAGAATCTTCATTTTTTTTTTTTAAGTGAAAGACACCAAACGTATTTACCACCGTTACAGTTTCTTGATAAATAAGAGGAAACATCAGATATTTTTGTGGAAATAAAGTATTCAGGCTTCATTGGAAAGTCAAAAGAAGAAAAATTGCCTTGCAACTTACAAGAAGTTAATTGATTAGGGTAGTTATAGTAGTAGGAAG
Source organism: Manis pentadactyla (assembly GCF_030020395.1). Lineage (NCBI taxonomy): Eukaryota > Metazoa > Chordata > Mammalia > Pholidota > Manidae > Manis > Manis pentadactyla. The sequence continues at coordinate 66,840,559 of NC_080030.1, read as the reverse complement.
CATATAGGAAAAATCAATACAAGACTAAGTGGATGTGACTTGTAGATATCTGCCTGGGAAGATTATTAAGCCGATTAAAACCTGAAAGGTTTGGAAATACCTAGAACAGCTTAGACTGTTTGAATTTATAGTGAAGTGATGTGCTTTTAATAGATTTTGGTCCATGTTGCTCTATTTCAATGTTTTTTCTTTGTAAAATAGTACCATTTCTAAAACTCTTTAGTAATGGCAAACTCAAACTCTCTTAATGAATCTGGAAGTTTTTACTTCTGATTTTTTTAACTTATCCTAACCTGACCTATGTGGTTCATTGCTCTTTGGATGTGTGTTGATCTGTTATTCTCCTGCAGCTCAGTCCTGCAGTGCATCTAGCTTTTGCTTTCACGATTTCACAGGAATCCCCAACTCCATCTGTTGAAAAGTACATAGTGTAGTCAAGATGCAGCTTACTGGCAAGGGGTTTGGCTGTAACAAGGAGCTGAATAGCTCTTTATATTGCTACGTTAAGACTCAGATGGAGAGCCATCAGTGAGTGCCTAAATCAGTGCCAGATAGTGTAAGAGCCCTTAATAAATAAGACTTGTGAAAGAATAAAGAATATGTAATCAATTCACAGCACCGAATGCCGGCCCTTTCTTTTCACTCAAAAGGTGCAGTGTTATGAGCAAACACCCATCTGCTAGCTGCAGGATCTCCGGTCATTCATGTGGAAGGCAGAAAGTGCTGCTCCTGTGAGTTCTGGCTCTGACTGTTTGGAAGCCCAGACTTGTTTAGGGGATCTTGCCAAAAACGGAGGACATGCTAATGACATGGAACATCACTAACCAAGGCTAGTGGGTGAGGATCTCCGTTAATTTCAGTCTAGGATTAGATTATTCAGTCCTCCAAATTCTACACTCAATTTCTGGCTTTGAAATGTGTGTGTGTGTTTGTAGGGTGGTGAAGGGAGAATATTAAAAAGGAACTCGATGAGATGTTGAGTAAATTAGGGAATTGTAATGAAACGAAAGGACTCAGTGCTTTGCAACAGTGTTCTTTGAAATGCTAACCTGCCAGTAGTTTTCAGGCTTATAATGCTTCCGACAGAAACCTCTTTCATAAAGCTACCTTGTAAACTTAAGGCAGCATTATTGTGAATTGATGGGAGGGGGCTGAAATATTGCCAGTTTTTTTGAAAATGAAGGCACAGACTCAATTAACTGGATCCATTCAGACAGGCTGGTGGGTGGGAACATTTACTTCCACATTTTTAATGCACAGGCAGAGCATATTGAGAAACAGTGACAAGGGCAGTGTGTAAAAAAAGTGACATTTTGTCACATGCATAGCTGTCTGAGCTAAGTGTGCTTCCTTTCAGTTGTTACTTAACTTAAAATGAGTGAAAACCCTGAAGTTGCTTTATTTTGTGGTGTGAGAACATGGTGGTTTGGCTAAGAGGCTTAGTCCCCGAAGTAGGACGTTGGAAGTCTTTTTAACAGCTGACGATACGCATGTAAAAGCTATAAATAATACTCAGTTCAGCAAGGCTGAGGATTATATAACCTTTGATAATGGGTTAGGTTAATACTGTGTATGTGTATATATATATATATATATACACATATATATTTATACACATACACACACACACAAGGACATATATATATGTATAACTATGTTTCTTATATTAAAATTGTTCATTTCCTTTGATTAACAGCTAAATCTGTTTAAAATATCTATTTGTAGGAAGTAGGTGTCAGTGTCAACCTTGACACAAAATGATGAGTGTGCTAGAATTACTTAACACATATTTAGTGGCTTAAAAAAGAGTATCTGTAATTATCAGTAAAATCTAATATCTCCATACTTTCAAGCATTGAGAGACTAGTTACCATTTTTGCTTCAAATAGCCAAATAACTGAAGCAGTAAAAGGGAAAGAAGCAAAAAACAATCTTCTGCTCTGAGTCATTGAGATGATAAATGGACAGACAATAATTATAATGAAAAACTGAATGAACCCTATGAGCTATCATGCATTTCATTTTATTGGCTATGTTTAGACCTGTCTGTAACTAGAGAACAAAAAGGATAAGTAACAGAAATTCTTTTTAGTTACAATCTAAATCTATCTAGATATAACCTTCCCTCCCAGCAGAACTTTATTTTACCATTCTCTTCTAATTACAACTGTAAAATGTGAACATTTATTCTTAAAAAAATTTGGTTTAGCTGGAATACAATGGAATACTATTCAGTCTTTAAAAAGAGAGAAATCCTGCCACTTGGGAGAATATGTACAAACTGGGAAGACATTATGCTATGTGAGGTAAGCCAGGCACAGAAAGACAAATGCTGCATGATTTCACTTATATGTGGAATCTCAAAGAGTTGCACTTATAGTATCAAGGAGTAGAATATGGTTACCAGGGGCTGGGAGGTGGGGGAAATGGGGAGATGCTGGTCAGATGGTACAAACTTTCAGTTATAAGTAAGATGAGTAAGTTCTGGAGCTTTAATGTGCAGGTGACTATAGTTAATAATAATATACACTTGAAATTTGCTGAGTAGCCCTCAAGTGTTTTTAACCACATGCACACCTATAAAAGTAATTATGTGAGGTGGTAGATATGTTAGTTAGCTTGACTGCTGTAGTCATTTACATTTTATAGGTATACCAAAACATCGTGTTGTGTACCTTAAATATATACAACTTTTATTTGTGCAATCATATTTTAATAAATTTGGAATAAATTAATTTAAGGCCCCAGTACCATCAGACTTTCCTACAGATGTTGATAAAATTGGCATGTTTACCTTTCACATGTTTAGTCATTTCACCTTCATAAATGTAAACTTATGGACATCTAAATCAAAATCTTTGAAATCTCAAATTAAGGTGTCATTTTTGTTCTCTTAAAACTTTAAAATTCTGGCATGTATCACTCTTGTAAGTGAGTGATTCTTTTGCCTTATCCATGGGTAACACTCTTGTTATATTCTTTTAAAATTTATCTGGAGATGAAATATTGCTTATACTTCAGTGTAACTATTCTGAGGATCTGTTTTTAATGGGCTTAGTTCTTCACATGTATCATTGGAGAAGCTATGATAAACTCATAAGAGGACTGTCTGCTTGGATTTATCCTGAGCTGCTCTCTGATGCACAGTTAATAACAGTGTGTTTCTATGGCTTATAATAAACTTCATTTTGAAAGGCCTTAATTAAGCTTAGAATTTTAAGATGTGGGTGACTATGAGATAGTCACGTAAGGTAATGAGAGCTGTGGTAACAAATAAACAAAAATGTGTACATTGGTTCAACTATTTTACCATGAAGTTCAATAGGGTGCTTTTGATCAGTGTATGGTAATTCTCTGAATGAGTCAGTGACCTAGGTTCTTTCCACCTTTTTGCCCTGCCATTTTCTATGTGTGGTTTCCAACATTGCTCGGTTCCATGCCACTTCTCCATATAAGGTGAAAGAGCCTGGAGAGTTGCATGTGATATATTTCTATAGCCCAGACCTGAAAGTAGGGCACATTGTTTGCTTCTGAATTCTACTGGCTGGAAAACTTAGTCAAGTGACACTCATAACTACAAAGGGGGCAAAGAAATGTAGTCTTACTGTCATCCCAGGAAGAAGAGAAAGGTTGGACATACCTTGTACTCTTTTTCATAAAACTGATACCCTAAAATAACTTTGAAGACTCTTCAATCTGATCTTTATAGCATGTTTGCTAATGTTCTCTGAAAAGAAGAGGTGATAATTAGTGTTCCAAGGGACTTTAATTCCTGCATTCAAGCATAAAGAAATAAATGCATCTTTCCTACGGTTCATTCTATGTACTGACTGCAGTCTCTGTACCTGACTACTTTTGCATAGGTAAGGGCGCTGATAATTTCTATGCACCTTGGTCACTATAGTTATATCCTTATAACAAAGGTAACACAGCTGTGATTCTGTCAGTTCAACTTCCTTAAGATGAGTGTTTCCAAAGGTCCTCAATTTAAAAGGAGAAAAAGGTAAATCATTCCTCTATAGTCTTAAGATTGTGGGATACAAGACAAGTATAGTGAACTGTTGCTTTTCCTTAAAGATAGACATCCACTGAATTTGGGATTTAATTTTCGTAAAATGAGAATAATATTTTTGTCTGAGATGGCCTAACTTGAAAAACTCCCAGAAAAGAATCTTAGCTGCTAAAACACTGAAAAGATTTCATGATAACGTCTTATTGCATGGACTTAGAGAGTAGAATCTCTGTCAAACTTTAGAATGTAGAGTCCACAGCATTCACTATTTTGTCAATGTTTATCAAGTGCATTGAAAACCAGTTGGAATTTTAGTTACTGTTCAGTCATAAAGTGAAAACACCCAAAAGTCAATATAGTTTTAGACAGCACAGAAATTAATAAAGTAAAAGTTACACTATCAAGTGCCTATTTATCAACCATTTGGTGCACTAAAAGGAATCCACTTTCCTCTTGAATGTATTCTAAGAGATCTCTATTTTATGTTATGATTTTTTACCTCTTGCTTATTAAGCCTATTGTTAGAGTGTCATCCTAGAAAACTTTATTTTCTCTCCTTTGGTATATTAGCTGTTTTGTGGACCGCATTTCCTCAATTCCTTGAATTCTTTTCTCTTTTCTTTTCGAGACATGTTATTTTCTTCACCTGAAAGAGTACAAGGGAGGTGAAATTGCAGAGTATTTGCATTCTCTAAAATATGTTTATTCTGTTTTCACTTTGGTTGGTAGTTTGTTAGATATAAAAATATGGATTCAAGATATTTTTCCCTTAGTACTTTGAAATCATTATTTCATAGTTGTTAGTCACCCATTATTTCTGATAAGAAGCCTGGCTTCAGATAAATCCTTGTTACTTTGTAGGTTCCCATGTTTTGAAAAATAATTTGAGATCTTTTTTCATCTTTGGCCTTTACAAGCATACATTTGGGAGCAAATCTTTCTAACGAACCCTTCCATTAGAAAAAGGAACACTTTTATTAATCTTTCCTCTTAATTTTTATCTGCTTCCTTTTCTGGTACTCCTATAGCATGGATTTTGTATCTGTGGTCTTAATCCTCTGTGTATAATAATATTTCATGATTACATGTCTTTTTTTTATTAAACTTAATTTTTATTTTTAAATCATTGTGGATTTATGTGCAGCTGTAAGAACTAGTACAGAGACATCTCATATTTGTTTCTCTCAATGGCAACATCTTGTAAAAATATTGTATAATCTCACAACTAGGATATTAGCATTGATATAACAGGGATGAAAGTCCTGGCCACCCACTCAGCCTTCTCTGACACCATTCCGATGTGCGGTGGGGTGCTGCATCACAGCCTGGTGAATGTGCAACCCTAGGCTTCCCTTCACCTTTCCCTGGTGGGGGTGGGAGGGTGAGGTCACATGTTTTCTTATTCACCACTGTGGTGTTTGGCTGGAGTAAAGTAGTTATTGCCTAAAAGTTTTGAATGTTGCTGGTATGCACCTTTCTTTGTCCTTTGGTCTGTGATTACAAGCTTTTGTTAGGACTTTTTTTTATCTGTGCCCATTGGAATTTCCTGATATATAAGACAAAATCAAGTCCAGTGAATTTAGTAGCATGTTATTCTTTGGATCCCAAGGACCCTAGCTGGTCTGCCTTCTTTTCACCTTTCTCTGTCTTATGTTTGTTTTATACATAATGGCCAGTTTTTTCAGTTGTACTTAATGGCAAGAATAGGGAAAATATGACTAACCCCTTTCTCTGAAAGTGGAAGTCAGAACCACTGTTTTATCAAATTTTATCAAATATCTGATTTAATTATGTTACTTTGCCTCATTTAGTTTTCAATAGTGTAAAAATTTATTATAATTTTTATTGTTTACTGTCATTTAAATTTGTGGAGGAAGGTGAATAAGCACAATAAATTGTGTCTATTCAGTCTGCCATATTGACTTTGAGGCTCCTAATGTCTTAGAGCCAGTCATTATCTAGTTTATGATCACAGGATGATAAAAAATGAAAGTCACAAGCCATCATTTTCACCTTTACATAGGGTCTAGGAGAGAAATTATTATTCTCCTATGTGGTAATTGTGCTTTGTTATTATGTCCTTTAATATATACCTCCAGAAATATTTTTTGGGGGGGTGAAATATGGAATAAATTTATTTCCAAAAATCAAAATTCCAAGGGATGTACATATAATTCTTGGCAAATCAGTATGGGAAGACCTGAGCTAAGACTCCAAAGCTCAGAAAACCAGGTTCATTTGCAACTTGTTAGTGATTCAGGCAGATAGGCAAGTATCCTCTGGTTTCAGAAGAAAACCTCAAAGAGGTTTCTCCAGCAAACCCATTATCTCCCTTAAGATGGCTCAGGAAAACACATTCTATCCCACATAGGACAATGATGGGTAGCAACAGAGCTAGTAAACCAACTACATTTAGTGGTAACTGAGGCCTGCTGTCTCAACATGGTAGAAAACCAGCATTATTGTGGGTTCCTGTTAAATGTTAAACTTAAAGATATAATTTAGTCAGTGTAAGGAGAGTAAAAGCACTGCTGTAAACCACAAGAAGCTGTTTTCTAGTTTCATAAATATTTATATCGAGAAAGTGCCTTAACTGAAAGAAGAGTTAACATAATTTAAGAGCTACATAGAAACCATCCAAGGAGGTCTGGACCGTAGTGAGCAGGACCATGGAAAGCTCCCAGACATTCATGGCCGGGGTTTGTCCTTTACACTTTGCACTTCTGTTTTTCTCTTATCATCAGTGCCTCTAAAGTAAGCCCCTCTAATTCTTAGGATAGGCCACAATCCTTTCAGAAGTAGAAGGGATTTTATTTTTTCTGAGTCTCATATTTTATGTTTCAGTCAAGGATACATTTGTTATGTGGCCCAATGTTCTCCTTTTTAGACTTCCTTTCCTATATTATTTAGTTCCTGTTTTTGTGATTGTTTACTGGAACCCATGTATTGACACTGGAATTAAAACTATCCCCTACCTTTCCTTTTCTCTTGGTGGCTTCCAATATGTTATTTATAAACTAATTTTAAAAACACAAGTCATTCTTAAATCGGATATGGGCGAGAGAAGTGTGTGATTTGTGTTTGTCACGAACCCATGTAAGGAAGAAAAAGATCGTCTCCATCACCCAAACATCTGCATGGAAAATCATGTTTTGGTTATCTGCTTTCTTTATAAAAGTTGTTTGGAGAACAATATATAGGTCATAGTTGAAAGCAAAATTTTCTCTCCTCCTGATAATTTCTAGACTAAGTCCAACTTTAGAAAAGCTTTCCTGGGCTTAAATCTTACCTCTGCCACATCCAGATTCCAATTTTAGATAGACTACTTAACTGATCCCAGTCTTTGTTATCACGTATAAAAAATGGGATTAATACCTTCTACATGGTATTATGATGAGGATTAAACAAGATAACATATATGAAAGAGACGGGCATGATACCTAGTCAGAGAAGGTACTTGGTTAAAGTCAATTCTGCCCACACACTTCTTCTGTGCCCTGTACTGAAGAAGAGAATCTAAGTAAACTTCTGTAATAAGATTTCTCATTGAGACCAAAGTGTGATTGTTACACAACTTAATTAATCAACCTAACCTGGCTGATGAGACAAAATTCACCAACTGCAGTTATGTGGGAAAAAAGAGCTTCCTCCACTCCATTTTCTCCAAATGATGTACCTTTTAAGAAACAGTAGGCACTTTTCTCTTGGAAGATTATAGTCCCTGCCTTTGTCTTCCAAATTGCAAGATAATGATTAAATATGATTATAAGTATTTGTGTTTTATAACATATGGAACTCTTTGGTTTATTCCTTGGATGTAAGATTCTTAGGATTCTTACTCTTGAGAATATCACAAATATTTTCTGTTGAAACCACATGAAGAGAATTGTATGGACATGATCAACATGCATATCTTTGCTAGATGATGAGTTCCTCAACGACAAGAGTAACATTCAGTTCAATTAAATAACTCACCAGCTGGCTGACAAGGAGGATCCTATCACAGGTTCGGTAGACTAAAGGCATATTGTAGAACTACCAGTCTTAAAACTTTCATATGGGTGAAATAACATGATATACTCTTGAGAGAGCATTCAGTGGAGGGTTCAGTATCTCAGGCATTTGAGAGAGTCAGGGGAAGTAGTCATCAAAAAGACTGTAGGAAAGAGTGCCGATATATTAGAGAAAGTCAGTGAGAGGACTTCCTGATCAGTGGGGATGATAGGATTCAGAAAAAAATACTGCCCAGTTGATTTTAAACATTTAAACATTCTGGAATTTAAACATCAGAAGTGTGTTGGATGCAATTATTACAATGGGTGGCGAGTTTGGAATGCAGCCGTAAGGGCCTAGTTCTCAAGGGAGCTGCAGATATGGTTACTGAACATGGTGTTCCTATGGAAAAAATAGATGGGGAGATAATAAATACTGCTTAAAATATTCGATCAAAAGAAATGAAAAGGAATGAAGGAAGCTATCCCACTCTAAAACTGGAGTACCACGCCTAATTTCCTGACCTGAGCCAGTTCTCAGACTCAGGATCCATGAACTGAAGGGAACATAGATCCCCATGAAGGAAGACCCTGCAGTGCCAAGTTGCTCCTTTGATGGATGGTCTCTCAATTGTTAGGAGGAATGTTGGCACAAATTTTTAATGATATGGGCAATGCTTATATATAATGTTAAATGAATTATGTTGTGTGATACAGATGAATGTAAAATATGATCACATTTATGTTAATGTTTTTTAAATGAGGAGGAAAAAATGCATTGGGATGTAATCAAAGATTGTATGAGAGTGATAGGACTATGGTGAAATTTTGTTTTTTCTACTTTTTGTGTTTTACCATTGGGAACACAGTATTTTTATCATAAGAAACTTTATTTCAAGCAGCCATAATATACAGAAGAAAATAAAGCAAATTATTTAACAAATAAATATACAATGTGCCACATTAAAAAGGTTAGCTTCTATTTTAAAACAATATTAACATAGTTTGATGAGTAAATTAATAGAATCAGGCAGCTGCAGCTGCTCATCTTCGGAAAATTATACAGTGCTAACACATATAGCTGTGATGGGTCACATTTGGGGAAATTTACAGTAAGACCCAGAGAACCACAGTCGGTAGAAATGTAAATTTACTCTGGAGTAAAGATCAGGCATGCTTAAAAGTCATGTTTTATGAAGCTTCTCTGCTGATATGTAATCCAAAATATTATGCTAATATACCCGGCATGTCCTAACCAGTTTTTAGTAGGAGGAAGGAAGGAAGTTGAATTCAGTCAAACAGCCAGCAATAAGCTTATTTTAAAAATATTTTAATGCAAATCTGAATAAGATTGACATGGATGAATTAAGTAAAAGGCAAAAAGTGGACATAAATTACACCTAAAGACAATCATGCTTTCAAAAAATGTATGTTTATTCTGCTTGTCAGTTATATCCTTATGTTATTGAAATCAGTTCAATAAATGGCAAAATAATACAGAACAAATCTTTTAATAGTTCAGAGGAGGTGTGTGGACTGAAATGTTAGAAAGGTCTTATAATAGAGTTGAAAATTGAGCTACATCTTCAAGGATGACATAGTATGGTTCTATAGAGAGATGCAGGGAGAAAGTAGCAGAGCTAAGGTGTAAAGGTGAAAATTCATACATCGCTTTTTGTATATGTAATAAGTCTAGATGGTTTGATGTGAAGGGTTAATCTAAGGTAGGCAAGAAAGACAATCTGAAGAAATCTGATAGGTTGGGGTCAAAATGGGATGGACTAGGAATTTAAACTACATTTTATGAGGAATGGAGAATCACTGAGCATTTCGAATAGGAGAACAAACCATGAAAAATGGCCAATAGAAAAATTACTGTGGCATCATTCATCTGTTCATGATTTTTTCCTACAAACATCTATTGAGTGGGATAGTTTTATAGAAATTTAGAAAAGTAAAAAGTAGAAGATTTTATAGCAATCCAGTCCAGAGATAATGGAAATCCATATTAGAACAGGCCAAGTAATAATGAAAAAAAAGGGAGGGGTACTTTTTGTCTCTATGTCCTTTCTCATCCACACTTTTTTTCCCATTCTCATTTAAAGTTCTGTTGCTCTCACCTTGGCTATCAAAAGACAAATCAGTAGCCCTGCCTCCCACTGGCTCTGTCTAGTCCCTCATCGACATGGTCACCACAGTTGTCCCTCTAACACACAATCTTGTCACATTGTGCCCTTTGCACAAACAAGAAACAAGGGCACTGTTATGCCATGTAGACCTGGAGCTCATCAGGTTTACCTTAAATAAACCAGAGGTTTTGGCAAGGCAACAGCTTGGGACTTAAATTAGAATGCCATTTTTAAGAGACTCTTGAAAAAATTAAAGTTGTTATGCATGGTAAAATCCCTTGTGGAGAAGATTTTCTGATAGGGCTTAAATCTCATTTGCTTAAGATCTAATGATAAATTGTATTTATGATGTCAGTGTACTGCACATTTATGGAGAAGTGCATTCTAGTTTATATGACTTTTAATGAAATTAATTGTCTTCTAAAATCTGGTCAGGTGTCGATAAATTATAAACTACTATTTGAGGGTTATGGATTCATGATTGGATTCTTTTTCCTGTAGACATCACAGACTAATAACTAAGCGCAAGGGAATGGAAGACTGAGTATTAAATATCAGAGAGCATCTTAATGAGATCTTTCTCATCTAATAGGGATGCTATTTCTTGGCATTTTATGTGATTCGGTATTGGGCAGTTGTCCATTTTATACAGAGCTAAATTAGTTTTAGCAAGTGCACAACAGAGAAGTGCATGCCACATTGAAACCTATAACGGAAAGCTTAGGATAGACCTGCCTAGAACCTTTGAGTCTTTGTGTTTGAAGAAAACTAGAAGCCACACAAGCCATATTATCTAAGAATTACTTCTATGGTAATCTTAACAGATAATTGGGCACATCCTCTTTATGCGCATTCAGACTCCACTAGTGCAGCGCCTCACATGGCAGCCCTTTTTCATTTTTGAGTGTTTGGCAACAAAGCTTCTTGAATTTAGCTGAAATCTGCCTCTGAATCTTGTACCCATTTGTCCTTATACCAACTCTTGAAAAGGGTACTAATGCCACTTCACCTATTAAGTGTCTTTTGCAAAACAATATTTCAGAAACAGAATGTGTGTTCCTTTGAACATTTGAAGCTATCTGATAATTTTCATTTTATAATTGTCTTCTCCAAATACATATGGCCTATTCCTCCATTCCTTTCTCACATGACATAGTTTCTAAGTAGTGTGTCATACTGGTTACCTTCTTCTAAATTCAAAACCTTTTGTCAGTTTTATTTTGTAAACTAATTACTCCACATGTGTAATTATGTATGGCAAATAAAGATTTGATTTTGTGTGGCAAATATTTCCTATTATTAGATAAGTATTACTAAATCATCAAAGGTGATGTTAACTTAAAATCTCATATGCTCTGTAAAAGCACAATAACATACCAAAGGGGAAGAAAGTACAGAGCAATTATATCTTACTTAGGGAAAGAATTAAGAAAAAAGACATCCATAGAAGGTGTTAGAAAGATTTTTGAAAGAAGGGAAATGCATTGTTAGGAGCATTATAGGATGAGAACAGTTGAGGGGGAAAAACAAAGAAGAACATGCACATGATACTTTGGATATTGGCAAGTAGGTTAATTTAGTATCTTAACATTCATGAAAAAGTGAAGGAGGGAATAAAGTTGCAGAAGTTAGTTGATAGCCAGTAGTAGACGGTCATGAATGCTGCTCTAAGGTTTGAATTTGTCTGTAGGTGATCAGTCAAGTTTTGACTTGACAAGATAAGTGTATTTTAATAGATATATTCAGTGGTCCTGTGATAGAGATGGATGAAACAGAGGGGAACTTAGTAACAGTTACAACAGGCTGTTGTTTCATTTTAAGAATGTCACCAACCATATTTCTAACAAATACTGCCTGGTGAAGGAACCTGTATATTAAAACACAGATTGATGAGGCAATTTTTGTCAAAAGCACTATGTGAATAGTTCTCATGAATTATCTTAGATGGAGAATGCTGTTAGACCTGAAGATGCATCACCCTTACTTAGTGAAATGCTCATATCTACACCCTGGACATTTAGCAAACCATACAGAGAGCCGAGCTCTGTCGGAGCTCTGCAAATGACGACTGTCAAAAAAGTCAGGACATTACCATTTATCACTACCACAGTGTTGCCTTATAATATCCCAGTGCCTCCTTTTATATATTTTTTTTCTTATTTCTTTGATATGGGCTTTCAAATAAGGTGTTAATAAAAGTGTGTAAATTTAGTTCTTTTCTTGTTCAATTCTATCTGTGCCTGATCTTTGATCTCAATCTCTAGTCCCAGGGAGCCATTATAAAAGAAAGATAAGAGACTGAATTCTTGAATTCATTGTGTAATGTTTAATCTTCAGTGGAGTCCCAGTTATCCAAGAAGCCTACCTCATATTCTGTTCTAATGGTCTCAAAGCTCTAGCAGTGAGAAGCAGGAATGAGTCATTTTGAGTTGAGCAAACTATATGTTGTTTGGACGCATATATGAATGCTTGGAGAATTGCTCACTCCCTGCTGGCTGAGCATAAAGGTCAGCTCTGTCTTCAGCAACATTTTCTCCAGGGATGCTCCCCTTTGTCTCTTCCCATAGCTCCAAACTGGACTTTGCTGTCCAGGTAATATTGGAATGAAGCCAAGTTGTGCAGATCCAAATGACAGCACATGCTTTCTTCTCCATGTGATCTGAGACTAAAACTAGCTCTGCTAAACCATATGAAGTGAGTTATTGGCTTTAAATGCTGCTTTCTTTGCTCTTTTTTAGGATGGGGTAATTTTGTAAATTTAATCCTGCCTGAAAGACTATCGTTCAGTTCATCACAGAGAAAAGGACAAATTTCTGTCTTAAGTATCTCTGTTAGGCCACTTCTGTTTTCACAAGCAGACACCGGTCCTAACTCCAGCTCATATATCTGCTAAAGAATCTATTTCCAGAAGATAGCCAGGGAGTACAACTCCATTTCTGCTGCTGAAACACCCAGGGACATATGCAGCCTTCGAGTAGTACATGTTTTATTCATTAGTCTTGTCTTGGTCTTATTTTCCCTCTTGGTCTTATTTTTCTTTCTTTTAGTCTTAACTCCATTTAAAAATATTATATCAAGTTAGATGTTTACCTCTTCATTACAAAGTAAAATATAAGAACTTATCATTAAAAGATCTTTTTGTACTATTCACTGCCAATATGTATAGTTTCCTTTTCATAGTATTTATTCATAAAATTATTTCTATTCTTTAAAAATCATTATTCTTTTTGCCAAGTCACCTTCTCTTCTAAGTTGTCTAATTACTTTCTAGTCTTGCTGTATGGCTATCATCCTGGAGTGATTTTCACTGAACTTCTGATATAAATCTACCATTTCTTACTCAATATATCTACTTCCCTCCCCCAGTCCCCGTTCTCACACCTACATAGCCTCTCTTTTACCCATCAGACTTCTATCTCCTTCTCCTATTCTAAAGACACTTTCAAATAATGTATGTGGTGAAGCTTTTTCCTCCACTTCTCTATTTATGGTTTTATTTTCTTTTAAAAAATATTTCCCATCATTTTTAATGAAGCTCAAGAGTAAGGAAGATAATAAATACATGTGCTCAGATTGTCATTTTACCCTAGAAAATACTCATCTACTTTAAAATAATTTCATGTATCATTGTAAGCCACTGAAATGCTCTTTGGTAAAACAGAGAGAATAAAAACTCTATTTTGATTAAATGGCAAAATCCCTGGGTGGCAGGGATGATGCTTACACATCATCACATCACTAGAAGAATGGCAAAATATGGGGCTTATCAAATGTGTCTTAAGCAGATGTACTATCAAGAAAATGTGATTTTCTTTTTCCTAAACCAAGAAAATTATAAAGTAGATGTTGGCTGCTGCGTGATTGAAGCAGTGTCACTGCTGTGAGAATTTGTGAATATTTTCTTAGGATGATACCTAGCTGTGGTTTAATGTTCAAATTTTTATCATCTCACTTACTAATGAATAAGAACAATTATAGCAGAGTGGACTAAGAAGCAGATCTGAAACTATTGGTAGGATCCATGCTCAGTTTGAGTAACAATGGCTTGATTAGAGTTTTAACCCTTTAAATCTTTAAACTTTCAGTGCCTCAGTTTTCTGTTATAAAATTAAGATTATGTGATGATAGGCTTGTCCAAGAGGCTGTGGGCATTTTGTAAATCATAAATTCCAAAGGTTTATTTATTGTCTGTTATTTCCTTATCTAAGTCAGGTTTTTATTTTTATTTAATTTATTTCTTAGTTGTATTTTTTCCTACTAATTTTTCTTACTCCTTAGAGATGAATCGTTGACTCAGGATTGTGGTTTACTTTTTTCATGTTGGCATATTAATCTTTTGTTTTAAAGGAAACACTTCAAATTGTTATTTGGCTCATGAAATTGAAATATTTAAAGTGACAAGCTAATTTGTCAGCTTTTTCTGGGTAAGGAATTGTTTCCTTATTAATCAGCTTTTACTTATCTTTCAGAGAACAGCATAAGGTTATGTTCAGAAAATATTTTTAATTCATATCCTTAAAAGGAGTAGATTTTACTCTTGTTTTGTGTCAAATCTGTACAGCAGCAATAATATTAGAGAGATAGGTATCAGAAAGTATTAGAAAGTTGATTAGAGGGATACAAATGTGGATCAATGGAACAGAGTATAGAACCCAGGAACAGTCTTACACAAATATGCCTAAATGATTTTTGACAAAAGTGTAAACATTCAGGGAAGGAAATGTCACTTTTTCAACAAATGATACTGGAAGTAATTAGACATCTATCTATAAGCCAAAAAAAATGAACCCCAAGTTAAACCTCAAACATTATGCAAAAAATTAACTCAAAATGGACTTTGGAGTTAAATGTAAGATACAAAACTATAAATCTTAGAGAAAAAAACCAGAAGAAAATATTTAGGATCTAGGGCTAAGCAAAGATTTCTTAGACTTGATACCAAAAGCACAATCTGTAGAAGAAAAAAATTAATAAATAAACCTTATCAAAATCTAAAATCTTTTGTTCTGTGAAACACCCTGTTTAAAGACTGAAACGACAAGCTACACACTGGGAGAAAATATTTGCAAACCGCATAACTGAGAAAGAACTTTTATCTAGGAAACATATATGAAGAAAAATACCTCTAGAGTGAAAAATATCCAATAAGAAAATGAGTAAAATGCATGAACAGATATTTCACTGAAGAGGATATATAGATGGCAAAGAAGCACATAAAAGATGTTCAACATTTTTGCCTTAGGGGAATGCAATTAAAACCACAGTAAGATATTATTACATACGTGGCTAAAATAGTGAAAAAACTAAATGATAGCAAAGATGTGTAAAAACTGGATCACTTCTACATTGTTGCTGGGCATGTAAAGTGATATACCCACTCAGAAAAACAGTTGGCATTTTTTTCTATGAAATTAAACATCCAACCACATGACCCAGTATTATACTCTGCAGCATGTGTCAAAGAGAAATGAACACTGATGTTCCTACAAAAACCTATATACAAATATTCTTAGCATAACAGCCACAAACTGGAAACAACTCAAATATCCTAAAATGGGTGAAGGGTTAAAAATATGTTATAGCCGTACCATGGCATCCTACTTAATAAAACAAAGTGGAAAAAACAGCCATTGATACACACAATGATTTTGATGTACATCAAGGATGTTATCCTAATGAGAAAAAACAGTCTCTAAAGTTTATATACTGTATGATTTTACTTACATAAAATTCTCAAAATAACAAAATTATAGAGATGGTGAACAGACTAATGGATACCGGAGTTTAGGGGCTGGTGTCAAGTGGATTGTGTGGGACTCTGAAGGGGGTAGCATGAGGGAGCCCCATGGTGATAGGACATTTTGTATCTTGAATGTGGTATGTTTACATAAAGCTACACAGGTGATACAACTGCATAGAGGTACATACATACAGATTCACAAATAAGTGTAAAACTGGGGTCATCTGAATAGTCTCTGTGGACTGTACCATTATCAATTTCCTGGTTTTAATGTATTTTTTTCCTAGTAAAGTATACCTTTGGGAGAGGCTGGGGGAAGGGTGCATGTGATATCCCTGTTCAGTTCAGCAATCTTCTGTGAGTCTGTTTATTTCAAAATTAAAAAATCAACAAGTCAAAGTCAATAGATACATATAGGTACCTTTTGAATGGTAAAAAATGTGAAAATACCAGTCTGAATGCCACCACCAGCATCATGCCGACATATAATAGAAACAGTAAGTACTTGTTGAATGAGAAAAAATCCTTTTATTCTCTCTTTTGAAGAACAGCATATGATAATATTCAGTAAAGCATTTTTGTTTCATACCATTAAAAGAAGCAGGATATTTTCTGCTATTCTGTTTTGGTTTTGACCATATCTATATGACAGAATACTAGATAAAAGCAAAACTCTTCAAAGTAACCACCTCTTTGTTAACATTTACATGTAAAGGGAGTTTTTGATAACTTTACCCAAACATAGGGATTATTTTTTTAGAGTTAATACATAAACTTTCAAATGGGATTTCTGTTGTATACACATGAACACAGGTAAGACCCATGTTGAAGGAATGGGAAGAGGATGGCAGACGAAAGGGAGTATCATTAAGACCTGATCCAAAGGGAGAATCATTAAGACTACACGGTTGGGTGGGGAGAGCATAGAAGGTAAAAAATGATGAAGAAAAGTATAGCTCTCAGTGTTTTATTCCCCAAATCTCTATAATCCACCTAAATTGGAACTCATAGTTCAGCCACTGTCTATTCTAAAAAGTAGAATGAGTTTTTTAAATTCCATAGATCAAAATAACAGCCTAAATATGTCATATGCTTCAGTGTTTTAAATGACATGCATTGCCCCAGGGAGATTCACATATTATACAAAACAGGTATCTACCATCTCTGTCACTAGTTCAGCATTGTTCTGTTCACTTAGGTTTCGAGAGTGGGTGAAGGGCAAGTCATACAGTCTCCTTATACTTCTATTCATGAATTGCAAGGAAGAATTTGAAGCTAGGGAGCTTTTTTAACTACACAAACACATCCACACACACAGCAATAGTTGGAAATAAATTTGTGCTTCCTTGAGAATTTTATGCAACTTTATGTGGCTGGGATGAAATTTCTTGGTTTTTATTTACATGCCTTGAATGAGAGCATGGAAAGAGATTGCTAATGTATTTGGCTGCCCTTCTATGAATGCTTGAACAAATAGAGATGCTTGCATGTCATGTTCATGCACATTGACAGACAGTAGACTAATATGAACTCTCCAATTCTATTGCAAGATTCAAGAGTGAATGGAGACCTTGAGTGTGCCGTGATGCTCTGGGGAGGCAGGAAGAATCATTGACATCTCCATTCCAGTGAAGTGCACCATTGTTCAGCAACTTGTTGAATGTTACTTTCTAAGGAACTTTATTTGTAAGATGGCTTGGCAACAATGTTGTGGAAATCTTCTAAGGAGTAGCTTTGGATGATTATCACTTGCCAATAGTCACAGAAGGTAAAGCAAAAGGAAGAAGTAGCTTATTCAGGCTACATGAATTTCCTGGTAGTTTAATTAGAATCTTCTCAAGTTAACCAAAATTGATAAGTATCCATAAGAATTTGTAACAAACAGGAGAAAAACACAGCAAAATCTTTGAAGCATTGAATCAGAAGTTCTTTTTGTATTGAGAGCTATGCTCATTAAGTGTTTGGGGATTCCAGAGAGGGGGTGATGATCACAGGCTGACCCTTGCTTTCTTCTTATTGTAAAACTAACATGTAAGAGAAAGTAAATATTCCCAGATTAACTAAAATGAGGCATCATCTTCCTTACCCTAAGCCTTGCAGGAGATGATCAGAGACTGAATGGGAGTTCCTCAATAGCAGTATCAGGCAGAGGGGGCTGCCTGTGCCCTGAGCCTCAGTCATGCTTTTGTTCATATGTGCTTCCTGAAAGGACACGTGCCTGGAGCCTCTTTAGACCCTCTCAAGCTATCTTTATCATCCACTGCCTCACAATCCATATGGACACCACACAGTCTTGGAAGGAGGAGATAAATCTAAAAACGTTCTGGCAAATGATTGGAAAACATCACTCTGGCTTCACTAACATCTTCTTTCCAAGTCCTTACTCAAGCCAGACCCATGATTTTGGTCAAGAACTTAAATTAGGGAGAAAACTGTGTATTATTATTATTTTACTAATATAGAAATCACTGTAGTGTTTTTAAATCCCTTTAAATGTATTCATGAATCTTAATTTTTTTGCTCTGTTTCTGCTTTTTTATATCTCTGTCTCTAGTCTAGTGTGAGCTATCCAAGCTTAAAAACATTCCACATGTATGGTCTTACACTTGAAACTCAACATATCACACCTCCCTTCAAATATGATCCTTTTATTATTTAGTTTCTAATACAATTAGTAGCCAACTAATCAAGATTAAAATGTAGCAACTTGCTTTCAGCCATTCTCTGAAATGCCCATCTGCTTCCAATCATTCCTTAAGTTGTATAGCCTTTTTTTTCATTTTTTATTTTTATTTATTTATTTATATTTTTTTAAGAACATTATGTTTACTAGGCTCTCCCCTACCCCAAGTGCCCCCCACAAACCCTATTACAGTCACTGTCCATCAGCATAGTAAGATGTTGTAGAATTACTACTTCTCTTCTCTGTGTTGCAAAGCCCTCCCCTTTCCCCCACCCCCCACATTATACATGCTAATCATAATACCCCCTTTCTTCTTCCCCGCCCTTATCCTTTCCTACCTTCCCATTCTCCCCAGTCTCTTTCCCTTTGGTAACTGTTAGTCCATTCTTGGGTTCTGTGATTCTGCTGCTGTTTTGTTCCTTCAGTTTTTCTCTTGTCCTTATACTCCACAGATGAGTGAAATCATTTAGCATTTGTCTTTCTCCACTTGGCTTATTTCACTGAGCATAATACCCTCTAGCTCCATCCATGTTGTTGCAAATGGTAGGATCTGTTTTCTTCTTATGGCTGAATAATATTCCATTGTGTATATGTACCACATCTTCTTTATCCATTCGTCTACTGATGGACACTTAGATTGTGTCCATTTCTTGGCTATTGTAAATAGTGCTGTGATAAACATAGGGGTGCATCTGTCTTTTTCAAACTGGAGTGCTGCATCCTTAGGGTAAATTCCTAGAAGTGGAATTCCTGGGTCAAATGGTAAGTCTATTTTGAGCATTTTGAGGAACATCCATATTGCTTTCCACAATGGGTGAACTAATTTACATTCCCACCAGCAGTGTAGGAGGGTTCCCCTTTCTCCACAACCTCGCCAACATTTGTTGTTGTTTGTCTTTTGGACGGTGGCCATCCTTACTGGTGTGAGGTGATATCTCACTGTGGTTTTAATTTGCATTTCTCTGATAACTAGGGATGGGGAGCATCTTTTCAAGTGTCTGCTGGCCATCTGAATTTCTTCTTTGGAGAACTGTCTGTTCAGCTCCTCTGCCCATTTTTAATTGGATTATTTACTTTTTGTTTGTTGAGGAGCGTGAGCTCTTTATATATTTTGGATGTCAAGTTTTTATCAGATCTGTCATTTATGAAAATATTCTCCCATACTGTAGGGTACCTTTTTGTTCTATTGATGGTGTCCTTTGCTGTACAGAAGCTTTTTAGCTTGATATAGTCCCATTTGTTCATTTTTGCTTTTGTTTCCCTTGCCCAGGGAGATATGTTCATGAAGAAGTCACTCATGTTTATGTCCATGAGATTTTTGCCTATGTTTTTTTCTAAGAGCTTTATGGTTTCATGACTTACATTCAGGTCTTTGATCCATTTTGAATTTACTTTTGTGTGTGGGGTTAGACAGTGATCCAGTTTCATTCTCTTACATGTAGCTGTCCAGTTCTGCCAGCACCATCTGTTGAAGAGACTGTCATTTCCCCATTGTATGTCCATGGCTCCTTTACCAAATATTAATTGACCATATATGTTTGGGTTAATGTCTGGAGTCTCTAATCTGTTCCACTGGTCTGTGGCTCTGCTCTTATGCCAGTACCAAATTGTCTAGATTACTATGGCTTTGTAGTAGAGCTTGAAGTTGGGGAGTGAGATCCCCGCCACTTTATTCTTCTTTCTCAGGATTGCTCTGGCTATTCTGGGTCTTTGGTGTTTCCATATGAATTTTTGAACAATTTGTTCCAGTTCGTTGAAGAATGTTGTTGGTAATTTGATAGGGATTGCATCAAATCTGTATATTGCTTTGGGCAGGATGGCCGTTTTGACAATATTAATTCTTCCTAGCCAGGAGCATGGGATGAGTTTCCATTTGTTAGTGTACTCTTTAATTTCTCTTAAGAGGGTCTTGTAGTGTTCAGGGTATAGGTCTTTCACTTTTTTGGTTAGGTTTATTCCTAGGTATTTTATTCTTTTTGATGCAATTGTGAATGGAATTGTTTTCCTGATTTCTCTTTCTATTGGCTCATTGTTAGTGTACAGGAAAGCCACAGATTTCTGTGTGTTAATTTTGTATCCTGCAACTTTGATGTATTCCAATATCAGTTCTAGTAGTTTTGGAGTGGAGTCTTTAGGGTTTTTTATGTACAATATCATGTCATCTGCAAATAGTGACAGTTTAACTTCTTCTTTATCTATCTGGATTCCTTGTATTTCTTTGTTTTGTCTAATTGCAATGGCTAGGACCTCCAGTACTATGTTAAATAACAGTGGGGCGAGTGGGCATCCCTGTCTTGTTCCCAATCTCAGAGGAAAAGCTTTCAGCTTCTCACTGTTAGTTATGATGTTGGCTGTGGGTTTATCACATATGGCCTTTATTATGTTGAGGTATTTGCTCTCTATACCCATTTTGCTGAGAGTTTTTATCATGAATGGATGTTGAATTTTGTTGAATGCTTTTTAAGCATCTATGGAGATGATCATGTGGTTTTTGTCTTTCTTTTTGTTGATGTGGTGGATGATGTTGATGGATTTTCAAATGTTGTACCATCCTTACATTTCTGGGATGAATCTCACTTGGTCGTGGTTTATGATCCTTTTGATATATTTTTGAATTCAGTTTGATAATATTTTATTGAGTATTTTTGCATCTACTTTCATCAGAGATATTGGTCTGTAGTTTTCTTTTTTGGTGGTGTCTTTGCCTGGTTTTGGTATTAGGGTGATGTTGGCTTCATAGAATGAGTTTGGGAGTATTCCCTCCTCTTCTATTTTTTGGAAAACATTAAGGAGAATGGGTATTATATCTTCTCTGTATGTCTGATAAAATTCCAAGGTAAATCCATCTGGCCCAGGGGTTTTTTTCTTGGGTAGTTTTTTGATTACCACTTCAATTTCTTTGCTGGTAATTGGTTTGTTTAGATTTTTTGTTTCTTCCTTCGTCAGTCTTGGAAGTTTGTATTTTTCTAGGAAGTTGTCCATTTCTTCTAGATTTTCCAGCTTGTTAGCATATAGGTTTTCATAGTAGTCTCTAATAATTCTTTGTATTTCTGTTGGATCTGTCTTGATGTCTCCTTTCTCATTTCTGATTCTGTTGATGTGTGTTGATTCTCTTTTTCTCTTAATAAGTCTGGCTAGAGGCTTATGTACTTAATTTATTTTCTCAAAGAACCAGCTCTTGGTTTCATTGATTTTTTTCTATTGTTTTATTCTTCTCAATTTTGTTTATTTCTTCTCTGATCTTTATTATGTCCCTCCTTCTGCTGACTTTAGGCCTCATTTGTTCTTCTTTTTCCAATTTCGATAACTGTGATGTTAGACTATTCATTTGGGTTCATTCTTCCTTCTTTAAATATGCCTGGATTGTTGTATACTTTCCTCTTAAGACTGCCTTCACTGTGTCCCACAGAAGTTGGGGCTTTGTGTTGTTGTTATTTATTTCCATATATTGCTGGATCTCCATTTTAATTTGGTCATTGATCCATTGACTATTTAGAAGCGTGTTGTTAAGCCTCCATGTGTTTGTGAGCCTTTTTGCTTTCTTGGTACAATTTATTTCTAGTTTTATACCTTTGTGGTCTGAAAAGTTGGTTGGTAGGATTTCAATCTTTTTGAATGTACTGAGGCTCTTTTTATGGCCTAGTATGTGGTCTGTTCTGGAGAATGTTCCATGTGCACTTGAGAAGAATGTGTATCCTGTAGAGTTCTATAGATGTCTATTAGGTCCATCTGTTCTAGTGTGTTGTTCAGTGCCTCTGTGTCCTTACTTATTTTCTGTCTGGTGGATCTGTCCTTTGGTGTGAATGGTGTGTTGAAGTTTCCTAAAATGAATGCATTGCACTCTATTTCCTCCTTTAGTTCTGTTAGTATTTGTTTCACATATGCTGGTGCTCCTGTGTTGGGTGCATATATATTTATAGTGTTTATATCCTCTTGTTGGACTGAGCCCTTTATCATTATGTAAGGTCCTTCTTTATCTCTTGTTACTTTCTTTGTTTTGAAGTCTATTTTGTCTGATATTAGTACTGCAACACTGCTTTTTTCTCCCTGTTGTTTGCATGAAATTTCTTTTTCCATCCCTTGACTTTTAGTCTGTGCATGTCTTTGGGTTTGAGGTGAGTCTCTTGTAAGCAGCATATAGATGGGTCCTGTTTTTTTATCCATTCTGTGACTCTATGTCTTTTGATTGGTGCATTCAGTCCATTTACATTTAGGGTGATTATCGATAGGTATGTTCTTAATGCCATTTCAGGCTTTAGATTCGTGGTTACCAAATGTTCCAGGTTACTTTCCTTACTATCTAAGAGTCTAACTTAACTCACTTGGTATGCTGTTACAAACACAATCTAAATGTTTTTTTCTATTTCTCCTCCTTTTTCTTTCTCCTTCATTCTTTATGTATCAGGTATCAGATTCTATACTTTTTCTTTATCCCTTGATTGACTTTGGGGATAGTCAATTTAATTTTTCATTTGCCTCGCAATCAGCTGCTCCACCCTCCTTACCATAATTTTACTACCTCTGGTGACAGCTATTCAACCCTAGGAAAACTTCCATCTATAGCAGTCCCTCCAAAATAGACTGCAGAGATGGTTTGTGGGAGGTAAACTCTCTCAGCTTTTGCTTATCTGGAAATTGTTTAATCTCCCCTTCAAATTTAAATGATAATCTCGCCGGATAAAGTAATCTTGGTTCCAGGCCCTTCTGCTTCCTGGCATTAAATACATCATGCCACTCCCTTCTGGCCTGTAAGGTTTCTGCTGAGAAGTCTGATGTTAGCCTGATGGGCTTTCCTTTGTATGTGATCTTATTTCTGCCTCTGGCTGCTTTCAACAGTCTGTCCTTATCCTTGATCTTTCCCATTTTAATTACTATGTGTCTTGGTGTTGTCTTCCTTGGGTCCCTTGTGCAGGGGGATCTGTGGATCTCCATGGCCTGAGAGACTATCTCCTTCCCGAGATTGGGGAAGTTTTCAGCAACTACCTCCTCAAAGACACTTTCTTTCCCTTTCTCTCTCTTCTTCTTCTTCTGGTATCCCTATAATGCAAATATTGTTCCATTTGGGTTGGTCACACAGTTCTCTCAATATTCTTTCATTCTTAGAGATCCTTTTTTTCTCTCTGTGCCTCAGCTTCTTTGTATTCCTGTTCTCTAGTTTCTATTTCATTTATTGTCTCCTCTACCATATCCAACCTGCTTTTAATACCCTCCATTGTGTTCTTTAACGATTGGGTCTCTGACCTGAATTCATTCCTGAGTTCTTGAATGTCTTTCCGTACCTCCATTAGCATGTTGATGATTTTTAGTTTGAACTCCCTTTCAGGAAGAGTCATGAGGTCCATGTCATTTAAATCTTTCTCTGTCATTGTATTAATAATTTTACTCTGGACCAGGTTTCTTTGGCATTTCATATTTGTATATGGCACCATCTAGTGTCCAGAAGCTCTACTCTGGTGTGCTGAGCCCCTCACTCAATGTCAGGGGTCGCAGGGGAGCAGTACTGGGGGTAAGAAAGAGCTGTTCCCTGCTTCCTGGCTCCTGTGCCTGTCTCCACTGCCTGAGCCAGTGGGCCGGGCACACAGGTATATGTTTTCATCCCAGAGCAGTCATATATGGATCCCTGCTTTCCACAAGCAGCCGGAATCCCAGTCTCCCCAGGAACTCTGCCTGTATTAACTTTCCAACCCGGTAGTCATGCGAGTCTCATGAAAGCACCATGAAATGTAGGTTTGTGCCCCCAGCGCAGATCTCCCGAGCTAGGTATTCAGCAGTCCCAAGCCTTCCACTCCCTCCCTGCTCCATTTCTCTTCTTCCTGCCAGTGAGCCGGGGTGGGGGAGGGGCTCGGGTCCTGTGGAGCCACAGCTCTGGTATGTTACCCCATTCGGTGAGATCTTCTCTTTTCTCCAGGTGTGTGTAGTCTGACGCGATCCTCTTTCCTGTTGCTGTCTCAGGATTAGTTGCACCAATTAAATTTTCTAATTGTATCCAGTTTTAGGAGGAAGCCTCTGTCTCTCCTCTCACGCCACCATCTTTTATCCCATCTAGTTATATAGCTTTTTTCTTCCCTTTTTTCTAACTTGTGTACCTTGTTTTCCTTTTTTAGTGAACACCTTGCTATAACTCAAATTTAGTATCTAGTTACCTGCATGGTAACTAGTTGCTTTGACCTCATGTCTCCAACTTCACTTTTTCTATACTTCAAATCAAGTAAAGTAGGACATTTTGCAAAGATTTATCAAAAAAACTGGGTAGGTGAAAGCATAAAATCATTGTTTCTAACTTTGAGAAATGTGCACCAGAGACACCCACAACCCTTATTTCACCCTATTTCCATCTGTTTCCGAGTTTATAAGTTTACTCCAGTGCTATCCTATCCTTAACCCTCACCAGCCCATCCCTCCCTGCTGCCCAGTGGTAGGTGGTCATGACTGGAGGACCTGGTAGATGATGTATCTCATATTCCTTGGTCATTTAAAATGTTACCAAACTAAAATCTTAGTTTTTAAAAATTTTAACCCAAGATATTAAAATGTCAGATTTCCATTAGAAACTACACACCCCTGGTACATTAATGTTCCTTACAGCACAACTGCAATGTGCCTCCCTCTTCTCAAGAACACCAGGTAAGACAACCTAGACAGTCCAAGCAGACTCCAAAATCACCTTCTCAGCCACCCTGCCAATACTTACTCACACTTAACTTCAACTCCTGACAAAAGGTCCTGGCAGCTGTACACTGCAGGAGGGCCCAGTCTTCCCATCTCTGGTCCTACCACTGCTCCCTGGGACACCTTCTTCTCCTGACACTGCTGCCTCACCCACCCCCAGCAGGTGCTCACTGATATCCTAGTATCTGAGCACTGCCTCTTTGGGAAGTTCTTTCCTCCTCATTCCAATTTTTCTCTTCAATCTGTCATTCTTTCTCTCCTTCGAACCTCATAACACCATGTGGAAATTATCTTTCCTTGTTTTATGTTATTATTCTCTTTACCAGAAAATAAATCACTTCAAGGTAAGGACTCTGCCTCTTTCACATTCCCCTTAACATTCCTTCAGCTTGAGTAGTTTTCAGTAAATATTTGTCAAAATTAATCAATGCTTAGAGCACTTTATTGTTGTCTTTGTGTTAATTTTTTTTAAGTATATTATATTTTTACTATTATATATATTTATAAGTTTGTGTATACATGTACATGAATGGGTGTATGGTACATGGTCATTTTAGAACATTGGAAAAATATAAAATATACAAATAATAAATTTCATGTGTTATTCTATTATACAGTATTAACAGCCTAATATTTTGATGTGTTTTTCTAAGTCTTTTATATTCCTTTTTAGAATAATTTTTTCCTAATTTATTGACCTAATATATTTTGATTATTTTCTGTCATTAAGAATTATTTGAAGATGCCATTGTAATGGCTCTTTAATATTATATATTATAAATACATTATTCATTTATTCACTGTTTTGTTGAAGTAAATTTAAAACGATTCCAATGTTTTCCTCAATATGTACAAAACACTGTTGCACATAAACTTTTGCCCCAATTAATGAGAATTTCCCTACAATTGATTTCTAGATCCAGTAATAGGGGACAGAGGAGTATGTTTTGAGGTTTCTTTTAGGACTGTTCCTAATTTATATTCCCTCAGCAGAATATGATGGGTCATGTCTTGCCAAGTTTCATCACTAGAAACAATTGTAACTAGTTTCACATGCCTGATGTAGGCAAGTGTCCTGAAATATCCACTTAAGGACTTATGCCTAATTCTTTTAATGATTGGCTCTTCTCAGTTCCTCTAGATGAAGTGCTGCTGCTTAACTCCCCTTTGGCCATTGTGAATATGGGAACGTCAGCACTTCTGAGTGTGTGTCACTAAAGTAGTTTACAAGTCAAGTGGGACACCTAATCCATTATTGATACACTGGCTGGGGTAATAGTGAGGCCTTCTTGCTGCAGCTGACGTAGAGATTGGAGCTACAGGCAGGAACATAGAGGCCATAAAAAGTTACTATATGTTCTATTTTGATTAGAAATCCACCATTATTTGTTACCATTCCTGTGCATTCAGTTTTAATAAAAGAGACTAAGAAAGATGGTGATGTAACATTTTTATCAGGCAGCGGTTTTTACTTAGTGTTCTCTCCTACTGTTATACTTGATTGAAGTTGGTATTTCACGGATTGTGAAGAGGTGTCAAGATGGCTTTGGTCATGTTCTCCAGGCTGTCTCACTCCTTGAACGTACCAGGCACACTTCAGCAGCAACTGATTTAAATAAGCTTTGTGCCTTCATGTTAAGACCGTGGCTGTGATTTGCTTCAATCTGTTACCAACCTTCTTTGACAGGAAAAGTAGCTGGGAAGAGCACTTCACTTATTTTGCTCACAAAAAAGAGATCTTGCCCATTCAGTTACATGATAGCTAAGCATGTTACAAATTAGTTTTCAGTGTTGGTTTTCCTTTAAGAATTATTTTTAGCTAGATATATTTTATATAACATCCCACTAAGTTGTCTATATTTGGCTGTACTCAAGACTCAGACATTCCCCTCCATATGCAAGGTTTATGCCACTGAGTCACCAGTGCAACCTGAGAGTCTTCTCCTAGGGATTTATCTATACTAACATGCCAATGCTGTGTTCCAGGGTCCTTCGCAGTGCAGGGTGGGTTGTATTTGAAGCAAAGTTAGCCAGCCCCAAGTGATCAACTGTAGGCTCAGGAAAACAGTGACAGAATAATGAATTGTCTAGAATTAGAGCTCTATCTAGCTAAAAGTAATTAGAATTAGAGTATGCCTGAGATTTGAGCTAGGTTAGGCACTTGTAGCCCACAAATCCCAGAAGCCCTTGGTCACATAGTCATAGTGTATGTACTCTATGGACTTTCTCTCCATACCAATTCCCTTTGGTCCCTTAGTAATTCTGTGTTTGTGGCTGACAGAAGGACAGTGACAGGGGTGTTTTTGCTGAGAGAGACAAGTTTCTCTAGAGGTAAGTGGACTTGTCACTGGAAGCTAAAAGCCAGAAGAGTTATGGATTACTTCATGTGTGAAAACATAGCAGAAGAATTAAAAAATGGAATAGAGTTGTGTTTTTTCAGTAGAATCAGTATTTAACCATTATTTGCAAGTGATCATTTACTGGTGAAAGAGGAGGTGAGGTTATTCATTGTAGATTTAGACAAGCCAAATATATTGTTATTCAAGATTTAGAAACAAAATTTAAATTTGGAACTGATGGTCTCCATTAAGATTACAATGATAAGCAAAAACATCACCAACTGTCATTTTCATGTGAGCAGACGATGATCACGTGTCACCTTGGACGAGGCCAGGGTACTTCCTTGCCTTTCCCTGGTCTTCATATCCTGGAGCAGCCCTTGACTGTGTTTTCAGTGACCTGAGAAGATGCCTCCTAATCCTCTGAGTGGAGGTTGAAAGACTTTCAGTTAAAATAATAAATGCTGATTGGAAAATCACCAGAACAATGCAGTCAAGTCCCTCTGTCTTCAAAATGTTGGTGTGAGACCTGCTCTCCCTACAGCATACATTCTCTCATAATTTAAAGGACATAATTATTTGACACTGTATAATTGTATGTCAGGTTTCCTAGTAATTTGCTTTGAGAAGAGATAGGCCTCCAGTAACTCCCTCTAAGCTTTCATTTATGTGCTCTATAAGGAAAGTATCAGGCAACATCTTTTTACTTGGGTGTCATTTCTAATTAACTTAAAAATAAAACCAGAGGGCACCCTCAGACAAAAGTGAAAAAGAGCAACGTTGGCACATATCTATAATGAGAACTGAATTCATAAAAGGAGGATGAAAGGGCAAAAGAGAAAATTCTTAGGAGTCACATTGTCATGTAGTCTTCTTTAATCAAATATTGATGGATATAGGATGGGGGGAAATGGCAGTTTTTTAAATAGAAATGCCAGACATGTATTTGCCATTGGGTAAAGCACATTCTGAGGACCACCCTTAATAGAGTACATGTTGACACATTGATCTATGATAGACAACTTAAACAATAGCTGACACATTGACAAAGGTCTTAAAAAAGAGACACTGCAAAATATGCAAATGAAAATCTAAGAACATCAATTTTCAAATTTAAAAAGTTAACCTAAAAAGTTATCTGTATTTTAATGAATATTTGGATTTAGGATTCTGACATTTGGGAGGGCAAACTCATTTCAAAATATGTTCATATCTAAAAATCTTGAATTCTAAAAAATTTACCTATAATGGCACATATTAATGGGAAATTTTTATACACTGTAATCACTCTTAAATGATCCATCATGGTTAATCCATGTTTCTTAAAACACTTATTGAAATTAAGACACTATTTTCTTGAGGAATCTTGACAACTAAAATCCACAATTTACGTGCTTTTTGTTTTGGGGATTGCTTATTAAATAGAAAGCTTTAAGTGCTTATTTTGAAATATAATGTGATATATCTTTGAAGGTTGATTTATTCCTGTAACAGGAATTGACTAGTCATTATTGCAACCATTTGATGATATTTTTCCTCTTTTTCTCTGATAGCAAACTCTCAGTGTTAAATAAACTGATTGCAAAAATGTTAATCATTATTGTTTCCTTATATAGCAGAGCAATTACTCTTTTTGGTGAAATTTTGCTTCTACACAATTCTTTGCATCTAAGTTCCTTTATTGTATGCCTACCTGGATAGCATGAAGCTTTAATTGGCAGTTAGAAGTTAAGAGGATGGAGGGGAAGCCTCCTCATGTGTACAATCCCAACTTAAACTCTTTTCTCTGTACTGCAGTCAAGATCCTTTGTTTTCAATCTGTTACTTGCCTTCATTTACATATGGCTCATTACCACTTATGAGACAGGCACAGAAAAAGACAGCCCAATTAACTGGTAATTAAATAGTTTTCTGGCTGTCTCCTCTCAGTTTGGCAGAAGACACTAGTTAGAATGTTTTGGTAAAAATCTTAGTTTCCCCCATGAAAAGAATTGAATGACTTTGCCTGGGTGTGTCTGTCCACTGTTGATGAGACTAAATATATGGGATCACAACTACAGGTCCAGTGTTTCAGTTACAGATACTGCACAGGATGTTAGTGGCAGGGAATGCGAGGAGGGCTTTGGAAGGAGGGCAAACATGACTTCCTTCAGGAATCTTAACCTTCTAGAAGACAGTAGGGCATGGATACAAATAGCTAATACAGCATTCTGAAAGATGGGTATGAGGTATACAAGTAATATACTCTCTAGGAAGGATACCCTCAAAAGATAATTAGGAAAAGACGGTGTGGTTAGCGTGCCAAAGCAGACCAGTTTCAATAAGTCTAAACGCATCTGAAGGGAACTAATTTTGGTGCTACCTTAGGAACAAACAATACCAGCTGCTACAATAGTCACCTACTTTTCATACTTAGGCACACTTTTAGAGAGGCTGGTATTGTATGTGTTATACACCTATGAACCATTATTAATAACTGTTACCATAATTCCAGACTGTTAGATAGAAGTTCATGTCATCTATAGTAAACTTAACTGAAAATATTGGAAGCACACCCCCAGATGTTTAGAGTATTGCTTTTGTCTCTGGTTGTTAAGGTTATGAGTAACTTGTTGTTACTATACTTTATTTTGCGTTCAAAATTTCTACAGTAAGTGTGCTTTGTATTTATACTGAAAGCATCATAAAAGAATAGTCCAATATTTTTTATCCTGGTATAATTTTAGGGATAGAGTTATGGAATTAAAGGTGTAATTTCTTAAGTGCTGGGTGCTACAACTTATCACTATATGCACTTTGCTATAATGTGTATAGTAATTTAAACTAGATGCTTCAAAAAAGTGCAGGAAAGGGAGAAGCAAAAAACAGACATTAAAAAACTTAGATTTAATTGTGAATTAAACGGGGTTACACATGTAATCTTTGCTTATGTTTACACTTAGGACAATTTTAAACATGGTTGATAGGTTTAGGAACCCTCAACAGTCTTGTGAAACAAGACTAAAGCTGTAGATTTAATTTTCATAGAAAAGTTCATTTTGCTCATATGGAAGAACACAAACTTACTTGTTTGCACCAGAAATTATGCTGATTTATGTTTTTCTCAAATCTGACAAGTTTCTTGTAATAGTATTATGGCAACCCACAATTTTTATATTTCATCAAAATCAATTGAAAATTTTGAATAATTGTTAATAGTTTCAATTCTCCAATTTTTCTTCCTGGATAGGTAGACATTTGCAAACATATTTTTGCTAGAAATGTATGCATAATTCACTTGTGTATATTTGACTTAGCATGTATGTATTATATATAGTTAGCATTATGTATATGTGTAATTAGCACTATATATATTAAGTATATATTCTGCATATCAGATATTCATATAAATATACTTACTTCTCTATATAGTGCCTATAGTGCTGATATCTCTGTTGTCTATACTGCTTATATGCCAATGAGGAGAAGTTAGAGGCTTTATTTTACTTGACCTTATTTTGCAATTGTTCGCAATAGCCATCAAATCTTGGAAAACTCATATATTGCATGCTGGGGGTACTTATAAATCCATCTTCTCCAAAAGGAATATACTTATTTGTGTAAATGGTCAACAGAGGCTTGGAGAAATGCTGAATTCCTCTAGAGCTTTGGTGAGCCGTGTTTCCGTTAACTGAAGCGTTCAGGCAAGTCAGTGTGCATCAAGCAAGCACAGTGTTCTGCTCAAGGAAAAATGAATGGAAGCAGGTGAACTGGCAACTTTTGGAAGGAAGAAATTCTACTAACTTTCTTTAACTTACCTTGGCTGTACTCTCACAAATTGCAAGGCATTTTTTTATTTCGTTATCTCCCGTGAAGAGCAGTGTGGCCAGCAGAGCCTATTGTATGGTGTTGTTATTCTGATTATTATCTTGTACTATGTAGTGTTAATTAGGGCCACACAACTACCTGGTAAACTACATTATTAAATTGCCTCCACTGTCATTTCCACATGTGTTAAGTGGGGGTTAATAGTTAATATGATAGATCAATATCTAGGTGGTGTGCTCAGTGAAAAACCACTATGGTTAGCCATTAGCAGTTTTATTAAATATTGCTCCCATTTTGCAGACAAGGCAATTGTGGCTCAGAGAAGATAGTTTACTTGAATAGTAAAATAGAATCTATTCCATTCAGTAAACATTCATCTAACTTTGATCTGGGACACACAAACATTTTCAAAATACTAGAATATAAAGATGAATCAGGCATAGTCTGGATCAGAGTTCATCACACAAAACAGAAATCTCTCTGGATGATTCAAGGACAAATGAATTTAAGTATTGGAAGCTGGTGCTTAAAATCTCATTGGAAGAATAGGAGGAATTAAAGTTAGGGGAGGACTGTGACCCCTCTCTTGGTTTTGAGATGATGCCAACCCTGAAGATGTGTCCCAGGGGTCAAGAAACTGCTGTCTCCACCCTCTCACTGCTGCCATCCCAGCAGCCTCTCAGCTCCAGAGTGGCCCCTAGAAAGCAGAAGGTGGGGTCCAGACAATGCTGTAGACAATTTTCCCTCTAAAGCTTGCCTTTGAGAGGCTTATTAGTAGACTGGACTTGACTAAGGAAAGAATCTTTGAGGTTCAGAATCTCTCAATAGAAACCTCCAAAACTTAAAGGCAAAGAGAACATAGACTGAAAAAACAAATCCGTAACAGAGTATCTGAGGACTGTGGTACAACTACAAAAGGCGTGACACACATGTAATTGTAATACCACAAAGAGAAGAAAGAAAACGAAGTGGGTATTACAGTGAGGAAAAGGAAAGAATCAAGGATTATGTCCTTCTTTCGGACTTGGATGTCTGACGGAACACAGGTGGCAGTATGTCAGAATTTTAATCTAGATTAATTTGATTGCAAAGTCGCTGATTTCCCTTCTATTAATCTTGTCTCAACTGTGATTTGGTACTGATCAAGCATTCTGTATCTAACAGTGTATCCAAGAAATCCCATGAAATCATTTGTAAGATACGTCTATATGTGGGCATATCCATTTGTCAGGATTGAAGAAGCATGTCCTTTATATGATTCTCAAAGTTTAAAAATCACTTAGCTAGGATATTTGGCTTAATAATTTAAAAGCTGGTGTTCATTCAGTCTTGTTTTAGAGATCAAATGCTCATTCAGGAGTATATTTGAAAGTGTACTAAGTGGTTCTGCTTCAGGTAGGGCAACAGATTAAAAATTTTTGAAGATCTTCCAGCCATGAAACACCAAGATGTTGGATAAATCACAACAAAAATATTTCCAGATGCTGTGTTGAACTCTGGGGAACATGAGACAGATACCCTCAGAGCTGAACTCTTAAAGTCTGCTGGAGACAGACAAGCAGGAGTATAAGCAAAGCCTGAATAGTTCCGAAGACAAGTGTTAATGCAGGAACCTAGAGCTTTAGACAATAATGATTGCCCGGGGTGAGGGAGTAGGCAGGAGCAGAGACTAGCTTGCACACATTGATGTGAAGTCCTGCATTCCTCCAGGTGCTACACTCCTGGGATAAGTTTGTACCGGAAAAATCCTTGCTGGCCAGGAAACCTTTAAGTGAACCTCTCTGTCTCTCCCATATCCAGGTGAAAAAATAATAATATTAGCATTAATAATGATGATAATAGTCTTCCCTGATAATCTGAGACCATCATATAGCTCTGAGATTTGAATATACACTGCATAGAGAAACTCCAAAATGGGAAAATAAATTAAAGCCAAACCAGGTTGATAGCAACTAGTAGGAGCTGTAGAGATCTTGTCTGGGAGAGTGCATTCTTAAGCCAGCTCCTGCAGGATTCTCAGTGATTAATATCAGCCAATATGAGCTCACCATAAACCAGGTACTACAAACAAGATCAGCAGAAATAGCAAATTTGCATCCTCAAAGATGCAGAAACAAAAAATCTAAGTGTAAAATTATTCTGTTATTAAACAATGTTATTAACGATGGGATTAAACAAAGGGAGCAAATACAAAGGAACTAGTAAATCAAAGTTACATGGAAATCTATTTTATACCCAGTATATTGGTAAAAATTAGAAAGATTGACAATACCAAGTGTGGTATGTGGAACACCTCAGACTTTCTGCATTACTGGGGGAAGGAGGGTTATAAATTGGTACAATTGCTGTTACCAATGTTGTAAAATTGAATTACATGCAGTCTATGACTCAGCATTAACACTTTAGGTATATATGCTGCATACACACTTATACACATACGCACAGGAAACATCCAAGAATTAAGTGTGCAGAGCAGCAGTGTTGGTAATGGCAAAACAAAATATTTGGAAAGCACTGTGCATTGACAGGAAAAAATTAATTATGGTATACCACACAACGGTACCATGACAGTGTGCTGCTGCTGTGCATAACACGTATGAATCTGACAGTGAACCTCAAGAGCAATGTTATGTGACAATGGAATATATCCACTATGTGACATTTGTGTAAAATTTATGTACTTAATAAACTTAATGGTCTATTTTAGGGGTACATAAATATGTAGGAAAAATATAAAATACAAAAATAAATAAAATACACAAAAAATAAATAGGTAAAATATAGAACATTTATAAAATGTAAGCAAGGGAGTTATACAAAATGTTTTAATGTGAGGGAGGGTGAAAGAATATGAATACAGTGAACTTCCAGGTTACGAACCATGTGCTATTTCTTAAGCTAAGTGGAGGACACATGAATGCTTATCTTAATATTCTGTTTATTGTAGACACATTATTTATCTTCTTTTTATGTGTAAAAATACTATAACTCAAAAACATACTATATCTGAATGTCAGCCTGATTTATTTCTTATTGTAATGATCTCTTCTGACAATATTGTAGAAGAAAACTACATATGTATGAAAGAAGTAAGACACAACATAAAAGGAGACATGTTTTACCTTTAGCTATTCTAGTATTTTTTAAGTACTATTGTTTTTCCATAGTGTGTTATTCTGAGACATAGGTACTGTTTTGCAAAAAAAAGTTCATCATCTCTGAAAAACAATACACAAAATCATAAATTAAATATTAATGCTCATAAGTATCCCCTCCAAAGCCAAATATTTTAATGGTCATATGCTGTGCATGTTTTTCTCCAGAGAATCTTCCTCAAGGAAAAATTTAAATTTAAAAAATACATCTATTATTTTAGTTCCTTTTCTTTTGCTCTTGTTCATGGTCTAAGTAGAACCTAGAAGAATGTCAGTTTATTATTATGCCACTTCAGAGACACCTCTAGTGGTATGGTTTTTTAAAAGAAGATTTTAGTAGTTAGTTCAGTGTGGAGTTTTGAAATAGTAAATGGCAAGAATCAGGTTTCATTTATCTGGAATCCACAGCATACTCAAGTGTATTGTCAAAGGTTGCAATTGATTGGGCTTAAGGATTCTTTCATATTATGGTGTGGGATGCACTATTTAGCCATGGATGGCAAGGAAACACCTCTCTACATCACTTCAAATCTTACACAGCTGAGTTCTTGCTGAGGAGGATGGCTTTATGACAGCCCCATTTTCCTCCAAATGAGTAAAATGCATCTCCAGACTTCTTAAACCATGACTCTAGGTTTTCATTTTGCTAAAGTATGTTTTCTATTTATTTTATGGTTGAAATAAGGAAAGGAAAATGTTTATAATAGAGTTGATGAAATAATAAGATAAAGAGAGGGAGTTTTGATGTCTGACAGTGCTCACATTGTACATGACTACAGTGAAACTTAATAAAACATTTTAATTTAAATACTTCAACATAAATAATTTAAGTAAACAGTTATCAAACACAGACTCATTTATTTGACAAATCTCTAATGCCTTTTATTTCTGTTTCTTGGCCTATAATGATTTTGTAGTTGTAAGTTTAAAATATGGCACTCCTAAAAAGCTGAAATTCTTATTAATAACCGATTTTTGAGAAAGATTTGCTTTATTGCATATTGCTTCAGTTAATGTATGAAAGGTAAATGTTTAATGCAGTAAGTTTCTCCTCTGTAACTATGCAGATAATCTTATTTAAGTGTGTTAAGTGTTAAAGAATAACAAACATATATCATGTGACCTCCCTTAAGCATTCTCAATATATGAAAGTATGTTTTGATTTTTCTCCCTCCATGTTACTCTAGGATAGTTTCCCAGCACGATTTGGAGGAATTCATTTTGTCAATCAACCATGGTATATCCATGCCCTGTATACAGTGATCCGGCCTTTCCTAAAGGAGAAGACTCGGAAAAGGGTACTTGTTTGTTTCTTTGTTTTAATGTCTTTTCTTCTCCCCATTCAATGAATTATGATGTTCTGTGGATAGTATTGACTATGGTAAAATGTACTTCTATATTGCATATAAATATTCAATGTACAAAACATTTAAAAAATTCTTAAAACCTTGTGATTAATCCTGAACAGTGTATCTGTGAGAGAAATATTTAAAAGCTATCTCTCCTATTTTCCCACAAATGGGGAGCATATTTTACTACATGTATTATGCATTACAACCTCTGTTTAAAAATTTTAAAAAGGGTGTTATGTTCCTAGATTATTATTGGTACACTTAATTTCAAGTAAGGTCTAGACAAAAGTTATAATTTTATAAGGTGAGAGATGGGTGTTAATTATTTCACAATAAGTGTAGCATTGAATTAGTGAATTTTATGATATCTAATATCATTGAACAGTGATTGTCATGATCAATCACTTATTTCAGAAAGAATACTAATGTGTAGAAATGTTATTATTTCTTTAAATTACAAGCTACTGGAATTCTAAGATTTAGTTTCATTTAACAATGAGGATATTCAAAGTACCTACAAGAAAATAATACTTTTTCTGAGAATAAGATAATTTATATAGCACAGTTCATGGTGGATAGTAAATGTTGAACACATTTATCATTATTATTAATAATGTAGGTTTGAAAAATGCATTATTCCATTTTATCCTCCAAGCAGCTTTGAAAAGTCAACTTAGTAAGCATTATCCACTATATCAGAGCTGGGGAAAGTAAGTCTTAGGATGTTTAAGTAACTTCTTCACCCATTTACACAGCTGTAAAGTTGTAGAGCTCATATATGAATCCAAATAAATCCACATTTAGAGTGACTTTTACTACTGTGCTGTGGTCAGTTTTCAAAGATTAGTTGCACCTCTCAATCTATAGTGAAGATAATTTTCCATATATCACAATGAATGAGAAGGTTCACTGTGAGTGTGAAAGTGAAGAAATTGTTAATTTGTGTTTGCATCAAACATTAGTGAACAGAGGGTTTTCTGTACATGCATTTATTGAACGTGTTTTAGTCTTTTAGGGAGAAGAATTCTGTACGTAATTAGAGTTTATATCAGGAATTGTTTCTACCACTCAGAATCAAACTAATTTACATTTTAGAATTCACAAAGATATATTGATGTGCCTTACAAATAACACTTTGGAACTTTGCTTTTTAAATGGATGATCAGGTGATCCTGAACACCTGCTGGGGTCTTTAGTACAAATTGTACTAGTGTAAGTTTCTGTAGTATTTACTCTATGTCCCATGCTGTTCTAAGTACTTTACATTTGATAACTAACTTAACCCTATAGCAAGGCCTTAGATTAAGCATTGTCATTTTTCTACCTTTATAAATGGGATAATGAGGCACAGAGTTTTAAGCAGCTTGCTCTAAATCACAGCAAGGAGTGTGTAGAACTGATTATGGATTTACTGGGGAGAGCGTTCTAGGCAGAGGAAACAGCAAAGACAAAGGTCCTAAGGTAGAAACACTCCTGGTGTATTTGGCAAACAGCAAGGAGGCTAGAACTGCTGAAATAACATGAGCTACTGAGTAGGGTCATAGGGACAGGATGGGAGGGAATATGGTATGCCTGCTCAAAGAGGGTCTTGTGTTCCATTTCAAGGATCTGTGCTTTCAGTCAGAGTGAAATGAGAAATATTTGAAAGACTTGTTCTGGGCACAGTGTTCAACTCTGTTGAAAAAAGAGTGAAGAGGGTAAAATCTAGAAAACAAACAGAACTTCAGGTTTAGGGTTATTTGATTGAATTTGACAATTTGACAATGCCTAAAATGCATTGTAGTGTTATTTCAGATGAAAGTGAGGTATCTGAACTTTACCATTTTAATTTAAACTATATGACTTGTAAATTTTCATATGGGAAAATAATTATAGTTTAAAGCATCTTTAATGTCTACTTTTATAGTCAATGCACATTGCAAAGCTATTACATTCCTTACTGGTATTCCAAGTGATTCAGCATCACAGTATTACTCAAACACCTTATAACTCAGATGCTATAAATCTAAGGTCTGAAAAACTGGTAAAAGAACAACTAAGGATTAGTTGTGAATCCTCTTTCACAAACCAAAAAAAACACCTAGTTATGCATTTTCTTAAATTAAAACTGACTTTGAGTTTCCAACATGTTGGGTTGATGGGAATATCAACCTTAGGTGTTATAGGGACACTTCTTCTCAAAATCTTACCAATATCTGGAATCTTTCATACAGAACTGAACATCCCATCCATCACGGCCACTTCTGATATACTCATTATTCAAGCCAGTATTAGTTTCTTAAATTTAAGGTCTCCTTCTGCTCCCAAATTGTTTGTGAGGAAAGAGCATCCTTGAAGGAGCCAGACCCAGTGGCTAGGCTTCAACCCACTACCCGAGTCACTCTTCAGCTTGTACCTGGTTCTGGTCTTGCCACTCCTCAGGAACTGGGAGGAAACAGGTTTCCCTACCGACTAGGGAAATTTCTGCCTTTTCCTCAGTATGGCAGACTCTCTCTTCTACTCCTTGCTGGATCTCTAAAGTATTTCACCCTCCTCCTTTCCACGCAGGCCACCTAGTATAATCTCTTTAATGGCATAGTTTAGGAAAATAAAATAAAACAATGGAAGTATTATTCAGGCCTAAATCTTAGAAATCTAACTCTAAGGCAGAGTTGCCCACAAGGACAAGAGTTCTTGCATTAAGTAGAGAAAGAGCAAAATGGTAAGGAGAAAAAAATAATAAAACTTTAATAAAGTCATGAGGCCACACAGAACTAGTTAAAACAAAGAACTATGATCAAAAATAAAATACTGGGAAAATGGCAGTGCTTCCTACTGCCCAACCCAGAGGTACATTCAACTGAAGAGTTCTAAAAGACAATCTTCAGATAATACATATTTTTCAACAAATCTTGGGTTTGGAAAAATGACAGTATTATATTTTATGAATCATCAAGAGTATATGCATAATCTAACTAAGTACATTATTTAGTATGTTAGTAGGTTAGAAATGCTATGAAGAAACATGATATAGGGAAAGTGGACAGGGCTTTCCAAGTTGGGTGAGGTTACAGTATTAAAAGGCTCCCAAGGAAGGCCTTCCTGAAAAAGACTTTCAAGAAAAGACTCGCAGAATGCTGGAGAAAAAAGCCATGGGGACACTTAAAAGCAGAAATTATCAGAGAGAAGAAATACCCATTGCAAAAGTCTTGAGACAAATGCGTACATAGTGTGTTTCAGCAAAGAGTAAATAGTAGGAGAAGTGTTCAAAGGAGTGCATGCAGGGCTTTACAGCATTTTCTCTAAGAGAGGGGAGAAGCCAGTGGGGAACTGTGAGCAGGTTAATGATCTTCCTGATGTTTTGACATGGTTGTTTTGACTGCTATGTTGAGAATAGAGAGTCAGTGACAAGAGTGGAAGTAGAGCACTTCGAAGGCTGGTGCAGAAATGGAGCATGAAGGCTGAAGGTGGCTTGAGTTAGGGTTGTAAGGGTGGAGTTGGTCGGACATTTGTATTTACGATATATTTAGCACTGAAAGGATTTACTGACAACTTAGATTATGAGAGGAAATAAGGATGAGTAGAAGGTTTTGGCCTGAGAAACTAGAAACATACTCATATCATCAACTGATGTTGAAAATAGGAAGTAACTGATTTGGAGGAGAAAATTGTGAGTGCAATTATGGGCATGTTAAGTTTGAGA
This sequence comes from Manis pentadactyla, assembly GCF_030020395.1. Classification (NCBI taxonomy): domain Eukaryota; kingdom Metazoa; phylum Chordata; class Mammalia; order Pholidota; family Manidae; genus Manis; species Manis pentadactyla. Next base: position 66,800,999 of record NC_080030.1, on the reverse strand, counting down.
TGCCCAATGACTGTTTAAGTGGGGATGGTTAGTATAGACTGGAAATACAAATAAGGAGTTCAAAGGAGAGGTCTGGATTCAATATAATTTTCAGTGTATAGATAATGTTTAAAGCCACAAACTGAATGAGATCACCAAAGAGTAAGTACTGTTAGAGAAGAGAATAACTCAAAGAACTGAAGCCCAGAACTCTTTGACACTAACATGTTGAGGCAATGAGGAATAATCAGAAAAGAGACCAAAAACAAGCATCTCTCAAGGAAGGAGAAAACCAAAAGATACTGGGAGTAAAAGTTCCAACGAGGAAAATCATCTGCTCTCTCCAGTGCTGCTGAGAGTTCAAGAAAAACAAGGTCTGAGAATTGGACACAAAGTTCAGCAACAAGCAAGAACTTGACAAGAACTGTTTTCATGCTATGGTGGGAGGCAAAGCCTATTTTGATTAGATTCAAGGAAAATGGGACTAGTGTTTTTGGACAATGAATAAAGACAGCTCCTTTGAAGAGTTTGGCAGTGAAGGAGAGAAATAGGATAACAACTGGGGGTGGAAGTCATGCCAAGAGGGGTTTATGTGTCTGTATGGAGGGGACGGAAGTGTAGAGTTGGCATATTTGTTCTCTGCTGGGAAAGCTTCACCAGGAAGAGGAAATGTAATGATGTGAGAGAGACATGAGAGGATTGCTTGAAAAATATAACTGAGTAGAGGGAGGAGGATGAGTTCTAGTGCACAGGTGGGGAGGTTGGCCTTTGCAGAGTTTATCCTTCCATTGTGCTCAGAGGGAAGGCGAAGCATATGGACACAGATGCTGGTGGGTGGGCCTCATCTGGTTGCCCTGTTTTTTCAGTGGAAGAGGAAACAAGGCCAAAGCTGAAAGTGATGGTGAGGGAGGAGGTAACAGTGTTAGTGAAGAGAGAGGAAGTAGAGTGCGAGGATTACATTTACTGCTCTAAGGATTTATTTCCATAACTTTTTCATGACTTCAAAGAGAAGGTTTCTTACATGAAGAAGCACATCAGATAAAAGAAAGGTTGTGTAACTAATGAAATGAAAATTTCAGATGCTAGAACTTAACTTGCCCAGGAAAATACTTTCATTTCTATGAGAACCTAGAGAGAGAAAGAGAGAGAGAGAGAGTTTTCTTGACATTGTTTTCTGTAAATAGGAGTGGAAAGGTGTAAAATTTACAATTAACCTAATGTACTTTGAGGCAGGTGGCATCTTCTACCTGTGCATCACATATTCCAGGTAGATCCCATCTACCACCCCACATTATGTAGTCCAGGCAGCTGTTTACTCTGCCTATTTTGGCCAGAGACCTGTTCTCATCTGCATTTACTTTTCCATAATTTATTGAAACTTCTTGTTGATTAGTCATAGCCATCCCTTCTACTTTTAATTGATGATATAGACTAATCTTTCTTTGTTTTTCTATATATTTACTTTAATGGACACTAAAGGTATGGAAAGCAAAGATGAATACGTTAGCCTGTTCATCGTGAACTGAAGTACGAAATTATTTCTAAGTCACTTATCGACAATAACCCTTAAATAAATATTATATAAATTCACATGAGGTGACAACACTGCTTTATCAGAGAAGACTGATTTGCAGTTTTGAGACTGAAATGAAAGAAGAGGAGAGTAGCACTAGCTCAAAGAATCTCTAGGTTATAAAAAAGCTCTCTGTGAACAGTAATACCAATAATTAATGTATGCATACAGCTTTGCATTTTCAATCCATTATTCCATTTTCTATTTGAGCAATAAGCATGGCAATCTCAGAAAAGATGCTGACAACATTACAGAATCTAAGTCCTTTGGGACATGAGCCTTCACTCACCCTCTCATTATGATGATACTAATCTATTTTTATTTACATTACACACTTTGTATTATAAATCAGTAATTCAGTGGCTACAGTATTCTTATTGTATTGATGATAAAGCCATACTGGTGACAGCTTTTGGGCTTAATAACTTGGATGGGCTGTGTTGCTGATGAGTCCCCTATGAGAAGGGTCTGTTCTAACAGCATTCATTATGCACATCATCAGCTTTGCACAACTAACCCTGGGATCATGCACAGATCAATATGCACATCAGATTCTGCTCATGTCCCCAACTATGAATCAAGAAACCAAATTTCTGATTCCAGCTTTTTAACCCAGTAACTATCATTGACCTTCTACAAACTGCTTAAAATCCCTGAGCCTCAGGACTTCTTATGAGGTATAGGATAAAAATACCAGCCCTGCCTGTTTCACAGAGTGGATGAAGGACTTAAATGTTTTAGCAGACATGGAGAATACTTGGTTTTGCTCTTCCTATTCCGACCCCCTTCCCCTATTTAGTATTGGGATGGTATTTATTTTCCAGTGTGTGTTTTTCCCACCCTTCTTTTGGCACCTGTAGATATTTCTGCATGGTAACAACCTAAACAGCCTCCACCAACTCATTCACCCCGAGATCCTGCCCTCTGAGTTTGGAGGAATGCTGCCCCCTTATGACATGGGGACGTGGGCGAGAACGTTGCTGGACCACGAGTATGATGACGACAGTGAATACAGTGTGGACTCCTACAGCATGCCTGTGAAGGAGGCGGAGAAGGAGCTCTCCCCCAAGTCCATGAAGAGGTACTCAGGGCCAGGGAGGTGGGCCAGGGCTGGGGCAGAGTGCTCCAAGTCTAACCCAGGTTTTGTGCTTTTCTGAAGTAGATATTTGGTGGGATTTTAAGGTCTGTTGGGCCCTTGTTATTGGATATCTAGGAATTTTGAGTAAAAAAATAAAGTCATTTAAGATAGTCTTTGCTCAAAGTTGTTTCAAATTCACAATCTAGCTGGCCCTTAGATGTTACCAAATCCAGTGGTTTTCCAAACTATACCCTCAGGGTTCAAGTGGAGTGCCTTAGGCCAAGCAGGTTGGGTGGGGACAGTCCCTATTTCCACTGAAATGAAAATGACAGTCCTTCTATCTAAGCAATTCACTGGATTTTTGTGTAAGATTTCATTTGAAGAAAGAGATCCATAGCAAACACACACACACACACACACACACACACACACACACACACACACACACTTTAAACAGAACATTCAAAGCTTATGTTCTCTTTTTAGTATCTCTGCCATGTTTCTGTTTAAAGGTCCAACCCTTCCTAGGACAAAGCATCCTATCTCCCCACAACTTTAGTTTTTATAAAGTCCATTGTTGAGTCAGATTCTGACTCCCTGTTTTGACCCTCACTATATTTTTATGCCTATTTTCTTTCAACCAATGCATATTTATTGAATACATGCTCTCCAACTGGCACCTTCCTAAGTGTTTGGGATCCAGTGTGGATAAAACATTATATGCCCAGCCATAGTCTAGTGGAGATGGGGTGGGAGAGATGCCAGATATGCCCCAATGCTTAACTGCCTTTGGTTTGCCTTCTGCAACAAACCAGAAGACATCTAACTCTCAGTTTCCCCAGCCACACCAGCCCAGGACTCACTTGGATAATAGTAACAAATATTAATGTTGGGTTCATTTATCATCACAGAAATATAGGAAGACAGCTAGTGCAAGCCTCTCCTCACCTGACCTGGGGAGAACCCCAGACATCTCTCATGTCATCCCTGCACTGCCTTGCGTCCTTCTCTGATGAGAGCCTCTGGTCCTTTGCTCATGAGTCTGTCTCATGCAGCGGCAGCGGCAGCCTGTGTTTGGAGGCTGGCCGCTTATTGCTGGTATTGCTGTTGCTAGATGTCATGTCTTCCCCTCCCTGTTATTTATCCACAACTCCTTGAAGAGAATGGAAAGGCCAGAGACATCTCCAGCTGTAATTTCTCCACTAATCAACAAGTCTATATTTACACCAAATTTGGGATTCTCACCTCCCTTCTCTTAAAATAGGGCTTCTTAATGTGAGTTCTGTGCTCTCCTAACCAAAGGGGTTCATAGATGAGCTCTCAAAGGGGTCTATCAATTGTTCATAGTTGTATTCAATGTGTATGACTATGTGTGTGTGTGTGTAGTCCATTTTTCTGGGGAGAAGGCATATATTTCGCCAAATTCTCAAAAAAGTTTTCTAAAACAAAAATGTTTAAAGGACAATTGCCTAGGAATAACTTCCTTCTAATAAAAATAGTAATCTGAATAGCAATCATTGTCATAAACACCAGTTACAAAGGTATTTATCATAGTTAGGCCCTTACTAGGCTTTTTTGTGGGGTAACATTAATTTAATTTTCACATCAACACTGTTAAACAGATTTTGTATCCCCAAAGTCACAGCCTGTATCTGGGGAACAGGATTCTCAACGAGGAAGTATAGTCTTTTATGCTATTGGCATAAACCTTGTCTACTCCTCCTTGTCAGCATGACACAGCGCCCTGTCAGCCTGGTCTGAGCTATATGAGGATTTGGAGGCAGTCGTCGTCGGTGTTCCCTAGTCCTTTCCTTTACCATGAAACAATGCTCCTTTCCTTCAGCCGCTCCTTCTGTGACATGTCCACTATTGGGGTCCCCTCCTCTGAGCACATTTCTCTCCAGTTCTTCAAGACGCTGAGTCGTACCCCCATCACCTGAGCTCCCCCCAGAGCCTCTTGCCTGAGGTCTATGCTTCTACCTTTACCCTCCTCCCTTACCCACGCTTTATTTTCCATGTGGCAGTTTAAAAGATCTTTTTAAAATGTAAATCAGATCATTTCACTTTGCTGCATTAAATATTTAAATATTTAACGAATACTGAGTATACAGTGAATAAAATCAGTTCTGTATCGTGGTTTACAAGGTGCTTTCTGATCTGATCCTGCCTCCCTCTCCAAGTTTCCCCCACCTTCTCTCTCCTCCCTGCCCTTTCAGACATGGTATCTTTCTTCCTGCTCCTGCAGCCCCTCCCGCCTGTTCACTGCTGCATGCAGTGCTCTTTTCCCGCATCTTCCAAAGGCTGGCCCCAGCGAAGATCACCTACTCAAGAGTCTTTCGGTCTTTTTCGACCGCTGGTACTAATCAACTCTACTTGCGCCTTGTTCCAGCTATCAATCACTTCCTTTATTTTCTTCATACCACCTAAATCTGTCAAATGACTTGATTTTATTTAATTTTATATCCCTTCTACCCCAAAATGTGAGCTTCATGGAGACGTTAGCAGCTTTGTCAATCCTGTTCTCTGAATCCCCAGGGCCTGGAGTAGGGCCTGGCACACAGGCTGTTCGCGAGGTGTCAGTAGGATGAATGAAGGGCTGCTTTGCTGTCAGTGGCCCCTTTTAAGTTCAGTTTTCAGAATTGATTAGGTGACATCTGACACGGTATTACTGGCATTGGGTTCCAGAATTGTGGCGTTGCAGAAAGGCCCTCACCGGCTCCCTCTGGTTCCCGTGGTTGTCTCTGTCGCTGCGGCTCAGGCCGACAAAGCTGCCAGCGCCTACTGAGCCCCCCACACTAGTAAGTCAGTCTCTTTACTTGTAGATCCATCTCCTCTTCATTCTGTTTCTGTGTTTGGCTTTTTTTTCCCACCACATCATTTTAATTGATCAACTCCATCTTGTTAGATTTAGCTCGGTCTGTCTACCTTTTGAAGTCTTTCTGGATCTTGATTTTCTTCTCCACTTAATTAGGCTGTTTTGTCCCCTAAAGACTTGGCTCACAGCACATCGATCTCCTGAGCCCTGAATTTCTTGCTTCTGATGCAGGATGATTAGAATTTAAGATATCCTTTGTTTGGTGTAGACTTTTGTATGATATGAAGCTTTAATGGTTTTATTTGAAAACTTCTGAAGAATGAGATTAAGAAAGTTGTTTCACTTGAGTCTCATTTTCTCTATGTCAGGGGATGTCAGTTCCCCATCAAGGATGGGAGAAAATTGTTCCTAGGTTTCACCCTGCTCTCTCCTCCATTTCCATTTCCAATTTTATATCACCTTTAGATTGAGAGGGGGAAAAAAATCATTCTTTCACCGAAGAGTTGTAGATAATTCTTCCTTTGGGTGAATTTAGCTGGATGTATAGGAAGAAGACTTTGTTCCCTGTGTAAATTTATAGAGAGTTAGAATAGTCATTAGAAGGTACAAAGTTCACTAGATTGAGGGAGAGTCTTTACTTTATATCTCTAGTACCTAGACTAATGTCCGACATGTAACAGTTGTAGTGAGCAACAATACTAATAACACTGGCAAGGTAATATAAGCTTTGACTTTATTGAATAATATTCAACATCTATTATTACTACATGCCAAATCCTGTCTTATGCTTGAAATATATTGACACTTTTGTTTCCCTAAATAGCTAATAAGGTAGTTCAGTCTCCATCTTACTGATGAGGAGACCCAGATACCAAGAAGATAAGGAACTTCCACATTAGCACTTCTAATATTAGAACACAGGCAATAGTATTCCATACGTCATTTCCTTAATGACTACCATTTGTTATCTGTCCATATTTGTGCTGGGTTTTCTGCATGCATTATTGCATTTGATCCTCAATGCAACTGTTTGATGTAGGTATTATCTCCATTTTACAGATAAAGGAACAAAATCTTCTAAAGTTTAAATAGCCTTCCATGTTCACAGAGCTAATTAATAGCAGAACTAGAATTAGACTCCACTTCTGTCCAAAATCTATATACCTTTTAAACACTAAGGTATATAGCACGATATTGTAGATGCAGAATAAATGAACGAATGATGCCTGGATAATTAAATTTAAATTATTGGTTTTTATGGGAAAAAATAAGTTATTCATTGCATGGACAAGTAGAGGCTGCATGGATATTGCTGAGATGTACTATGAGTTAATGTTAGGTAATTCTCTATATTGAAGCTGAAACAGACCAATTCATTAACAATTTGATCCTGCACAAAAATCTCTGTTTTGTATACAAGAACAATTTTTTAAAAAAGATCTATACTAAAATAACAGTATATCTGGGCAATTAAATACCCCAAAAAAAATCTTTATCAGAAATTATTTCTGCCTGGTTTACTTTATTGAAGAATTGTTTTACATACGGAGCCCGCACTCATCACTCAGCGATTCTGATTATCTGTAGTGTGTGATAAAAGCAGACCAGAAACTTAGTCCCAGCTTGAATAATGACTGTAATTTTGACTGTAGTTTTTAAAACATCTCGTTGTAATTACCATATCCTCTAATAATTTAAAAAACATAGTCAAGGAATGTAAGACTTTTAAAGAATTGTATATATGTCTGTGTTTAAATAGAACATTATGGCAAATGTTTAACTTGTGTACCTTTGTTGTCTGAAGAGCTTTGGTGTGTACTTATTGAATATTAATAGGATATTCCTCAACATTTATAAAATGCATTTAAGTTTATGAGAATTTTAAAATATATTTTCTTTCAAGAATTTCTTTTTCCACAGGATAAACTGCTTTATCTTCATTACTTTTCATTCTGAAGGCTTGTAATACCAAGCTTCTTTCAGTATGGAAACTACTTTGGGGATAGAAGTGAAGACATTGAGATCCTGCTGTGTAACAGCCTCTGTGATACACATTGTGTTCACAGTAAGGAAAGAAACTGATAAAGTCCCAGTTCATGGAACTTTTAGTCTAGTGGGTACCAGTTGTTAAGTTAACAGTTTAGTGCAGAGTATTATTACATGAACCTTTGTTTTTGCATGGATTCATTTTGGGAAAGCAATTTTTTTTTAGTTGAGGCTAAGAAAAACAACATTAAAAGTCTAATTACTAAATGTTTTGTACAATCAGCCTCTGAGTTAAAATGTCTTTGTGTATTTTTTCCTAAGATAAATTATCATTGCATCTAAGAGTGATGCAGAATCTCTCTCTCTCCTCTTCCTCCTCCTCCTTCCCCTTCCTCCTCTTCTTTTTCTTCTCCCTTTCTGTGTACACATTCGTTCAAATTTAGCTAGTTTCCTTTCTGATATTGGTAAATCATACCTATTACTCAGATAAAATAGTTTAGGAAACAAAACCTCTCTGTTTTAATGTTCTCATCTTCCTTCATTTCCCTCCTTAGAAACAAAGTTAGGTTTATTTAAATGAATGAGTCAATTTATCACTTAATCTTGTAATTATTTTTGCTTTAATAATTAGTTCCATTGCTGTTCTTTTCCATTAGCATGTGCAGTTGTATTTTAGCTTATAGTCTTTCTTTTTGAAAGTTAATGAGGTCTGCTAAGAGGCATATTGCCACAGCAATAGCCAATTGGCTGGAATGCAACAGCAGGGGAAAAATTCATTACCGAGGAGAATTGTAAAAGGGCAGCTGCTTCTTTAATGCCATAGCTATTAAGATTGCAGCTTCCTGCCATAACAGTAGCATGTTTCATTGACTTTCCTCCTTCCCAGTTTCATGTTGTTTCCTAATGATGAATTGAGATATAATTCCCACCTACTATCAAAGGCATATGTAAAGCATTCTCAAATTATTTCTTTCCTAATCAAAAAGTACTGCTGCCTAAACAAGAGAGGTTTTCTTTTTTTTTTTTTTTAAGTCTTAAAACAGTACAGTAATTTTCAAGAGTAAGACTGATTTTATTTGGATGTTCTAGTGGGAAATTTAACAAAACCCATATTTAAATTTTGATTTAAATTTTGAAGAAAGAGAAGTAGAGGAGGAGGAGGGGGAGGGAGAGTTGAGAGATTTTGCACCACTTTTAGACACAGTGAAAATGATGGTTAAAAAATGCATAGTCATGTTGAATTTTTTTCATAAAGCCCTTTAAGACAGGAATCAAGGCTGCTATCATTTCTGTTTCATTTCTCATAACAATTTCAACTGGGATAATTTCCCATTTAAAGATCTTCTATTACAATACATGTTTCCTATAGTAGAAATTCTCAGTCTCAAAGAAAAGACACTTGCTCGATCATGAATAGAATAATTTAATCCTATTATTGTATACTTAGCATCCTTTGCTTCTCATTATTCTATTTAGAGGCCAGAAGGGATGGTTTCCTAACTCTGATGCAAAACACCACCACAAGCATGTCTCTCTCTAAATGTGCAATATTCTCAGTTCATGAATATCTTGATGTAGAGGAAGAAAATCCGCCTTCATGGGAGAAGTAATAATGGAGAAAGACATAGAAGAGACTGTGATTATTTGGTGATAACTCACTGGCACTGGCTTTGTCTTTTTCAGATCCCAGTCAGTAGTGGATCCTACGGTACTAAAACGCATGGATCAAAATGAGGAAGAAAACATGCAACCTCTGCTCTCTCTGGACTGATAGCTTCTCTACACCCTCCATGGATTTGAAATGAAAGGTACCTGTTTTCAACAACAGGGCCAGCACTGTGGAGGAATTACCAGCTGGAAACTTATGTGTTCATGTTAATGTAGCATAATATACATGGCAACAGGCTTTCCCATTTGCCTGAACCATGGGTGCCCTGGTCTGAATTTAAAATAAAAGTCAATAATTTATTCTGTAAGTGCCAAGTTCTCTGTAAATACAATGTAATGTTCATGTCAAGTTTGTAAATTTTGGTAGTAACTTAAATTGGAAAATGTTGGCTCTTGAGTCCATGCCAGTGATGGTAACTATTAACAAAAACCAGAAAAGACACACAATCAAAGCTGATTAAATGTAGCCCTGTTTCCTATGAAGCCATATCTCATCTATCATAGTGATTGTTTCATTGTTTTTTTCTGAAACTCTGTCACATTCAAATGTACTTTTAGTGGACATAGGTAACAAAATGATTTTAGGAAATTATTATGATAAATGTATTTCCTGTCTAGTGATTTTCATTTCACAGAAAATGTGTCCTAGTGACTACCGTTGGCCTTGCATTTTGGAGGCAAGGAATGGCAAATGAGCTGGTAAACTCAACACTTCAACTCTTCTATGTTGTTTAAGTCCTGGAGTCTTGTGAAAAGATGTTAGCCAAACTAAGATGTGGAATTCTGAAAGAGAGAGGATTCTTTTAAACTGCTGTCTTCACAACCTGTCCTTTATTCAAGACCCATTGTATCCCTGTCTGATGTATTTTAAAGACATTTTTCCCAAAAATCTCTTTGACCAAGAGAAAGAGAACTCATATGTGAATAAGCCTTTGACAGCTAATTTTAAACATAAAAGTTGTCACACATGGATAGGGGGCTAATTTCTAATTTTTGTGCACTGGAAAAAAAAATATATGTATTCACACACATATATATTTTTACTGAGCTCTATCTAATAAATTCTTGATGTGACAGGCTTATAGAATAAATCATACATATCCAAAGGTCTTAGAGATATTATAGATTATTACATGAGATACTAACTCTGGAAAACCACTTCCACTAAGTTGATGAAAATGAGATACAGTGAAACAAACTTTCAGTGAATTAAGGTCATTCCAGTTTAATTTGTAATGCAATCTTGAATCTGTGCCATCTTAGTAAAATTTATTTTTCCTTCAAAAAAAGAATACAACAGGTCTCAACATAGTATAGGCAGAATCAGGTGAAATGATCCTATAAGTACCCATTTTCTTCCCAGAGAAGATTGAAAGGACATATTACATCCAGGAGACATAGTGAAACCATCTGAGGGCATCTGAGAGCACCTGAGATAGCATATTATAGTTCAAATTTAGATTTGGAATCCTCATGTTATTTAAATTTTTATTTCATAAAAATTCTGCAATTATAGCACACTTAAAAAATCTACTTTAAATTTCAAATTCCAGTGTGGAAAAACAAGATTTTTACCACCTTTCAAAGTGGTAATTTTTGAGATTGAGCATTTACCACTAAAATATTCTTCTGAAAGAAAAATATCTCAAGGAACTTTTGGAAACCAACAGAAATAAGGGCATGTAGCAGTCTTTATATGCCTTTTAGCCAAAAGCTTCAAAAATGCCAGTTATAATTCTACAGCCAAAAGTCTTAAGATCAGTACATCAATCTGTAGTATCACCAATGGACTATCTAGCATTTGCAAAAAAAAAATACACAAATATACATAAATAATATGAATGAAAGATACTTTAAAAATGCAAACACCAATCAAGTGCAGAAGAATAATGGCTGTCAGGTATTCTGCTCTACCCACAGATGTTACGGAGATTGAAATGAATGGGGGATAAAAAGCTACCGCGATTCTTACCTTTGTAAGAACGCTAATCATTGGTGTTATGTTTTTGTCTACCTGAAATACATTTTATAGCCTTGAGCTTTGTATACTATATAAGCAAGTATTAGGCAATATGATGCAATGAAATAAAATAGATACTAAGTACAGAAGGCCAGTCAACTTTCTGTTCTCATGAGTTTCTCTTAGGATGCACCGTTTATTGTCAGTTTTCAGGATTCTACCAGCTTCATGTGTCAGCCAACACAGCCAGCTTCTTTCCCATATCATAAGGCTAGGGTCATATAGAAAAATAACTAAAAAGACATATTCTATATGATAACTGTCTAATTAGAAGTATCTGTACTATCTTCCTACCCAACATTTGGAAACTTTATATCAGTAGTGCTGCTCATCTGCTCTTCTTCAAATGAGCAATTGAGAGTTGGCTGGATTGTATAACATATTTTTAAATGAATGAACAAATTACAACAATGATGCCTTTTCAAACTGCTATATGTAGTTCAGTCTGTGAGTAACCTAATTCTCTAGGAATGTTTTTGAAGCTACTTAGTCAAGGGACATTTGTAATATTCATTTTCATTTGCTCCTCAGCATTAGCTAGCTAGCACCATTTAGGAATTTTTCCCTCAAGTGGTGTTTTGTTTCATGTAGTTGGTCTTTTGTCACATAATTTAGTAATAAGCACCCCTATATTCTTTCAACTGAATTGTAGTAATAGCCACCACTGACACACACACACACACACACACACACACACACACACACACACACACAGCATGAGGTGGTGCACCCTCCTGAACTGCCTTTCTAGTTTGAGAGCTTTGTTTTGCTCTTTTAGTTGTCTTGTTACTGAACAGACACAGACATTAAAGAATGACCGCATTTGATTTGGAAGAGGCCTGTAGTCCTTTTACTTCTCTCACCCCACCTGTTCCATTTCCTATTTTTTAATATCGTTTTTTTCTTCCATGGTTTCAGGGCAGCTGCTTCCAATGCTCGTTTAAAAATAAATAACTTATGTTGTCAGTGATATTTACACACATTTTGGACTGATATTTAAAAGGGAAGAGAGTATCATGAAAATATATGAAGTGCCTCTTTAAGATTGGTATAAAGCAGTGATACTAGGATAGGGATTCTATTTGTACTGTCTTCCAAAAAGTAAATATACACACTTAGAAGGGTGAAATATAGATATCGCTTTGGAGAAGAGTATTTGAGGCCTTGCTTTGAGCATTTCTATAGAGTATTATGTCTTTTTTGGGCAAAGCTCAAAACCGTAACTGGAACACTGGTTATCTACAAACCTGGAATTATGCTAAAACAATATACAAGTATTAGATAGAGTTTTGCAAGCAAGTTTTTGAAGTGGGCATGCATGGTTTCTTTTATTTCAATAATAGTTTGCATAAGTGTAGGCAGAGGCATTCCTTAAGTCTTTTCATATAAAATGCTTGTTTATACTACGGCAAATTCATACCTTTACAAGCAGGAAAGCCAAGCGGCTAGGTTCTCTATAATACTGTTAATAGGTTACATTATTTTAAACATGTGAAGTTTCTGTAATATTCCTGAGGGAACACAGGTCTTCTAATGCATTAAGAAAATGGAAAACCCTTAGAACCATTTTGCAGTGGATCTTTGGGAACAGACTTCCTTTCCTTCTTTAAACAATGTAAAGATTTATGAACATATTTGTGGTCCTTTAGAAAAAGTTTAGTAAGAAAATCTAAGAGGCTGTACATTCTTCTGTGTACACTCTTCTGTTGTTTTATCCAAATATCTAACTAGTCTGGTTAGTTAATAATAATCTCTTTTGCTTCTTATTGTGTGTCTATTTATTAGTGATTACTTGAAAAGTTGCCATCAGCCATGAGGACATTTCAGAATGCTTTTCAACACACAAAATACAGTGAGCAGAGTTCTGGCATGATATTTCAACTCTTAGATATGGTATTTACATTTTTTATATCAATAAGCTAAAAAAGCATATATTCCATTTTAAATGTGCCATATAAATATATAGCCTAAAAACAGTGGTGCATTTTAAATTTAGGAGGCCATTAGATCATATAAAGAATCAGCAGGTTATGTAAAATATATTGGAAAGAAAGTAGACAATTGGCCAAATAATCCACGATGTGTAATTATCTTCAGTGGTGAGAAGTTTTTTTTTTCTTGTTTGTTTTGGTTGAAAAACTGCTTTTCAATATGCTGTTGGAACTAGTTAGCACTATTTACTAACTTGTAAGGGGGCAAATAAGTAAAAACACTAAAAGAAACTTGGCTTTGAGACATTATTATATCATGATCATAATGCCTTAGAGAATATAATTTTTTTTTCATAAATTCAAGTTTTTATTTGGTAAATATCGATAAGTTGACTCCCCACATGGAAATAATATTATGAAGTATACTCTGTGCTAAGTGTAGAACTTTTTTCCCCTGGACTGTAGGAAAAATACAGCAATTCTGTGAATTTAAGCACCCAAATAGTACTATTTTTTAAAGAAGAATGAGTACAAATGCTACTGTTAAAATTTTAAAAAAGTATTTAGAAACCAAGTCAGCATAAACTTACAGTAAATGCACTTATACAGTAAATAGTGGACATTGTTACAATTTAGAAAGTGTTTGTTCAGTGTTTGACTTAGTTTCAAGTTTCCATGCAAGTATTTTTGTCCTTAATGATATTAATACATTTATTCTGTCAAGATTATTTTTTTGTGGTGAATGAGAAGGATCAATGAAATCTGAAATAAATTTTAACAAACTTTTAAAAATCAACCCTCAACTATTTTGAAAAATTGCAACGGGCTATAATTGGTTTACATACAACAGATGTTTAAAGCATCGTCTTTAAAATCCAGTTTTTCAGTTTTCAAATTTGTTTAAAAGATGAATACAACTCCAAAACTGAAGTAGTTTTTGTTTTTAAAACTGTCCAAAAACAACCAAAATGTCTGAAGTAATTATACAAGACTGCTAAGCAAACTAATTGCTGTTTGGCTCAAATACCTTTTGAGGGAATTATTTGTTCCAATACAATATTATAAATGGTATAACATAATTTTTTAGTATCCATTTCTGTCTTTAAAAAGTATTTATTTTGCACATGGCGAATGTTGAATTTGATAGTACGGGATCTGTTGCATCTGTGCAATGCTAGATTTCTAAATAGTCATCTAAAACTGGACAACAATAGCTTGATTTGGAGAGAAATTATAATTAGCTATTTAGGTTAGAATACCTGAAATTTTCTGATATTTGTGTTCTGGATTAAAGGAGAAAACACATAATTCAGTTCATCAAAATGACATTTTCAGTATTCTATAACTTCTAGACAAGGTTTCAAAAGATCTTTTGAATGAAGGAGTAAGCTAACTGTTAAATTGCATATTGCATAGGGAATGATCAGTAAATAAAATAACAGTCACATTTTTATGTAAATTTATTGGATTAGACAAGGGACTAAATTCAGAAATTTGAATTATAAAAAAGCACTATTTAAAATAAATACTAATTATAAATAATCCCAGTTCCAAATATTAAGTAAAATAAAAATATTCAGCCTGACTTGAAAAAAATGCTTACTCAGTAAATACCCATTTGGATCTTCTGTCAGTTTCCCTCATTCATCCTACCTATAGATGAAAAATTATCTGAGGGAAAAGAGCTATTTACCTAGAACCCTCTATGATGGACTTCATGAGTCTCTTTGGCTCCATGCAGATGGTTTTCCAGTACACAGCTTTTGAGGTTATCAAGAATCATTTGTGCCACCTCTTCCTGAAGGCTTGTCTGGATCCCAAGTTTCTAGCAGCAACGGAAGAAGTGTCCTATGTGGGAATAAACCCAGTGTGACCAGAGAACGCACGGAAAGCCAGAGATGAGGTCTTTACTTCTTGTCACTGAAAAGTGCATTGAAGTGTATTTTTAATTATAAATGCAGAAAACTATTTCAAAATATTAAGGATTTCTGATATCAAGAGTTAAATACTTGGCCAGTGTAAAAAGGCCATGCAGACATGACAGTTAGTGCTCTGACACGTAGTCTGTCTTCACACAGCAACAACTCTAAAGCCTTATCCTTATGTATTATTTCTCTCTAAACACAGAACTAAGTATGCTCTCTTCTGCCCCTTTTCTAGTTGGAGTCATCAAAGTATCAGTTAGAGATCATAAACACTTTGTTGCCTTTTAAGAGAAAAAAATGTTACACTATTATACACTTATAAACACAATTCACTCAATTGCATAGGATTAAAATATTTGCATGCTTATAAATTCTTACAGAAAAGTTTTTAAAAATATGTAAGAAGATTTTAGTGCTAGAAAATTATTAAGTGTGTTTTATATCTGGGATTCATGGAGAAGACTCATAATATCCTTTCTTTTGAATTCATATATCTGAACATTTTTATGTGGAGGTCTGATGGACAGCTCACAGCTAACATTTACAAAACTAAACTTCTCTTCCTTCACCCGGAACCTGTTCCCCCTTTAGCTTGCTTCCATCTAAGTATCAGCTCTACCTCCCACTTTCTAGGGCTTAAAATTTTAGAGTCATTCTGTCACCTCTCTTTCTCCCCAAAGCACATCCAATCAGCAAGCTCATATTGTGAGCTCTTCTTCAAAATATGATTTTCCCACTCTCACCACTTCTCTAACCATCATCATCATTGCCTTGATCCAAGACTTCAACATTTTCCACCTGAAATATTTTAATAATCTGAAAACTAGTCTCCTTGCTTCTGCCCTTGGCCTCTGGGGTCAATTTACAACACATTAGCAAGAGTGAGCTCAAATCATTGTACTCTTCTCAAATCCCTCTGCAAGTGTGAAAAGCAACATCCTTATAATGGAGTATGAGGAGGATTGACATGAAGTTTGCAAGCACCAGTATAGTAGAAAAGCATTTTTTCTGATTGGGTTGGCTTTTCTGCTCAAACAAATTCAGAAGTAATTGTTAAATATTTTTAGATTCTTGCTTTTGAAGTCCTACACAGTATATCCTATCACCTCAGACCTTGACTTTTCTTAGATCATCTCTGAGAATGTTTTCTCTACACCTTATTCTCTTGCCAAACACTCATCCTTGCTGTTCTAGGAACTTGCCAAGCATTCTTCCACCTCAGAACTTTTGTACTTCTTACAATATATGCATGTAATTTGTTTCCTTTAGATATCCACTGATATATGCCTCTTTCCCCCAGATATCCACATAGTTTATTCCCTCATTTCCTCAGATCTTTGCTCAAATGTCACCTTCTCACAGAGAACTCTCTAGATTTCCCTGTTTAAAATTACATGGCCCTATAGATCTTAATGTTTTTCTTTCCTGCTCTATGTCTATCTTCGCCATAGTTTTATCATCTTATAATATACCATATAGCTTATTATTTTATTTATTTTACATTTTCCCCTAATAGAATATGAACACACAGGTATAGATCTTTGTCTATCTTGCTTACTGGTGCATTACCAGTACTTAAATAGTGCCTGGAATTTAGTAGCAAATCCAAAAAAATTGCATGAAGATATTAATTTATTACAGCAAACTATATTGTTTATATACTCTATGTGAGATATGTATAATATACATTATATACTAGTATGCATTTTAAGGAGAGTCTCTTTTTTTTTTCTTAAAAAGAAACATCTTTCTGTTACTCATTTTCAAAAGGGTAATTTTTCCCTCTCTGATGATGATGGAATCATTAACCAAGCATAAAGCATAATGTTCCCAGCTCCCTCAAGTCTAGTCTCTACCCCGGGACTTAAGGTTTATGTCAGTGTTTGAGCTTTATCTCTGGAAGTTACTCTAAGGTCATTGGGCTCTTAATCTATCATGTGAATGGTTTACACTTACTCTTGGAAACACTGCAAGATATCGCAGATGTAAGATCATTATGAGCTCAAAACCGTAGTAAATGATTCTTCATTGATTATCCTAGTTAAATCCAGTTTAAACATTTCAGAAAGTTAAGAGAGCATAATCCCCCCTATATTGGAAGCCAGATTAAGAGCCTATGTAGTTGCCTTAACTGGAAAGGATAGGAAAAAAGAAGGAAGGGGAAAAGAAATTAGGATCACTTCTTTGAAACAAGTATAAAATGAATGAGGAAATTTTTGTTTTTTCTGAGACTTCCCATGATCTAGAAATCTACAATTACAACCATGTAGTCTATGAAACTTAGTAACAGAAGTCATATCAATTGGTTTTTATATTTAAAATCTTTACCTAGTTTTTAGTACCCCAGTATCTCAGATATTGGTTCTTGGTATAATGGGTTTTTTATTTTTATCCTTTGTAGTTTATCTTTTCATTCTTATCCAACCTGTTACTGTCTTTCCTCCACTACACTGTTGTGCCTTTCCCTATAATGTAACAATTCAAGCCTCCACTTTTATGATTTCCTACCAGGACTTCTGTGAGAAGACACAGCAAATAAAGGATTGGCAGGCAGTGTTAAGGAAGGAACTATAACCTTAAGAATAAGAATAGATGATTAAAAACGTGTTTGAAGGCAATCAGTGTTTTAGTTACTTTGTGATAGGTACTATGTAGCATATTGGTAATCAATATGGATCATTTTTCTTGTCTGTTACAAAATCATAGGCAATCAGGGTTCATGGATAATTTGGAAAACCTATAGAGAAAACACTAAATGGCTCTTGCTCAAGAAAAAAAGGCAGAATTTACTTGTTTTTCTTACTTTTTAATCCTTGAGAGGTTGTACAATGGAAAAGCCATTTGCCTCCATGATATCCTGTCCTTGCCAATCTTCAAGAATGTGTTTAGCATCACCCCAGAAGTAAAGGGTTCAAGCTCAAGTATATATACAGTATGTGGAAGATACTGTTACAAGTTCATGTTATCTTCTACTGAATTATTTTTATGATTTATTATGAATTACCTTTATGATTGAATTATAAATTCTCTTTTCATGAATTAGTTTTATGATTGAATTCTAGAAATATGTTCCTTGGTAAATTTTATTAATTCCACTTATTAATGGACATTGGAATTTTACAGTTTCTTCAAACCATATTAATGTTTAACCATATTCATGCCTAGCTTATTTCATGTCTTTGTTGATTCCTGTTAAATAAAATGCCACTAAATGAAATTTCAGATTCAGAAATGTGGATGTATGTATATGCCCTCTTTACCATAACTCAATCTTTTAACCATAAACTAAATTCCTGCAAATTTAAAAAACATATCAAATATGTTTGTCATTAAACATAGAGACATGTGAATTGGTGTTAGTATTTGGAAGTATAAAAAGCATTTAAATGGACTTTAAATGTGTGAACATATTGTAATGCTACTTTGAATTTATTGTTGATTCAATTGAATATATTTGATAAAATTGATATAAACTCCAAATCACTAGAAAGTCACTTCTTGACCTGTAGAATGATAGTGGGGATACAAGCCAGCATCACTTATGAAGTCTACCTCTTGATGAAATGAAGCACACTGGATGTGATTTCAGTTTATTTCATTTTTAACATTAACAAATATTTATTGAGCATTTTACTTGGCACTTTCTAGGTTCTTGTTTCCAAGAACTAAATAAACTGTTTTGTTTAGCAGGAGACAAAACAAAGCCCCTGTCATTCTGAAAGTCACATTCTAGTGGAGAAGGCATACAAAAAGCAGATAGGCAAAGTTGTAGTCTGTCAGGTGGCATTTTTAAGTGTGAAAAAGACTTACTAATTCAGTTATGTGACCTTTGACACTGTTTCCTCATTGGTGAAATGGGGCAATAACTGTACCAAAAATATGAGTTATATTCTGATAATCTGGAGCCTTTTCATGGAAAAATGCAATATAATCCTTCATATCCTGCTGTTTGGGGTATGGATGTCATGGTTGTTTGGTTCCTTCCTTTTTGCTCAGCACTGGCCCTTGTTTTCAGGGCTACTGATGCTCCTGGGGCAATGCATCTCACAGTTTGCCTTTCACAGTCATCCAGAGGTGCCAGCTCTTGTCCAATTTTGTCTCCTTAGTAAATTTCTTACTACTTTAATGCATTCTAACTGAAAAATAAATATTGATTTTTGTCAGAAAGGAAGACACAAAGGAACCAAAGATAAACAAGTTCTGAGAAATTGCACAATTTAATCTTTTCATTTAATCTGTTATTTTTCTTTTCCACAGGCTGGTTTTCCTCAGTAAGTCTATGTACCACAGTTAAAGGGAGCTCTGACCATTGTGGTTTCAGAAGTGCAAATTTAGGTTAGGAAAAAAGATTATTTCCTGCTGGTTCCTGAGATATAATGAGAAGCTTTACTTTTTATAAAGTAGTCATATTATGAAACACTTTGAGACTCTTCTCATGGAAAATCTCAAAGTATGGGTAGGGGACACCATGAATATTAACTATAGCTCATCTAGGAGGAGCCATGAGTAAATAAAGGTTTATCTTATGAAATAGATATCAAATGATTTCCATCTTAAGGAAACATAGAGCTTCTTGATTCCTGTTTATATAGAAAATCACTAAAGGGAAATATCTATGTTAGCACAGGTTGGATGTTTTGTTAATTAATGAACAGAAAAATTGAGTCTTCTTTAACATACTGACTTTCATAAAGGAATACTTAAGACCATTATCATTTGAGTCACTAAATTTATGAAAAAGTATATAGCCTATTGTCATAATAAGCATCCATTTCCTAGAAGCAGAAAAGTATAAACACCCTTCAGATTGCCTATTTATATGAACTTATTTGTTTATGAGGTCTTAATAAATTTATTTCATTCATTTTTCATATACTGAGGATTTTAACCAATCTTGAGAAAAAAAATAGTGATTTTTACACAGTTTATTTACTAACAGGTATTTAAAGCATTTTTCTATAACAAAGAACAAAACCTTATTTTACTACAGTTGATCTTTTGTTATTTAATGGCATTATAAATATGCTTTCATGAAAATTTCTGAAGAACAGTGAAACAAACTATATGCATAATTCAAAACTTTTTTAAAAAACAGAAATATGTAAGCATACATATTTCTAATTTGGAATAATTAGGATATTTGGCAGTTATTCAATATATTTGAGAAATGGAGACTTTACAAACAGATAATTATTAACACAAATAAAAAAACAAAAGAAGTTTTATTACCCCTGAGGCATGGTCCCTTCACTGCAATTAAAAACTACCTCTTTGTTGGGAAAGGTCCTGACTTCTAGCTGACCTGTGAGCTGGACCCCAGAAATTGGAAGTTCCTAGTCTCTTTCTTATCCTTGGCATGTGGGTTTTTCCTGTCTTCCCTGCTCCCAGAGGCTCAAAGACATAGCCTTGAGATAGTGATGTGGAGACCATCTGGACTATATACATGACTGAACCAGGTAAATCTTCTATACACCTTTTAAGATATGGCAGGTGAATGTGGAGATCTACTTATCTTATGGGGGCTCAATACAAAATTCATATGTAAGTTCCTTTGCTTATTAAACCTGCCACCTACCAACCTGGAGTAGCATGCCTCTTTTCTTTAGTCTCTCCCTACCCTGCACATAAAACAGGATTTCAGATTATAACCTAGGAAGCTCCCAAGGAGCTTGTAAAGTAATGCTCTTTTGCTTTCCTTGAGAATGATAGATACCAGTGCTGAAAGATCCTTTAGGGATTAATAATTCAAATTCTTCATTTTATTAGTATGTAAATGGAGACCTATAAAATCTGTCTTGCTAGAAGTCACACAACTAATTTAGGGAAATGCTGATACTAGAACCAAGGTGTAATCAGTCCAATGCTATTGTTTCTTTTAATGTCTCTCTTGCTCTCCTAACCGTTTTTCCATTGAAAATGCCATTTCATTTTCTCCATGCCATTTATTATACTTGGGATTCTCCACTAGTATTTTATTAGATAAACATTTACTAATGCACAAAGGGCAATATTCACGGATACTCAAATCAGAAACAGATTGCACACATCTGCTTTCCAAGCCTTTCTGTATTTTAGCAGTCAATAACTTGTGGCATGAGACAAATCTGGTGGGAAGATGAAACTTTATCAGGCCCATGTCTAAATGAAGCAATAGTCACTCAATGAAGGCAACTATTTTGTGTTAGAGTATATGTTCCTTGATTTCAAGAAGAAAAATGGGGTGGGGAGCAGTTCAATGCAGCTATTTACCTTTGCTCTTTACTATCTTCTCTACATTTGTCAATGATTTAAGACAAGTAGAAGGCCAGAATTTGGAGACTTGCTGTGGTGGCTGCCAAGCAATCATGTGATATGTAGGAGAGCCGTGGTACCGTTTGGGAGAGACCTTCCAAGATTGATTCTGGCATTTTTTTATCTACTATATTTTTCTATTATATTAACTTATTACTTGCTTTTCTCATACGATTTACTATAGGAATTTTATAGGTCGGAATCTTTTAACAGATTAGATTTTCTCAAATCTAAAAAAAAACTTTGAAAGAAGTATGGATCTTAATAAATTTGTTATTCTAAGCATACAAAAAATTTAATTCACTTCACTAAAAGGGAATATAAAGGCTATGCATCAGATTTTACCTGAAATTATCTCAGCATTGCTATTATTGAGTTTGGAATATAAATGTATTCTTAGTTGAAAGCAATGCACTTCAAATATGATTCCTCTTTGGGAAACGAAATTATGATTATAACTCCATACATCATACCATATATTATGATAAATTTCAAATGCATTAAAACATTTCAAATAAAAAAAGGAAACCATATAAATATCAATAGAAAGTATGAAAGAATGCCTTTTTAATATTGGAGAAGAGGCCTTTATACCTATGATTCAAATTAAAAAAAGATACATTCAACTAAATGAAATCTAAAAATTTCTGCATGGAAAAAAATTCATAGCAAAGTCAAAGACAGATAAGAAGGGAAATCAACTTATATCACAGACATAGAACCAAGTTCTCTAATATATTAAAAGGGTTCTAGAAATTGATAAGAAAAGGAAAAATCCAAAAGAAAAATGACCAGCTGATATGAGCAGATGGTTCACAGAAATGAAAATATAGTGTCTCTAAAAATGTGAAAGATACTATACCACACTGAAAATGAGAGGAATAGAAATTCAAAGTATTGAGTAGTTTGATAGGACACTCTTTCTTGGGTAGGCTATGGGGAAATAAACTCTCTCTTATACATTGCTTTTAGGATGGATGACAGTTTGGTAGTATCTATCAAAACAGCAAAGGGAAGTGTACTTTGGCCCAGCCACTACAATTTTGGGAATTTGTCTTTTAAACATACATGTGCACATGAGAATATCTCATAGGATGTATTCAAATATATTTCTGAGGATATTCATAATCACTTGCAAGAACAAAAGTTGGAAGAAAAAATGTTAAGAAATATGTGGCATAGCCACAGAAAGGATTCTATACAGATCTGATATAACTTACTGAAATAAACCAGAATGTTATACAAATCTAAAAATATGAGGAAACACTTTATGTACTGAAATGGAAAGATCTCTAAGATATATTGTTCAGAAAAACAGCAAAGTACAAAATGTACAAAATATGTTTAATGTAAAAAAAGTGGGGAGGGGAATAAAAATAAATGTTCATATTTGCTTGTATAATTTAAAAGAAATGCACAGCATAAAAGGCTTCATACCATTGGTTGGCTGTTGGGACTGGGAAATTGAGTGGGAAATTTTCACTTTTGATCATTCTACATTTTTATTGTTGAACTTTGTGAGTATATTATTTATTGAAAAATCAAACAAAATAGCATAATAATTTACTGCTTTAAACCATTTTGACATTGCTAATACTTAAAGTTTGTAGTACAGATTGAGAATTACAAAAATACTCGTGTATCTGCCACTTAGCCTAAAGAACAATTACCAATAGTTTTAAATACTCATTCATGTCTCTACATAATCCTCTCTGATTTCTTCTTAAAGGTGACTGTCATAAATTATGTTGATTATTATTTTGGTTTCCTCTACAGATTTAGCATGTATGTGCATATCTCCAAAAAAATATAGCTTTTCAAAGAGCCCATGTGAGATTGTATTATCTCTTTGAATGTTTGGCAGAACTCAGTTAAAATTGTCTGAGGCCGATATTGTCCTTATGTAAATATTTAAACTCTTAATCCCACATCTTCAATGATTTTAGGACTATTGCAATTTTCAATTTTTAGATGAGTAAGTTTGGGTTATTGTATTTCTTCTTCTGAGATTTGACCACTTTCTTTGATGTTTTGAAATTCATTCGCACAAACTGCATAATAATCTCTACTTTTAAAAAATACTTAGGCTGCATTTGTTTTCATCTCCCTTTTCTGCTCCTCATATAATTCCCTGTCTTATTTAGTAGTATTGCCATAGGATTTCTTTATATAGCTTAGTTGAAACTCTTGTTATTTTGCTTCCTATTTCACTATATTCTTTTTATTTCCCTCTTCCTTTGTGTTAAGTTTTGTGGATCTTGTTTTTTTTTAATAAATTCCTAATTGGGGTTCTAAACTATTAATTTTAAATCTTTCCTATTTTCTAATATTAAAAAATTTTAAGCTATGGTTATTTCCTTTAGGAAATGATTTCCATCTTCTATTTTTCCAAAATGTTTTACATTTTCACTTCTCATGTTTAATCCTCGACCTCTGTGGAATTGATGTTTGTATGCAGTGAATGATGGAGACCAAATATTGCCTCCCCTAATCAAGCATCTAACCTTAGTCTTAGGTAGTCCTGTTCATTTACCGATGTGTGTTTTAAATGTTCTAGCCTTGTACAAGGCCGCTGCTTTATCTTGTACCTTCAGTATCTATTCCAACCAAAACTAAGTGAACCAGGATCTGCAAAAGATCCCAGGCCAGTGGCTGTCATCAATCTTCAATATCCTTCCTTGGTTCTCACATCTGTCTTGTACATGTCATCTGAGGATTTCTGTGATTTTCTTGCCAGTTTAACATTATTTAAATAGTATTTGTAATATAGCATTTCTGCTTGTTTTATAGAGGGAGGAAATGTCAGAGTATTTTCATATTAATAGTACAAGAAGTATTTTAAATTGACTGCCCCTTTAAGAACACCTTTGAACTTTAACAGAATAAAATCATTGGAATAATAAGCCTAGTTTAGTGTTTAGGAAATGTATGTTAAGGAATTTTGCTAAGCCCTTTGTGATGTGTTTTTTTATCACTAACACTTTTCACATGTGCCTCAATACAATGTGTTCTAATACTTTAATTTAAAAGAAACAAAAATGTGGGCGTAGGAAGCTAAATATGTGATTTAAGAATCAATGTTCTAGAAATTGTTGATGCAGATTAAGATATTCCATATTGGTTGGAATTGACAGTAAGTTTTCTTGGAATCACAATTACTTAGTCATTTATTTTTCTCTTGCAGATAATTTATATATTGGTTTAGGCAAAAAGTTCTCAGATTTCACTTGCTCCCTATGTAGTCTTCCATATTATTAGACATGATTTTTTGAGATTACGGATATACAGAAAGTGTTCAAGAAGGGGTTTATTATTTCTCCTGGATTTCCTCTCTTTAAATAATTGCAGAGAAGAAATTACTCCATGCACCCAGAAGGATTATAGGAGGCAATGTTATGGTAACTAAAATACTCAAGTGGAATTCTTTCTCTCTAAGTTTCATTAGTGTTCAGAACCTCCAGGTAATCTCTAAAATAGTTTCTTAACAAAATCATGTTACACCTTTTAGAATGTGTGGTCGAGAATCAGGGGTGGAATCTCACAAGTTTCATCTTTTGTGGAGAACATCTGTAACAGGAAGTCTGAAACTTGGACCGAAACTGGCTCTGAATTCCTCCTTCTTTTATATTTATATGTGTAGTAACCCTTTCCCAAGTCTTGGAACCCCATTTTAAGAAAGAAGAAACTATTACAATGCTTTTGATCAGTATCTCCTGCTTTATAGACCATTCATCCCTTTGTGCTCTTAAGTACAGAATGTAGCTGACCATGGACAAATGGGAATTGGATAGTAAGTGTCATGAAAATGGACTAGAAGCCAGAAGAGACAGAGGCCTTTCAGTTTGAGTATGCTTAAGCAGCATTAAAAATTATGCCAATGGAAAGCCTCAAAATATTGATGAGTGTTGAAATACTACTGATAGTTATGTTTGCCATCAATACTGTCAGCAGCATAGACAATGAAATGATTAATGATCAGTTCTAAAGTCACTGAAGACACTGAGTTATATCATATTATTATTTAATATGTACCTTATTCTATTTTCTCAATGTCCTTAATAAACATGGGAAAATGTATTATGTACCAAGTACTCTTTTAATGAAAAGCAGTTATTTTCAACTCATACTTCATTTTGATGAAAGTAAAGATTTGGGGAAAATGAATTCTGAGTAATAAGTAGAAGCAAAAATTTTAAACATGGTTATCAAATGTTCAAGTTATTTTTACTCCTTCTGCTATGTAAAGATATCTTGACATTACCAGAAATTAATTTAATCAGTATATTCTGCTTTTAAAGAGTTCTAATTAATACAGAATTTGCAGCATACCATAGTTATATTGTAGAGCATATCAGGCATGTCATATACAACAGGTATTATGTAATCCAAACAGTTTGTTGTTAAACTGCTATTGAGGTTGATTTTGTCACTTTATAGTTACAAAAAAACCCCTCTCTGTTATGTTATTTAGTGCAATGCAGTTTTCACCATTGACACACAGATCTCATAAAACAGCAGCACCTGGGTATGTTGATTTACTTGTAGTGCAATGCAGAGTGACGATATGACAGTTCTGGTGGACAAATACCACTATTTCTATATCAAAAGCAAACCTAGGCAGAAAATCTGAGTTGAGTATGGACACTCTCAGAAAGGAGATATCATATTAGAAATATATATTATCTCAAGCCGTTAAGAAAAAGACTGAAAAAACTTGGACTGGATCACTGACGGAAGAACCAAGAGGCACTCAGAGGTCTTGGAGTGCTGAGGCTTTATTTCACAATGGCGGGCTCAGAGGGGAGTAATCTCCCAAAAATCTGAGCCCAGAACAAAGGCAAAGGGAGCAATTTATATCTTTCTGCTTCTTTATCTGTTACATTCCTACGTGCACAGCAAGTGACCAGGCAAGGGGGAGGGAGTTTAGGGAGTGAACCTAGGGAGCAGGTGCTCGGTCGGGAGGGAAGGGGAGCGGGAAGTTAAGGGAGTTTCTGTTGTCTTTGCTAAGAAGAGCGGCAGAAGGGAGCCACCTGGACTAGACTGCTGTCCTTGTAAGTTTTTCCCTATCACTCCCCCCTCTGATGCCCCTTCAAACACTTCGTTTTAGGGGGCATCATCTCCTTGGTTTATGATAGGGTCATAACGGCTCTGCATATACATGAGCTGTACAGAGGAAATGCATTCTCTGATAAAGTTAATGAGCTAGTTAAAGATGCAGGGTTTCAGTAATAGTTCAAGGAATCACAGAACCACTGGCCCAGTAAGGCCAGTTAAAAGAGTCGTTAGCCAGGATTCTATTTTAACATTTGCAGCTTGGAAGGAGCAGATGTCAGAGGGGGGGCATTGTGCAATTAGAGGGGATGGGTACCTTTTTCAAGGGCCGATTAAAATTAGAAAGGAGCAGGAGGGGCACGTGCCCCTAGCCCCCCATATCCCACCCCAGTCCTCCTTGGTGCATTTCTTTAGCACAGCTCTCTACCAACTTTGTGCAGTGGGAGTTGAGGACACTCAAGGGACTGAAGGCAGACGCCGTAGTAATCCTAAATTGCTTAATCTGTTATGGAAAAATTTGAGAGGTCAATATTTTACAGTAAACTGGCTGTTTAGTTAGTGCCTTTAGGGCCTGCTTGACCTTTTCATCCCTATCCCTTCGTACTTGGTTCTGGACTCCCCCCATCAAACATTCTAATGTGTGTGAGGCAGGTCCAGCAGACAGTGGATCTCTTTCTTCCCCTAATTGCATAGGCTGAGTCTCATTTAGTTATTGTTCCAGTCCAGTACCTTTTCCCATCTTTAAGGTAAAGGGTGGCCCTATTCTTATCATAACATTTAGCAGGCACTGAATCCAGTCCTCCATTTCTCTGACTTTATGCAACCACAATGAATTTCCCTGGGAGTGAGGGAGAGAAAGAGAAGGGAAAGAAGGTATAAAAATAACATTACAGAGTGGTAGTGGGGAGATGCAGACTGAGGCTTGAGTATAGTTAGGAGAAACAGGTAAGCACAGCAAAACAACCTATGATTACCCAATAGACAATAAAAAGGGCAGCTTTTTGAGGAATAGTCCAGTCCAGGGAGGGGACAACAGCAGAGAGTTCAATGCCCAGGATGAAAGATACAACTCTAGCGAGGGCCAGGATTCACAGCACGCAAATGTGTATTAGTCAGAGGGTAATTGTCAGATACAGAGGCAGAGAGGATTTTGGAAGTCTGGCTGTGCCTTCTACTAAAGTATTTTTTTTGTTTGGATTATGGACCCTTTTCACTCTGGAATGAGGGACCCACGGAGTGATGCCTGTAACTTTGAGGGCAGTAGGAGTGGTTAGAGCAACAATGTGGGGGCCAGTCCACTGAGGTTTGAGGGGGGGTCCCTTTTTTAATCTTTGACACAGACTGAGTCCCCAGCCTGGAAGTCCTGGGTCCCTAAAGAGATCAGGGCTCTTTCTATAGTATATTGTTGCAGCTTATTTAGGGCGGCTCCCAAGGCTTGGAGCTGTTCTCTTACTCCCTTATCTCCTCTCTGGTAAAGGTTCCCTGGGAGGCTTCCGAGACACGGGTGAGGGTGTCCATACACTAATTCAAAAGGGGAAAAGCCTTGAGCCCCACGTGTGCAGTGAGCACGTAGGAGAGCTAGGGGCAGTAGGTCCGGTCACGGGAGGCCAGTTTCTTGGCAAAACTTAGCTAGGGTTCCCTTGAGGGTATCATTCATCCACTTTACTTTCCCTGAACTTTGTGGCCTGTAAGCAGTGTTAAGTTCTCAGGTAATGTTGAGAGTCTTACTGCATCTGCTACAAATGCAGGTCTATTGTCACTGTGAATTGTAAATGGTAGGCTAAACTGGGGCACCGTTTTTCTCATGAGGACTTTGGCTGCCTCCCGGCTTCATTCTGTCCTGGTTGGGAAGGCTTTGATCCACCCAGAGTATGTACATGCTATTACTAGGAGATATCTGAGCCTTCTCCTTGGCTGGACATCTGTGAAGTTTATCTCAAGGTCTTCAAGGGGGGCAACTCCTGCTTTTTGGACACTGGGCAGGGGTCGTGGTGCAGATCGAGGATTATTTCTGGCACAAGTCATGCACTGCTCACTTATTGCTTGGCATAATGCTGACAACTGGCTGATATAGTATTGCTTTTTAAAAAATTTTTTTAGTTAGGGTAACTCTTTCACCTATGGCTCAGTCTTTTTTTTTTTTTTTAGTGTGCTTGGGTGGAGAGGCCTCCATGGGGGGTGTTCCAGCCATAGTGAGAGAAGGAGCTTTATCTGTTTTTTATTGGCCACTGTTTTAGCAGCTTTATCTGCTAGCTGGTTCCCCTGTGCTACAAGGTTGTTTTCCTTTTGATGTTCTTTGCCATGCAGAATTGCTACTTTTTCATGTATGAAGAGATTGAAAGGCTTTTTTTTATATCTGGCAGGCCCAGGGCTGGTGCTTGTTCTGAAGCAGCTTTTATTTCAAGGAAGGGGGCTCTTGCCTCTTTTGTCCAGAAAGGGGGCTTTCAGTCTGGCACCCCCAGGAGGCTGCAGAGGGGCCTTGCCATTGCTGAGAATCCAGGAATCCAGATTTTTACAGAACCTGGTGGCCTCTAGGAATTCTCGCATGGCCCCCCTTGTCTAGGGCTGGGGCAAGGAGTCAATGACCTTTTCTCCTGTGGCCCTAGTGCCCTTTCTCCCTGGGTGAGAAGGAAGCACAAGTACTGGACTTGCTGCTGGTAGAATTTTTTTTATGAGGCTCGGTATCCTGAGTTTGACAGGAGTTGCAGGAGGGCCTTTGTGCCTTCTGCACAACTTTCCTGGGTGTCACTGGCAAGGAGGAGGTCATCTACATACCGCAGGAGGATGCAGCACATGGCATCCCTTGGAAAGCTGGCAAGGTCTGCAGCCAATGCCTCTCCAAAGAGAGTGGGTGAGTTCTTGAACTCTTGTGGAAGCCGCGTCCATGATAACTGCATCTGCTGCCCCGTATCCAGTTCAGTCTATTCAAAGGCAAACAAGAGCTGGCTTTGGGGGCCAGCCAGAGATGGAGAAAGGCATCTTTAAGTCTAGGCAAGTGAACCATTTGGCAGACCCCGGGATCTGGCTGAGGAGGTTGTGCGGGTTTGGGACCATCGGGTGTAAAGAAACAGTCACTTTGTTAATAGCTCACAGGTCTTGAACAGGCCTGTACTCTCCTCCTGGCCTTTTGACTGGTAGAAGCCGGGTGTTCCAGGGCGACTGACACTCAATTACACTTTCTGCCTCTCTGAGTCTGATCAGGTGTTCCTGGACGCCTGTTCTCGCCTCTTGTGAGAGGGGATATTGCCGCTGTCTTTGTGGCTCCAAGAATAGTTGCAGTATTTTTCACTGAAGGGGGCTACAGGGAGGGTGACTACAGAGTGTTCTGCCCCTGTGTCGACCATAAAATTCATGTGTTTTCCCCCCACTTTCATTTTGACTATGGGCTCATGGGGGCTGAGAGTGAGAGAGCCCGTGACAGCAATCTGAGTCTGTTCCTGCCAGGCCAGTGAGCCTTTCCCCGTGGGGCTCCTCC
The DNA here is from genome assembly GCF_030020395.1 of Manis pentadactyla. Lineage (NCBI taxonomy): Eukaryota > Metazoa > Chordata > Mammalia > Pholidota > Manidae > Manis > Manis pentadactyla. The sequence continues at coordinate 66,771,206 of NC_080030.1, read as the reverse complement.
CGGCAGCAACTGGGCCTTGGGGCTTTGCCTCAGTTAGGGCATTTGTTCTTCTAATGCCCTTTCTCTTTACCATAGCATACTGGTCCCTGGCTGGGGAGGTCCTAGGCCTCCCCCCTCTTGGTGGTCAGCTTTTGTCTGCCTTTTGGTCATCTTTCTTTCTTTTAGGGCAGCTGCCAGGAGGCTGGCTTTTTTTCTTCATTTCTCTTTCAGCCTCTGTCAGCCTGAACTTCTCTTTTTAGATATACTTTGTTGGCAATTTTAATCAGCTAAGTGATACTCATCCTGGCAAAGCCCTCAAGTTTTTGGAGCTTTCATCTGATGTCTGGGGCAGCTTGGGCCACGTATGAGGTGTTTACCATCTGTTGGCTCCCTGGTGACTCAGGGTCGAAAGGGGCATAGATGTGATAAGCTTCACACAGTCTTTCATAATAGTCCCCAGGAGACATTTCTGGTTGTTGAGTGACTGAAGAAACTTTGGTCATGTTCATAGGCTTTTTCGACCCAGCTTTGATACCCTGGAGGAGGGTATCCTGATATCGGTGGATCTGGTGCTGTCCCTCAGGGGTGGTGAAGTCCCACTTGGGGTGCTCCTCAGGGACAGCAATTTCAGCCCATGCATCTCAACCAAGGACCTTGGCGGCCTCCTCTCTTCCATTGTGAACAGGATGTGGAGAAGCTGTTAACAGTTTTTTTAGGTCGGCTGATGGATTTGCAAGAGAGATTCTGAGATCAACCAGGGCTTGTGGCTTTTCTGACAGGGTGTCAGTTGTGGAGAAGGATTGATAGTAAAACATGGACTGGCTGAGCTGGATGGTCTCATATTTATTATGTTTTTCAGACTCCCCCATATCTTGCACTGGCATCTGAAGGGTGCCTACTCACAGCCGAGGGTGCAGTCTGTCTGCTGGTTTGAGGGAGAGTGGGTTCACTGGCTATGGAGTTGGCAGGGAGGCTGACAGCAGTGGGGTATCAGGGACCCGAGGCTGGTTGCTGATGGCCTTGGGGGCATATAAGGTGGGGGCAATCTTAGTTCTTCCTCTAGGTCACCAGCAAAACTCTGTGGAGGCTCAGGCTTCTTTGTTGAGGCAACTAAGACCCTACCCCGTCCCTGCCTGTTGCAAGTGAATCGCACCCAAGGGGGAAGAGTCTGGGCAACTTCTAACCAGGAGTCAATGTATGGGAATCGGTCAGGATGACCTGGATCTCCAGTGATGACCCGCCAGACCTGGTGGACTGCTGGGACATCTAGAGTCCCTTCTGGAAGCCACCCTACACTGAAGGTGGGCTATTCAGGTTCACACAGGGATCTCAACCTGCCAGGAGTTAATTTGACTCCATAGTCTTCTGAAAATCCCTTCCTGAAATTCTTGATCAGTGTCAAAGACTGTGGATTTACTATGCCCTGACCCCATAACATGTCTGTGGATGGTGCTATGACAACAGGTAAGGGAGGGGTGCCTCCTCTAGAGAGGAGACCAGTCAGATGCCCATCCATTTGTGCTCCTCTCGGAGACTTTGGCCAGCCTTGGCTAAGGTGCACCTGTATAAGTCCCGGGCCAGGTCAGCCGAAGCTGAATCACTGTTATGTCATGGCGGCCAACCCTGAATGCGGTGAAGGGCCCACTCAGATATCGTAGCGCAGGCTGTGAAACTACAGATTCAGGGCAGGTTGAATGACTTCAGCTGCCCTGCACACTTACTCACACACTCAGACCAGAGTTTAAACATTTCCCCCCTGGGAATGTCTACCTGTGAGACTTCTAAGAAGTCTCCTGGAGGTGAGCAGGCTCCCCTTCCACCCCAATGGGTGGGACTGGCTGGGTCAGGGGCCCCCGGGGCCTTATCGGTTTTGACATCCAAACCAGGTCCTCACCTGCCAAGCCTCCTTGAGTCTGGCGGGAACAGCGGAGCAGTGCCATCCCAGGGTGACCAGGCGGGAGACTGCCAAAAATCAGGCAGGGCACACCTTCTCCATTGCGATTTGCTCTTCCATCACTGCCCTGCTGTTGCCCCAAACCGGTGGCAACAAAGGGCCAGTGCAGTTGGGTTTCCCAGTCAGGGAACCAAATGTTATGGAAAGTACTGAAAAAACCTGGACTGGATCACTGACAGAAGAACCAAGCAGCACTTGGAGGTCTTGGAGTGCTAAGGCTTTATTTCACAATGGCGGACTCAGAGGGGAGTAATCTCCCCAAAATCTGAGCTCAGAACAAAGGCAAAGGGAGCAATATATATCTTTCTGCTTCTGTATCTGTAACATTCCTACGTACACAGCAAGCGAACAGGCAAGGGGGAGTGAGTTTCGGGAGTAAACCTAGGGAGCAGGTGCTTGGCAGAGTGAGAAGTGAAGGGGAGGGGGAAGTTAAGGGAGTTTCTGTTGTCTTTGCTAAGAAGAGCAGCAGAAGGGGACTACCTGGACTAGACTGCTGTCCTTGTAAGTTTTTCCCTATCAATGCTGTAAGGTAAGTTTTAGCCAACATAAGCAGGCAAAGAGAGGCAACAAAGGGCCAGGTAGTTTATTTGAGTGCAACTCCCAGGTGATGTTTCGTGGTCTGGGTATTACGGGGGTGGAGGGGACATCACACCCGGTCAGGGAGGTGGGGGCTTATAAGGGATTAGGACGGGGAGGAGTGGGTAAGCTATCCTAGGGGGCGTGGAGAGGTATGATTGGCTAAAGGTGATATAATAGACAACTAGAAACTTTTTTCCTTCCAAGAGGGAGGAGGCTGACATCCAGGTCTTAGTTGGCACATCAGAAGGATGGAATTCAGGAAGAGCTGTCCCCTTTCCATATAGGGCACAGACCTTGGGGTCTGGTCTGTTCTCCCCTTATGGCATCTCTCTGTTCTGTTTGCATGTCCTTGTTTTTCCTTCCTCCAGCCTAACATTCCAGCCTTTTGATCATAATGGGCGATGACTTGATCTGGTTACTTCTGGCTGACAAGGGGAGTCGTGGGGGTTTGAGGCTGGTATTAGGCCAAAGAAGGGGGTTCAGTGGGAAGAGGTGCATAACAGTGAAGTAACATCTGGTTGGTGGCAACCTGGGTCATCTGGGTTAGCCACTGTTGGAGGAACAAATGACAATGGTTAAAGATCTGGTGAGAGCTTACTGTAAGACAGTTGACATAAGGAAATTTGGATATTTCTTTTTGAATTTGAGTTTGGGAAGTTGTCAGAAGAAAGTTTCTTTGGCACTTGCTTAAATAGGATTATAGGTTGCCATGAAGCAATACTTATCTATTTAACTAGAATGACAACAAAATACCTCAAAGGCAAATAAAGAAGGTTACACAGTTGTTAGCAAACTGTAGCTTTCAGTCTTTTTAGTATTAAGATCTTATTTTCTTAAATACTCTGACAACTCATTGCGACTTTAAGCGTGAGAAACTGCTTTGATAAAACAATTAGAGAACTTTTTGCAATCTTTCAATATTAGGAGCAGACTAACAGTTAAGAAAACTTTGTATTTTTAACTGAAAACAAAATTCTAATTTTGCTGTGTACTTGATACCGAGACTCATTTGCTTTAATTTTATATAGCATGACCATATTAAATTCTCCCACAAACTTTCTATAACCTTTTAACATTTAGATTTCTCTTTCTAAATAAACAGCTGTACTTTAGAATAAAGTTACTTTCTTTTATCAAAAGACACACTCTTTAGCATGCAGAAATGTTTTCCTTATTACTTTAAGTAGTTTTAATTAGAACTTAAAACCATTAGGTACCTTAATTTTTAGTGAACACTGAGAAGCAGGCTATTGTAAACTGTTACACTAGCATTCTTTAGATTGACAAATTTATGAACATTTCATAATTTCTGTAACTATGAGCTTTACAGCACAATCTCTCACTAAAAATAAAGTATATCTTCTTAACTTAGCAAAACTTTAAGGTTTTAGGTTACCACAAAGATTCTCAGGCTGCAGGTAGGTATACACACTGTAACACACAATTAAAAAGGTGTTCACTTGTCACACTTATTTAGTTCACTCATTCATAACAACTATGCTAGATTACTTACAAGACCTTTACTGAATATTAGACCAAGCCAAGCCTTTTATTCTTAAAAGATTTAGCAGATACCATTGACTTAAATGACCTTAGGTAAACTTAGGCAGCTGATAACCACAAGGACATGCCCACCTCAGCCAAACCCAAAAGAGCATTAATGCTTAACATTTTTTATCGGATTTTCTGGAAGTTTTAGAATGCCCAATTTTCAAAAGTGCTTGTTTTTAAATCAATTTTTATTAATACTATCCGGAGGTAGGAAAATGTTTTTCATCCATACACCTAGACACACAAACATACAAACTGAGATACAACGACTACAGTCAGCAACACTTCCCACACAAAAACATATACACAGACAGACAAACCGATATAAAGACTTGAGTCACTGATATTCAATTGCCTTCCCTCTTCTTCAGCTTCTTGTCTGTGGCTTCTGGAACCAGAGGACGGGAGGAGCCTGTTCTGGTTGGGGAAGAGGGCAGTGAAGGCGGAAGGAGAGGGGGAGGGGGTGGTGCAGCCACCGGAAGAGGAGAGCAGGACAACGGCATGGTTGAGAACGTAGGACTTTAAGATGGCGGCGACACGTGTGAAGACAAAGGACTTAAAGATGGTGGTGGAGAGAGGGGGAGGGGATCTCTAGCTGAGGGAAGTGGGCGACTGAGGTCTTCTGGTGGATCTGAAAAGGAAGAAGGACTGGGCAGAGTAAGAGGCTGACAATCTTCAACTGGAGATCGGGCCAGGAGAGCCTGAGTCATTGAACACAACATAAAGGTCTGGGCGGGAGTGCAAAGTCCAAAAACCCTGCACATATGGGATTTCACTCTACTCTTCACTCTGGTGGCAATAATTAATCAAGGTGGTGAGGAGGCTAAAATTGAAAGTTCCCTCAGGGGGCCAGCGAAATTGGTTGTCCAAGGGATACTGAGGCCCGGCCTCAGAGCAAAGAAAAACGAGCTTGTATTTGCTAACTTCCTGGGACAAATACAGAGTAGCCAAATTAGAAATGAGACACCACAGTGGGGTCTGAGCTTCTGCTTTTGAGGGCTGGTTCCCCATGTCTGCGCCACTTCCCAACTAATCCTGCTGAGAGGAGCGCCCAGCGTCCCAAGTGCGCCAAGTCAGGGGAGACGTCCTGGGGCCTGGGGTAGGTACGTCTCCCACACTGCAGTGCCAGGGGCAGGCCAGATGCCCACAGAGGGTGGGCCAAATGCCCAGGGGCCAGATGCCCCACCTGGACTTACGTACAATTTCTAATGGACCAGGTGAAAAGGAGTTAGGAAGGGAAACAGACCGGGGGAAACTGAGGGACTCACTGGAAAATAGTCCACACAGTGGAGAGCAGGCTGAGGTTCTGGGTCATGGAAGGAGGGGGTGGAGCCGCCGGTGGCTGGTTGGTGCCCCTTGCTCACTCCCCTTCCCGGGATTTTGGCACCAAATGTAAGATAAATTTTAGCCGAAATAAGCAGGTGAAGAGAGGCAACAAAGGGCCAGGTAGGTTATTTGAGTGCAACTCCCAGGTGATGTTCCATGGTCTGGGTATTACAGGGGGGGATGTCACACCTGGTCAGGGAGGTGAGGGCTTATAAGGGGTTAGGAGGGGGTGGAGTGGGCAAGCTATCTTAGGGGGCGTGGAGAGGTATGATTGGCTAAAGGTGACATAATAGTCAACTAGAAACTTTTTTTCCTTCCAAGAGGGAGGAGGCTGACATCCAGGTCTTAGTTGGCACATCAGAAGGATGGAATTCAGGGAGAGCTGTCCCCTTTCCATATATGGCACGGACTTTGGGGTCTGGTCTGTTCTCCCCTTATGGCATCTCTCTGTTCTGTTTGCATGTCCTTGTTTTTCCTTCCTCCAGCCTAACAAAAGCTACTTAGAAATAATCAAGAAACAGCTTCTAATGTTTCTGATAACTGAGAAAAAGTGTGGCATGTACTACATGTGTTAGAACTTTTTAGAGAGATATTTTTCAGCAAAATCATTTTATAAAGGAAGAAAGATGTTAAGAATCTATTCTCTGAGGACTTACTACTCTTCATGAACAGGTGAGTTTGCACAAGCTCCATGTGATCTCCACTGACTGGATGGGTCTCCTGCTCTTTTCTTTCACAGGATGGGTTTATCAAATGAAAAGGAAGGCAAAGCGTGAGTACTGCTTATATGCTTATTTGTATCCTTATCTCCTGTAATTTTAGAAAATCTCTAACATGGGCTCTATTTCTCTGATTCTACTATATTACTCATTCTTTGAGATGATTTAGTAAAACAATGTTGAACAGATTTTTGGGAACACTAACAAATGAAGCTAACTTTTACTTTGTTGATGACATTAACCATATGGCATCTGCCAGTTTCCTAGGAGCAAATGGGAGTAAGGGATTTGAAAAGAAAAGCAGCAAAAATCAATGAGATATTGTGGATAAAATTGCAATTATTTCTAGAATCACTTGCCTGGCCTTAGTCTATCGCCATATCAATAGGTGTTTACAAGATGCAGAGGGAACCTGTTTATTCCTTAGTCCATTTTCGTATCAATAGGTGTTTATAAGGGGTGGGTGGAGAGGTGAGCAAGTGCCTGGAGGGAGAGAAATGGGAGAAAAACGCCAGAGCAAGAGTGGTGGCCAGGAGGTAGACCAATGGACACAGGCCTCCAAATAATGGTTTTTTCTTTTTGACTGATTTCTGTTTCACAGGTTTATTTGCCCCAGGCTGGGAACATGCTTCTGCCCATCCCCACCCTATAGATATGAAAAATGGATTTTGGTTGATTTTTAAATTTTTTCCTGAATGGTCTCTCTGAAATGAGAAGTGAGAAGTTGCATAAACTGAACATTTGATTTTTGTCTATAGATAGATAAGTGGTATTTGAAGTAGATCAGCTGGTAAATTGCCTAAAGAGATGTTACTATAGGGGACACTGAAAGGGTATCTCACCACGACCCTCCTTACTCCAGAACGACTCAGGAGACATGGGCCCACGCAAGAGATTTTATTATCTGAAAGAGAAAGTGACTGCCCGAGGAGAGACGGAGCAGCAGCAAGGGGCAGAGCGTTGTGCCTTTTACTGTGGCGGAGTATCGCTTGGCCTGTTGCTTTGGTGGAGGGTCGGAATGTTTAGAAATAAGGTGGGGCAAGGCCAGGCATAATTCTCACTGGCTTATGTACTTGGGACTAGGGGGTAAATGGAGGATAAATTATTCTTATAGACACTCAAACATTATTGACAAAACTTGGAAAAATTCAAATTGCCCTGCTCCCAGTCACACATGGTAGAGATGGGGAACATTCTGTTAGGCTGGAGAAAGGAAAAACAAGTACATGCAAACAGACCAGAGAGATGCCATACGGGGAGAACAGACCAGACCCCAAAGTCCCTGCCGTATATGGAAAGCGGACAGCTCTCCCTGAATTCCATCCTGATGTGCCAACTAAGACCTGGATGTCAGCCTCCTCCTTCTTGGAAGGAAAAAAGTTTCTAGTTGTCTGTTATGTCACCTTTAGCCAATCATACCTCTCAACACCCCCTAGGATAGCTTGCCCACTCCTCCCCCTCCTAATCTCTTATAAGCGCCCCACCTCCCTAACTGGGCGTGACTTCTCTGGCCTCTGACAATAAGGCTACAGAACCTCACCCAGGGGTATTTAAATAAATTACCTGGCCCTTTGTTGCCTCTCTTTGCCTGCTTATTCCGGCTAGAATTTATCTTACATATGGTACCGAAACCCGGGAGGAGTGTGAGCGCGAGGCCCCGACCGGCCACTGGCGGCCCCACCCCCTCCTTCCCTGACCCAGGACCTCGGCTTGCTCTCCGCTGCGTGGACTATATTCCGGTGAGTCCCTCAGTCTCCCCGGTCTGCTTCCCTTCCTAACTCCATTTCACCTGGTCCACCTGAAATCATAGCTACGTCCAGGTCCGGGCATTCAGCCCATCCGTTGTGAGTATCCGGGATACTCGCCCCTGGCCCTGTGGTGGGGGAGACCTCCCTCACCCAGGCTCTCAGGCCGTCTCCCCTGACTTGGTGCTCTTGGGATGCTGGGCGTGCTCCTCTCAGCGGGAAATTTTTTGGGAAGTGAACGCAGACATGGGAAACTAGCCCATGAAAACAGAGGCTCAGACCCTGCTGCAGTGTCTCATTTCTAATCTGGCTACTCTGTTTGTCCTGGGAAATTCACAAATGGAAGTTAGTCTTCCTTTGCTCTGAGGCCGGGCCTCAGTATCCCTTGGACAACCAATCTCGCTGGCCCCCTGAGGGAACTTTTGATTTTAGCCTCCTCACTGACTTAACTAGTTATTGCCCCCAAAGCGGAAAGTAGAATGAAATCCCATATGTGCAGGCTTTTTGGACTTTGCACTCCCGTCAAAATGGGAGATTGTCAGCCTCTTACTCTGCTCAGTCCTTCCTTTTCAGATCCACCAGGAAACCTCAGTCGCCCACCTCCCTCAGCTCGCAATCCCCTCCCCCTCTCTCCACCGTTATCTCTAAGTCCTTTGTCTTCCCACGTGTCGCCTCCATCTTAAAGTCCTGCATTCTCAACCATGCCATTGTCCTGCTCTCCTCTTCCAGTGGCTGCACCCCCCTTCTCCTCCCACCTTCACTGCCCTCTTTCCCCACCAGAACACGCCCCTCCCACCCTCTAGTTACAGAAGCCACAGACAAGAAGCTGAGAAGAGAGACAGCAATTAGATATCAGTGACTCAAGTTTTTGTATCAGTTTGTCTATCTGTGTATATGTTTTTATGAAAAAAGTGTTGCTGACTGTAGTTGTTGTATCTCAGTTTGTACGTTTGTGTGTCTAAGTGTATAAATGAAAAATATTTTATTTAAAAACAAGCGATTGTGAAGATTGAGCATTCTAGAACTTCCAGAGAATCTAGTAAAATGTTAAGCATGAAAGCTAATTTGAGTTTAGCTGAGGCGGGCATGTCCTTGTTGTTACCAGCTGCCTAAGTTTACCTAAAGTCATTTAAGTCAGTGTTATCTGCTAAATCTTTTAAGAATAAAATGCTTAAATGCTTGGCTTTGTCTAACATTCAGTAAAAGTTTTGTAAGTAATCTAGCATAGTTGCTAAAAATAAGTAAAGAAGCCTAGCAAATAAATTTTAATAATAATACTGTATTAATGTATAAGGGTATATATATATATATATATATATGCAAACAGCCTGAGAATTTTTGTAGTAATCAAAATTCTTAGTTTGCTAAGTTATATAGACATATTTTGTGCCTAATAAGAAATTGTGCTATAAAGCACATTTCCAAAAATGATAATATGCATTCATAAATGTATCGATCTGAAGAATGCTAGTAGCCTACTTTTCAGTGTTCACTGAAAGTTAAAGTAATAGTTTTAAGTTCTAATCAAAACTACTTAAAGTAGTAAGGAAAACATTTCTGCATGCTAAAAAATATGTCTTTTGATAAAAGAAACTTATAAAAAGTTTGTAGAAGAATTTAATATAGTCATGCTATATAAAATTAAAGCAAATGAGTCTCAGTATCAAGTACACAGCAAAATTAGAATTTTGTTTTCAGTTAAAAAGACAAAATTTTCTTAACTGTTAGTCGGCTCTTAATATTGAAAGATTGCAGGAAATTCTAATTGTTTTATCAAAGCAGTTTCTTATGCTTAAAGTCTCAGTGAGTTGTCAGTCTTTTAGAAAATGAGAACTTAATATTAAAAGGACTGAAAGCTAAACTTTGATAACAACAGTGCAACCTTTATTTGCCTTTGAAATACTTTGTTATCATTCTAGTTAATTGGATAAGTATTGCTTCATAGTAACCTATTATCCTATTTAAGAAAGTGCCTTAAAACCTTTAACAACTTCCCAAAAGCAAATTCAAAAAAGTGCTTTTGCCTCTAGTTAACTCTGATATTTTCCAGAGGGCCCCTGGAACATGTCAGAGGAATTTTTTTCTCATTGGAAAAAGTATTTGGCTAATTTAGCTTATTTATCTGATATATAATTACCTGCTTAATTACCTAAGAAGCACTGTCAAAAAGAATAATGCTAAACTTTGTTACTGAATGTTTTGTATTACAGAAATATCAGAATTTCCTTATGTCAACTGTCTTACAGTAAGCTCTCATCAGATCTTTAACCATTGTCATTTTTTAGTCTTTTATTATTTACAGTCACTGTTTTATTACTCTTAAGCTAGTAAAGAACTAGATTTCAGCAGAACAGGTATTGGTTACATAAGATTAAGTAAGCTAAAGAAGATGATTTTGTGGCTTTTTGTTTCAAATGTTGATAAAGTGTTTTAAGCTTTTTCTCTTAAGCTGACAACAGTTTAGTAAATGACTGCCTTTATAAGCAGAATTGAAACTTTATTTTTCTCTCTACCTGATCCCTCCAGAATTTAAAAACTCTCAGTGAGTATTTTTATATTTCATGGCAGTATATTTATTTTCACAGGTTCAATAAGAACCTGCTTTCCTTGCAAGAGGACCAATTAAAAACACTAGTTATACTACCAAAGCTTTGACTGGAACATCATACCTGAGAGACACGTGTGTAAACTCAGATATGAACAGACAGCTTTAAGGAACTAAGATTGACTTTATGGAGCCAACAAAGCCCCTTAAAAAAACTGGCCTGGTACCTTGCTTACAAAGTTCCCAGCAGCCTTACCAGGTGAGTAAAGAAGGTCACTTCCTGGCAGGTGCAGGAACCTCAAGAAGAGAGGAATTCACCCAAATCTATAGGTACTGCAGGCACAACCTGATGGCAAGTCTGGCTTGGCTTTCTAGCCTCAAGAAGCCCTTAAAAGTCCAATCTGAAATTCTTTACAAAAAGTTCCAGCAAACCATATTTAAAAGAGCCTATGTAATCAATTGCTCTTCTTGCTGCACTTATGCAAATAATAAAGCCAACTGTTAATTATTTTCTTTATCTAACTACTTCTAATAAAAATAAGGGTGATTTTAGAGAAAAGTATTGTTTCAATGATGCAGTCTTATCTATACTAAATCCTAATACTAGTCATTGAAATGTAAACTCGATCCAGAATTCCAGTCCCCCATAATAGCCTGGCTAATGCCCCTACTGGGCCCCTTAATAACAGTTTGTGGTTTACTCTTAGTTGCCCCTTGTGTCCTCAGGTTCCTCCAACAGCAGCTAACCCAGATGACCCGAGTCACCACCAACCAGATGTTACTTCACCTTTACGCACCTCTTCCCACTGAACCCCCTCCTTCAGCCTAATACCAGCCTCAAACCCCCACGACGCCCCTTGTCAGCCGGAAGTAGCCAGATTGAGTCGTCGCCCATTATGACCAAAAGGCTAGAATGTTAGGCTGGAGAAAGGAAAAACAGGGACATGCAAACAGAACAGAGAGACTTTACCAGACCCCAAAGTCTGTACCGTATATGGAAAGGGGAGAGCTCTCCCTGAATTCCATCCTGATGTGCCAACTAAGACCTGGATGTCAGCCTCCTCCCTCTTGGAAGGAAAAAAGTTTCTAGTTGTCTGTTATGTCACCTTTAGCCAATCATACCTCTCAACACCCCCCCTAAGATAGTTTGCCCACTCCTCCCCCTCCTAATCCCTTATAAGCGCCCCACCTCCCTAACCAGGCGTGACTTCTCTGGCCTCTGACAATAAGGCTACAGAACCTCACCTGGGGTATTTAAATAAATTACCTGGCCCTTTGTTGCCTCTCTTTGCCTGCTTATTCCAGCTAGAATTTATCTACACATTCCATTCCTGCTAGCACAGTATCTCATTTGTGTTGGGGGGAGGGGGACGTTGTGTATTTTCCTTGGTTCTTGTCCCGGCCACAACAAAGAATTGAAGGGCAGAGACACAGTAGTGAAGCAGAGTAAAAGTTTTATTTAAAGTTACTTACTTAAAGAGAGAAAATGTGCAGGTGACCTCAGGGAGGAGTGGCACCTTGAAAGGTTTAAGTTTTATTTAAAGAAGGAAGTACACACTCAGAGAAAAGGGAGTGTGGGGTACCTCAGAGAAGAGGTGCACTGAAAGATTGGGAAAAAATTAAAGTTACGCAGTTAGGAAGTGCCAGCAACCTCAGAGAGAGGTGTGCACTGGTTAGGGGCTCTCCCTTTTAAGGGTATTTTTCAGGTATGTGACCAAGGGCTGGGGGTGTGGACTTGTTAAATGGTCTCAGTATGTTTATCTTTGATGAGACATTAAGTTTCTTACCAGTCCTCCAGACAATTCTGCAAAATTAGTTTAACCCAAGAAATTTACCATGGTTCCCTCCCGGGATAGCAGCTTCCTGGTCTGGGAGCATATCATTAAGATTGCCTGCCCTGCCTCCAAGGTGGGCTGAATTATCTGTTTGCTAAAGAGTATGTTAAGAGTCTTAACTTCTTGGATTTTGAAATGCAATTTTAGCTTTAAGATGGAATCTTCCTGTCTTTATTGTGCTGTTTGTAGGTGGGCCTTTTAGCAGGCTAGAGTAAATCTTATAATGGCATGATCTAATTGCCACAATGAAGACATGGGCTGTATTCAGATACTTTTCTTAATCTGGGGAATATTCAAACATTCAAGGCCAAATTGCTCCTGACCTTTTGAGCTTTAACTGATTAACTCATTAACTCTGAGTCCTTTCTGGCTTTCTAGTTTTAACTGGTTAACTCTGAGTCCTTTCTAGTGGGCTTACTGACCTTTTTCTCTTTCCAACCCACTCTTATCTATTTTCCTGCCTAACGTTTGGGTTAGTTTTATTTATTTATCTATTCATTTATTTATTTATTACAATTTGAATGATAGCAGAAATTTGGCAGGCAGTCACAGTCAGTTGAAATTCTGAAAATAAATAATTCATGATGCCATGTTGTTTATGGGAAATTAATTTGGAATATAAACCCATTCTATACCTCCCAAGTGATTTTTGAATAGAAACAAATGCATAAAAATGCTGTAAAGAAAATAAAAACTATAGAACAATTATTTATTAATTGTTTCAGAATACAAATCCTGATTTACCCAATTAAAGTGAATCAGTAAGGGGATCTAGTTGACATACAATATTTATAAATAGAAAGAAGGATCTCCGTTTATAGCAACACTTAATCACAACAAAACAACTAGAATGAAACACAATGTTTTTTAATCTTTTTAAATGCAGCCGAGCAAGCAAGAAAACTAAGGAAATATTCAAGATAAGAAAGTAAAAGTATTGAAGCACTTGAATTATGCTGGATTGTGGGCTGATGGAATGGAGGGGTGTAAGTTGATGGAAGAGGTTGCTATTTTACTTCACTCGGGTTTTAAAAATTTAATGAGGATTTGGGTCTAAGAAAGGGGTGGCTTATCAGAAATAAGATACTGTACTATGCTAGGCCCCCCAAAGGTCAACCTTCTCATTAAAAGAGTAGAATAGCTACTCCACTAGGGGAACCCACACTCATAAAAAAAACCTGTAGGTATTTGTCTGAGCCCTGATAGAAAAAAAATAAGTGTTTCCCTGAGAATTCATAACCACATGGATTTGGGGTCCCAATTACACCACATCAGTTGTCCAGGAAACTGTAATCAGAAACAACATTTTAAAAAAGTCTTCGATAATGGTTCCCAGAATGCCTGGCAGAAGAAAAAGCACGATCATTCTAGAGGTACAAGCCAAGCCCATGTCTCCTAGTGTGGGGAGGAATTCAGTTCGAAGATGCAGGGAAGTCAGAGCACAAGGTGAGGATGGAATTCATTAAAGCAAGAGTAGCAGGGAACAGCAACTGCCTTGCAGGTGGCAGGGTGAGAAAGGAAGTTCATTGAACTGCTGGTTGGCATGGGGCACATCCCCGGCCAACTCCTAAAGCCATTGTCACTTGGCATCCAGTGTCCACTTGGATTTGCACACAGCGGGAACTGAGTCCCTACCAGGATTTGGGGGAGCCACAAGCAATGGATGGTGTGAGATTATGTTCTAAGAACTTCCCAGAGGCAAAGAAAGGAGACCTTCAGGCAAACTAGTGAAGAGCATGATCGTAGAGCTGCAGTTCTGTCCAGGTCCCTCAGGTCATGGGAACTTGCAAGCCCAAATCAGAGCTCTCAGCAGCCCCTCCGTACTTACCTGCAATAGGACAGAGACAGAGCGAAGACTTGAGCTTAAGTCTGGAGGATAGAATAAAATAGCACAGTAAGATGCTTACCACTGGAAAAGTGCAGAGACAAAACATTGTAAGTTCAGCAGTGAGAGGTTTATTTAAGGTAAAAATGTGCACACTAGAAGAAAGGAGAGTGTGGGCAACCTCAGAGAAGAGTCACCTCTAAGGGTTTAGGGTCTGGGGTTTTATGGGGCTTTTTGGTAGGAGCAGTGTAAAGCATGATGTATAGAGGAGATTTATAATTCCTTTGGTGTTTTGTCTTAAGAATAGGGTTATTTAAGTGACTATGTTAGTTCAGATTCTTACATTCTTTGTTCACATAAGTTTATTTACACTTCTGAGGTCTGTGTCCTGCAGTGAGGGTTGCAGAGTTACTTGATTAAGAGGCAAGAAGAAAAGGAAAAAACAGCATATAGATTAAGGTAAAGAATAAACTGGGCCTTTTAGCAGTAAACCTTATACTGGCATAATCTTTGATACAATGAAGACATGGGCTGCACTCCAATATTTTTCTTTACCTGGAGAATATCTGGACATTCCAAGTTACTCCTGGCCTTTGGAGCTTCAAATGATTAACTCATTAACTCTGTGAGTCTTTTCTGGCTCTCTAGTTTTTTCTGGTTAACTCTTTGTATCCCTTTTAGTGGGCTTTACTGCCTTTATTCTCCCTCTACCCACTCTTATATATTTTTCTGTAACTTTCACATACAAAGGAATCTTGAAACCAAGTTCATAATATAAAATTTTAAATCCATGAAAAACATATTTACCATAAACAAAAATCACCAGTACAACAAATAGTAGAAAGGATATTATCTCCTTTACATTTTCAGACTTTACAACTACCAAATAAAAATTATAATTATGTATGCCTACCAATGTATGTATTCAGTGTTCTTAGTAGATTCACCCACGTTTTTAAAAAAAATTTTGCATTCAATGGATTAAGAATTTAAATGTGAAAATAACCTTTAAAATTTCAGGAGAAACATAGGTGAATAACTTGATGCTAGGATAGGGAAGGATTTCTTAACTCCCTCCCACAAAAATTTTAAAGGAAAAGAGAGAAACATTTGATATTAAAATTAAAAATCTCTGTATAGCAAGAGATAAACTTATGTAACCACTATTTATTTGTGATGGGGTAGGGACTAGCAAAATTTATTTGTCAGTGAATATATCCAACAAAAGATTTGAATCTAGGGTGTATACATAACTCCTGAAAAATCATTAAGAAAATATAGATAATGCCACAGGAAAATAAGGTAAGGGTTCAAAAGAAAAATAAGAAACCTGAATTGTCAATAAATACACAAGATGCCCACCAGAGATCAGGGAAATTTGAATGAAAATGACATGATACTAATATCACATACCCAAAGATTGTGGATACTGAAAACATTTTATAATACCACATTTTGTTGGGTTTTGGGGGAGTATTTTAAGTGCCACCATTTTGGAGAGCAATTTGGCAATATTTCATAAAGTTAGAGATATGAAATCCCTTTACTTTTAGGGGCATGTTATTGATAGGGTTCAGGACACTGTACTCCAAAATATGGCACTTTGGCGTATTGACTATTTTAAGCTGATGGAGTTTGAGAAAATGTCATAAGCAGAATCACTCTTTCCCCTTCCCCTTTTCTGAAACAGTTCAAAAACCTTCATGTGAGAGGTGCTCTGCTCTCCACATACCTGGAGGGAAGGAGCAACCTTATCTCTGAAGACAAAAGAACATCTAGAAGAATCCAAAAAGGACTTGCTAAATTTTCCCCATTTACTAAACTCACCTCATACGCCTTGACTTATTATATTTCTTCATGACTGTTCATGTTTATTAAACCCAGAATATAAAAACTCAAATTTAACCATTTCCTTGGGTCTTTGTTTCTTATGAAGGTTCCCATGTCATATAAAACTTAAATAAATGTGTATGCTTTCCTCTTGGTATTTTGTCATTGTCAGTTTGATTTTCAGACTTAGCCAGGAACCCTAATAGTGTAGAGCAAAATTTTTTCCTTCCCTAGAGTTTCTAGAGAAACTTTTGAACATGCATGCAATGAGACCAAGTACAAAATCCCTTCTTGCAGTGTTGTTTGTAAGTCAACAAATTGAAAACAATCTAAATGTCCATCAAGAAAATGAATAGTTACATTATGATATAGTCTACCTTGAAATGTTATACAATAATTAAAGTAGCTGAAATTACATGTATAAAAGGAAATTTGCGATTGATACCTTTATTATGATGCCAATTATGTGAGACTTAGTAATAAGAGAAACAATAGTCTATTCCTATGATGCAAAAGTACTAAAACATCATACCTGGGAGGTGAAAATAACCAAATTCAAAATAATGACTATCTGTGGGAAAGGAAAGAAAGAAGTATGAACAAACAGAGATTCACAAGGGATTCAAATATATCTGTAGTAGTGTATTTCTTTGAAAAGAATTATATTAAAAGAATTTCTTTCAAGTTCTGATTAAGTTGGATGAATACATAAGTATTCATTTTATTATTCTTTAAATTTTCCTTTATCTTTGAAATATTTCAGTATAAAAAATGTTTTTTCATCCCACTCATTAAGTATTGGTGTGTAAATTAAATAATTTTGGTGAAAAAGTGCCATTTTATTAACCTGCCCAAAGGGTCAACATCTCTGAGTACTTCTCAGGTCCTATATAGTTTGATAACAATAGAGCCAGGTCCCACCCTTGAGATAAACGATTATACTCCTTGGAAGCAACCTACAGAATAATGTCCAGCTCTTCCAGTGTTCCACTAAACAGGGTCAGGGAGGTTGATCCTCATCCAATGATTGGTCTGCAAGACTGTTGTGAACTGAACTGTGTTCCTCCAAATTTTGTATATGGAAGCACTAGCCCCTAATATAATTCTATGTAGACAGAGAACCGTTAAAGAAGCAGTTAAAGTTAACATGAGCATGAGCATGGAGCCCTGCTCCAATAGGAGTGGGATCCTTATAATAGGAGGAAAGTGTGTTAGAGAAAAGGCCTAGTGAGGACGTAGCTAGGAGGCTGTTTGTAATACAAGAAGAGGGGCTGCAGGAGAGATCAAACCTACGAACACCTTGATCTTGGACTTCCAGCCTAGATAACTATGAGAAAATTACTTTATTTGTTTAAGTCTTCCAATGTGTGACATTTTGTTATGGAAGCCCTAGAAAATTAATACAACTGTTGCAGCATTGAAAGAAATAGATCAAATGGAAACCCAGCAACAGATCAAAGACCAGAAGCAGAAAAGGTAGCCAATCTATGAGTCTGAAAGGGCCACAGGAGCAGCAAATAGCCATGCCGGCAAAATTGTTAGTAGTACTAGATTGGTTAAGACAGGGATTGCTCATGGGCACCAAAGTGGGCAATGGCCTTATTCAAACATCATGTGATTTTCAATCTGGCTGAATACCCAGCATAAATTCCATATATAGGTAAAAATAGATTTTGTTTCAGCTGTTGCATGAATAGGGGCTTTCTTTGCTTTGAGCCTTACACTATATTTGTATTATTTCTAACCTGATACCCTATGAATTCTGGCATATTAGCAAATACAATTTTAGTGCCCAACTACCTAATTCATATTTTTAGAAATCGCAAACAAGGGCAAAAGATAAACACCACAGGTATATCTGTTAAGGTTCAAGTTCATTCTCTTTGGTTCTTGTCCCCCCTCCTCCCCTCCAAATAAAGAATTGAAAGGCAGAGACCCAATGGGAATGGAGGGCATGGAGCAAAACCTCCTGATTTTATTTTAATGGGATTAGGATGAGGTGCAGTTTGGTGATTCTTAGCTTTGTCTGATTGCACCCGCATTGAGATCTGGTTGGGACCACTTTGGCCTGGTCCTTATAGGCAAGGAAGTTATTTCCCTGCAAAGCCTTTGTTGTCTTCAAGTGGGACCCCCTAACTAGGAGGTTTTTTCCTTGAACTTTATGTTGCTCTTCTCCAGCTGCCAATGTCTATCTTTCCACCTAACGTGTCTTAGGTTCAATTAATTTCAAATAAGTTAGTGTTTGAGCTTTTAAAGTAATATAGGTGTTATCCATTACTGCCTCTTCTCAGATATGGGTATATTTTGCCTTTATTATTTTTGGATGAAAGTATTGTTTTGACCTGAAAGGGAAGATGTGATATGAAGAGCCGCGCTGAGGAGAGTTAAGCCAAAGGAACAACCAAATGAAAATAAACAAATGTGGTACTGACCGCCAAATAAACATTAGATTATTATGGAAACAAACAATGAATATAATACCTTTTCTAATATATATCAGTTTTTGAACCCTTGTTCAGCACTTGGTTTCATGTTCTGCCTTTTATATGCTGTATTCCATTCAATCCTTAAAACCACCCTATAATGGTAGATACTAAGATTAGCCAAAATTGTCATATGAGGAAACTATGATTTTAGTGACATCAATTAATCTGCCCAAGGACACATAGCTAATAAGTATTAGGATCCAAACCTAGTTCTGTCTGATATTTAAGCCTGGGTCTTTAACTATCATAACACACTGAAGCAACAAAGGATATATGTTACTTTTAAGAATTATAAAGGTTAATGTGAAGCTTTGCATTCTAATTCTCTTGTGCATTGTCAGCCATCAGAAAAGAATGAAACTAAAAAGTGACTCTGTTTTGCCCTGCATCGTTTTAGGACACTCTGTGCTCTGACTCATGTTTGCTGATGACTCTGAGCAGCTGACATCTCTGTAACACACCAATTGGAGCAGAACAGCAAGGCTCTCATCAAGCTGAAGTTGGCCCTCAAGGTAGTGCACAGACCTATCCTCAGAGGGCTCCATAATCAGATTTGGGAAGTCTGGAAGGAGGCCAGGCTTTCTATTCAATAGGAGTGGGCTGAAATTCAGATGTAAATAGAAGAGAAAGTCTGCTGTGCCAGTGGAAAATAACTATGTAGCCTTGGATTTTCCATTTAGCATAAATGCTGCAATGATTCATCCCAGAGTTGATAAACATGTTTTCCAAAGTGAAAGGCAGACAGACAGGATGCAGTTCCCAGCTAGAAGGGCTTTATTTATTACTGAAAGGATTACACCTCCACCATGCTGGAAATGGATTGGTACTAGGGGCACAGTTTTTCCTTTCAATGAAAGGCAGACAAGGGAAACTCTAGCAGTTTATTTATTACAGAACAGTTTGAGATGGGTCCTTAGCATTACTTTTCTTGTAGCTTATATTGATAGGGAAAAATTTACAAGGACAGCAATCCAGTCCAGGTGGCTCCCTTTTGCTTCTCTTCTTAGCAAAGACAACAGAAACTCCTCCTCCCCTTCACTTCCCACTCTGTCAGGCACTCACTCCCTACACTTACTTGCCCTTGCTTGCTCCTTTGACGTGCACGTAGAAATGCTGCAGATATGGAAGCAGAAAGATATATATTGCTCCCCTTGCCTTTGTTAGGGGCTCAGACCTTGGGTGATTACTCCCCTCTGAGCCCACCGTTGTAAAAATAAAACCTCAACACTCCAAGACCTCTGAGTGCCGCTTGGTTCTTTTGTCAGTGATCCATTCCAGGTTTTTCTGTAACAATATGGCAATGGATCTCTAGTGTCATATTCAGGATTCACACTGATAACAGGTATGCAAGAAATGTTCCTTGTCTCACTGACAGGGTCACTAATGTATTCCCAATACTCACAGGAATAAAGAGGACCACAGACTCAAACTTCAAAAATGTGACTGGCATTGTTTACCCAGGATCTACATGCAGAAAGAAATTAAGCACGTAGCCACCAGGTAGATGCAGGCGAGCTACCATACCTCAGTTATTAACAAATCAAGCTTGCTTCAAGGTTCTCTTTTACATGTAGTTCACCACCATTACCACCCCCAGGCTTTCAAGAATTCCAATTCAGAAGAGAAAGAAACTTGTGCTCACAAGTAAACTTCCAAAGTCTCCTTGGAAGGGAATACTGGTAATGTATATTTGAAGGGAGGTCAGTTGCATTTGACAATAGTGAAAAGTGGAATATTTTCCAGAAGAAAGTGTAGTATACAGTGAAGAACTCTGCAGGGAACCTGATGGTAGTTCAGGAAAATAAAACAATATTAAGAATATTTTGTTCATGGTGTTTTTAAATTTTCAAATTTGTGACATGAAATTCTATTGGTTCTGCATGAACGAATTGCTTTTTCATTACCTAACAGTGTTAAGCAGATGGAAGGGGAATTGTTAAATTCATGAACTAAGCACACAATTTTATTGTGAAATAATCAAGTGGTGTATCATTTAGGCATTTGGCTATAGGTCTGAGGCTTAGAAGAGAGGTCAAGATAAAAATATAAATTTGCTTTATATTCATGACTTAAAAGGAATAGGAGGAAATATTAATGCCTAAGGAATATGTATAAATCTAATTATGTAGATGGCCTATATTTGAGCCTTACAAAATTCTAATATTTAAAGGTCTGGTATAGAGAAGGAGCTGACAAGTGTCACTAGAAAGGGCCACCTAAGAAATAAGAAGATACTGTTACAGTAGGTAGATAACTAGCCATAAGCAGGGAGAGGGAGGGGGACTTTGTTAGAACACTTGCCTGCTTACATTCTACACATTCTGTACAAGCTGTTCCCAAGGGATGGGGAGTGGGAGTATAGATAATAGATTGGCCCACACTGGCTGGTTCCATCATGAAGGAAGAGCTGACCCTGATTTCACCTCCAAATACACTATACATTCATTAACATAGTAAAATTCGTACCCCTCCATCATTAACATAGTAAAAATCATGCCTCCCTGTGCCATGACAGCTCTGAGAAACACCAAATATAGCTAAAAAAACTTCCCCTTCTGTGTGAGAGTGGAGTGAGCATGAACTCCAGGGAGACTCTGCCTATTCCCTTTGAAACCTAAATCTCACTAGTGAATATTCACCTTCCCGCATATATAAAAGCTCTGTATCATTTCCTGTGCAACCCCCCACTAGGCCTGCCCACATTCAAACATCTCCAGCAGCATGTGAGGGAGGGTGCAACAAACACAGGCTTAAATCTTAATATCTTTTTCTCAGGTTCAGGTTCCTTACCTTAAAGTTAGAAAAAAAAAATTAAGCTAGGGATGATCTATGCTTTTGTGTATGTATACATATACATATGCACACACACACAGATATATATATGCATATATATAACCTTACACAGCTTGTAATAATATGGAACAAATATAGGCCCTATTTTAATAAGGTGTTATTCAGAGGTGATAATTCAAATTATTTAACAATAAGAGTGAGGCAGAGGGAGAGAGTTTGCCTGATCAATGAGAATAAATATTGGTCAGTTTGTGGTATTAAAGCGTACTGAGATGAATATTGGTTCTGATGCTAAGGACTTTGAAATAGCAAGAGCAGCAGACAGCAGTGCGTTCTATCATGGGCACGTGGTCTTGTGACTTTATTCACAATGATGAGGCTCATTTTCACTCACTGAATTAGTACTGACATAAAATGACATAATGCCAAAAATAGGCAATTTCCCCTACTGAAAATTAGGATAATTATTTCACATATGTATCATAGTAGTATTTAAACAGATCTCCAACCTATTCTTTTTAGGTAAAGAAAGACTATTTCACCTTCTATTAGCAAGTTAGAATTGCTTAAAATAAACAATCGCTAAAAGCAATTGCTTCCTGATGTCTTTTTGGAGCAGTCAGTATTTTGACGGTGTTGTAACATTTATTTTGCTAAGATCTCTCTTAAAAATATGTTCATTTCAGTTTACAACAACTTAGCTTTTTTTAATGAGAGTCAGCATTTGAAGAGTGGGTCTGTCAAACTACTGGGTTATTAGACTAAGAAGGAGAGAAGATAGTCCTTTTACAAAATTCAAATTTTATTGACTTATGTTGCATTTATGTTATATATTAAAATAAGGAACCAGATACATTTTTTAAAAAACTAGGTCTTCCTTGTGCCCCAAGTCCTATCACACCCAGGGAAAAAAAACTAGAAAACTGAATCTGTAGGGAACAATGGCAGACTTCCCCTAAATGTGCCATTGTGACAGGTGAACTGAAAATAATCATTAAAAGACTGAGAAAGACAGTTTGACCTTCTCCCCTGCCACCATCCCAATTGCATAGAAAAGAATTTAGATAGAGGAATTTCTCCAAAAGAGCTATCACCATAGATAAGTATATTATAATGTAAGCTAGGTGTGGTAGACAGGGAGCCATCTGTGCCTAAATCTGTTACAATTCCTCTTTGTGCCCCATTGTTTCTGTATCATCCATGGAGCAATTGTTTACCAAACATTTACTCTTTCAAATTTCTGTGAAGTCTCAGGCCCCTACCTTCTTGATCGGGCTGAAATATATACCTCATTTGCCCTGATTGTCTTTCTGTCTATGTTTATGGATTTCCCATAAGTATTTAAACTTTATTTTTTTTCTCCTGGTAATATGTCTTACGTCAATTTGATTCTTAGACCAGCTAGAAGAACCTTGAGGTGTAGAGGAAATTTCTTCCTCCCAAACAAATCCAAAGTTAAGATATAGACTTGGTTAAATTGGTTATCCACAGCAATTTGAAGTATGGAAGCAACATGTGTCTATATCATCCCTGGAGTTATTGGAAGACTTTGAAAGAGTTCCTTTCCAGGTTTTGATAAAAATGTATTGACTTACTCAAGGCATTATTTAACCACAGCTCTTGGGGAGAATTTTTTCTC
This sequence comes from Manis pentadactyla, assembly GCF_030020395.1. Classification (NCBI taxonomy): domain Eukaryota; kingdom Metazoa; phylum Chordata; class Mammalia; order Pholidota; family Manidae; genus Manis; species Manis pentadactyla. The sequence goes on along the minus strand of NC_080030.1, from coordinate 66,748,400 downwards.
TACACTCCATATCTTGGAATGGCAAAATTTGCTTCCCTGTATAGCATGATTTTCATTTACATTGTTTAAGTAAATATTTGTTAGGAATGCCATAGAGGGATATGTTTGTCCTTTATGAATCCTTAGAGTTCATGATCCTTGACCTTGAAACATAGGAAATTTTTGTTCGTCCCAATCTGAAAAAGTATTTATTTTTTTCTGTAGTCTAGGATGTCACTCTATGTTTTGAATGAAAACCATTTATGTTTTATAATTCTACAAAAATTTTGCATATGGCACAATAAAATTGATACTTTGCTGATACTGGGTTACTTAAAATAATTTGTTGCCATTGAGATAAGGAAGCAGTAGGGAATAACCCCTGCCCAGTTAGAGTAGAGTGTGGGCCCTGGAAAAGGACAAAGTCTACTAAGGCTTCAGGAATGTAAAGAAAAAAACAGGGTGCTTGAGGTTGGAACAATGTACAGTGTGTAGAGGAGTGCACCCCCACCCCACCCGGGGACTCAATGATATGGAACAGCTTGCTGACCATAGTCACATAGGCACATTAGTTTAAAATAAGGTAACCTTTAATGAGATTGGTTAAAACATAACTAGCATTCTAGCTGAACCTGCAGAAAACAAACTGCAACAGGCAAAGACCCTAGACACCGAGACCTCAGGAGGGGTCTCGGCCTCCCTGCACCTGGGGGAAGTTCCATACTTTCTCTTTTCCTGAATAAAGCTTTCTCTGGAAATCTCCTGCCTTGCTTGTTCATGAAGTTCATTCTTCAACTCTGCAAGCAAGAACCCTGGCATCACCATGATTGAAATCTGGTCCAGGGGAAATTAAGGAGATCAGGGTCAGTGCCTCAGCTATTATAATATGTATTCAATAAATATTGAATGAAAAAATAGTTTTTAGCATTAATTGCATCATTAATATTTTTAAATTTTTATTCATTTGTATTGATAAGGAAAAATTCTGACATGTCCTAAAATTAAGTGACATAAGGCCAGAGAATGAAGGAGAGACAAGGAAAAGTAATTAATCAATAGCCATGGATAGTAGTTAATCAGAAACTCCATGTATCTGGATGAAGTCATTTCGACAATTATCTGGAATCACTACATCCCTCTTGTATGTGAACAGTGTCCGACCATCATCCACAACCAGTCCACGAGTCTTCCCTATGGACTAACCACCTATCCCTAGACTTTCTCCTATTCAAGTAGCCCACTTTCCTTATTTGTAGCCAGGGTAAATTTTAAAAACTTTCTTTCCTTGAGACCATTTACAAATAACCCCTGTTTCTCGAGTCTGGCAGGTAAGTTGTTTCTGTTAAACTGTCCCTGCTACTGGTGAAGCAGAAACTTCCTCTCTCTGGAATCAGTCCTTTTTCTGGGTAGCATCTGAAAAGGCTCAATAAATTCTCTTATTTCAGAGAGCTTTTGGTTTCTGGAGGTTTTGATTTGTCAGTATTGTACCCTCTTAAAAAAAGTCATTTTATCCAAATTATAGGGAAATCACAATACTAAGTATGTACAACCAAAAGAATCTAGGTAACTTGAATATCCTCTCTGCTCTTGCTCTTGTCTAAGATTACTATAGGTCTGACCTCCTTTGGCCTCCTTTGTGATTCTTGAAAATTATTGAATGCATGACTGAAAGCTCTGTTGATTATCTAAATAAATAAAATGGTTGGGTATGGAGAACCTAACTCACCGTTTCCTCTGTGACAAGCTCATTTCAATTCACCCAGCCAATATGCACTGGACATCTAAGACTGGGTGGGCCCCATCTAGTTACTAGAATAGGAATATGAATCGAAAACTTTTTTATCCTGGAGAGCACCACAACCCAGGAGACACACGTACAAGTGCATGTCATGCAGCATGAAAAGTAGTAGAGTTTTAAAGTAAAATAGGGGTTGTGAGGGAACTATTTCTTTCTGAATAAGATCAGATGGCAGAGATTAGTAAGAGAATTACAGAAAGCTGCAAATAGGAAGTAATGTTTGTGTTAGTTCTTGAAGCGTGAGAACGTCACTTTCAAGGTAGATGAGTGGAAAAAGACATTCTAGACTTAGGGAAAAGGACGGTCAAAGTCATGAACAGAGGGCCTGTGTGTGATACATTTTAGCAGTAGTGACCCACAAGCAATGGCTATAGAGTGAGGTTTTGTGGCAATGTGTGGAGGCAAGACTAGAAAGGCAAACTGACCAGGTTGTGGGGTTGATAGAGCAGGGAATGGGTGTGGGGGTGGGGGGTGGGGGGGGTGGGGAGTAGTGGTTGTTACTCTACATGTTATGGCAAGTGGGAAGAAAGCAGAGGCTTTTAAACCCAAAGCTGATAGTATCTGGGTTCAGATGCAGATAAACCCTCTTAATCTATTTATTCTTCCTGTAATTAAATTATTTTGCATTTTCCTCTTAGAGGGAACCTGATTTTCATAAGGCTGTATTTTAATCAGAAGAGCATTTATCTGGCAATACTTCCAAAGTAGAAGACTAAACAGGGGAGAATGGAAAATCAGGAGAGCGATTTATAAAACCAGGAGTTAAAATGAACATTGAAAGACAATTGTTCTGTCCTCTGCTTTTTGAAGCTGGCAAATCTAGGCACAACTGTCAGAGTTGACACTTTTTTAAGCCTTAACGGTAATAAGATCAAGATTCTTTCACAGCACTTAATGCTTCTCATCGTTTGTGCCCTGTTGTTCAGACAAGTCCCACATACGGACCCTTCACTTCTGAGACCTGGAGTTCACTATGCGTTCTTCCTTCTGTTAGGCAGGAAAATAGATACGCGCGGGGTGGAAAGAGAAAAAGGCCAGAAAGTCCACTAAAAAGAACCAAAATTAATTGGTTAAAGCTCAAAAAACCAAGAGCAACTTGGCCTGGAATGTCTGAATATTTCCCAGATAAAGGAAGGTACCTCAGCATAGCCCGTCTTTATTGTGTTAATCATGCAGGCCCAGCTTACTTTCTCTCTTTTATTTTTTTTAAATTTTTTATTAGGGTACTATTAATATACACTCTTATGAAGGTTTCACATGAAAAAACAATGTGGTTACTACATTTACCCATATTATCAAGTCCCCACCCATACCCCAATGCAGTCAGTGTCCATCAGTGCAGCAAGACGGCACAGATTCACTATTTGCCTTCTCTGTGCTACACTGTTTTCCCCGTGATCCCCCACACCATGCCCCTCCATCCTCTTCTCCCTCCTTCCCCACTGACCCTCAGACACCACTACTCCCTTCTTGGAGTCTCTGTATCTGCTGCTATTTTGTTCCATCAGTTTTGCTTCATTGTTATACTCCACAAATGAGGGAAATCATTTGGCATTTGTCTTTCTCTGCCTGGCTTATTTCACTGAGCATAATACCCTCTAGCTCCATCCATGTTGTTGCAAATGGTAGGATTTGTTTCTTTCTTATGGCTGAATAGTATTCCATTGTGTATATGTACCACATCTTCTTTATCCATTCATCTACAGATGGACATTTAGGTTGCTTCCATATCTTGGCTATTGTAAAATAGCACTGCGATAAACATAGGGGTGCATATGTTTTTTTGAGTCGAGAAGTTGTATTCTTTAGGTAAATTCTAAGGAGTGGGATTCCCAGTTCAAATGGTATTTCTATTTTTAGTTTTTTGAGGAACCTCCATATTGCTTTCCACAATGGTTGAACCAGCTTACATTCCCACCAGCAGTGCAGGAGGGTTCCCCTTTCTCCGCATCCTCACCAGCATTTGTTGTTCTTAGTCTTTTTGATGATGGCCATATGTACTGGAGTGATGTGATATCTCGTTGTGATTTGGAGAACTGTCTCTTCATATCCTGTGCCATTTTTTGATGAGGTTATTTGATTTTTGGGTGTTGAGGCATGTGAGGTTCTTTATATATTTTGGATGTTAACCCCTTGTCGGATATGTCATTTACAAATATATTCTCCCATACTGTAGGATACCTTTTTGTTCTGTTGATGGTTTCTTTTGCCGTACAGAAACTTTTTAGATTGATGTAGTTCCATGAGTTCATTTTTGCTTTTGTTTCCCTTGCCCAAGGAGATGCATTCAGGAAGAATTTGCACATGCTTATTCAGGATATATTTGCCTATGTGGTCTTCTAAGAGTTTTATGGTTTCATGACTTACATTCAGGTCTTTGATCCATTTTGAGTTTACTTTTGTGTATGAGGTTAAACAATAATTCAGTTTCATTCTCTTGCATGTAGCTGTCCAGTTTTGCCAACACCAGCTGTTGAAGAGGCTGTCATTTCCCTATTGTACATCCATTGACAATATATGGTTGGGTTTATGTCTGGACTCTCTAGTCTATTCCATTGGTCTATGGTTCTGTTCTTGTGCCAGTACCAAGTTGTCTTGATTACGGTGGCTTTGTAGTAGAGCTTGAAGTTGGGAAGCAAGGCTCCCCCTGCTTTATTCTTCCTTCTCAGGGTTGTGTTGTCTATTGGGGGTCTTTTGTGGTTCCATATGATTTTCTCTAGTTCGTTGAAGAATGCTGTTGGTATTTTGATAGGAATTGCATAGAATCTGTAGATTGCTTTAGGCAGGATGGCCATTTTGACAATATTAATTCTTCCCATCCATGAACACGGGATGCATTTCCATTTATTGGTATCTTCTTTAATTTCTCTCATGAGTGTCTTGTAGTTTTCAGTGTATAGGTCTTTTCACTTCCTTCCTTGGTTAGGTTTATTCCTAGGTATTTTATTCTTTTTGATGCAACTGTGAATGGAATTGTTTTCCTGATTTCTCTTTTTGCTAGTTCATTGTTAGTGTATAGGGAGGCCACAGATTTCTGTGTATTGATTTTGTATCCTGCAACTGTGCTGAATTCAGTTATTAGATTTAATAGTTGTGGAGTGGCTTCTTTAGGGTCTTTTATACACAATATCATGTCATCTCCAAACAGGGACAGTTTGACTTCTTCCTTGCCAATCTGGGTGCATTTTATTTCTTTGTATTGTCTGGTTGCTGTGGTGAGGACCTCCAGTACTATGTTAAATAGAAGTGGGGAGAGTGAGCCTCCTTGTCTTGTTCCCAATCTTGAAGGAAAGGCTTCCAGCTTTTTGCTGTTAAGTATGATGTTGGCTGTGGGTTTGTCATGTATGGCCTTTATTACGTTGAGGTTCTTGCCCTGTATACCCATTTTGTTGAGAGTTTTTATCATGAATGGATGTTGAATTTTGTCAAATGCTTTTTCAGCATTTATGGAGATGATCATATGTTCTTTGTCCTTCTTTTTGTTGATGTGGTTGATGATGTTGATGGATTTTCAAATGTTGTGCCATCCTTGCATCCCTGGAACAAATTCTGCTTGATCACGATGGATGATCTTTTTGATGGATTTTTGAATTCAGTTTGCTAATATTTTGTTGAGTATTTTTGCATCTATGTTCATCAGGGATATTAGTCTGTAATTTTCTTTTTTTGTGGTGTCTTTGCCTGGTTTTGGTACTAAAGTGATGCAGGCCTCATAGAATGAGTTTAGAAGTATTCCCTCTTCTTATAATTTCTGGAAAACTTTAAGGAGGATAGTATTAGGTCTTCACTAAATGTTTGAGGAAATTCAGTGGTGAAGCCATCTTGTCCAGGGTTTTGTTCTTAGGTAGGTTTTTGATTACCAGTTCAGTGTCATTGCTGGTAACTGGTCTGTTCAGATTTTCTGTTTCTTTCTGGGTCAGCCTTTGAAGGTTGTATTTTTCTAGAACGTTGTCCATTTCTTCTTGGTTATCCAGTTTGTTAGCATATAATTTTTCATAGTATTCTCTAAAAATTCTTTGTATTTCTGTGGTGTCCATAGTGATTCTTCCTTTCTCATTTCTGATTCTGTTTATGTGAGTAGACTCTCTTTTTTTCTTGATAAGTCTGGCTAGGGGTTTATCTATTTTGTTTATTTTCTCAAAGAACCAGCTCCTACTTTCATTGATTCTATTGTTTTCTTCTTCTCATTTTTATTTATTTCTGGTCTAATATTTATTATGCCCCTCCTTCTAGTGAATTTTGGCCTCATTTGTTCTTCTTTTCCTAGTTTCATTAATTGCGTGTTTAGACTATTCATATGGGATTGTTCTTCTTTCCTGAGACAGTCCTGTATTGCAATATACTTCCCTTTTAGCATGGCCTTCACTGCATCCCACAGATTTTTGTGGTGTAGAATTATTGTTGTCATTTGTCTCCACATATTGTGTGTTCTCTGTTTTTATTTGGTCATTGATCCATTGGTTATTTAGGAACATATTGTTAAGCCTCCATATGTTTGTGTTTGTGGAATTTCCCATTTTCTTTGTGTTATTTATTTCTATTTTCTTACCTTTGTGGTCTGAGAAGCTGGTTGGTACAATTGGTACAATTTCAGTCTTTTTGAATTTACTGAGGCTCTTTTTGTGGCGTAGTATATGATCTATTCTTGAAAATGTTACATGTGAACTTGAGAAGAATGTATATCTTGCCACTTTTGGGTGTAGAGTTCTATAGATGTCTGTTAGGTTCATCTGTTCTGATGTGTTGTTCAGTGCCTCTGTCTCCTTACTTATTTTCTGTCTGGTTGATCTGTTCTTTGGAGTGAGTGGAGTGTTGAAGTCTCTTAGAATCAATGCATTGCATTCTATTTCCTCTTTTAATTCTGTTACTATTGTTTGACATATGTAGGTGCTCCTGTGTTGGGTGCATAGATATTTATGATAGTTATATCCTCTTGTTGGACTGACCCCTTTATTATTATGTAATGTCCTCCTTTATCTCTTGTGACTTTCTTTATTTTGAAGTCTACTTTGTCTGATACAAATACTGCAACTCCTGCTTTTTTGTCCTTATTAGTTACATGAAATATCTTTTCCATATCTTCACTTTTAGTCTGTGTATGTCTTTGGGTTTGAAGTGAGTTTAGGGAGCATATAGTTGGGTATTGTTTTTTATCTGTTCAGTGACTCTGTGTCTTTTGATTGATGCATTTAGACCATTTACATTTAGGGTGATTATCAACAGGTATGTACTTATTGCCATGGCAGGCTTTAGATTGAGGTTACCAAAGGTTCAAGGTTAACTTCCTTATATCTAAGAGTCTAACTTAACTCACTTAGTATGCTATTAAAAACACAATCTAAAGGTTCTCTTTCTTTTTTTTTCCTCCTCCTTTTTCTTTCTCCTCCATTCTTTATATGTTAGGTATCATATTCTGTACTCTTTGTCTATCCCTTGACTGACTTTGTGGGTAGTTGATTTAATTTTGTGTTTGCTTAGTAATGAATTGTTCTACTTTCTTTACTGTGGTTTTATTACCTCTGGTGACAGCTATTTAGCCTTAGGAACACCTCCATCTATAGCAGTCCCTCCAAAATACACTGTAGAGTTGGTTTGTGAGAGGTAAATTCTCTCAGTTTTTGCTTCTGGAAATTGTTTAAAACCTCTTTGAAATTTAAATGACAATCTTCCCCAATAGAGTATTCTTGGTTCGAGGCCCCTCTGCATCATTGCATTAAATATACCATGCCATCCCCTTCTGGCCTGTAAGGTTTCTACTGAGAAGTCTCATGATAGCCTGATGGGTTTTCCTTTGTATGTCATCTTTTTTCTCTCTCTGGCTGCTTTTAGTCATCTGTCCTTATCCTTGATCTTTGCCATTTTAATTATTATATGTCTTGGTGTTGTCTTCCTTGAGTCCCTTGTGTTGGGAGATCTGTGCACCTCCATGGCTTGAGAGACTAACTCCTTCCCCAGATTGGGGAAGTTTTCAACAATAATCTCCTCAAAGACACTTTCTATCCATTTTCCTCTCTTCTTCTTCTGGTACCCCTATAATATGAATATTGTTCCATTTGGATTGGTCACACAGTTCTTTCCATATTGTTTTATGCCTAGAAATCCTTTTTTCTCTCTGTGCCTCTCTCTGTAGTCCTCTTAGCTAATTTCTTTTCATTTATTATCTCCTCCACCATATCTAATCTGCTTTTCAAACCTTCCACTGTATTCTGTAATGATTGGATTTTCAACAGAATTCATTCCCAAGTTCTTGAATATTTTTCAGTACTTCTATATGCATGTTTATGATTTTTATTTTGAAAAATCTTTCAGGAAGATTGACAAGGTCAGTTTCACTTGATTCTTTTTCAGGTGTTTGGTGGATTTTTGTGTTTGAAACAGGTTCTTTTGATGTTTCATATTTGTATGTGGTGCCCGTTAGTGCCCAGAAGCTCTACTCTCTGGACTTGCTTTGCCCTGGACTGATGTGGGGAGTCACAGGGGAGTGGAGCTCGTGCCTGAGGGGAGAAAAGAGCTGTTTCCTTCTTCCCAGCTCTTATGCCTGTTGCCACTGCCAGAACTGGTGGGCCAAACACATAGGCGTAAGCCTCTATGCTTTGCATTTGTAGTTGCTGTAGGTGGGGCTTCCATCTGGCTGGCTTGATGCCAGGGCAGGGGCTGCCAGTTTGCTAGCCAGGTGTTGGCTGGCCGGGAGGAAGGTGCAGCAGACTGCATTTCATGGTGTGGGGCCTTGGAACTGCATATTCAGCCAGGGGGATGGAACACCTATATCTCCTGAAAATTCCCAACCTACTAGGCAGAGTGAGCATGGACAATTTTGTCTACCTGTCCTTTCTCCTGAGCAGTAAGCTCTTTGTAATCCTTGCCCCTTTAGCAGCCTTCTCGCTGTTAGGAAATCTCTCAGACTGCCCACCTTTCCTTTGTCCCAGAGCAGCCAGATGTGGATCCCTGTTTTCTACAAGTGTCTCAAATCCCAGTTTCTCCAGGTATTCTGCCTGTCTTAGCTTTCCAACCCCACTAATTTCCAGAGCAACATGTAATGTAGGTTCGTGCTCCCAGAGTAGATCTCCAGGGTTAGGTGTTCAGCAGTCCCAGGCCTCCACTCCCTCCCCACTCTGTTTGTCTTTCTCTTGCCGTGGGTCCATGAGTTCTATTGTTTCTCCAGGTGTATGCAGTCTGGTGCAGCCTTCTTTCCTGTTGCTCTTTTGGGATTTGTTGTATTAATTTTATTTTCATATTATATGTGGTTTTAGGAGGAGGCCTCTGTCTCGTCTCTCACACCACATCATTAATCCAAATTAACATATTTATTTTATAACTGGAAGCTTGCATCTCTTAATTCCTTCAGCGATTTCATCCACTACCTCAACCCCTCATCCCTCTAGTCACCACCAGTTTGTTTTTTGTATCAATAAGTCTGTTTCTGTTTTGTTTTGTTTGTTTTTTGAATTTCATATAAATGAAATCAAATAGTATGTATCTTTACCTAGGTTAAGACCTTGACCAGCTGGGCAGCTTGATCTTTGACAAATTGCTTAACATTGCTGGTTTTAACTTCATTATTTATAAAATGGGCTTATTTATAACTACAGTTGTGAAAACTAGAATAACAAATTTAAAGTGCTTGGCACAGAGAGTACCAACTGTAAGATGTTTTTTTACTCCTTATGGATGGCTCCTAGATATAAGAACCATATACTTTTGTATAGTTTCTATGTTTATAGTGATGCATGAATTTGAACAAATTCAAAGGTTATATAGAAAGCTTTTTTATTTTAGTATACATTCATGTAAGACATACATATATATGAATAATATGTGTATATGTATGTGTATGTATTTAAATATGTATGTGATTTGTGTATGTGTATGTATACACACACACACAAATATATATATATATATATATATATACCCAGTACACACACACACACATATATATATATATATATGGATAAGGGAAGAGAAATGGAAAAGTATATTAGTATATTTTTGGGTCCTTGGCAGGGAGAGCAGGTAGCAGTGAATGGTATTTTGCCACAAGGAGAATAAGGGCAGAATAATGTTCTATGCAGAGCCCCTTTTCTGTCTCCCACACAAAAAGTATGGAAAAGGAGTTGTTCCCTATTAACAATAAAAATTTTAAAAGGAAATGAAACCTAATTTATTTCTAAGTGTTTATTCCACAAGTGCTAACAGGAAGGTAAATTCTTATTGTGCATGGTGGATGAATTAAATTTCGGATTTTAGTATCATGCTTTTTCCAGGAATATGAGTGGACAATTATAGATAGCTTGTAAGTCATTATTACATGATGATAAAATGAAGGTATGAAATAGAAAACCTATGTCCTCCTTTAAGATAATGAATGCTTTCTGTAAAATAATCAGATAAACCCACATTAGCAAAGAAACAAAAAAGCCACAAGAAGCAGCCCTGCAGAAAGATCATTCCAGCATTTTATAAATACCCAGTGTTATTGTCCTTATTTCATTTTTAAGCTTCTATTATGTCTGCAGTGTTGTACATCAGAAGGAGATGGAATGTGCTTAAGGGAATTTGATCCAATTACTATCACATTGCTGACCTTCAGTAAAGAATATACCAAGTGAATTCAAGAGTAGGATTGAAATAGACAGCTTATACATTGCATATATTATAAAGGTTCGAAAGTATAGAAAAACTTTACTTTGTAATTATAAGCAAGTGCATTATAAATTTTATAATCTGAATTTTTCATAACTGGAGGACATTGTTTCAATAAACTATTCTTAGGGGAGAAATACAGTCAAATGAAGCAGAACCATGTAACAAAATTAGCAATATGCATTTGGTAAAGTACTTCCTTCTAAGCATGTTAATATCATGAATGTTGATCTCTCCTACTATCTGCAGAAGCAGTTAAAAATCTAGAAGAGTAAATTACTTCCACAATTGTCCAATTTGTGTTATTACAAAATTTGCAAAATTATTTTATAAATCATCTCATAAGACACATCTTTATAGTTATTAAAATTGTTACATTGCTTTCTGGTGTATTTTTTAAAAATTAAATTTTAAGTGTTGATGTAAGCCAAAAAAAAGAAAAGAAAAAAAATCTAGCTGCAAATTAGAGCCACACAAATTTCTGCTTTTAATTTTTTTCAGGGTCATGAAAATTCAGTTTTTACAACTGGGAGTACTTCACTCGAACTAGGCCATGAAGAATAATTTTGAGTATATAAAATAGGGCAGATTTGGAATTAAGAGATGCAGCGTTTAACACAGGTGGATCTTACTTCACATAGTAAACGTGTTTCCAAAATTATATATCATGTAGACTGAAGTAGGGAATGATTTATTCATACAAATGGTAGCTGAACTTTTGTAAATGAATGATATTGCCCAGGGAATATTCCTATCCATCCTAGCTTCAACAAGGTGTCTGAATTTATCCTCTAATCAGTGTAAGAAGTATCTGCAGTCGCCCTTGTTTCATTTACCATGGGGTTTAGAAAATACCTTTGGCTCTTTTAAACTATGCACTATTTGAAATCAAATTCAAGTGTTAAGTTTTTGAAGTTATTTCTGTGGGGTGGCCTATCTGAGCCTAATTTCTGCCCCAGTGGCTTGAAAATCTGGCACTTACTCCCTTCGTGGTGTCTTTGGACATGCTTTTAACATCCCTCCACGCGTGCTGTAGATCCTGGCAACTATTGCCCTACTCAAGGACTTCACTCCAGCTGTTTTCCCTTCTCCTTTTTTCATCATTATTGTTTCCTCTTTATTGGATCACTCACATCAGCAAAAATATGTGCTGCAATTTTCCCAATTTTTAAAACAAAACAAGCAAAAATCCTGCCTTGACTTCATGGTCTCTTCCAGCTCCTGCCCAGTTCTTTGCTCTCCTCTCTATATAGCAAGTCTTTATAAATTTCCTTTAAAGTGCTCTTTGTGGGACTATCTGTTGAACTAATTGCAGTTTTTTATCTCCACTTCTTTACAAAACATGCTGTTATCAAGGTCACCAATTTCCTCCGTGGTAATAAATCCAAATTCCAGTCTTCATATTTCCAGACTATTCATTAACATTTAAAGCAGTCTCTGTTTCTAAGCATTGTCTTTGGAATAGCATTCCTGTTTACTTTCTTTACCTGGAACTGATTCACCTTCCCCACTGCTAAATTTCGCAAGTATCAGGAACACTTCTCAGTTATAGGCTTTTCTATTAACTGCATTTACTCTTCTTCATTCTTAGGATCTTAATGTCATTTATATACTGATGTCTCCCATATTTATATGTTCAGTCCTGATTCCTCTCCTAAACTACATATTTGCATTTCCAAACTGCAAATCGACATCTCCTTTAAAATGTAAAATAATTATCCCAAATTAGCATATCTTAAGGCATCTTTTTGGTAATTCCCTTTTGAATTTATTCCTTCTTTATTCTAAAATAGACTGGTTCTCAATTAGGGATACTTTTGTCCCCAAGGGGTCATTTGCAAAGTCTAGACACATTTTGACATTTTGGGGTGTCACAACTAGGGGATGTATGCTACTGGCATCAACAGTTCTCGAAATAGTCTCCCCCAACAAATAGCTATCCAGCTCAAAATAGCAACAACCTTCATTCTTCTGTCCCTCTCTTCTTCATATCCAACCCATCAGCTTATCTTAGCAACTCTTCTTTCAAAACGTGTCTGAAATATCTCCTTGGCTCCAGTGCTACTTCCCCGGTCTGTGCCACCAGCACCTCTCACCCAGACTAACCTCTTGTCCCAGCTCATCTCTCCTTTTCTACTACACAGGCAAAAATTCTAAACATTAGCCACAGTGATCCTTTCAAAATAGTTATAGGTCTCCAGAGACTTCATATACACCAGAATAAAATTCAAAGCTTCTGCTTGTATTCATAGCTTATTTAGTATTTGTTTCTTATTTGTTTGTCTCATGCTGCTAAGATACAAGCTCTAAGAGAGGAGTGAACCTGTCCTGTTTCTTGCAGTATTCCACAGCCTAGGAGAGTATAGCATACCATAGTAGGTGCATAATACACATTTATGGATTAAATGAATGGGCACAAGGTAAGTCTTGCCTGATGACCCAATCAGTAGGGATATTTCAAGTAGCACTAGGTGGACAATATCAACTGCAGAGCAGGTCATGAGATTATATCAGCACATCTTCTTTAAATGTGCTTTCTTAGCCAAATAGAATGTTGGTGTCCAATGTTAGTTCTTTCTTTAAAAAAATTATGAGTATCTTATGAAATCAAATTCTGGAGATCCTATGACTAATGTATGGATTACCTGGATTTACCATTTCTATTTCTCTTTCTCAGACTCTAAGTTAGGGCCAAATTGTTTTATGTCTAAACTACTATAAGATTCTCCTGACCTAGTAGCCATAAGCTTCCATCTCTTCTTACTCAAATTCACCCTTCCCTGCATAAAAAGTTTTGGAAGATTAATTCATTGTTTGCCAAGTTAAGGAAAAGTTTCTTTTTGATATTGATTTATTGACAGTATGCATTCAAATGATTTTCCAGTTTTAGTTTTAACCATTCCTTCATACAGATTCTAAATTTCAGGTACTAAGCAATTCTATGCTAGCTTTAAAGTCCGGGTTTCTTTCCTTGCTTTCACATGCCCTGTTCTAGATGGAATAATGAAATTCCTCACTCATTCACATCTCACATATCGATATTCTCCTCAATCCTTGAGGTTAATCTTAAATGGCATTCTCCCTTATAAACTCTCCCTATCAACCTTGAGGAGTAATTTCTCCCTCTCTTGAGCCCAAAGAGCCCTACCAGTAGGACCTCTTTCATCTTCTTCCAGGTGTTAAAATTATATATTTGTACTTTATCTCCTCTTAGATGACAAATGCTTAAGTTTTAAAACTTTTTTTCATTTTTAACACTTTTGCAAAACTTACCAATCAGTTTGAATTAATATAATCATATATAATGTGTGTAAGTTTTGTATTTTCAAATGCATTTTAAGTTCCTTAAAGCCTACAACTGTCAGTTCTTTTTGCATTATATAAATACATTTTGAATACCATCTTTCCTAGATCCATAATAAAAGTTCACTGAATAATAATTGAAAAGATTCCATCTAAGATTTTGAATTTATGATTAAAATAACTGTACTACAAATATATGTGTTTATATCTATGCTGAAGTAAATTTTGTTTTATTTTTAGAAAACATACAAAATTTGAGCTTTTGTTTTTATATGTGAAAACAACTTAAACTTGCATTGTTATTTTGATGGTATTAGTTTTCCTTTTCATACAAAACTCCTTCCTGGACTCAAAAGTTATCATTATCCTGATGAATTTATATGTACTTCATCCTTCCCCTATCTCCCATTCTTCTCACCCTAATGAGATAACTTCTACATGTTTTTAAAAACAATTTAAAATGTTTCCTGCAGGAAGACTTCCCTGACCTTTCCAATGTAATTCTGATAGAAGACTCTCCCTACCTGTATTCAAGTAATTATAAAATGCTATGAATTCTTATTTTTCTTTGTATCAGATCTTCATTGACATTCTTATGTAGTGAACAAAGTTAACATATTATAAAACCAGCACAAGTCTCTGCTTAAATATATTTTATGTTTCAAACATTAAAACTGTGTATCTGAGCTATGAAAAAGTGTGATTTTCTGTTAAAAAATGAACTAACTTCCACAGATGTCTCAGTTTCAGTGTGCCTGAAGGGTCTAGCCCCAATTAGCATACCTTTACTCTTATGCATCAGTATATCTCTTTGGAATATTCCCCCTAGGATACACACACACACATATATATATATATGTATGTATATATATATGTGTATGCCAAGTGTCTCCTATCCCAGTGAACACATCACTCCTATATTTGCTTTTTACTCTGCTTGTTCCTGCTTGCTTTCTCCTTCCTTTATAGCTAAGCTTTCTGAAAGAAGAGTTAAAACCATCTGTTCTACTTTCCCAATATTCCTACTGAAACAAGACATTCTGACTGTGGTCCCTGTGATGGGTAATTTTATTTGCCAATTTGGCTAGGCCATAGGATGAGATACTTGATCAAACATTAGATATTTCTATGAAGAGAATTTTTAGGTGAAACTAATGTTTAAATCAGTAGACATTGATTAAAGCAGATTATCCTCCATAATGTGGATGTACCTCATCCAATCAGATGAAGATTTATTAGAAAAAAGGGAATTCTGCTAACAGACTGCCTTCAGACTCAAATTGCAGTTCTTTACTGGGTCTCCATCCTGCCAGCTTACCCCGAAGATTTTGGATTTGCCTGCTTACAAAATTGCATGAGCTAATACCTTAAAATAAATCTCTTTAGACAGATTGATGACTGATAGATAAATGAGTAGGTAGGCAGATGATATGAATATAAACATATAGACAGATACAGATATGGATATATACACACACACATATCTTATTTGTTTTGTTTATCTGGAGAACCCTAATATAGTCCAACATTATTTCTCAAATTGTTGTATTATGTCCACCAATGACCTTCTCTACTTACTCCTTTCAGACTATTTTAAATTTCTCCTACCCTTTAGGTACTGTCTAGACCCTGCTATCTTTTTACTTTACACATTTTCTTTCTTGTTCCATAACGCCAATTGCCACACACATATGGATAGTTCCAAGAAGCATCTTAGATCTCTTTCCTCAAAAGTATTTATCTATTTATATGCCTTGGTGTCAAAACTGAGCTCTTAATCTTTTCCCTATTCTTGTTCTTTCTACTTCAAGAAATACTCTCGCCATCCACTCTAAAATTAATGTGGGAAACATGTTAGATACCCATAGTTCTTCATCAAATTCCACCTCCAGATAACTAACTGACTCAACTTTATTAGTCTGTGTGTGTGTGTGTGTGTGTGTGTGTGTGTGTGTGTGTGTGTTTGTCTGCTCAGGGTGGAAAGTAAGCTAAATACATGAAAAATTATAGCATTAGTTTTGGCACGTACTAGTTGGTATATAATATCTGTATTGTAGGATTTCAGTTATACTGAAAGTTTCTCTGCCCAAAGATATGTACATAAGCCCTCATGAGAATGCTAACTTGCACTTCTATAAATGTTTTTTTCTTTGGGAATTGGAAGATTCTTTTGGTCAGCAAGAATCTTTATAATACTGGGAAATGTTACTATTGAACAGTTGATATTTTAAAGGAAATTGTCTTGCTTTCTCAATTAGCAACAGTTAAAGAGAGCCTACTCTACTGGGACTAGAAAGAAATATGCCTCAGGTGGAGTAGAATTATTAGGAAGGAGGGGGAAAGTGGCTATGACGACTTGATACACTTCACAATTTTGCTTAGGGCTGGCTCAGAAAAATGGTTTATTATTGACACTCTGTAATTCTTGAACCTTACAGTGTTAGAGGGAAGACTATCATACATCCAAGAAGGCACTATTCCTGTGTTTACATAGCAGAGATGGAGGCAGGTCCTGTCCTTTCTTCTGTAAGGACTTAGAGCCCATCTTCCCCAACACTTCGGCTCCCATATTCCTCATGCTTCTCACAAAAGGGTAAAGGGCTATGCTGCCAAGAACCTTGCCATAATTTCTGTACATTTTGGTAAGAAAAGGGGATAAATACTAAAGTGTTTGAGATACTCAACACTCTCCTTGAACTTGGTAATTACAACCAGTACTGTAATTTGCTTAATATTTGTCTCTGTTTTTCTTAAATTGCCTCAGTGTATATGGTCACACCAAGAAGTAAGTCTTAAGTGATTTCTATAACATTGTTAATGTGCTAAGCCATGTATAATAATATATAACTGGAGACAATAAAACACAAAATATGTAAACTAAGAAATGTTCTCCTATGAAACCACAGAATATTTCATACTGTTAGGAAGGAAAGGACTGGGCTTAATGTCGCAGGGAAGTCAGATACAGTGAGACGAGGGACCAAAGTCAAGAAAGGAGTCAGTTGTAATGGACTCTGCACAGAGTCACAGAGCCGGCCTGCGTAAGGCGAGACAGGCAGACATAGATGCTCATTCTGAGGTTTCTGTAGTTTTGGCAGGGCAGAGAGGGCCTTGATTGACAACTGTCAGCTCTCTAGGCTTGTTCTGATTGGTGAAATGAGGACAGGGGCTGTTTTGTGCCTGTGCCTCTGATGTTTCTTATCTGGGGGGAACCCTGGACATTTCCTGAGTCACTCTTGGACCCTGTGTCTTCATCTGATTAACTCTTTGAGTCATTTCTGACTTTGTGGCTCTATTTGATCAATTCCCTGAGTCATCTTTGAGGGGCCCTTTCTCCTTTTCATCCCACTCATTTCTGTCTTTCTGCCTAACAATACTGCCCTTTAGCAAACATTGTGCTACAATATAATACATTTAAGATATTTTGACATAAAAAACCCTAAAGACTCCACTCCAAAACTACTAGAACTAATATCGGAATTCAGCAAAGTTGCAGGATACAACTTCAACACACAGAAATCTGTGGCGTTCCTATACACTAACAATGAACTAATAGGAAGAGAAATCAGGAAAACAATTCCATTCACATTAGCATCAAAAAGAATAAAATACCTAGGAATAAACCTAACCAAGGAAGTGAAAGACCTATACCCTGAAAACTATAAGACACTCTTAAGAGAAATTAAAGGGGTTACTAACAAATGGAAACTCATCCCATGCTCCTGGCTAGGAAGAATTAATATTGTCAAAATGGCCATCCTGCCTAAAACAATATACAGATTTGATGCAATCCCTATCAAATTACCAACAGCATTCTTCAATGAACTGGAACAAATAGTTCAAAAACTTATTTGGAAACACCAAAGACCTCGAATAGCTAAAGCAATCCTGAGAAGGAAGAATAAAGTGGGGGAGGATCTCACTCCCCAACTTCAAGCTCTACTACAAAGCCACAGTAATCAAGACAATTTGGTACTGGCACAAGAACAGAGCCACAGACCAATGGAACAGAATAGAGACTCCAGACATTAACCCAAACATATATGGTCAATTAATATTTGATAAAGGAGCCATGGACATACAATGGGGAAATGACAGTCCCTTCAACAAATGGTGCTGGCAAAACTGGGCAGCTACATGTAAGAGAATGAAGCTGGATCACTGTCTAACCCCATACACAAAAGTAAATTCAAAATGGATCAAAGACTGGAATGTAGGTCATGAAACAATAAAACTCTCAGAGAAAAACATAGGCAAAAATCTCTTAGACATAAACATGAGTGACCTCTTCTTGAACATATCTCCCTGGGCAAGGGAAACAAAAGCAAAAATGAACAAGTGGGACTATATCAAGCTGAAAAGCTTCTGTACAGCAAAGGACACCATCAATAGGACAAAAAGGTATCCTACAGTATGGGAGAATATATTCATAAATGACAGATCCGATAAAGGGTTGACATCCAAAATATATAAAGAGCTCATGCACCTCAACAAACAAAAAGCAAATAATCCAATTAAAAAATGGGCAGAGGAGCTGAATAGGCAGTTCTCTAAAGAAGAAATTCAGATGACAGACACATGAAAAGATGCTTCACATTGCTTGTCATCAAAGAAATGCAAATTAAAACCACAATGAGATATCACCTCACACCAGTAAGGATCGCCATCATCGAAAAGACAAACAACAACAAATGTTGGCAAGGTTGTGGAGAAAGGGGAACCCTCCTACACTGCTTGTGGGAATTTAAATTAGTTCAACCATTGTGGAAAGCATTATGGAGGTTCTTCAAAATGCTCAAAATAGAAATACCATTTGACCCAGGAATTCCACTTCTAGGAAGTTACCCTACGAATGCAGCACTCCAGTTTGAAAAAGACAGATGTTTATCACAGCACTATTTACAATAGCCAAGAAATGAAAGCAACCTAAGTGTCCATCAGTAGATGAATGGATAAAGAAGATGTGGTACATATACACAATGGAATATTATTCAGCCATAAGAAGAAACCAAATCCTACCATTTGTAACAGCATGGATGGAGCTAGAGGGTATTATGCTCAGTG
This sequence comes from Manis pentadactyla, assembly GCF_030020395.1. NCBI lineage: Eukaryota > Metazoa > Chordata > Mammalia > Pholidota > Manidae > Manis > Manis pentadactyla. The sequence continues at coordinate 66,729,613 of NC_080030.1, read as the reverse complement.
AAATAAGCCAGGCAGAGAAAGACAAGTAACAAATGATTTCACTCATATGTGGAGTATAAGAACAAAGAAAAACTGAAGGAACAAAACAGCAGCAGAATCACAGAACCCAAGAATGGACTAACAGTTACCAAAGGGAAACGGACTGGGTATGATGGGTGGAAGGGAGGGATAAGGGCGGGGAAAAAGTAAGGGGGCATTACGATTAGCATGTATAGTGTTGTGGTGGGGTACAGGGAGGGCTGTACAACACAGAGAAGACAGGTGGTGATTATATAGCATCTTACTATGCTGATGGACAGTGACTGTAGTGGGGTGTGTGTGTGTGGGACTTGGTGAGGGGTGGAGCCTGGTAAACATAGTGCTCTTCATGTAATTATAAATTAATGATAGCAAAAATTAAAAAATAAAATAAATAAATATATAAAAAAGAAAATGCATACACTGAAAAAAAAAGATATTTTGAACTTTTTCATACTTAAAAATTTTAGGAGATCAACATTGTCTTTAAAATCTGTGTTGCCTTTTACTGCTATTTACGGGTTATTTAGCTAAAAAATTAATTAGTAATTGAAGAAGTGCACACAAACAACTGGAGTTGCTGGTTGCAACCATGGTTAACCTCCACGACCATGGTTTCTAGCATTACTTAGCACAGGGAGCTACACACTGTGCCAAATACTTTAAACACTGTACTGACATTTAATCTGGTAGTGACCCTAAGGGATAGGTCATATGTCACCTAGTTTAGACAAGGATGATGAGGCCCAGAGAATTTAAATAAATTGCCTAAGTCACACAGACAATCAGAAGCAGAGCTAAATTTCTAATCTAGATTGTCTGATTCCAAACTCATGCTCTTAACTACATTATTCTTTACTCTGTATTACTTAAATGAATATGAAATAATCCTTTGCTTTTGTACTAGTGAGTAGTCTTCTTTGGATCACAGAGAATAATTTCAAAACAATACGAAAAGTCTCCTCTCACAACCATAAAGGGATGGCAAGACATTATTAAACTATATTTTCTTAACCAGAAATTTTGTTTGGCAGAGTGAGCTAACCATCACCTTTATTCACTCAGGAAAATAAAAGTGAGTGAAGTAGAAAGTAAATTTGCAAAGCAATATTTCCACCAGCAAGGGTGTTCTCCTTTTTCTTCTCTTTAGCACATTTCATTATTTCTACCTCCTTTTACTGAGGGAAGTAATTTCATGAATTTAATACTCTGTAATTAATTGCCAACATTTTTCTCAAGGTGTTCATTTTCCATTAATGAGCAACTGCTCTGGTTGATTTGCTTTATAAACTGAAATGTATATTTTTTAATTAGCTAAAATATCTAACTGCAATCCTAGAAGAAGGTAACATTAGACACTTATTGACATGATCCATAATTTTTTGTACTAAACAAAATTGCATGGCTCACAGATGGCTTCTTTGTTAAGTGCTGTCTTTGCAAATTAGTAGGTTTTTTCAATGTGGAGTTTAATGTAATGAGGCTGATTCTTATGTGCTCTTACATACTAAAGACTATTTTAGATGATTTTTTGAAAATATTTCTATGTAAGAATCAAGATTTGAAGTGTTAACCAGAGCTGCTATTAGAACACAAAGCAAAGGTTAATTTCCTGATTAAGTTTATTTTCGAGATGGAGCTACTACTGTACTACCTGTTGTCAACATTTCCATTTTGTATGACTGAAATTCATAATGACCAATTCAGAATCCTAAAGATTGCAGGAATCTCAAGTTCATACTCCTGCCTCTCAGCTGAAATATAATTAATTCTCTTCTGACCCAAGTGCCTCTCAATGTGATGGTGTTCAATTCTCAAAGGTTTTTTCTTCCCATACATGACTGAAGACTGTAATGAAACATTATAGGTGCAGCTCCTCTTATGCAATGTTGGAATGGAATAAGGATTGGTGTTCAGTGTAAGATAAATTCTAGCCAAAATAAGCAGGCAAAGAGAGGCAACAAAGGGCCAGGTAATTTATTTAAATACCCCGGGTGAGGTTCTGTGGCCTTCTTGCCAGAGGCCAGAGAAGTTACGCCTGGTTAGGGAGGTGGGGGCTTATAAGGGATTAGGAGGGGGAGGAGTGGGCAAGCTATCCTAGGGGGTGTGGAGAGGTATGATTGGCTAAAGGTGACATAATAGTCAACTAGAAACTTTTTTCCTTCCAAGAGGGAGGAGGCTGACATCCGGGTCTTAGTTGGCACATCAGGATGGAATTCAGGGAGAGCTGTCCGCTTTCCATATACGGCAGGGACTTTGGGGTCTGGTCTGTTCTCCCCCTATGGCATCTCTGTTCTGTTTGCATGTCCTTGTTTTTCCTTTCTCCAGCCTAACATTCAGTATCTTTTTTTTTGGCATTGGGAGGGGGGAAATTTCTTATTCTGAGCTTCTCTACCTTTAAAGGATCTCTGGTATTTTGCCTGCAAATCACTAACTCCCCTTCTTTTAATATTACATCATTTAATTGACATTTGTTGGGTGGGGTGGAGTTGTTTACAACCTTCTCCACTTGAGAGGTGAACACAGGCCAGGCCTAGAAAACAGGTTCTCAGCAGACAAGTCCACATTTAGAGGATTCCCATTTGGAGGATTCCACATCTTACACCTTGACTACTGCCTACCCCAGTTAGTCACATGCCATCTTCAGGCTATTTCCAACAATGAAAAACTAGCTGAACTGCAATTTACTTAGCATTTTTTTCTAATTTGATTTTGTTAACAAAATTTTTTAAAAATTATTTTATATTTACATGCATTAGTAAGAAAAAATACAGACATCCTATGTACCCTTTACCCCCAATAGTACCAATTCCCCACAATAACAACATTGTAAAACAGCACAGTCTCACAATGAGGATATCAACATTGATATAATCTATCAATCTCATTCAGATTTCCTTAATTTAATTTATACTCGTTTGTATATACATGTGTGTTTAGTACTATGCAATTTAATCACATGTATAAGTTTATGTATCTACCACCACAGTCTCACTTTTTCAGTAAGTATGCTTATTCTTTCTATTTTTTTGCAGGTACTTTCTATTTCTTAAATTACAATGAATTATTTATAAAAATGAATAGTATTGCATTTTATTCACTTTTACTGCATTATCTTTTCTCCTATTATGGAGATAAACATATCCTTTTTATATCTGTTGATTTATTTGATTACACAAATAGATTTTAAAAAACTATTAAAATAGATTTTAAAATGCTAGTTAAATTGTGGTTTTTGTTGCAGTGAGTATTATCCTGGTTCTTCAATTCCAGTGTATGGATTTCCTGTGAAATCCCTGGAGTTTATTTTATCTGGGCCACCAGTTGACTCAAAGCTAAACTGTGGTCCATATGAAGTTGACTAGTTATTTTTTAACATATTAGGTACAGCCTTGGGTTAATAAGTTAATCTCTAAAATTGTTCTTAATTTAATTTTTCAAATTTTTCCTTTAAAAGAAATGAAGCTCATGATTTGTATTCTTATTTCTTTCTCTCTCTTGTTTTGTTAGGTTTTCGTATATATAATACTTCTCTTATACAATATACATTTTGATTTCCAGAAAAAAGAAAAAAATATTAAAAATGCTTTGCTTGTAAATAGTTTGGTAATGTCAGTATTCAATTAATTGGAAAGAACATATACATTTTTAATGGTGTCTAATTAATATGGATAGGAAAAAATACTTAAATTCAAATAGAAAGTAAACTTTTTCAGTTTAAATGCTATGTTGCAAAATTTGCCTATTGATGGAGGTTATTAGGGAGAAACTTACTGAACTGCTCCTATCTCATAGAAATTACTTAACAACAATATTTTGTTAAACTTTTGTTTAAACTTTCATCTTTACACACAGCCCCTTATATCTTCTTTGTATTTTTATAGAGAAATTTTGTTATATTTTATTTAATGCAAAATTTTGTGATAATTACTAAATTACATGTACTGTATTACCCTTAGTACTGACGTCTTTGGTTACCATTGCTGTCATACACACCACTTTCTCCTGGAGTCATTTCTCTCACTGAGGTTAATCTTTTCATTAAGGGCTTTGAGAGAGTAAACTCTCTCAGAACTTTTTTGTCTGGAATTGTCTTTAAGTGGGTGTAGATATTAACCTGGGGTTGCTTTGTTTCAGCTCTTTAAGATAACATTCCAAAGTCTACTGTCTTAAGTTCCTGATTAGAAGTCTACCTGTTGCTATAACTGTTCTCCCTTTGTAAGTTAGTCTTTTATTTACTTTTGCCCTAAAAGCTTTTAAGACTTTCTCTTTATGATATTCTCTAATTCCAATGGTATGTACTGTGACACGAAATCATTTGTTTGCTTTTGTGTGGTTTTTGTGTGTTTTAATTAACATTGAAAAGCTCTCACCTGATTTTTCATATGTATTGATTTTATTACATTCTTTCTGTTCTTATCTCCTGGGACATCTCAATCAGTTTTCAATGATTATTAACTGATTTTTCCATGTTTTCCTCTCTTTTTCTCTTTTCTGTGTTTATATTTATTTCCTAAACATTAACTTTGTTTCCAGCTATTTTTATTTTATGTTTGATGTCATTGTCTACATTTTACTTCAATAAAAATTTGTGATATTATATTTAGAATTTCAGATTGATTTTTACTCTAATATGCATATGCTTGTTTAAAATTATTTTCCCATGTTTTGTGCTAGTATATCAGAAGTGAATTTCATGATCCTTTTTAATTCAGTGGATTGATTTCCTTGTTGAATTTTCTCATGTGCTATACAATTTTTGTCTGTGAGTTAATCTTCACCCAGTGCTTTCTTCTGTTGCCTGCCCACTGTGGAAACTTCCCTTTGAAAGGATACTAATGGGTTTATGAGTTTAAAAACAGTTTTATAATACTTTATGTGTTTAGGATTTGTATAGTTTGGGATAAATGCAAATTTGGACTCAATGCCCTAATGATGTTTTATGCTCAGTTTTAGGAAATATTATAAATGTTGGTTTCTAGCTATGGTAATGCTTCTCAGTCAGCCTGAATAAATGATTTATCATTCCTACCTACTAATAGACCTGAAACTTCAATTTTTATTCCTACATTAATATTAAAACCTCATAGCATTTGTCAAATCCAGGTAACAAGTGGCACGAGTATCATGTCTATTTCACTGCTATTCGTTCCCTATTTATTTTGTTGTATTTGGTGGTACTTTTTTCTTGCCCAGACCTAGGCAACTGATAGTTTTAAAATGCTTCCTTGCTCCTTTGTTTAAATATGCATTAATAGCAGGAATCATTGTGTGGATGGAGTGAATTCTCACATTTTCTGATGAACAGAATTACTTTGCTTATCTTATTCATCAATCTTTTAAAAACACGTTCTGTGATAGGCCCTGAGAGTGATGAAACATTTCCCAGGCTGCAGCTCATACCAGTGGACAAGAAAATAAAAATAACCACAAAAATACAAGTCATAGGTGTGATGACAGAGGATGGCAAAGTTTTCTATGTAGCAGGGCTGCCTGGATAACACTGAAGAGTATGACAGCACTGACTTCCTAGAACAAGTAAACCAATTAAGTTTTGAATTGAGAATAGTGATGCCGTTTTCCAGGGAACAGAGAGATTGGAGAAAGTTTGAGATAGAAAATAAATAGGTTCCTTTTTGGGTGTGTTACACTTGAGGCTTTTTCTATGTTTTACTGTTCTTTAAAATCATGTTTAATTTTAATTATTATTTCTTCCTAATGGTACATATACATTATAAATAGTTTATTGGAAAGTAAAGTGACATGCAGAGAAAAAAATTAGTCACCTATAATCAGAACATGCAGGAATATTATATAAAGAATATTATATAAAAGAATACTCTTTATAACTGTATCCTTACTTCCTGAGACTCCTTGTAATTTTCCAAGCATGGCTAATCATAAGACTGTCCCATTAAATAATATTTCCCCTTAATTTTACAAGTAATAATTTGTGGGATTTACCCCTCAAGATTCTGATCTAATAAATAAATTTGGTGTTAGGGCTTGAGAGTCTGTCTGTTTACATATCTATAGGTGGGTCTGATGTACAGCCAGTTGGGGCCATAACTTCTTGGAAGGTTTCATATTATAGTTTTAAAAATACATTACATGAATATCCAGGAGCATTCTTTTTCTAAGTGGTTTTTTGGATCAATGGCTCTCTGGGATACAGTCATTCAATTAGTATGTATATATTACATCTCTGTGGCAAAGGATTCACAGGTGAGAAATACAAATAATGGTCATTGTCTTCATGCAGCTTATGCATACACATGGTCACATATTGTGATAAAGACTATGATGAAAATGCATAGTATTGTGCAGAGAACAGAAAACTTACTGAAGAGCTTGAGTCAGAAAGTATTAAGGGCAAGTCTATCAACCACTTGTGATCAGAAAAAATCCGCCCTTTTGCCTTGTCAGTTTCTTCCTCCACACCCTTGAGAGTTTTGATGTCACGGACTGCTTCTCAGTGTTTCCATGGGCAAACTGATAAAATGGAGAGAGGATGACAAAATGAGAGAGGCAAGTGAAAAAAGGAGGAACTAAAACCTAAAAGCTCAATTGATTTACATAATAGAATGTGAGTGACGTAGGAAAGAGAGGGAGTGATCCACACAGGTGGAATGATAAGAGTTTTCCAGTGTCTTTGAGCAAAGATCTGCAAGGCTGCCATAAGATGTGCAGAAAATAGATAAAATACAAAAGGAAACATGCATTATGTATTTGGATCCCCTTTCATATTTTCTGAGCCATGTGAATAATAAATTAGATTCCTCTAAATTAGATTTTCTTGGTTGAATATGCATCTTGAATATAACATTCTTAGATACAAAGTCTCTGACTCAAAATAGTTATATTTTGAGGGTCTTATATAGTTAGACTTTTCTGGAATTCTGGACTTCATATAATCAGTTTACTTCTGATTAAAATAATCTTTCCTGCTAAGATCACATTTTCATTTGCTCAGCTGAATCTGGAAGAAATGGTGCAATGGGGAAGAGGTTAATTAAACTTGATCAATGATGGCCACTGAAATGTGTATGGTGATTTAAACAGACATTGTGAAAATGACTCTAAGGCCTGAAAATTGTTAGTTCTAGGAAAATGCACTGTTCAGGGCTAGATGTATTATCAGAAGGGTCACATCTGTGCAGTACTGGTAAGTTTACCAAATTTAATAAGACCAAAATGCTTCCTCCTAACAAGATGAGCTGAAAATTAATTTCATCCTTCCTGTATTCAGTCAACTTCCAAATATTGATATTCCTTGAGATATTTCAGTCCTTTTTGCACAGAGAGAGGAAGTTTATGTCTGATTTGATTGGGTGAACCTTAAATTTTTACTCAGATTTATAGGCCACTGCCAACTCAGTATTTGGCTCTGCTGTGCAATTCACAATTAATGTGGCTTCAGAACCACAGGACATTACTACTGCAACAATATCCTGGAATCCTTTAAAAAATCCTGTACCTAATTCTCTATATAAGAGTGTTGACTTAGGCCTAGGGTGTGTCACATTATTGATGGTGTAAGGACAGATAAGCTCCAATTCAGAGAAATATCCATATTTATATGTGACTTTGCAAGTAAGTACATGGTCTCAGAGTTATTATTGGAATTAAAGGCAAAGAAATAGACATCACTGCCCACAGCAGGGCAATCAATGACTGCAGCCTGGGAGTTGAATCCTATCCCTAGTCAGCAGCCTAAGGGAGCATGCTCAGTTTCAACAGGCTGTCTGCTGAAAGACAGAAAAGACACTTGAAGATTCATAAGTAGTTAAATCAAAATTGTGTCTGGACACTTTTCCATCAACAAATAATAAGCACTAGGAGGTCCTTAAAAAACAAAACGAAGATTTTCAGGGTTTAGGAATATGAGGTGGTATTATCAGCTGTTGGGTAATAGGATCCCTTCATAACGTGTAGGCAGGCCTCACATGGACTTAGAGAGCAGCAATCAACTCATGACTTCCCCTTAATGATCCCAGTTAGGTGACAGGTGATCTCTTAGTTGGAGGAGAGCCAGGTTGGAAACCTGACTAGAGACTTCCCTGCAAAATCTCTTCCCAGTGGGGCAGGGTAGGTGCGGGGCTGCCAGAAAGTAACTTTACCAGAGAGAGTAAAAGAGGGCTGAGCAAGGAGCTGGAGACAACTCAGTGCTTCTTTCAGGTGTGATAAAGGCGGTGGTGATTGATACTACTCAAGTCTTGTCTTGACAGGGGAAAGGGGGCAACCTTGAATGGAGACTCTTTGTTCCCAGAAAAATTTTCCCTCTCTCTGTATAAGCCAAAGTGGATCTGAACTCTGATTACTCGATTTATTCTCCCTCCCTCCCTTCCCGCTTCTGAGTATGACAATGTTTGCTACTTTAGCTAGATTCCTTGGTTCTTATAAAGTCGCAAATTGAAAAAAAAAAAGGTGTAGAAAAGGATTCATAACGTTAAAGGATACAGAAAATTGAGAATGATTTTAGGGTAGAGGTTGAAATGATCTACATGATAAAATTCTAAGGAAGAGCAAAGTAATTAGGAGAAAAAGAGGAAGTCAGGCCGACCAGTGGGAACCCAGAGAACTCTTTTCTGATGAATATGGTGGTGGAGGAACTGAAGGATCTGCAGGAAATAGTTGGGGAAGAAAGAGAGTATCTAATTGTGGCAAATCACATTTTCTGAAAATGTTTACAAATTGTCACTTCTCGTGTACTTTTCTGAATGGTGAACTTGACATTTCCCCACTAAGAGGGGGAACAAATGCACTCCTCTGGAACTTGAACAGGCTTATGACTGCTGTCTGACCATTAGAGTACAATGGGAGGGATGCCCCATGATGTCTGAGCCTCAGTCAGGAAAGACTAGGCAGCGTCCACCTGTGTCTTTTCGAACAGCTGCTTAGAACCCAACTGCTCTGTCAGTACCTGGCTGTTGCATTATGAGAAGTACACAGAGAGGTAGCAACTTGGTGCCCCTCTCAGCAATCTCAGCTAGGCCCAGACTTCAAGTCATTCCAACCCAGGGATCAGATATGAGAATAAAGAAGCTTCTAGTCCAAAGTCAGTGAAGGACAAAGTCACTGGAGCAGACACAAGATAGTTCAGCCCATCTGAATTCCTAACCCATGAACATGTGAGCATAATAAAAAGAGTGTTTTTTTATGCCATGGATCTTGAGATGGTTTATTATGCAATAATAGATAACAGGAACAGTAATGCTGTACATTTGTATTCCTCTAATGATCTTGATGAGATTTAGTAAAAATGGAATTATTCCTTAATTACATTTGGCTGTGTAACAGGGCTTATTGAAAGTTTTGTAGCTTGAAGGCTGAACCACACAGACTGGATATTAACATAGTGAACTTGATTTTTAGTTCATTTCAGCAAACATTTAAAAAGATAAGCATGGAAGAGCACTCTCCAAGCACTCCTAAGTTGGTATTATCATCTGTGTAAAGTGCAAGACTCTAACCAAGGAATGTTAGTCACATAATGGTTCTTAAAGGGCCACCTTTCAGCTTTAAAAAAATTAATTTATAGGAAAAAAATGCTTTATAATGATAAAGATGTCCTTCTGATGGCAACTCTTTATCGAATCCTGTGGCATATTATTGGTGGAAGAATTATAGTAAACATGTCTCAAAAAACTTTAACAACTTTGGACCTCATTATGCATGGCAATGTAATTTGCAAAAATTCAAGTTAACATATCAAGCAGCCCCCTGCATTTAAATGTGAGTGCCGAGCTTTTATTGAAATATGTTTGTGACATTGAAGTATATTAGTTCCTTAATTTTTACCAGCACGTGAGTTTTCTTCCACAAATTGCTGTTCATATCTTTTAGCAGTTGGTCTGCTGTTACCCAGTGAGCCTTCAGAGGAAGGCCTTCATTGTCTTCTGTAAGAAGGTTGTCATCTGTGTCTAATGGAACTGTGACTGAGGAAGTTTCTCCAGATCATAAGCCTAAATTGGACTTTATTCTTCCAGAAACTCAGAGGGCCCTTAACATGTCACAGTGAATTCTGAAAGGCTTGTTAAACCCCAGGGACTCAAAAATAAAATTTTCCAGTAGTATGCTCAAAGAATAAATGGTGTATTACTACATTTTAATATATCCCAATAGGCACGTCAAGAACTAAATATGAAATCTCTCTATTTTGCTGGAGAACATCAAGATGAATCAGGAACCAGTCTTATTTGACCTTGGAGCTTGTTAAAGAAAGTTCTCTCTTCAAATGAAAACACATTGATTATCTACATGTCAAAGTCAAATAAATATCCTATGGAATATAAGTTTCTTTCAGATCAGAGTCAGAAAAACAAAAAACTCCTTTGTCAAGCAAATTTAGCTATTTCCTTCAAAGTTTGTGTATAGCAAGAAAAACAACTCTTTGAAAGCAGGGTTCATGCCATTACTTCAGTGTAGCTCAAAATCTTGCCCCTCCTCTGACACATAGTAGGCATCAAATGATTTTTACCTTGAAATAAACTAAATTTCACATAGAACTAAATCCTGAGGTCCACACATATCCCAATATAACAACATATTAACTAATACAGGAGCCAAAATGGCCCCTTGCTCAAAAAAGAAAAAAGAATAAATCCCTCTTTCACAGGAACTTGTCAAACTATAAACATCTGGCTGAGGGCCCTTCAGTCTACAGATAGTAATCTACTTACACTGCAGTGAGAATCTGGAAGAGTCCTAAAATCTCACTGTTAATATAACTAAATGGGAGAAGAGGAAGGAGAGAGCTTTTCAGGCTCACAGAAAGCTGTTCCAGACCAGTCTGATATAAGTATGGCCCAACAGAAAGTCATGAGAGTGACACTGAAAACTCTGGAAAATGGGACTTACCAGAGGAATACCCAGGGTCATCTATGCATTCATTTATTCACAAATATTTCTTGAACACTTACTATGTCTCTGTGTTGTACTGGGTAGAGTGAATAATGTTGGAGACATGGGCCTCTTCTTTATGGACTTGAAATCACAATCATGGTCTAGTGGGGCAACAGATACCCTGCAAACAAAGCAGCAGCTAAATACAATGCTAAGGTGATAAAGACCTATTTTTAGGAAGGAGCATAAGGAAAGCTTCTATGATAAAGGTTAATAAGTAGCTGGTCATGGAGAGTACTTAAAAATACATTTGAAAAAACATTTAAGGATTTGCAAAACAAACAATTTCATAATGTAAGTTTTAAAGCAGGGTTAAAACTAACATATTTATATATACAATTATATAAACTATTGTATACTATATAAAAAAAGAGTTTATATTAGAATATAGTCTCTTAATTCTTTCTACACTTTTATTTCCCCTTGTGAGAGATCTCACACTTGATTTTTAACATTTTCTTTTTCACTAAAAGTTTTTATTATTATCCTTGGGCAATCTCTTCTTCTCATGTTACTCCCACACATGGGATCATCAAATGCCACTGAGCCAGAAGACCCTAGTAAGTTACGTGGACTTCTTTCACTGTCCTCTTTTAAGAAGATCTCCAAAATTTCTTTACTTTTTATAGATATCTGTGATGTACGCAATGAGGAACGGGGTTGAAGCAGGCTGCTACTTCCTACTTGTGTGGATTTGAGCAAGTTTCTTAAACTCCTTCTACTTTAGTAAAACATCTGTGGTTCAGTGTAGTATCTGCCCGTAACTGTTGCTGGGAAGTAAGGAGGAAGTTAACAACTCAGCTTAACAAGCAGTGGAGAAGTGAAGTCATACACTAGACTCTGAGGGAGCCTGGCAAGCCCAGCTGAGCATGTAGCTGTGTGCTAGGATACTATAGACAATATATAGTACTAGTATGGCCTCCCACTCAGGTGGAGATTTCCACCTTTTGTGATGTGTTAGAATGGGGGAGAGGGGCTAGTTTCATGACTGGATGAATCTGGAAGAATTTCAGTGGATGGAATTGGATACATCCAGTGGACACTGCAATGAAAAAATCTATTAACAATTATTTAGTCTAATTTTGAGGGCTGTTGCAGAAACTGGCTCAACAAACCAGCTGAACGTGAGAGGAGTGGATGGGAGATTAAGAAAAACACAGAGAACAATACAAGAAAGACACGGAAATCAAAGTTGGGATCAGGAGGTTCACTGACTGCTGGTGGTGGACAAGTGACACATTTTTATTTCTGAGCACAGCTTCTATACACAGGCTCATAATGATGTTATTTCTGGGCTGATCTCTTACCTGGTGTTGTCACTTCCAGTTCCGGTGATCTCATATCCGTTGGTCTCACCTTTGGTGATATCACTTCCTGGTGACCAGATCCCATAATCTCACTCCCAGCCCTTCACAGGCTGTAATCTCCAATATGTGTGACATTCCAATAGAATGCAGCATTGGAAATGTCTTCTTGGCATATTTCATACTGTGAAGAACTTTAAAGTGTCAGACAGTAATTTAATTTTATTTAACCTATTAGAAGCTACATAGGTTCTGGGAATGCTTATATTAAGTATCTATAAAGTTAACAAAATCATGTGTGGAAATGTGCTTTAATCTGTTCTTTTGTATTGTGTGTTAGTTTTTACAGAGTACGGTCAATATTGGAAACAAATTGATTTACAGAATTTGTTTCGTGTAACTGTGGGTAAAATTGCAATATTTCCAGAATATCTTGCTAGGCCTCAGTTCATCTCCATATCAATAGGTGTTTCTAAGGGGTGGAGAAAAGAAGTTAATCTCCATATCAGTAGGTGGTTACAAGGTGGAGCAAGGGTATATCTGGACCAGAGAGGCTGGGTGGGGTTCCTTTTTGCAACCAGGTCACAAAAGACATGGGTGAGCAGAAGTGGGCAACTGCTTCTTGGCAATAAATGACTTTCTCTCACTTTATTTCTCCCTTTGACTGATTTTGGTTTCAAAGGTGTTTTGTCCCCGGTAGGGAAAATATTTTTCCCCTGAAGTTACATTTGATATTAGTTGGCAGGACCTTTGAACCCAAAATCTATCTTCGTGGGTGCAACCCTTGGGCGGACTGCCCCTAGAGATGGTGGGGAGTTACCTGAACCACCCCCTGTGGATGGTGGGGAGGCTCCAGTAGCTGCAGCAGTTTAGGGTGCAGCTTAACCTTGGGGCCCCCATTTGTGGGGCTTCCAATTGGAGAGCCACTAGTGGAGAATTGGTCTAGGGAAAATCAAGTCCTAGAGGGGTGGGGCCTTCCCCAGAATTGGGAAAGGGTGGAGACACAAGAAGCTGTGGAATTAGTCCTCTGAGAAACAGAAGATTGCTTAGAGGCGCTGAGTGGCCATGTAGCAGCCAGGGTCATAGGATGTCTGTTTCTCAGATAGTAGAAAAGGTCATCAAGGAGAGAAAGAGACTTTGGCATGAGAGAGTCATACTTCAGCATTGCTTGGAGGAGCTGGGCAATGAGCTATGGGATGCCCTGAAGAAACAGAGCCAGTTATTGAGAAGAGAGTTTGCACTCCTGGAAGGTACATTAGCAGCAAGGGAAGAGGCAGACGGAGAATCCACGTTGCAGGAGGCCATGCGGGCAGGGGAGGAAAGAGCAGTGCCTTCAGCCCCAGAGATGGTAGAGAAGATGTTGGGAGAGGATGAGGGAGTGGGGCCAAGGGATGATCTGTTGCTGAGGCCACCGCCCGAGACACCAGCTTCTCCTGTGTTAAAGGCTCACCAGGTTGTAATTAAGAAAATAAAAATGCAACAGCTACAGGATCCTTGGGGAGAAGCCACCCCCTCCCCAGGCTGTGGAGCACTCCATGCTCTGCCCCAATGCCCAGGATAAGCTGGTAGACATCAGCGTCCATCTTTAGCAGAAGCCATTAGAACATCTGTCTACATGGCTTTTGCGTCCCTGGGATATGGGGGTGGAAAACATTGTTATGGTGGGTTCTGAAATGGGTAGACTGGCATCCCTGATGACTCACTCTTCCCTCTGGCAGAGGTTACAATGTGCCCATCACACCTAAGGGAATCAGGTGCTTCTAGATAAGCTGACAGCAGCCATCAGGGCAGTTTGTCTTAAACAGTCCTAAGTATTACCATACTTACTCACTAGCTGGAAAACATATGCAAAGATTCAGCAGGTGTTATGGGAGTTTGGCATGAAAAATATCATCTATAATATGGACCCCAGGGTCCAGTGATTAGTTGTTCATCTTAGGAGTGAGACATCTGGTGCTCCATACAACTCCCCGATCTCTTTTTTGGATCCCTAGTGACTATCTTGCTCCCCCACATAGGGCAACCCATAAGTGAGGCTACTCATATTTTAGTAGCTAGGGGTGAGGTTGAAACCGTAAGAACTCAGAAGGAAGTACAGACTATGACTGAAAGAAGAGATGCAAAGGGCCCCATGAAGGTCTCTAGGACCCAGTTTTGGGTTGATTTGATAAAGGCTGGAGTAGTGAAAGAAAAACTTGATGGGAAGCCCAACAGGAACTTGTTAGAACTGTAGTACCAATTAAAGCCAGAGCAGCAGTTCCAGCCCTTAAGTTTCAAGACATGGAAGCCAGAGGCAAAGCCCCATATCTGGCCTGTGCCCCTGCAAAACTTCCTAGGGGACAGTACTCAGGCTCTGCATGGACCCTCACTCCAGAAGGAGGATGATTGGGCTTTGTGGTTTGACAGAAGCAGGGGATCAAGGCCCCCAACTTGGGGGACAATGTGGGGACCAGAGGCCACATGTAGAATTAGCAATTCATTGGTCCCCTGTGAATGTACAATGTGTCCTGGCACTGGTGGACACAGGAGCTCCGTGTTTTCTGATTTATGGCAACCATGAACATTTTCCTGGGCCCCCTGATGTGATAGATGGCAATGGGGATAAGGTAATTAGAGTGAAGAAAGCCCTAAATCCACTGGGGATAGGGTGTTTACCCCCAAAGGAGTATATTATGTACATTTCTCCCATCCCAGAATATATTTTGGGGTAGATATCCTGCAGGGCCTGTGGATACAGACCACTGCAGGTGAGTTCAGACTGAGGGTACGTGTGGTAAAGGAAGTTCTGAGGGTACATGCTAAGCACCCACCTGTAGCTCTGCGTGTAGCTTAGCAGGTGACAAATATTAAGCAGTATAAATTGCCGGGGTGAAGGAACCAGGAAATTGGAGAAACTCTGCAGGAGTTGAAGAATGTGGGCATCATAAAGCCCACTCATAGTCCTTTTAATTCCCTGATGTGGCCAGTGAAAGAGCCAGACAGCTCCTGGCATATTACCATGGACTACAGAGAATTGAATAAAGTCACACCCCACTTGCGTGCTGTTGTCCTCTCTATAGCAGCCCTTATGGACACACTTAGTCATGAACTAGGAATGTATCATTATGTTGTGGATCTTGCTAATGCTTTCTTCTCTACTGACATAGCACAGGAAAGTCAGTAACAGTTTGCCTTCATGTGGGAAGGCCAGCAGTGGACATTCAGTGTCCTTCTACAGGGATACCTCTATAGTCCCACCAGTTATCATGGACTTGTAGCCCAGGACTTGGCCACATGGAAGTCATCAGAGCCCAAAAGGAGCACTCTAAGAGGGACTTACACTGAGTCCCGCAGCAACATGGGACAATAGTAAAGGGCCGATACCCCTTGCCAGGTGGCAGATAGACTATACTGGGCCTCTGCACATATCAGAAGGATATTGGTGGACACAGCTACTGGACTATTGGTTTCTTTTCCTGCACATCATGCAGATCAGCAAATACCCAAAGGGGCCCAGTGCATCTCTTTGCAGCCTATGGCTGTCCACAGGTGACTGAGAGCAATCAGGGCACCCACTTTACTGGACATGCATTACAAGAATGGGTACAGAAATTCAGAATAAAGTAGAAGTTTCATGTGCCATATAACCCTACTGGGGAAGGCATTATAGAAAGGTACAATGGTTTGTTGAAATCTGGCCTGAAGTCAGACACTAATTGTCTACAGGTCAGTTTGCTTATGGACAGTGCTACAGTGTTTGAATGAGAAGCCCCAGAAAGGAGCTTTGAGCCCTGTGGACAAGTTAACACACATTGCTGCCTCTCCTATACAACTGTATGTGCAAACCAAAGAGGACTTATTGAAGTCATGATATGGCCAGCAGAGCAACATCCTGCTGCCAGACCAACTGCCTTAAACCCTGGAGACTCTGTTGAGTGGATGCGTCCCAGGACATTTTGACATATGGACCAGTGATGGCTGGCCCTTCTGGCACCTTGGGGACAAGGCCTGGAAGATGGCATCTTGGGGAAAAGCCTGTGTGTTCCTGGAGTAACAGCAGTATGGCCCTCAAAGATCATGGTAGTGTACCCAAAACATCTGGGAGGTAAGAGCATTCTACGGGGAAGTTTTGTTTTATCTTTATGGCCAGTGCATGTACCTCCTCCCACAACCCTATATATTGACCCATCTGTAATTCCCACAGGGAGTGGGTTGAAAGTCTGGTGTACTAGACCAGGATGAGATCCAATTCCTGCCACTATCCTATCATAGGACCACTCTCTTGCATGCATCCTACCTGATGGATAAGATTTGCCTATGCTGGTGTCATTAAAACATGTATCTTATCATCGTTAAGGTTATTTTCTTCTACAGTCTCTGTGGTTTGGACCTGTCTCCTGGCTGCAGCTGCCATGTGATGATTGTCTGAACTCCCTATCTATTCAGCTACTGACCGCCTGTGGAATGGGTGAGCTATGGACTTGATCTGCATAAGACTTTGAACCTAGCTGAATCCTCCAGCTTGAGGATTACCATGATTTTAATGCTGTTATTGTGTGTTATTAGTCTGGTTACAGTGCTCCAGTTTTCCTACACAGGGGTCATTGTGGGAGATGGGAAGTGGTTAGATTGTGAGGAGAGATTTCTGGAGGGGTGGGCTGTGGGGAAAACTGCAATATTTTCAGAATCTGTTGAGAGGCCTTAGTGCATCTCCATATAAATAGGTATTTCCAAGGGGTGGAGAGAAGTAATCCATCTCCATATCAATAGGTAATTATAAGGGGGAGTGAGGACCAGAGAGGTTGGGTGGGGTCCCTTTTTGCAGCCAAGTTGAGAGAGACAAGGGCAAGTAGAAGTAGACAACTGCTTATAAGCAATAAATGGGTTTCTCCCACTTCATTTCTCTCTTTGACTGATTTCGGTTCCAAAGGTATTTTGCCCCAGGCTGGGAAAATATTTACCCCCTGGAGTTATAGTAACTCACTCAGTGGAGATTTTCAGATTATACTATATAGTACTATCCATATACAAATGTATAAATATATTTATAATTTTTGATATTTAAATATATTTTGTGATACTCTTGAATAGTTTGTCTCTCAAGCAACAACAAAGAAAGAAATACATGCCTATATTAAAGGGAGTTCAGAACCAAATCAGCTGCAACAAAATAGAACAATGGTACTAGCTAATGCCATAAGCAAAGGAAAATTATAAAAACTAAATGAACTTAAATAGTGGGACTGGATTACACAGAGCTACACTGGAATTTCAAACAAAACCTTAGGAGTCAGTGCTGGCTATAGGGTGAGTAGAGGCTGTGTTTATGTGTGTACATGTAAGACCACAGACATATGGTGTTCTAAGGTGATATTGATGACAAAGATCATCAGGACTGCACAATTTTTAATCATTTCCAGAAATCTGAGAAAAGAAAGAAAAAAGCAATGAAAATTGCACCATGAAAATTGTTTCACTATTGAATTAACAACATGATTTAGTGTAACAGTATATAGTATATTCAGTCATAGACTGTTAGTCCTAACCAGAAAGATTATTTAAAACATTTTTTTATTAGACCAAGTAAAAAGAGAATTCTTAAAGGTCAAATGGAAACATCAACATGAACTCATGACCTTTACAATAAAAAGAGATTTCCCACTTCATTAATAAAGTGATTTAAGCATTTCCTCTTCTAAGGTCACTTGCCTAACATAAAGATTTATGCTTTATTAGTGCCTAGATGTGAATCTTAAACACTCTCTCTTGACAGCCACTTGGAGAATAATTGGTCCCATGTCTTGGCACATGAGAAATAAATATCACACTGGAACATTTTGTTTTCAGAAACTGGAAGACTCTGAGTAATTTCTGGGTTGTAAAATGGACAATTTTGTCAACCTGAAAAGAAAGCTTTTAGTGGATAAGTTTTGACAATTAGAACATCAAGAAAAAACTATTAGCATCAATTGAAACATTGCCAGTATATAAAATATGCTACAGTGTTGAAACAGAATTGTGTATTTTCACTTAAGGTATATGCTAAAAATTAGTTATTTTGCTTGCATGAATTTCCAGTATTGTTTCCCAAAGTACTTAAAACGACCAATACAAGTCATACGAATCGAAGAGTGAAGTTGTGGTTAACCTCCTAGACACATACGATTGTTGGAAATGGGGTTCCCATGGCCAGAAACTCGCCTGACCCTCACCTACTTGCCCACTTGGCATTGCATCATGATGTGTCATGACCTCATTCCTTTCTACTGAGCATGTGCAGGCTTGGGTAATTGTCCGCAGAGGGTCACTGTTGTCTGTATTTCTATATAAGGACCTCTGCCTTTTGCCCTACTGTGCATTGTGGATCGCAGACTTGCTGCCTGTAGATGCAGCAGGTGTAATCTAAGCAATTGACTGGCCACCACAGTAATGAAAGTTGGGTGTGAATCCTACAACCTTGCCGTTTTTCAGTCTCACCAAATCTAGTATGAACCTGCCAGGAACAGAGCTCCTGCACTAAAATATTTAAAAGTAGGTTTTTAGTACAGCAAAATAAGAGATTTAATAGGTATGTAGATGGTGATGTTGTGTAGTATATCCTGCTTTGTTGTGTCTACTCTGCAGAAGCTTCAGCGGTCCAGCTTGGCTATTTGTGGACTACGTAGACCTTGAAGTTTTCAGTGCTGGGTAGAAAGTCATGAATCACAGACTAAAGAGAAGAAGGAAGGAAGAGAGGGAGGAAGGAAGGGGAAAGAAGGGAAGGAAAAGAAAGGAAGAAAAGAAATTGAGGAAGGGAGAGGAGGAGGGAGGTGGGTGGCAAAGAAAGGAAGGAAGAAGAAAGAAAAAAAAGAAAAAACCTGAGGTGGGATCAATTTTAGGAGACTGAACACAAACCACACTATATTGCACAGTGGGGTAATATATGCCGAGTCTGGCTTTTCTTAGATGGAATTTGAGGCAGGGTAGGCACTGAGGTAGAAGTGCTGCTCCCAGCTGTGTGGACACAAGCTAACATGGATTTTAATGATGATGTGATATGGGATTGACTTCATAGGGATTTAACTCCAAAGGATGGAGAACTATGCAAGAAATAGATACTCTCATAGCTTGGATAGAACATACGGAGAGGGGAAGAAGTTTGAGCAATTTGATTTGGGAAATGCATTGTCAAAGAATCCAATAGTTTTTAGGTTTCCTAAAATATGGTAATTCCTTGAAAATTTAGTCCATAATTGAATTCCTAAAATGTTATAGTGACAACTAGGTCTAAGTGGAAGAGGGTCAAGATGCTACCCAGTTTGGAGGACAATTATTAGGGCTGGAGATCTGTAATAAAATTTCTGTTAGGCTAGAGAGAAATTCTTCCATTATATCATTTATGAAGTGGGATATACACCCTGAATAGATTTTAAGTGATTTCAGAAAGGAATCAACATTCTTGAAAAAAAATCCATCATTGAAGCCCCTTGGTTTGAGCAGATGTATAAAATAAGCTGCTTTGTCCTCTAATACTTTGGATATAAACTATATATATATATATATATATATATATATATATATATATATATATATATATTTTTTTTTTTTTTGTAGATAATTATTTTTTATTGAAGGGTAGTTGACACACAGTATTACATTACATTAGTTTCAGGTGTACAACACAGTGATTCAACATTTATATACATGATAATTCTAGGTACCAGTTATCACCATACCAAGTTGTTACAATATTTTGACTATATTCCTTATGCTATACATTACATTCCAGTTACTTATTTATTTTACAATTGGAAGTGTGTACTTTTTTTTTTTGAGAGGGCATCTCTCATATTTATTGATCAAATGGTTGTTAACAACAATAAAATTCTGTATAGGAGAGTCAATGCTCAATGCACAATCATTACTCCACCCCAAGCATAATTTTCATCAGTCTCCAATCTTCTGAAGCATAACAAACAAGTCATTACATGGAGAACAAATTCTTACTTAGTGAATAAGTTCTTACATGGTGAACAGTACAAGGGCAGTCATCACAGAAACTTTCGGTTTTGCCCATGCATTATGAACTATAAACAGTCAGTTCAAATATGAATACTCATTTGATTTTTATACTTGATTTATATGTGGACACCACATTTCTCCCTTTATTATTATTATTTTTAATAAAATGCTGAAGTGGTAGGTAGATACAAGATAAAGGTAGAAAACATAGTTTAGTGTTGTAAGAGAGCAAATGTAGATGATCAGGTGTGTGCCTGTAGACTATGTGTTAATCCAAGCTAGACAAGGGCAATAAAACATCTGTGTATGCAGAAGGTTCCTCTCAGAACAGGGGGGGGTGAGGTTCTAAGGCTCACCTCTGTTGATCCCCAATTTCTCACCTGATGATCCCCCTGCGACTGTGCCTGTCTTAGGTTGTTCCCCTTTGAGGAATCTTACCAGTCTCTGGCTAACCAGTCATCTTCCGGGGCCATACAGGGAAATGTAAAGTTGGTAAGTGAGAGAGAAGCCTTATTGTTTCAAAGGTAAGCTTTTTACTTCTTTGCATATTTATGCCCTGTAGCTTCTATGCCCAGCATTTGTCTTGAGATATCTTTACCACTTGGAAGAATTATGATACTCGGTAAATTTGATATGAGGCACGAATTCTATTTAAGGGTTGTAATTAGGGAGGAAAAAGAAAAGCTATAGAAGTAGCAGGAGGACGAAAACATGGGAAGATTGATTATTTCTTTGACATATCTTCTTGTAGAGTAACTTCAGCATGTATAGGTTTTAAACTACTACTTAAATTGTGCACACACATTAACATAATAGGAGTATAGTTACATAACCAAAGCATACCTGTAATTACCAGCCATCTCCAGTGAAACCAAGAAAACCAGTTAGGCACCTTAGACACTTGTGAAAGCTTATCTATGATATGGTGGATATTGTCCAACTGAACTTGAACAGTCTGAGAGAAATCAGACAAATTAAAACAACCCATTCCTGGGGTCTGTTCACATCCCATATATTCTTTTAACAGTAAGTAGTCTGTAGTTGTAAGATTTTGGAGTGCTACAATTTGCACTTCTCCTAATTCTTGGTTGAGTTCCAACAGTATAGATCCAGTCAAATTTGTTGTTTGACTGTATGCACAGGCCAGCTTAGATATCTCCTTCTTCATTCCCATGGCAAGTCCAGGAACTGGTGGGATGAGTGCATCTACAGTTGTAGCAGTGCGTGGATCTTTGTTGGGGTTTTTTGATGATCATCTTCTGGCATGAGTCTTCCCGAGAGTGCTGATGTTGGAAGTGCTTTTTCATATCGTATCTTAGTTCATTTTTGGGGTAGCCAAATTAGGCTTTGATCCTCTGTATAAACACAAACAGACCCTTTGCCTACACTTTTATATGCCCTTTATACCCTTGTGTAGAACTCACTGGAGGTTACTACACAGGAACTGCCTATTTTTTTTTTTTTTGGTATCACTAATCTACACTTACATGACGAATATTATGTTTACTAGGCTCTCCCCTATACCAGGTCCCCCCTATAAACCCCTTTACAGTCACTGTCCATCAGCATAGCAAAATGTTGTAGAATCACTACTTGCCTTCTCTGTGTTGTACAGCCCTCCTCTTTCTCCCATCCCCCCATGCATGCTAATCTTAATACCCCCCTACTTTTCCCCCCCCTTATCCCTCCCTACCCACCCATCCTCCCCAGTCCCTTTCCCTTTGGTACCTGTTAGTCCATTCTTGAGTTCTGTGATTCTGCTGCTGTTTTGTTCCTTCAGTTTTTCCTTTGTTCTTATATTCCACAGATGAGTGAAATCATTTCATATTTCTCTTTCTCCACTTGGCTTGTTTCACTGAGCATAATACCCTCCAGCTCCATCCATGTTGCTGCAAAAGGTAGGATTTGCCCTTTTCTTATGGCTGAGTAGTATTCCATTGCGTATATGTACCACCTCTTCTTTATCCATTCATCTATCGATGGACATTTAGGTTGCTTCCAATTCCTGGCTATTGTAAATAGTGCTGCGATAAACATAGGGGTGCACTTATCTTTCTCATACTTGATTGCTGCATTCTTAGGGTAAATTCCTAGGAGTGCAATTCCTGGGTCAAATGGTAGGTCTGTTTTGGGCATTTTGATGTACCTCCATAATGCTTTCCACAATGGTTGAACTAACTTACATTCCCACCAGCAGTGTAGGAGGGTTCCCCTTCCTCCACAGACTCGCCAACATTTGTTGTTGTTTGTCTTTTGGATGGCAGCCATCCTTACTGGTGTGAGATGATATCTCATTGTAGTTTTAATTTGCATTTCTCTGATAATTAGCGATGTGGAGCATCTTTTCATGTGTCTGTTGGCCATCTGTATTTCTTTTTTGGAGAACTGTCTGTTCAGTTCCTCTGCCCATTTTTTAATTGGGTTATTTGTTTTTGTTTGTTGAGGCATGTGAGCTCTTTATATACTCTGGACGTCAAGCCTTTATCGGATGTGTCATTTTCAAATATATTCTCCCATACTGTAGGGTTCCTTTTTGTTCTATTGATGGTGTCTTTTGCTGTACAGAAGCTTTTCAGCTTAATATAGTCCCACTTGTTCATTTTTGCTGTTGTTTTCCTTGCCCGGGGAGATATGTTCAAGAAGAGGACACTCATATTTATGTCTAAGAGGTTTTTGCCTATGTTTTCTTCCAAGAGTTTAATGGTTTCATGACTTACATTCAGGTCTTTGATCCATTTTGAATTTACTTTTGTATATGGGGTTAGACAATGGTCCAGTTTCATTCTCCTACATGTAGCTGTCCAGTTTTGCCAGCACCATCTGTTGAAGAGACTGTAATTTCACCATTGTATGTCCATGGCTCCTTTATCAAATATTAATTGACCATATATGTCTGAATTAATGTCTGGATTATCTAGTCTGTTCCATTGGTCTGTGGCTCTGTTCTTGTGCCAGTACCAAATTGTCTTGATTACTATGGCTTTATCGTAGAGCTTGAAGTTGGGGAGTGAGATCCCCCCTACTTTATTCTTCTTCCTCAGGATTGCTTTGGCTATTTGGGGTCTTTGGTGTTTCCATATGAATTTTGGAATTATTTGTTCCAGTTCATTGAAGAATGTTGCTGGTAGTTTCATAGGCATTGCATCAAATCTGTATATTGCTTTGGGCAGGATGGCCATTTTGATGATATTAATTCTTCCTAGCCATGAAGATGGGATGAGTTTCCATCTGTTAGTGTCCCCTTTAATTTCTCTTAAGAGTGACTTGTAGTTTTCAGAGTATAAGTCTTTCACTTCTTTGGTTAGGTTTATTCCTAGGTATTTTATTTTTTTTGATGCAATTGTGAATGGAGTTGTTTTCCTGATTTCTCTTTCTGTTGGTTCATTGTTAGTATATAGGAAAGCCACAGATTTCTGTGTGTTGATTTTGTATCCTGCAACTTTGCTGTATTCCGATATCAGTTCTAGTAGTTTTGGGGTGGAGTCTTTAGGGGTTTTTATGTACAGTATCATGTCATCTGCAAATAGTGACAGTTTAACTTCTTCTTTACCAACCTGGATTCCTTGTATTTATTTGTTTTGTCTCATTGCCATGTCTAGGACCTCCAGTAATATGTTAAATAACAGTGGAGAGAGTGGGCATCCCTGTCTAGTTCCCGATCTCAGCGGAAATGCTTTCAGCTTCTCGCTCTTCAATATAATGTTGGCTGTGGGTTTATCACAGATGGCCTTTATTATGTTGAGGTACTTGCTCCCTATTCCCATTTTGCTGAGAGTTTTTATCATGAATGGATGTTGAACTTTGTCAAATGCTTTTTCAGCATCTATGGAGATGATCATGTGGTTTTTGTCTTTCTTTTTGTTGATGTGGTGGATGATGTTGATGGACATTCGAATGTTGTACCATCCTTGCTTCCCTGGGATGAATCCCACTTGGTCATGGTGTACGATCCTTTTGATGTACTTTTGAATTCAGTCTGCTAATATTTTGTTGAGTATTTTTGCATCTACGTTCATCAGGGATATTGGTCTGTAGTTTTCTTTTTTGGTGGTGTCTTTGCCTGGTTTTGGTATTAGGGTGATGTTAGCTTCATAGAATGAGTTTGGGAATATCCCCTCCTCCTCTATTTTTTGGAAAACTTTAAGGAGAATGGGTATTATGTCTTCTCTATATGTCTGATAAAATTCCGTGGTAAATCCATCTGGCCCGGTGGTTTGTTCATTGGTAGTTTTTTGATTACCACTTCAATTTCGTTGCTGGTAATTTGTCTGTTTAGATTTTCTGTTTCTTTCTGTGTCAGTCTTGGAAGGTTGTATTTTTCTAGGAAGTTGTCCATTTCTCCTAGGTTTCCCAGCTTGTTAGCATATAGGTTTTCATAGTGTTCTCTAATAATTATTTATATTTCTCTGGGGTCCGTCGTGATTTTTCCTTTCTCGTTTCTGATACTGTTGATTTGTGTTGACTCTCTTTTCTTCTTAATAAGTCTGGCTAGAGGCTTATCTACTTTGTTTATTTTCTCGAAGAACCAGCTCTTGGTTTCATTGATTTTTGCTATTGTTTTATTCTTCTCAATTTTATTTATTTCTTCTCTGATCTTTATTATGTCTCTCCTTCTGCTGACCTTAGGCCTCATTTGTTCTTCTTTTTCCAATTTTGATAATTGTGACATTAGACCATTCATTTGGGATTGCTCTTCCTTTTTTAAATATGCTTGGATTGCTATATACTTTCCCCTTAAGACTGCTTTTGCTGTGTCCCACAGAAGTTGGGGCTTCGTGTTGTTGTTGTCATTTGTTTCCATATATTGCTGGATCTCCATTTTGATTTGGTCATTGATCCATTGATTATTTAGGAGCGTGTTGTTAAGCCTCCATGTGTTTGTGAGCCTCTTTGCTTTCTTTGTACAGTTTATTTCTAGTTTTATGCCTTTGTGGTCTGAAAAGTTGGTTGGTAGGATTTCAATCTTCTGGAATTTTCTGAGGCTCTTTTTGTGGCCTAGTATGTGGTCTATTCTGGAGAATGTTCCATGTGCACTTGAGAAGAATGTGTATCCTGTTGCTTTTGGATGTAGAGTTCTATGGATATCTATTAGGTCCATCTTCTCTACTGTGTTGTTCAGTGCTTCCATGTCCTTACTTATTTTCTGCCAGGTGGATCTATCCTTTGGGGTGAGTGGTGTGTTGAAGTCTCCTAGAATGAATGCATTGCAGTCTATTTCCCCCTTTAGTTCTGTTAGTATTTGTTTCACATATGCTGGTGCTCCTGTGTTGGGTGCATATATATTTAGAATGGTTATATCCTCTTGTTGGACTGAGCTCTTTATCATTACTTAGTGTCCTTCTTTATCTCTTGTTACTTTCTTTGTTTTGAAGTCTATTTTGTTTGATATTAGTACTGCAACCCCTGCTTTCTTCTTGCTGTTGTTTGCTTGAAATATGTTTTTCCATCCCTTGACTTTTAGTCTGTACATGTCTTTGGGTTTGAGGTGAGTTTCTTGTAAGCAGCATATAGATGGGTCTTGCTTTTTAACCATTCTATTACTCTGTGTCTTTTGATTGGTGCATTCAGCCCATTAACATTTAGGGTGACTATTGAAAGATATGTACTTATTGCCATTGCGGGCTTTAAATTCGTGGTTACCAAAGGTTCAAGGTTAGCCTCTTTAGTATCTTACTGCCTAACTTAGCTCACTTATTGAGCTGTTATATACACTGTCTGGAGATTCTTTTCTTCTCTCCCTTCTTGTTCCTCCTCCTCGATTCTTCATATGTTGGGTGTTTTGTGCTGTGCTCTTTCTAGGAGTGCTCCCATCTAGAGCAGTCCCTGTAAGATGTTCTGTAGAGGTGGTTTGTGGGAAGCAAATTCCCTCAGCTTTTGTTTGTCTGGGAATTGTTTAATCCCTCCATCATATTTGAATGATAGTCGTGCTGGATACAGTATCCTTGGTTCAAGGCCCTTCTGTTTCATTGTATTAAATATATCATGCCATTCTCTTCTGGCCTGTAGGGTTTCTGTCGAGAAGTCTGATGTTAGCCTGATGGGTTTTCCTTTATAGGTGACCTTTTTCTCTCTAGCTGCCTTTAAAACTCTTTCCTTGTCCTTGATCTTTGCCATTTTAATTACTATGTGTCCTGTTGTTGTCCTCCTTGGATCCTTTCTGTTGGGGGTTCTGTGTATTTCCGTGGTCTGTTCGATTATTTCCTCTCCCAGTTTGGGGAAGTTTTCAGCAATTATTTCTTCCAAGATACTTTCCATCCTTTTTCCTCTTTCTTCTTCTTCTGGTACCCATATAATATGGATATTGTTCCTTTTGGATTGGTCACAAAGTTCTCTTAATATTGTTTCATTCCTGGAGATCCTTTTGTCTCTCTCTATGTCAGCTTCTATGCGTTCCTGTTCTCTGGTTTCAATTCCATCAATGGCCTCTTGCATCCTATCCATTCTGCTTATAAACCCTTCCAGAGTTTGTTTCATTTCTTTAATCTCCTTTCTGGCATCTGTGATCTCCCTCCGGACTTCATCCCATATCTCTTGCGTATTTTTCTGCATCTCTGTCAGCATGTTTATGATTCTTATTTTGAATTCTTTGTCAGGAAGACTGGTTAGGTCTGTCTCCTTCTCTGGTGTTGTCTCTGTGATCTTTGTCTGCCTGTAGTTTTGCCTTTTCATGG
Source organism: Manis pentadactyla (assembly GCF_030020395.1). Classification (NCBI taxonomy): domain Eukaryota; kingdom Metazoa; phylum Chordata; class Mammalia; order Pholidota; family Manidae; genus Manis; species Manis pentadactyla. Next base: position 66,702,735 of record NC_080030.1, on the reverse strand, counting down.
TGATAGGAATAGTTTGCAGAGCTGGGACGAGTGACGGCTGGAAGGACTTCCCTTCTTGTTGGTTTGTGGCCCTCCTCTCCTGGGAGAACAGCGACCTCTAGTGGCTTGTGCTGGGCAGCTGCACGCAGACAGGGTTTCTGCTTCCTGCCGAGCTGCTATGGAGTTTATATCTGCTGTTGCTGTGGGCGTGGCCTGGTTCGGCAGCCGCTCCAAAGTGGTGGAATGGCGTTGGAGGGGGAGTTGCTGGGAGGCTAATTATCTCCATAAGGGTCCTCCCTGCTCCCTGCAGCCCAGGGGTTAGGGTGACCAGAGATCCCCGGATTCCCTACCTCTGGATTATGTGTCCCACTCTTCCCCTTTAAGACTTCCAGAAAGCACCCGCCAAAACAAAACAACGACCACACACAAAAAAAAAAAAAAAAAAGTGGCCGCTCGTTTTTCTTTATTCTCCGGTGCCAGCCTCAGGCATCTGCTCAGCGGTCTTGCTGCCCTGCTTCCCTAGTATTGGATTCCCTATCCCTTTAAGACTTCCAAAAAGCGCTCACCAAAACAAAACAGCAAAGAAAAAAAAAAAAGGTTGCTTGGTTTTCTGCTGTCCTCCGGCGCCAGACCTCCAGTGCCCACTCACTGTTCTTGCTGCCCTGTTTACCTAGCATCCAGGGCCCCGCGCACGCACTGTGTCTGCTCTCTGGCTCGGATGGCTGGGGCTGGGTGTTCGGCATTCCTGGGCTCCGTCTCCCTCCTGCTCTGCCTACTCTTCTCCCGCCGGGAGCTGGGGGGAGGGGCGCTCGGCTCCCGCGGGGCCGGGGCTTGTATCTTACCCCCTTCGCGAGGCACTGGGTTCTCTCAGGTGTGAATGTGGTCTGGATATTGTCCTGTGTCCTCTGGTCTTTATTCTGGTAAGAGTTGTCTTTGTTATATTTTCATATATATATGTGGTTTTGGGAGGAGATTTCTGCTGCTCTACTCACGCCGCTATCTTGGCTCCCGGATATAAACTATATTTTAAGGGAAGAAGTGCGTAATAGATTTTTAAAAAATATCATTGCACTGATAGCATAAACTAAATATGTTTATGCAAGACACTAAATATGCAAGTCACAAATTATGACTAATATTTACAACATTAAGTTTAAAATTTATGCCCAAAATGAATAAAGACTTCTTCAAATCAACAACTAAACCATAGAAACCCCAATGTGAAAAGGGGAGGATAAAAATAAAAATTTGTGGAAGAAATACAAATGCCTAATAAAACATGAAATGTCATCAGGAAATGCAAATTAAAGTGAAATTGTTTTTTCTCTTACATTAAGAAAAATAAGAGCTAGTTTACCTCTACTGATGGTTACGATAAGAGAAATTGGGTACCCACAAAATTTGTGGGTAGGAGTTAGTGTAGCTTGATTTGTGGTCAATTGGTAGTATTATAATTGAAATGTATCCATTACAATGGAAATGTATCCATCTTTCAACACAACATTTCACTTTAAGATACTGATCTCAAAGAAATACCTGAGAACATAAAGAAACAGTACAAGGATGTGTCCTGCTAGAGAGAATATAAAGTTTTAATACATAGTCTCATCCTCCTGGAGTTTATTTGACTGGGAAGTTAAGACTTGTGTTGAAGAAAAATATAAAGCCAGGATATTCAAATGTTCTAATTCAAACAATGTGTAAATGTTTAGAAGCAAAGAAATAAATATGATCCAGGTTTCTCAAGAAAGATTTTATAGAGAAGGTAAAATTTCTATAAAATTGTCTACCTAGTCATTACTAAAAAGTGAGTATTTATTAATTAGCACATAAATTCTATGAAGGCAGCTTTAATTGCTCTTCCCCAACATCTAGAACAATTCATAGCATAAAGTGGTCAATGAGTATATGTTTGTTAAAGAAATTACATAAAACCATGTAAAATAGTGCAAACTTTTGAATAGGGAAGTTTCTATATGTAAAGCTGAACAAAATGACAATAGAAAGTAGAAGAAAATAAAAAACAAAAAATGATAGCCTCATTAATCCCATTATATTATAGGCAGTCTGTAACAATACCAGCTGAATAATAACACTGTAAAATTTTATTCTCTGTGAAGTATGCCCCTCAAATAATTTAAAATGACAGAATTTTATCATTTTATAAACAAACTCAAAGCCATCCTTCAGGGAGCACTAAAGGCAATATGTCTATGCATTAAAATAATGTTTATCCTTCCACATTCTAAATTAAGTTAATTTTTTCTCTTTTCATAAATAGCATTTGTCTAAGCTGCCAGTTTACTGATTGAAACACTTCATTCTGACAATACTCAAAAATCAAACTTTGCTGGAAAGTTTAAGTCCATTTTTGCTCTATTAAAAGAAGTGGTTGAGATTTCTTTTCTGTATTTGCAAAAGTATAAAGCAAAGATGTGTTAGCATTTGCTAAATAGAAAGGAAATTATCCAGTTCTAATATGGAAGTCCTTAAAGATTGTCTACTCTTACCACTTTTATTTATCTTATAAATGGGGAAGCTGAGGGCTGGAAAGATTGACTCACAGAGACTTTAAAATCAGAGACTTGTATATGAATCAGTCTGAACATTAATTGTGGCACCCTGAGGAAGTTTACAATCTCTCTGGGCCTCAGTTTTCCCATCTATAAATTGGGCATAATAATATTTTCTTCTCAGTTTATGATCAAATGAGATAATATATGTAGCATACTTAGCACTGTGGCATTTAATCCCTAAGTAAATGATAGAACTGTTATACACAGCAGTAACATTAGTAACTGTCAGTGGTAGCGATAATGCTCAAAGTGACTCACCATACGTTGAGTGACTGATATGTTGGAGGTTGAGCCTGAGTTAACAGCTCAGCAACACTTTGTCTATTCATTTTTCATTGATTAAGTCATAACAAAGTATTTATAAGCAGGATAAATGATAGTGTATATTAAACTAAAACAAAACATCTAAGTTACTATGTAACACATATTTCTAGGGGAAAATAATAACATTTTAGTATTACGTACTTTAATTTTGAATGTGAGCCATGCATGTAACTCTCCATATTGGAAAAATGCTTTGCTTGTGCTTGTCCCAGCATAATTCATTTTTCTAATGTTTTTTTACTGAAGTACCAGCACAATTATTAACAAGGTTAATTATTAATAATAGCCTCCTACTACTCTCAGAAGGTCAAGATTAAACAATACATTATGTAGTTATCCTAGGCTTAAAACAGATACAGGCTCTCTGACACAGAAGACATGTTTAGTTTTATTTTTGTGTTTGTTTTTATTTTGATTTTTTTCTAATCAGAGTCATGTCAAAAGGAAGAAAGTACATTAATATGGTCTTATGATAAGATATCAAGTTGTATCTCTTACGTTAGCTCCTTTCAGAGACCAAATCTCCACTGAGTAGTAAAGTTTAAGAAAGAAAAAGTAACAAGTTATGTATAGCAAGTCATGGGAGATTTATTAATGACAGAACAGCCTGAACCATCAAAACTTAAGTGATAACACCCTTGCATAAAAAGAAATCTCCAAAATCAGATGGTTCATTGGGCTGTAGGCATCGTGAGCCCAAATGTCAACTGAATAAATATTTTTATCTCCTTTTAAAATATGAGTTTATTGGTTTTATATTAATATCTGCTGAAAGCTATAGAATCTACCTAAACATTCCTTAACCATATAAACTATTAAATGAGGTGCTGCCAAACCAGGTTAGCCTACCTGTCATTACAAGTTGGCTTTCCTAAATACTGTATTGCTTTTGATAAGTCAGTGGTCAGGTAGATAAAGCTATTTTTCTAAGAGATTAGAGTTCTGTCTCCCAGTGTCAAGTGCATTATCAGCAAAGAACTTTTTTCATAATTTTAAACAAGTTTCCATTTTTGTGTATGGAAAAGTGAATATGTATTTGTAGAAGGGTATTGGAGGAATTTTGTGCTAATCACTATTCTGTTAGATGTCTAGATTTCTTAAGTCATCTTACAACAAAATTTCACTATTATCCTTCAAACAACCCTTTTTTAAAAGCCACTTTGTCCTTTTAGGTTTTTTTCTTCTTCATTTTCAAATTCACGTTCTGATATGCAAGATAATGAATAAGGATATACACAGAAGTCAAAAGAAAAATGAAGACAGACAGAGGTTTAAAATTGTCCACAAATTACATCCCTGTGAAATTAGGTGGTAATAGAATAAGTAATAGATGGAACTATTTCACATCCAGGAAAAAATCAAGAGAAGTAGCCCAAGGAATAGATAGGTGATTTTTTCTTTCTTTCACTTCCAACAAGATTGCAAATTTCAATGCTATGTATTTAAGAATAACAACTGTTATAATCACAACTAGGTACTGGAATAACATTGTATTATTGTATAGGCCTCCATAGTCAGTAGTCATTTCTCACAAAATCTTAAGCAATAGGTTAGCATTCATAATTTAATTTTCCAGCAGAATCTAAAGCTCATTGGCACAGAGCAATAAAGGTGCAGATTAATATCATAACTCTTAATCCTATACTGGGCTCACTGGATATCCTCAGTGAAGGTCTTCCCTTATTCTCTTTCTGACACCAACTAGAGTAAGCCTATTTTGTTGCACATAAGAATTGTGCAGCTAAATTTCCAACCTCTTTGTGAAATGTCAAAGTTTTCTGTGGCTCTAAGTTTCCTAGTCGCCTTTGTTTATTTAGGTTTCTATGCCTCCCAGCAGAGCTGTCAGAAGAAGTTAGTTTTAAAAGATTACACAGAAATGGGAAAGCAAGAAGCCAGACAATCAAATTACCATCATTTTTTATTCAACCATGTGAGGAAGTGATACTGTTAAGCATCTTAGAATATGTTGCCTAGAAAAACAGAAATGCATTAGATTCTGCTGAATAGCTATAAAAAAGACATTGTCCCTTCTTCCAACTAAGGGATTCATCTACATATATTTTTATAACTAAAATTTGTCTTTCAATGAGATTTTTTTAATGGAATTGACAAATTTTTATTTTTAACCTCATCTTCAGTGTCATTCCCTAAGATCAGGCTTTCCCTGATCTTCTAGAAAGATCAAACACTATTTCTATAAACTCCAGTGCCACTTTTATTACTACTTAGCCCTGTGTAACACACATCACATTTTTATAATTTGAGAAATGGTACCATGTTGCATGACCCCTGGGTATTATATTTGTCTTATTTTTAGTATACCTAGTCCCTAATCCAGTGCAAGCATATAATGGGTTCTCAGTATTTTATTTGTTAAAATCAACTGAATCATTAACCAGAAATTAATCTCCTCTGACTTTTGAGTAAGTGGTCCATTCTGACACTAGATTATCATCAAAAAGCAGTAATTGTAAGACTAATGTGTGAATCTTCAACAAAAACTGCAGTTCTCTGCATTCACATTCCCTTGCCATTCCATTCCATTGCCATCCTGATTGAACAGTGCAATTACATAGAGTGTTAATTGTTTGCTAATAGGAGGAATAATGATAAAATTGCATAGTACATTCATGTAATAACACTCAAATTACTGTTTTAGTTTCCTTCCCAATTTATAACCAAGTTCACTGGTGCTGATCCAATTTTCACAAGCACATTAGCAAATAGTGTTGGTTCAAAATACTGTATTCAAATTCCGAATTTAAAATATATGTTGGAATTCAGTGAAGTGTTAGGATACAAGGTCAACACACAAAAATCAGTTGCTATAGCAAGCAGTTCAAGATGGCAGCATATGAAGATACTGAACTTGCTTCCTTCCTCTGGCACAATAAATTTACAGCTACATATGAAATAATTTTCTTTTAAAAAGACCTGAAAACCAACTGAACATCTCCACAGCAAAGGATAAAAGGGCCACATTGAGAAGGAGAAGAGAGGCAGAGATGAGGTCTTGTAAATGATCCCACCCTCATACCCTGGTGTGGCACCCCACAATTGAGACGGATCTAACAAATATGGAGTCTCTCCCTGAGGAACTGGGGGTTGTGCCTCACCTCAGACACATTGATGCTTGAGACCTGACCCAGAAAGACAAGCCCCCCAAATATCTGGGGGTGGAGATGTTGCTGAGTGTGATTTTTACAATCTCCCTCTAACCTGCTAGTGTCAATGGGTATACCCCACCCCTGCACCGTCCCCACAGCCCTGCCATAGCACCACCCCTGGCCCCACCAAAGCTGACAGGCATGTGCAGCTCACACGGGACACTCCATAAACATCTGAGTCTGGTGGCCGGGGAGTATTGTGTTTCTCACCCCCATGGGTCTGAAACAATCAAAGAGACATATTGGCAAGTGGCCATTCCCAGATCCCTGCATGGAGACAAGACTGAAATACATCCCCAGTCTTCCTGTTTAAACAAGCCTGTTGACTTGTCCTAGTGCTTCAGCCTAAGTGGCACAATTTAGGATTACCACACATCTAGAGGCTACAGAAGTGCTGTCAGGGAACATAGGCTGGGGGACACCACCTTTTCTCTCTCCCTTGACCTCATTACAGCTTACTAATACCTCCCAGAAAGGAGCTCATACACTCATCTAGAGCCCCAACTTTGCAGCTGTAATTAAGGGGGCACCCAGATTACCCTGTATGGAGGCCACAAGAGTTTACAGTTGTAGTCCCACAGGACTGTATATATCTGCATACCTTAAAAGCTGCTCTCTGATGATCTAGCTTCTAATCAGCCTGAAACTAGGGACTGACTGAAATCCCTCCCTCCGGAACACTCACAAGACTTGGCATCCTTTAACAATGGAGAATCATCAAGAATAACTCAAGCTGCTTAGACAATCACGAAGGTAGGATTGACAGCCAATAGCTAGGGCAAGCTTAAACAGTAAGGTTCATTTCCATACAAGGTTACTTCTGGGACTGGGAGACATAGCTGTTTCACCTAACTCATAGTAAAAAAAAAAATACAGAGAGTCAAACAAAATGAGGAGACAGAGGGATATCTTCCAACAAGATAAAGCCCCCCCCCCAAATTCTTAATGAAACAGAGATAAGTGATTTACCTTAAAGTGGTCAAAACAATAGTCATAAAAGTGCTCACCAAACTCACAAGAATTGATGAACACAGCAAGAACTTCAACAAAGAGAAAACACAAGAAAGTACCAAACAGAAGTCACAGAGATAAACAATACACTTACTGAACTGAGAAATATTCTAGAAGGGTCAACATCATATTTGTCTGGTTTATTTCACTTAGCATAATATCTACAAGGTCCACCCATGTTTCAGAATTTTCTTTCATTTTCTCTCTTTCTAAAGGCACACTTTAGGTGGTGAAAGATAGCATGGCAGTCATTTACACATTTATTCTAGGTAGATTTGACCAGGCAGTGGAAAACACCATAAGTTCTTTGGAATCTGCCATCTTAGAATAAGTCTTACATTTAACTCTTTTTCTTACAGTAACCATTTTTATGTGGTACAGATTTCCTCCCAAACTCTTGTCTAAGTCTTTCCCTATGGTAGAATTAAGTAGAGCACATATGGCTCCACTTTTGATATCTATTTTTGTGCATTTTTGTCCCATTATAATTCCATTATGATAATGTGGGAACACCTTTGAAAGAATAAACTTGAAAGGTTTGTGTTATTTTCACCTTCAGTAAAAGCCTACCCAAGTTTACTGAAAATCCCAGTGTGTTCTTGATTTACGTCACTTCCCACATTGTACTGATAGTAGCTAACCCAGATAACTTCCCCTCCAGCCTATCTTGATCATTTATCATTATCATAAACCAATCTACTCAGAGATCATCTATTATAGAAAGTGCTGCCAGGGAGCTCTTATCATTGTATTGCCTGAACCTTGAGAGTCCATCTGAACATGTAAAGTCATGAAAATACCTCTCTCCAAGGTTCAGAGACTCAACATTTTAGCTCCACTTCTGTCACATACCTACTATATGACTTTTATGAGGTCTTCTGATTGAGTTCTTCACCTTTAAAGAATCAGAATAATGGTTTTCCTACCATACTGCTAAGGTTGATTGGAGACTGAATGAGATAATGTGAAAACACTTTTAAACTCCAAAATACTATCAAAAGTTACGTGGTTGTCACAAGTAAAAAGAGAAATGAAACAAGCATTTATTATAAGGAGTTGAAAGTAAACTAAGGAAAACCTTTTTTTTTTTTACTTACCAACTTTATTTCCAAACCTCAAAAATTTGGATGTTTTATTTCAACTGCTAAGTGATACCAACTTTTCAAACACCACATACTTTTGGAGCTCATCCTGCTGCTGTTTTTGAATTTTGCAAGTTCTGCTTTGGCAAACTCACTAATAAAGTCAACATAAAAAATGAATATAAAGGGAAATGAAATGCAAGAAAAAATGTTGAAATACTAAAGTAGAAAACATGTTTGCCTGAGGACAGAAAAACTGAAATATGTAAAATCTAAGCCTGCTCTAAAGCTCAAATATATTTTGCAGCATCACAAATCAATACTTTTGTGAAGCAAAAGTAATTCATCATTTATTTACAGTAAAATATCATATCTAATAGTAAGAGACTTTGTGAGGTCATCCAGCCCTTCTAATTTCTGGCAGAAAATGCCTAAGTATACTCAAACTACAATTATTTATTGACTTACTGGTGTTTCCATTCCTAATTGAGAATATTTCCTCAGATGTGCATTCCACAGTCTTCCTCTGTAACTTATCTCAAATTCTGAGATCATTGAAATTGTAAAGGTGGGGGAAAGGGGAGAAAAAATTGCAGAGAAAGAAAGCAAGGCAAAACCCTCCTCCCACACACCAAGGAAGCAACTACAGCAAGCACAAGTAACCCTGAAAGTGACCTGAAGACTGCAGAACAGACCACCTACACCTGGTGAAGAAGAGAAGACCACACACAGAAGGGTAAAAGGTCAGAGCCACGATCAATTGGAACCCAGTCCTTCCCACATCCCATCCCTAAAGCAGAGGAAGAGGAATAGAGTGGGGTGGGAAGACATGCTCAGGAACTCTGCCCCCTGGGCACAGAAGATATGATCTGGAATATAAGTCCATGTTGCATTGGGCTTTGGTGGTTAATGGGGCTAGATACCAGGGAGAGTAGGGGCACTCTGGGAGGCCCCCTGACTCTCATGGAAGACAGGCACGCTCTGGTGGTCCTGCTGAGACTCAAAACAGATGCAGCAGTTTTAAGGATTTACCAGCAGCAGGAATGGTGCCAAAGGGATGAGGAGTGGATAGAGCTCAGAAGAAAGGGCAGGTGGATGAGAATTCCCAACCTTCTCTTAGCCCAACAGATTGGGTGCTCACAGGAGCCCCAAACACTCTATCACCTCACTGGTGGTTCAGCCACAAAGCACTTCCCTGCATGTTGCCTGTCAGTCTAAGCTTCTTGGCCCAGCAGCATCAGACTTTGCTTCCTGGCAGGCAGAGGGAGTCTTTCCTAGATTTCTCTGCCCTATTTCAGCCCAACTGGGGAGGCACCTGTAGGAGCTAACTCCAAGCACACCTCTCTCCTCCCAGCATCCAAGCCCATTGCTGCACACCCATGCCCTGGTTATGTGGCCCCTGTACCCTCGTTCCATGGCTATGCTTGTGACCCAACTTTGGGTGCCTGGTGCATGCTGAACAACCTTCCCATATATCTCATTAGTCCAGTAGTGCTGCCATCACTGCAGGAAGAAACACAGAAGCCCTGAAACAAATGAGTAGGCAGAAGAATTTGTTCTAAACAAAAGACAAGATAATGCACCAGAAAGAGGACTATATCAAATGGAGATCACAACTCATTTGATAAAGATTTCAAAGTAACAGTCATAAATATGCTCACCGATCTGAGGAAAAGTATTGACAATTCCAGGGAGGACTTCAACAAAGAGAAGAGCTGAAAAGAGCCATTCAGAGCTGAAGAATACAGTAACTGAACTGAAATGAAATATACAATGGAAGGAAAATACTACAGATTGCTGCAAGAAGGAGACAATCAATGAGATGGAAATTAGAAAACAGGAACACAACAAAGCTGAGGAACAGAGTAAATAAAAGAGAATCTCTAGAAATGAGAGGATGCTAAGAGAGCAGTGGGAAAACTCCAAATAAAACAATATTCACATTATAGGGATACCAGAAGGAAAAGAGAGAGAAAATGGGGTAGAAAGTCTCTTTGAAGAAATAATTGCTGAAAACTTTCCCAGTCTGGGGAAGTAGAAAGACACTCAGGTCATGGAAACACAGAGAGCTCCTAACAAGAGGAACCCCAGGAAGAAAACACCAAGACATAATAATTAAAATTACAAAGACTAAAGGTAAAGAGAAGGTATTGAAAGTAGCCAGAGAGAAAAAAATACATAAAAAATTTAAAAGAGAAATCCAATCACCATACTAAAGAAAACCATCATATAATGAGAGTATAAGAGACGAAGAGGGAATAGAAAAGAACTACAAAAACAACTAAAACACAATTAATAAAATAGCAATAAGTACATACTTACCAATAACTACCTTAAATATAAATGGACTGAATGCCCCAATCAAAAGACACAGGCTGGAAGAATGGATAAAGAACAAAAACCCATCTATATGCTGCCTACAAGAGACTCATTTCAGACCTAGAGACATGTATGGACTGAAAGTGAGGTATGGAAAAAGATATTTCATGCAAATAATAGGGAGAAAAAAGCAGGAGTAGCAGTACTTAGACAAAATTGACTTTAAAACAATGAAAGTAACAAGAGACAAAGAAAGACATTACATAAAGGGATCAGTCCAACAAGAGGATATAACCATTATAAATATCTATGTACCTAACATAGGAGTACCTACATATGTAAAACAAATACTAACAGAACTAACAGGGGAAAGAGACTGCAACTCATTCACATTAGGGGACTTTAACACACCACTCACATCAATGGACAAATAAACCAGACAGAAAATAAACAAGGAAACATAGACACTAAACAGCACATTAGATCAGAAGGACTTAACAGATTCCACAAAAAAGTATTACATCTAATAACTGGATTCAGCAAAACTGCAGGATACAAAATTAATACACAGAAATCTGTTGTGCTTCTATAAACTAACAATGAACTAGTGGAAAGAGAAATCAGGAAAATAATTCTATTTGTAATTATATCAAAAAGAATGAAGTATCTAGGAATAAACCTAACCAAGGCAGTGAAAGACCTGTACTCTGAAAACTATAAGACATTCATGAGATTAAAGAAGACACAAATTAATGGAAATCTATCCCGTGCACATGGATAGAAAGAATTGACATAGTCAAAATGACCACCTAGGCTAAAGCAGTTTACAGAATCAGTGCAATCCTTATCAAAATACCAACAGCATTTTTCAATGAACTAGAGCAAATAATCCTAAAATTCATGTGGAATGACTAAAGACCACAAATAGCCAAAGCAATCCTGAAAAAGAACAACAAAGCTGGGGGGATTATATTCTCTTACTTTAGGCTATACTATAAAGCTACCATAAACAAAACAATATGTTACTGGCACAAGAACAGACACATAGATCAATGAAACAGAATAGAGAGCCCAGACGTAAACCCATGCATGTGTGGTCAATTAGTATGATAATGGAGCCATGAATATATAATGGCAAAAGATAGTCTCTTCAATAACTGGTGTTGGGAAAACTGGACAGCTACATGCTAGAGAATGAAACTGGATCATTGTCTAACTCTATACACAAAAGTAAACTCAAAATGGATTAAAGACCTAAATATAAAACACAAAACCATAAAACTCTTAGAATAAAACATAGGGAACAATCTCTTGAACATAAGCATGAGCAATTTTTCCTGGACACATCTTGGGCAAGGGATACAAAATAAAAAATGAACAAGTGGAACTCCATCAAACTAAAAAGCTTCTGTACAGTAAAGAACACCATCAACAGAACAAAAAGGCAACCTACAGTATGTAAGAATATACCCATAATGATTTTTCCGATAAGGGGTTAACATCCAAAATATAAAAAGAACTCATTAGACTTAACACCTAAAGATAAAACAAATGAGTCATTTCAAAAATGCACGGAGTACCTGAACAGATATTTTTCCAGAGAAGAAATACAGATAGCCACCAGGCACATGAAAAAACATTCCATATTGTTAATCATCAGGTAAATGCAAATCAAAACCTCAATGAGTTATCACCGCACACAGTTAGAATGGTCTCTCTCCAAAAGACAAGAAATAACAAGTGTTGGCAGGAAGTGGAGAAAAGGAAACCCTCCTACAGTGTTGGTGGGAATATAAATTGGTACAGCCACTGTGGAAAGCAGTATGAAGATTCCTCAAAAAACTTAAAATTGAAATACTGTATGATCCAGTAATTCCACTTGTAGGAAGTTACCCAAAGGAAGCAAAATTCCTGATTGGAAAAGATATATGCACCCCTATATTTATTGTGGCATTATTTACAATAGCCAAGACATGGAAGCAACCTAAGTGCCCATCAATAGTTGAATGGATAAATAAGTGGTACATATACACAACAGAATATTATTTAGCCATAAAAGAAAGAAATCCTGCCATTTACAACAACATGGATGGGCCTAGAGGGCATTATGCTAAGTGAAATAAGCCAGATGGGGAAAGAGGAATGCCATATGATCTTACTTATTTGTGGAATCTAAAAACAAAACAAAATAAATAAAATAGCAGTAGACTCACAGACACTGAGGAGTGACTGGTGGTTACCACAAGGGGGTGGTTAGGATGGGTTTGTGGTGATGGTGAGGGGTGTAAAATTCTCAGTCATAATGTAAGTTAGTCACAGGGATGGTCTACAGCATGGAAGATATAACCAATGATTCTGTAATACTTTCTTATGTTGACAGACAGTAATTGTCCTAGTTGGGTGAGGATTTAATAAAATGGGTAACTGTTGAACCATTGTGTTATATACTCGAAACCAATGTAAGATTGGGGATCAACTATACTATAATTAACAATAAATATAAGGGCTTTACTTTGATTATTTTTGTTTTCTTTACTTGAATTTATACTTGTGATTGTTAACAATTTGGTAAGTTGGTATAAAAGCAACCGAATTTGCTTCATTTCTTCACATATTTACCAATGATTTTGTGATACATTATATAATTAACATTTATAGGGTGTATTTTTTATGCTTGAAATTACATAGTATACAGTCAAATTTAAATGCCATCAAGATAGTATAAAAGGCAATAAATAATCATAAAATGTTCTCATTTGAAATCAGTTTGATTAAAGATTATTTAAATAAAAGACAATTCTTAATTCTTATATTTAATACTTATTTTTTGTTATACAGCCACCAGCACTCTAAGATTTATTAATATCTGTCACTGTAACCAGATTGTGATTCTCTCAAAGCTGGAGGCTGTCTTAGTCATTTTAGTACTTTTTTCTGCTAAGCCATGTTTGGCACATACCGAGTGCCATATGAATATATGTTGAATGAATGAAGGAAGGAAGGAATCTAAAATGTAGTAGATCTTCCTACACAATATGCATTACAATCAGAACATAATCTTTCTGAGTGCCAGTTTTTACCTGTGCTTGATCTAAATGAAATATGGCAAAAGATTAACCTTTTGATATTGATTGTTTTAGGAATGAATTTATAACCCAGTTGCAGTTAGTAAGTTATAACAGAGACTCCACTGGTACTCTTTTGGGAAAGACTTTCTTGCCTAATGAAAGAACTAGCCATCCAAGAAGAATGCTGCTTGTTACACTTGGTCTCTTCTTTGTGCTTGGGAAAATTACATGAAAATGTGAAATTTAGAACTATGGCAGCCCTGAGGCAAGACCTCCCAGATACTCTGAGGATGACAGAGCAGCAAGGGCGAAGGGTCAGGGAGCTGGGAGACAATGCTCCATGAATATTTTCACCTTTCTGCACAGGCTGAGCTTTATGGTCAAATCTCAAAGAAACCAGAGATTGTGAATTGCTCCAGAGAGATTTAGAGAATGTCTCCCTTGGACTCATTTGCTCACACATCAGGGATAATAAAACCTAGGGACACTTCCCTCCCTTTCCCAGAGAGGATTTGTTTACATTATGAGTAAAAGATAAGGCTCCTCTGTCTCCAGAGAGGAGAAGGGCCAAATGCACTAGCTGTCTTATAGAAGCTTTAGGACTTAATCTGCACTGTGGTGCGAACTCTCACTATATGCACAGTAGCAGCAGGTCTTATTGCATTGCCTTATGAAGAACTGGGGCATGGAGAATTCATGAAAGATGCACTGTGAGTAGGCAGTGTTTTCTGATCTACAGCCCACGTATTTCCTGTCAGGATTGATTCATATATATATAGATATAGAATACCTAATGCCAGTCTTTTAGAATATTGGGTTTGTATACCAATCTTGGAGCCTCTTGTTATGTGAGCAATTAGATGTCTCTGTTTTTAAAGACATTTTTAGATAGATGTTCTATTACTTCCAGTTAAAGACATCCTAACAGAAACAGAATGAATCTACTTCTCATTCAGAGTCTTATGGTATAGCAGTTTTCTTGAATTCTTCCTGTGATTAAAAGGACCTCTCATAGTTAGGAAATCCAAAATATTTAGATAAATTGTACCCTCTGTTTACACCATCAACAGCATAATGTTTAAAACTAGAAGGTTTGTATTCAGAAAGATCCAGGTTTTCATTTTAATTCTAGAATTTAATGGCTGTGTTATTTAATCTCTGTCCTAAACAAGTGTCAGCATTGTAAAATGAGCAAAACAATAATTACATTGTAGGGATTTATAAGGATTAAATGAGATAATTTGTATAAAGAGCTTAGCAGAATGTTTGGCATAGAATAACCACTTAAGTCAGAAAATCTCAATGACTGAAGTAGAAACTACACCACTGTTACAATCACTAAGAACCATGTGTCATTGTATAAACTAGTTGCATTTTTCAAACTGTAAATGCCTAGTTTAGCCCCAATCCCAATTACTCCCACAAGTGGAGATTCTAAATTAATCCTTCAGATGACACTCCCCACCAGCAGAAGTCTCTGTTACAGACGGAAGTGTGTCATATAGTTCAAATATGCTGGAGGAAAACAAAAGGGAAAGAATTATGGCATTAGTAAATCTACTTATTATTTCTAGATTCTCTTGAACATGATGACCTTTAGATATGTGGTGACAAACATACACCCATGAGGTCATTTTGGTCATATTTCTTCTTCCCACGTATTTCCCATTTGGTTTCTAAACTCTTTCTCCTCCTGTCCCTTAACTGTGGATGCATTATAGTTTGTTAATATCATTTTGAAATAGAGTACAGAAAACTAAAACCAAGAATTCCTCTCTAGGGAACATCAATAGTTAAGATCATGAAACCTAGTATTTTTCTCCATCTGAATCTTATGTTTCTGAAAATATGCCTACAACTTTTAGGCACTCTTGACACTGCTGTAGTAAATACCATTGACTCATACTTGCTTGTTTGTATCCAAGTTTTTTTCTACATACCTTCTTTAAGCCAAGATCTCATAATGCCCATTAGGAATAAATGTTGGAATTTACCTTTATTTTCATTATGATTAATCTTATTAGCTTTAATTAACTGTACCATCTTAATGACATAGGTTGTTTATGTTTATTAATTTAAAAAAATCTGATTATATTAATAATGCCTGTGTATTGTGGGAAATATGAATATAGTAAACGTTAAACTTTTTTTTTTTCATCAAACTAAAACACGTCTACACAGCAAACCACCAAAAAAATGAAAAGGCAACTTACTGTATGGGGGAATATATATGCAAATGATATATTTGATAAGGGATTAACATAAAGAACTCATACAAAGCAACACCAGAAAAAACCCCAAATAATCCAATTAAAAATGGGCAGAGGACCTAAAAGACATTTTTCCAAAGAAAACATACAGATGATGCCTGTGAGATGTTCAACATCACTAATTACCAGGGAAATGCAAGTCAAAACCACAATGAGATGCCACTTTGCACCAGCCAGATGGCTAAAATCAACAAGACAAGAAATAACAAGTGTTGGTGGGGATGTAGAGGAAAGGGAACCTTCATACTCTGCTGGTGGGATTGTAAATTGGTGTAGCCACTATTGAAGGCAGTTTGGAGTTTTCTCAAAAATCTAAAAATGGAAATAGCATCTGACCCAGCAATTCTACTTCAGGGAATTTACCCAAAGAAATAAAAAAATTACTAATTTGAAAAGGTATATGCACTCATATGTTTATTGCAACATTATTTACAATAGTCAAAATATGGAAGCAATGTAAATGCCCATTGATAGGTGAATGGATAAAGTTGTGGTATATATATATATATATATATATATACAATGGAATATTACTCAGCCATAAAAATAATGAAATCATAAATGGACCTGGAGGGTTTTATGCTAAGTGAAATAAATCAAAGACAAATCCTGTATGATTTCACTTATATGTTGAATCTAAGAAAACAGAAACAGACTCACAGACACAGAGAACAGCCTGATGGTTGCCATAGGTGAGGGTGAAATACGTAAACTGGGAAAATATTAGTGAGGTTGTTTTATATATTGATCTGGGTAGTGGTACATAAGTGTCATGGTACATGCATATCAAAACTAATTTTTCTGTAAGCTAAGATTCACGCATTACATTGTATGTATCTCAAAGATTGTTTTTCTTAAAACACATTGATTAAACACTGCTTGCTTGTACATCCTTCCATGTTTTTATGCTCATATATTTATGCCATTGGCTTAATCCTTACATACTTTAATTACCTTCTTTCTAATATAACTGTTTTGAAATATTTTTGATACTAAGTATGGTTATATCCCAGCTTTGTGTTGTAATCAGCCCTTGCATTAAAGGCAAATCATTCTTAATTTATTAAATTCAAAGAAAAGAAATACTGAGAGAACAAAATCAAATATAGTGACTTGTAACACACACCAGGGCCCTCTCTTGCCAGTAGACATCACTCTATTAATCAACATTGCTCGAACACAGATGTGCTTTCACATAATTCAGCTATCTTTCAACATGTACATCTACATTATGTCTATAAGAAAGGTTTTCATTCAATCACTTATTCATTGATTAAATTAGTTGATCAAAATGGAACTTGAGAAAAGTCCATGTACTATATCAAATATTGCACTGAGG
Source organism: Manis pentadactyla (assembly GCF_030020395.1). NCBI lineage: Eukaryota > Metazoa > Chordata > Mammalia > Pholidota > Manidae > Manis > Manis pentadactyla. Next base: position 66,685,600 of record NC_080030.1, on the reverse strand, counting down.
TCCACAGATACAAATCGAATAAAAAACATTCTATATCTTGAAAATACTCATAGTCCACTGGGAAAGAGGGATATTTAAACGAACATCTCTGTATATGCTAAATGCTGAATGTACAAAAAGTTATGGGAGTTAAGAGGAAAGAAAATTATTACTCCTGAGGTGATTAGGAATATGCATTTGAGATATTTTGATCAAACTTCAGACTGAATTCTGGATATAGCTTGAGAGCAGAAGACGGCAGAGTAAATTATTTTATACTGTTATTCTCTTTGAAGTCTGTAGAAAGCAGAAAGAAAATGAAATATAAGGACTAAAAACTGCATCTTTATTATAAGCCTAACCCTAACCCTAACTGTTGAAGAATAGCTACCAAAAAAAATCCAATTTGGATGAAATTGAGGATACTAAAATCTGCATATATCTGATTATATCTTTTAGATTTTGGTCAATAGGTAGACTTCTCCAAAATCAAATAGCAAGCCTTAGGTGGCCAGATCAAGGATGACTGACTTAGAACGTCAAAGTCTAGGGTATAGGTAGGCTAAAAAGAATATCCGACCTCCTTCAGCTAATCAGGCAAGGCTGAATAGCAACATGAAGATACCATTTTGCAAAATGTGGGCTTTTGTTTTCTCATGGTGAAGTTTTTTTTTTTTTTTTTTAAATAATTATTTTTTATTGAAGGGTAGTTGACACACAGTATTACATTACATGAGTTTCAAGTGTACAACACAGTGGTAGAACATTTATATACATAATTCTAGGTTCCAGCTATCACCCTACCAGGCTGTTACAATATCTTGACTATATTCCTTATGCTATACATTACATCCCGGTTACTAATTTATTTTACCATTGGAAGTCTGTCCTTTTTTTTTTTTTTTTGTGAGGGCATCTCTCATATTTATTGATCAAATGGTTGTTAACGACAATAAAATTCTGTATAGGGGAGTCAATGCTCAATGCACAATCATTAATCCACCCCAAGCCTAATTTTCGTCAGTCTCCAATCTTCTGAGGCATAACAAACAAGTTTTTACATGTAGAACAAATTCTTACATAATGAATAAGTTACATAGTGAACAGTACAAGGGCAGTCATCACAGAAACTTTCGGTTTTGCTCATGCATTATGAACTCTAAACAGTCAGTTCAAATATGAATACTCATTTGGTTTTTATACTTGATTTATATGTGGATACCACATTTCTCTCTTTAATATTATTATTTTTAATAAAATGCTGAAGTGGTAAGTAGATACAAGATAAAGGTAGAAAACATAGTTTAGTGTTGTAAGAGAGCACATGTAGATGATCAGGTGTGTGCCTGTAGACTATGTGTTAATCCAAGCTAGACCAGGGCAATAAAACATCCACGTATGCAGAACATTTCTCTCACAACGGGGGGGTGAGGTTCTAAGCCTCACCTCTGTTGATCCCCAATTTCTCACCTGATGGCCCCCCTGCGACTTTGCCTGTCTTAGTTTGTTCCTCCATTGAGGAATCTTACCCGTCTCTGGCTAACCAGTCATCTTCCGGGGCCATACAGGGAAATGTGAAGTTGGTAAGTGAGAGAGAAGCCTTATTTGAAAAAGTTAGCTTTTTACTTCTTTGCATATTTATGCCCTGTGGCTTCTATGCCCAGCATTTGTCTTGAGGTATCTTTACCACTTGGAAGAATTATGATACTCGGTAAATTTGATATGAGGCACGAATTCTATTTAAGGGTTGTAATTAGGAAGGAAGAAGAAAAGCTATAGAAGTAGCAGGCGGAAGAAAACATGGGAAGATTGATTATTTCTTTGACATATCTTCTTGTAGAGTAACTTCAGCATGTACAGGTTTTAAGCTACAACTTAAATTGCACACACACATTAACATAATAGGAGTATAGTTACATAACCAAAGCATATCTGTAATTACCAGCCATCTGCAGTGAAACCAAGAAAACCAGTTAGGCACCTTAGGCATTTGTGAATGATTTGTGAAATCTATGATATGGTGGATATTGTCCAACTGAACTTGAACAGTCTGAGAGAAATCAGACAAATTAAAACAACCCATTCCTGGGGTCTGTTCACATCCCATATGTTCTTTTAACAGTAAGTAGTCTGCAGTTGTAAGATTTTGGAGCGCTACAATTTGCACTTCTCCTAATTCTTGGTTGAGTTCCAACAGTATAGATCCAGTCAAATTTGTTGTTTTACTGTATGCACAGGCCAGCTTAGATATCTCCTTCCTCATTCCCATGGCAAGTCCAGGAACTGGTGGGATGAGAGCATCTACAGCTGTAGCAGTGCGTGGATCTTTGTTGGGGTTTTTTGATGATCATCTTCTGGCATGAGTCTTCCAGAGAGTGCAGATGTTGGAAGTTCTTTTTCATATCATATCTTAGTTCATTTTCGGGGTAGCCCAATTAGGCTTTGATCCTCTGTATAAACACAAACAGACCCTTTGCCTACACTTTTATATGCCCTTTACACCCTTGTGTAGAACTCGTTGGAGGTTACTGTCCCGTCCAGCGGGACCTAGTTATTTGTGGGGACGAGGGGGATCCGACCTGAAAGAAAAATGGGGGCGAGAGAAGAGCGAAGGCAAGACAGTATTCTGATCAAGCCCTCAAATTTTATTGTAAGACGGGGGTACATATATACTAATGTTCAGGGGCAGAGTGGGCCATAGGATACTTGTAAGCAGGGGATTGGCTGCATAGCAGGGATGGCGCAGCGAGTTACATTCTGATTGGCATATGATAATGGGGAAGGAGGGGGAGAAGAGTATCTCTTGGCGCGCGCGGGCTTTCTTGTTGGCGTGCGCGGGCTCGCAGCTAATCTCCAGGAAGTGAAGCAGGAACCTCATGAACTGTGGCCATCTTGTTGTCTTTGTGTGGCTCCCAACATCTCCTCCCTTTCTATTTATTTCAGAAAGGTGGGCCTTAATCGAGTGAGGGAATAGAGGCCTGGCTCCTCCAGCAGGGTAACATTTCGCAAATGCTCTCGGTATCTTTTAGGGAGGAGAGGCAGAGCTGAAAGCCAAATTGATCTTAATATATCAAGGCTTTATGTACATATGGATACCAACCTCTATGCAAGCCAGGCATATTCTCAGGGAGGACCAGAGAGGTTCTAGGAAGAACCCTCCCTTGCGGTACTTTGTCTCGCACTCATCTCGATGCCCATACCCTCATAAATGGTAATGGGGTATGTCTGGTTCTGGCCGACCAGCATATGGGCCACATTAATTACGGTGCCAGAATCGATGGTACCATGGTTGAGGTGCCTGTAAAGTTGAGAACTGGAGACCGGGAGCGTTGGTTGGCTCGGTATTAGACTCTTCATCACAGGCTGTAAGTCTGTGATAATGAACAGCAACTGCTGGCTTGACGAGCTGGTCAACCTGCTCTCGAATAAAGGCTGTTAGTTTTCTTAAGGCCCAAGGGCCAAAAGACACTAAAAGGAGGAGTCCTGCTAAGGGTCCAAGGATGGTGGGGATCAGAGTTGTGAGCCATGGGGACTTAGTGAACCAGGACTCAAAGGGACTTTGGCTAGCTTCTCGCTCTCTCTTTCTCTGGTCTAGCCTTTCTCTAAGCTTTGACATTGAATCTCTTACTATTCCGGAGTGGTCTGCATAGAAACAGCATTCTTCTCTTAAAGCTGCACACAGACCTCCATCTTTTAGGAGCAGTAGATCTAGCCCCCGTCTATTCTGCAAGACGACTTCAGAAAGGGAAGTCAGAGATTCTTCAAGTTTGGTAATAGATTGTTCTATGGTTTTTAGATCGTCGTCAATGGCGATTCTCAGCCCTTCATAGTTTTGGTTCCCCTGGATGATGGCAGCTGTCCCTGTTCCCACTCCTGCTGCAATTCCTACTCCCACTAATGTGGCTAGGGTCAACGAGACTAGTTCTCTCTTGTACCTATTTTTAGGGTCGAACTCAGTGACAAATGAGGAATCATCATGATATATAAGCCTTGGTACTAGTTGAACCATAACACAGAAATCATGGGAGGAATTGAAAACAGAGGTGGAAACACACGGTGTTAGTCCAGTGTTACAAGCCCACCATCCTTGACGGGGAGGGACTAGATACCTGTTCTCGCCTGAGGAAACTATAGGTAGGGTGTGATTACACAGACTTTTATGGGTTGAGGGAATTGTTCCTAAACATGTAGCTTTTCCAGTTACCTCAGTCAGGGTTAACTTTTGCGAGCCCCAGCTACAGGCTTCGTGGCTGGTCGTATTATTAAAATTGCCTAACAATCCTAGTCCTTCATAGTAAGGAGGTGAAGAGGAAAAGCATAACCAACAGGATTCGGTAGAATTTGGGTTGGTGGTATTTAGAACTCGGAAAGCTCCTTCAAGGAGGTTGAGAAAGCGCCGTCCGGTGCTAGGAAGGAAGGTGGGTCGGTTAAGAGTGGAGGCGAAGGAAGGGGTGGCAGCGTCTGCAGGTGGGGCTAGGGTTGGCGCGGGCGGGGCTGGGAGACGCGGCTAGTCTCGCAAGACAGCGTTGGGTCCTACTGGGACAGCTGGAAGAGGCTCTGCTTTAAGCTTGATTGTAAACGAGACTCCATTATCATAGCCACTCTGGTAGAGTCTCAGTCCCCATGTGGCCCCCGTTGTCCAACTAGTACTCCGTTTCCCAGGATTGGTGAATTCGATACGCAACGGGTGACACCATGTATTGCACGTGCCATCGTTGCCCCGATTTGAGTGGGTGTAATTAGCAGTGACTTTAATAAGGTCCCATGAGGAGGAGGGCCGCCAGTAGGTGTCACCTGAGGTCTCACAACTCCAGCTTGCACAGTAAAAATCTGATAATCCTTGACACTTCCAATTAAGGGCCTGGCTACGATGGTAACCAGGGCAGACATAGAAAGTGAGGGTTTTCAACTCTCTCCTCTTGCTGGGTTCTCCGCATCCTCCCCAAGGGGGCGATCCTAGGCTCCCAGGGGAGGAGGGGGGTTTTTGGAAGTCTGTGTGTCCTTCTAAACCCCAATTGGCTGCACCTATTGCTAATGTACACAGGTCGGGGTACAGGTCTGGCCACCAGGAATAGGGGTGTGCTATTTTTGACACACTCCAAACTACGTTCCCTGTCCCACTGATCACCTCCCAGGTCAAGTTGTGAGACTGCTGTGGGCTGGAACATCTGCCTGGGGGAAGGGAGCACAGTACCAGTACAATGGCACACAGTTCGAAGGCGATCATCTTAGGGGCGTTCTGCTGATCTTAAGCCGGAGAGGGTTCTTGGTGGATCGGGCTCTCCACGCGGGATGATCGTCAGTTGTTTCGGTTGGGACAACAGGTTTCACATGAGATGCGTGGATCTACTTCCTGCCTTCTGAAATTAAACAGAAAGGGAAGGCTTCTCAGGGGTTAACATGCCCTGGACTAGAGTTATTGTTTTTGCTTTTATTTGTGTCTAGAAGTTTAATGAGCCTATCTGGGAGCCATCGGGCATTTTGTGCCTTAGCATCATATATACAAGCATGTCCTTTCCCCCATATGAGCACAGGGTCAGGCCCGTGCCATGTGTTGGTCATCGGATCTCTCCACATAGCCTGTGCATAATTATCTGCCGTGGAGGGATGCCAAAGGCGATCAGCAGCGGTTTTACCCGCGGAGTCATAAGTAAGGAAATTAAGAACAAACAATGCATGATTTAGGAGTGTCTTTGCATTACCTGTTTTCGGATAGAGTACTTCTCCCCCCGACTGAAGTTTGAATAACATGTTTTTAAGGGTTAAGTGGGCTCTTTCAACAATGCCTTGGCCTTGGGGATTATAGGGGATTCCTGTTATGTGCTTAATACTTAACTGCGCACAGAACTGTTTAAAGCTAGAGCTGGTGTATCCAGGCCCATTGTCAGTTTTTAAGATTTTAGGTGGTGGTAGATATGCCAGGCATGAGAGAACATGGGTAATAACATTTTTAGTTGCCTCTCCCGTTTGCAAGGATGCACATAGGAAACCACTACATGTGTCAATAGACACATGGATATATTTTAATTTACCAAAGGGAGGGTAATGAGTGACATCCATTTGCCATATCTCTCCTGGAACTAACCCCCGGGGGTTGATTCCGTTATGAGGCTCTGGGAGGAGAGTTAGACATCCTTGACATTGCCGAACTATTTGGCGGGCCTGTTCTCGGGTGATTGAAAATTTGAGTCTAAGAGTATGAGCATTGAGATGATGTAGTTCATGAGCCCGTTGGGCTGCAGCCAAGGGTGAGTCTGACGTGACAGAGGCTACTAATTGAGTCGCCAGATCAACTCTGTCATTGCCTTTGGCAAGCGGCCCTGGAAGGCCAGTGTGAGCGCGTATGTGCCCGATGAAAAAAGGGGCATCGCGGTTTAGAATTAATTTTTGCAATTTTGCGAATAGGGGGGAAGCATTTGTAGAAGGACGTATATAAGGCACTGTCTCTAATAGGGGAACAGAGGTTGCTACATAGGCACTGTCAGTGTAAAGGTTAAAGGGGGCATCTATTAAAAGCTCAAAAACTTTGATTATTGCAGTTAGTTCAACAAGTTGTGCAGAAGAGAGGTCTGTCTGTATTCGAGTAACTTGCCCATTAATACTGAAAGCGGCTATACCGGAGGAGGACCCATCAGAGAACACTATCACGGCCCCAGCAATTGGCGTGGTTTTAGTCCTTTTGGGAAAGACAACCGGGGTCTTTTGAAGGAACTGGACTAATCTGTCTGCAGGGTAATGATTATCTATTGTCCCATGGAAGGAGGTGCAGCTAATTGCCCAATCATCATCATGTTGAATAAGCCATTGTAATTGAGATGTATTGTATGGGAGGGTTATAACTTCAGGGTCTCTCCCAAACAGCTTGAGAGCTGCCTCTCGGCCTAAACGTAAAAGGGCAGCAACTAATTGAGGATAGGTAGCTAAGACTCTAGGGGGGGAGGCTGGCAAATGAACCCAAAATAGTGGATGGTTTTGCCAAAGGACTCCTGTAGGGGAGAAGGGGGTAGGGAAAATGAGCAGCCACAAACTTAGATGTGGAGAGAAGTAGCTAATGGTCTGTTCAGAAATAGCCTGCTCTACAATGGTTAATGCCCTTTGTGCTTCTGATGAAAGCGAGCGGGGGGAGGAAGGATCAGGGTCTCCACGTAGGACATCAAACAAGGGCTTTAACTCTCCGGTGGTCAGCTTTAAATAAGGCCTGAGCCAGTTGATGTCTCCTAGCAGACGCTGAAAATCATTAAGAGTGTTTAAGGAGCTTCTCTTTAACTGAATTTTTTGAGTGAGGATTTTATTAGAAAATAATTCAAAGCCTAAAAAAAGTTGGGGGGGGTGGACCTGGACTTTTTCTGGGGAAATTTGTAGTCCTCGATCTCGGAGGGCAGTGACTAGCTGTTGACTGGCCGCATAGAGCTGTTGCTGGTCAGGACCGGCAAGAAGAATATCATCTATATAATGGATAATATACAAAGTGGGGAAGAGCAACCTAAAGGGGTCTATAGTCTGGGCTACAAACTTTTGGCAAAGAGTAGGACTGTTGGCCATTCCTTGTGGGAGAACTCTCCACTGAAACCGGGGAGAAGGCCCTACACAATTGGTAATGGGTATACTAAAGGCAAAACGTTTGCAATCATCAGGATGCAAAGGTATGGAGAAAAAACAATCTTTTAGATCAATTACTAATTTGACATACCCTTTAGGGATGGCTATTGGAGAGGGAATTCCCGGTTGTAATGCGCCCATAGAGACCATAGTCTTATTAACCGCCCTGAGGTCTTGTAGGAGCCTCCACTTGCCTGATTTCTTTTGGATTACAAAGATTGGGGTGTTCCAAGGGGATGTAGAAGGTTCAATATGTCCAGCAGCCAGCTGTTCCTGCACTAACTCTATGGCTGCATTTAATTTTATAGTGGTAAGGGGCCATTGATCGATCCAGACAGGAACATCACTTTTCCAAGTAATCTTGTCTGCCTGGAGTGCAGGAGGAGCAACGGCCCTTACGAAAAATGTTTTTCAAACCCTAAACCTGAGCGGTCTATCTTAGGCGTGGCCAGTATCGGGTTGGGATCTCCCTGTTTTAGTTTGCCCAACCCCTGACCAGGGAGGTAACCCTGTGAAAGCATCTGCTGTGTTACAACTTCATTAGGGCTACACATGATGACCTTCATTTGAGAAAGGATATCTCTTCCCCAAAGATTTACCGGCAACCCAGGAACTACGAAGGGTTGAATGAATCCGGTATTTCCTTCTTCATCTTCCCAGTTTAATAACTGTGAGCTCTGTAAGGTGTTTCTTGACTGCCCAATTCCTTGTAGATGGGTCAAGGAAGCGTGTAAGGGCCAGCTGGAGGGCCATGAAGCCTGAGATATGACCGTAGAGTCGGCCCCCGAATCTAAAATTCCTTCAAATACTTTTCCTTGGATTTTAAGTTTAAGAGTGGGGCGTTCTTTAGTAATAGCTTGGATCCAATATAAGTCTGAAGAACCTGGGGTAGAGGAGCCTCGCTGCTTATGAATAGCAGGGTGAGATGTACTTAAAGGGAGGGGGAGCGCCTGCGCAAGGCGCTGACCTTTCATAATGCTGACAGGGCACTGGGGGGCACTAGCAAGAATTTTTATTTCTCCAGTATAGTCATTGTCAACTAAGGAAGGGTGGACAATAAGGCCGTTTATTGTGGTGGAAGCTCGCCCTAAAATTAGAAAATAAGTATCTTTGGGAGGTGGGCCATAAATTCCTGTGGAAATAATTGTAATTCCCTCTTCAGGCGTTAATATTGTTGAGGAGGAGGCACAGAGGTCAAGTCCTGCACTCCCGGGTGTGGCCCGATAGAGGGCGGGAGTGCTACAGCTAGGCTGTTCCCCGAGGCCGGCTGAAATGGAATTGGCTGGGGGGCCCGGGGCTGGCCCCTCAGCTCGTTTCCCTGAAAAGGGGGGGTGAAAGGATTTGTGGTACTGTAAAAAGGATTTGTTGGATTGTTACGGCACTCTTTGGCCCAGTGCCGCCCCTTATGGCAGCGAGGGCAAATACCGGGGACTGACCCAACTCTAGGAGGAGGAGCTGTGGTAGGGCATTGGCGAGCGAAATGGCCTGGCTGTCCACATTTAAAGCAGTTACGCATAGGCGGTGCGCCCCTGGGGAAGGAAGGAGGATAAGAAACCGGGGGAGTTTGAACAGCGGCACCTACAGCTAAAAGGGCTTGGACTTTGGATGTAAAAGGATCGACATCTCTACACATTCTCAGCATTTCATCAAGAGTTTTGTCTCGAGTCTTACCGCGGAGGACGGCTCGACATGCCGAATTGGCGTTTTCATAGGCTAGCTGTTTTACAATCTTATCATTGGCAGCCGCGGAACCAAGGGTCCTTTCGGCGGCCTCTAACAGTCTGCTAACAAATTCGCTATAGTCTTCTTGCGAGCTTTGAGTGATCTTAGTTAGAGGAGTGTTAGCAGTCCCGGAAGCAGGAAGTGATATCCAAGCGCCCAAAGCGGCATCTTTCACTTGAGATAAAAGACCAAGGGGAAGGCGCTGCTGCCTGGTTTCAGAGATATATCTGCCCTGTCCCGTAAGCTTATCAAAAGTCTAGGACGCTGTTGGGGAATGAGGGTCTTTTACATTGGCAGCAGCGATGGTCTGACAGCGGTCAGCAAAATCTGCCTTCCAAGTTAAAAACTGACCACGGGTAAGCACAGCCTGGACTATACGCAGCCATTCACCTGGGAGTAAATGTCCTCTTCGAGACAGCGAATCAAGAACAGAAAGGGTAAAAGGGGCATTGGGGCCATAAGCTTTAACGGCCGCGTTCAGCTCTTTTAAGCTTTTGAAATGGATTTTGTGAAATTCTCTAGGGCCATCAGCAGGCTCGGCCGGCTCTGGCTCAGCCTGCTCCTCTCCCTCACTTTCTATTTCCTGAGCAGCAGGGGCGTCTTCGCCGTCGCTTTTAAGATCGCCCTCTTCCGGACTATGTGTTGTGGAGGTGGGGCCAGAGCGGGCGGAGGCTCGGGTAAGAACAGGAAAGAGCAGTTTTTTAGGTTGTTTATTAGGTTTTGTGGCTGTAAGCGGTTTCTTAGAGAGGCCCCTTTGCGAATATAACGCGGGACGAACTGGTTGGGAGACAACTAATTTTTGGAGATGGCAAGTTATTCTTTGTTCTACTATCTGTGCTATTAGGTCTTCAGTGCTGGTAGGGGGGCTAACAGGACCGGGAGCCGGAGGGGGTAGCGGAGGGGCCGACGGGGGCAAAAAGGCCGGGGCGCAAACATTGGGAGGCCGAATAGGGGGAGTGTAAGAGGCTCCTTTCAAAACTGGGGGTGTGTAAGAAGGGAGGTTAAGCGACGGGGCGGCAAGGGGCCAATCTGGGTTGTTATACTTGGCCGCTTCGTCTTCTAGTTCAGCCGCGTCTCCCGGATCTAAAGGCTCGCCATTTTGGCTCTTAGTCACGACTGGAAAAACTTTTTGTGTATCGACAAAGTCCGAATCTCGAGGGAGAGGCGGATAAGTGCAACATTTGGGAGGGGTATCATGGAGGGCACCGAGCAAAGATGGTGTCGGGCTAGGGGAGGGGGATTTAGCCGATTTTGGAGCAGGGGGATCACTCGAAAGAGACAATTTTGAGGCCGCCCGAGATAGGGGGCGGAGGCAATATTCTGCTACTGACAAGAGTTGACGTTTATCAGGGTCAGTATTTTCAACAATATCTCTGATAAGACCCCAATAGGAAAATACTGAAACAGGAACAGAGTCAGGGCCGTTTTTGATAAGATAATCATTTAAATCTCTACCTACTTTCTGCCATTTTTTAGGATGAATTTCGGGGCCATTAATGATAAACCACGGACAGACTTCATCAACAAAAATAAAAAACTTTACCAAGTCTTTCTTTTTAACTCGAACTCCTCTCTCCCTAAGTGAACTTTTTAGGTCTCTTATGAAGACCGCTTCTTTACTTAATTTAGTTCCCATTTTCTTGTAAGGCGGCCGGTACTCACCAGGGACGACGACCTCCGTGAGCGGCGAAAGGCGTCTCCTATTGTTTCATCAAGAAGGGGTCTGGCCAGACGATATCTTACTCGGGGGTCCGCCTGCGAAGGATCCGCGCCTCGAGCCCCACGTTGGGCGCCACTTGTCCCGTCCAGCGGGACCTAGTTATTTGTGGGGACGAGGGGGATCCGACCTGAAAGAAAAATGGGGGCGAGAGAAGAGCGAAGGCAAGACAGTATTCTGATCAAGCCCTCAAATTTTATTGTAAGACGGGGGTACATATATACTAATGTTCAGGGGCAGAGTGGGCCATAGGATACTTGTAAGCAGGGGATTGGCTGCATAGCAGGGATGGCGCAGCGAGTTACATTCTGATTGGCATATGATAATGGGGAAGGAGGGGGAGAAGAGTATCTCTTGGCGCGCGCGGGCTTTCTTGTTGGCGTGCGCGGGCTCGCAGCTAATCTCCAGGAAGTGAAGCAGGAACCTCATGAACTGTGGCCATCTTGTTGTCTTTGTGTGGCTCCCAACAGGTTACCACACAGAAACTGCCCTTTTTTTTTTTTTTTCTATCACTAATCTACACTTACATGATGAATATTATGTTTACTAGGCTCTCCCCTATAAACCCCTTTACAGTCACTGTCCATCAGCATAGCAAAATGTTGTAGAATCACTACTTGCCTTCTCTGTGCTGTACAGCCCTCCCTTTCTCCCACCCCGCTATGGATGCTAATCTTAATACCCCTCTTTTTCTGCACCCCCTTATCCCTCCCTACCCACCCATCCTCCCCAGTCCCTTTCCCTTTGGTACCTGTTAGTCCATTCTTGAGTTCTGTGATTCTGCTGCTGTTTTGTTCCTTCAGTTTTTCCTTTGTTCTTATATTCCACAGATAAGTGAAATCATTTGGTATTTCTCTTTCTCCGCTTGGCTTGTTTCACTGAGCATAATACCCTCCAGCTCCATCCATGTTGCTGCAAATGATTGGATTTGCCCTTTTCTTATGGCTGAGTAGTATTCCATTGTGTATATGTACCACATCTTCTTTATCCATTCATCTATTGATGGACATTTAGGTTGCTTCCAATTCTTGGCTATTGTAAATAGTGCTGCAATAAACATAGGGGTGCATCTGTCTTTCTCAAACTTGATTGCTGCGTTCTTAGGGTAAATTCCTAGGAGTGGAATTCCTGGGTCAAATGGTAAGTCTGTTTTGAGCATTTTGATGTACCTCCATACTGCTTTCCACAATGGTTGAACTAACTTACATTCCCACCAGCAGTGTAGGAGGGTTCCCCTTTCTCCACAGCCTCGCCAACATTTGTTGTTGTTTGTCTTTTGGATGGCAGCCATCCTTACTGGTGTGAGGTGATACATCATTGTAGTTTTAATTTGCATTTCTCTGATAATTAGCGATGTGGAGCATCTTTTCATGTGTCTGTTGGCCATCTGTATTTCTTTTTTGGAGAACTGTCTCTTCAGTTCCTCTGCCCATTTTTTAATTGGGTTATTTGTTTTTTGTTTGTTGAGGCGTGAGAGCTCCTTATATATTCTGGACGTCAAGCCTTTATCGGATGTGTCATTTTCAAATATATTCTCCCATACTGTAGGGATCCTTCTTGTTCTATTGATGGTGTCTTTTGCCGTACAGAAGCTTTTCAGCTTAATATAGTCCCACTTACTCATTTTTGCTGTTGTTTTCCTTGCCCGGGGAGATATGTTCAAGAAGAGGTCACTCATGTTTATGGCTAAGAGGTTTGTGCCTATGTTTTCTTCCAAGAGTTTAATGGTTTCATGACTTACATTCAGGTCTTTGATCCATTTTGAGTTTACTTTTGTATATGGGGTTAGACAATGGTCCAGTTTCATTCTCCTACATGTAGCTGTCCAGTTTTGCCAGCACCACCTGTTGAAGAGACTGTCATTTTGCCATTGTATGTCCATGGCTCCTTTATCAAATATTAATTGACCATATATGTCTGGGTTAATGTCTGGATTCTCTAGTCTGTTCCATTGGTCTGTGGCTCTGCTCTTGTGCCAGTACCAAATTGTCTTGATTACTATGGCTTTATAGTAGAGCTTGAAGTTGGGCAGTGAGATCCCCCCTACTTTATTCTTCTTTCTCAGGATTGCTTTGGCTATTCGGGGTCTTTGGTGTTTCCATATGAATTTTTGAATTATTTGTTCCAGTTCATTGAAGAATGTTGCTGGTAGTTTCATAGGGATTGCATCAAATCTGTATATTGCTTTGGGCAGGATGGCCATTTCAATGATATTAATTCTTCCTAGCCACGAACATGGGATGAGTTTCCATCTGTTAGTGTCCCCTTTAATTTCTCTTAAGAGTGACTTGTAGTTTTCAGAGTATAAGTCTTTCACTTCTTTGGTTAGGTTTATTCCTAGGTATTTTATTTTTTTTGATGCAATTGTGAATGGAGTTGTTTTCCTGATTTCTCTTTCTGTTGGTTCATTGTTAGTATATAGGAAAGCCACAGATTTCTGTGTGTTGATTTTGTATCCTGCAACTTTGCTGTATTCCGATATCAGTTCTAGTAGTTTTGGGGTGGAGTCTTTAGGGTTTTTTATGTACAGTATCATGTCATCTGCAAATAGTGACAGTTTAACTTCTTCTTTACCAATCTGGATTCCTTGTATTTCTTTATTTTGTCTGATTGCCGTAGCTAGGACCTCCAGTACTATGTTAAATAACAGTGGAGAGAGTGAGCATCCCTGTCTAGTTCCCGATCTCAAAGGAAATGCTTTCAGCTTCTCGCTGTTCAATATCATGTTGGCTGTGGGTTTATCATAGATGGCCTTTATTATGTTGAGGTACTTGCCCTCTATTCCCATTTTGCTGAGAGTTTTTAACATGAATGGATGTTGAACTTTGTCAAATGCTTTTTCAGCATCTATGGAGATGATCATGTGGTTTTTGTCTTTCTTTTTATTGATGTGGTGGATGATGTTGATGGACTTTCGAATGTTGTACCATCCTTGCATCCCTGGGATGAATCCCACTTGGTCATGGTGTATGATCCTTTTGATGTATTTTTGAATTCGGTTTGCTAATATTTTGTTGAGTATTTTTGCATCTACGTTCATCAGGGATATTGGTCTGTAGTTTTCTTTTTTGGTGGGGTCTTTGCCTGGTTTTGGTATTAGGGTGATGTTAGCTTCATAGAATGAGTTTGGGAGTATCCCCTCCTCCTCTATTTTTTGGAAAACTTTAAGGAGAATGGGTATTATGTCTTCCCTGTATGTCTGATAAAATTCCGAGGTAAATCCATCTGGCCCGGGGGTTTTGTTCTTTGGTAGTTTTTTGATTACCTCTTCAATTTTGTTGCTGGTAATTGGTCTGTTTAGATTTTCTGTTTCTTCCTGGGTCAATCTTGGAAGTTTATATTTTTCTAGGAAGTTGTCCATTTCTCCTAGGTTTCCCAGCTTGTTAGCATATAGGTTTTCATAGTATTCTCCTATAATTCTTTGCATTTCCGTGGGGTCCGTCGTGATTTTTCCTTTCTCGTTTCTGATACTGTTGATTTGTGTTGACTCTCTTTTCTTCTTAATAAGTCTGGCTAGAGGCTTATCTATTTTGTTTATTTTCTCGAAGAACCAGCTCTTGGTTTCATTGATTTTTGCTATTGTTTTATTCTTCTCAATTTTATTTATTTCTTCTCTGATCTTTATTATGTCCCTCCTTCTGCTGACCTTAGGCCTCATCTGTTCTTCTTTTTCCAATTTCGATAATTGTGACATTAGACCATTCATTTGGGATTGCTCTTCCTTTTTTAAATATGCTTGGATTGCTATATACTTTCCTCTTAAGACTGCTTTTGCTGTGTCCCACAGAAGTTGGGGCTTAGTGTTGTTGTTGTCATTTGTTTCCATATATTGCTGGATCTCCATTTTGATTTGGTCATTGATCCATTGATTATTTAGGAGCGTGTTGTTAAGCCTCCATGTGTTTGTGAGCCTCTTTGCTTTCTTTGTACAGTTTATTTCTAGTTTTATGCCTTTGTGGTCTGAAAAGTTGGTTGGTAGGATTTCAATTTTTTGGAATTTTCTGAGGCTCTTTTTGTGGCCTAGTATGTGGTCTATTCTGGAGAATGTTCCATGTGCACTTGAGAAGAATGTATATCCCGCTGCTTTTGGATGTAGAGTTCTATAGATGTCTATTAGGTCCATCTGCTCTACTGTGTTGTTCAGTGCTTCCGTGTCCTTACTTATTTTCTGCCCAGTGGATCTATCCTTTGGGGTGAGTGGTGTGTTGAAGTCTCCTAGAATGAATGCATTGCAGTCTATATCCCCCTTTAGTTCTGTTAGTATTTGTTTCACATATGCTGGTCCTCCTGTGTTGGGTGCATATAT
Source organism: Manis pentadactyla (assembly GCF_030020395.1). Taxonomy (NCBI): domain Eukaryota; kingdom Metazoa; phylum Chordata; class Mammalia; order Pholidota; family Manidae; genus Manis; species Manis pentadactyla. The sequence continues at coordinate 66,670,277 of NC_080030.1, read as the reverse complement.
ATTTAGAATGGTTATATCCTCTTGTTTGACTGAGCTCTTTATCATTATGTAGTGTCCTTCTTTATCTCTTGTTACTTTCTTTGTTTTGAAGTCTATTTTGTCTGATATTAGTACTGCAACCCCTGCTTTCTTCTCACTGTTGTTTGCTTGAAATATGTTTTTCCATCCCTTGACTTTTAGTCTGTACATGTCTTTGGGTTTGAGGTGAGTTTCTTGTAAGCAGCATATAGATGGGTCTTGCTTTTTTATCCATTCTGTTACTCTGTGTCTTTTGATTGGTGCATTCAACCCATTAACATTTAGGGTGACTATTGAAAGATATGTACTTATTGCCATTGCAGGCTTTAAATTCGTGGTTACCAAAGGTTCAAGGTTAGCCTCTTTAGTATCTTACTGCCTAACTTAGCTCGCTTATTGAGCTGTTATATACACTGTCTGGAGATTCTTTTCTTCTCTCCCTTCTTGTTCCTCCTCCTCGATTCTTCATATGTTGGGTTTTTTGTGCTGTGCTCTTTCTAGGAGTGCTCCCATCTAGAGCAGTCCCTGTAAGATGTTCTGTAGAGGTGATTTGTGGATAGCAAATTCCCTCAGCTTTTGTTTGTCTGGGAATTGTTTAATCCCACCGTCATATTTGAATGATAGTCGTGCTGGATACAGTATCCTTGGTTCAAGGCCCTTCTGTTTCATTGTATTAAATATATCATCCCATTCTCTTCTGGCCTGTAGGGTTTCTGTTGAGAAATCTGACGTTAGCCTGATGGGTTTCCCTTTATAGGTGACCTTTTTCTCTCTAGCTGCATTTAACACTCTTTCCTTGTCCTTGATCTTTGCCATTTTAATTATTATGTGTCTTGGTGTTGCCCTTCTTGGATCCTTTCTGTTGGGGGTTCTGTGTATTTCCGTGGTCTGTTCGATTACTTCCTCCCCCAGTGTGGGGAAGTTTTCAGCAATTATTTCTTCTAAGATACTTTCCATCTCTTTTCCTCTCTCTTCTTCTTCTGGGACCCATATAATACGGATATTGTTCCTTTTAGATTGGTCACACATTTCTCTTAATATTGTTTCATTCCTGGAGATCCTTTTGTCTCTCTTATGTCCGCTTCTATGCGTTCCTGTTCTCTGATTTCAATTCCATCAATGGCCTCTTGCATTCTATCCATTCTGCTTATAAACCCTTCCAGAGTTTGTTTCATTTCTGCGATCTCCTTTCTGGCATCTGTGATCTCTTTCCGGACTTCATCCCATTTCTCTTGCGTATTTCTCTGCATCTCTGTCAGCATGTTTATGATTCTTATTTTGAATTCTTTGTCAGGAAGACTGGTTAGGTTTGTCTCCTTCTCTGGTGTTGTCTCTGTGATCTTTGTCTGCCTGTAGTTTTGCCTTTTTATGGTATTAGGAATAGTTTGCAGAGCTGGGACGAGTGACGGCTGGAAGAACTTCCCTTCTTGTTTGTTTTTGGCCCTCCTCTCCTGGGAGAACAGCGGCCTCTAGTGGCTTGTGCTGTGCAGCTGCGCGCAGACAGGGTTTCTGCTTCCTGCCCGGCTGCTATGGAGTTAATCTCCGCTGTTGCTGTGGGCGTGGCCTGGCTCGGGCAGCTACTCCAAAATGGTGGAGTCGCGTTGGAGCAGGAGCTGCTGGGAGGCTATTTATCTCCGTAAGGGCCTCCCTGCTCCCTGCAGCCCAGGGGTTAGAGTGCCCAGAGATCCCGGATTCCCTACCACTGGATTAAGTGACCCGCCCTGCCCCTTTAAGACTTCCAAAAAGCACCCGCCAAAACAAAACAACGACCACAAAAAAAAACAAGAAAAAAAATTTTTTTTAATTAAAAAAAAAAAAAATTTTTAATTAAAAAAAAAAAGGTGGTCGTTCGTTTTTCATTATTCTCCGGTGCCAGCCTCAGGCCTCTGCTCACCGGTCTTTCTGCCCTGTTTCCCTAGTATTGGGGTCCCTGTCCCTTTAAGACTTCCAAAAAGCACTCGCCAAAACAAAGCAGCAAAAAAGCAAAAAAGCAAAAAAAAAATGGTCGCGCGCTTTTCTTATGTCCTCTGTCGCCCAGCCTCCAGTGCCTGCTCACTGTTCTTGCTGCCCTGTTTTCCCAGTATCGAGGGCCCTGCACTCTGGCCTGAATGGCTGGGGCTGGGTGTTCGGCAGCCCTGGGCTCCGTCTCCCTCCCGCTCTGCCTGCTCTTCTCCCGCCGGGAGCTAGGGGGAGGGGCGCTCGGCTCCCGCGGGGCCGGGGCTTGTATCTTACCCCCTTCGCGAGGCGCTGGGTTCTCTCAGGTGCGGATGTGGTCTGGATATTGTCCTGTGTCCTCTGATCTTTATTCTAGGAAGGGTTGTCTTTGTTATATTTTCATAGATATATGTTGTTTTGGGAGGAGATTTCCGCTTCTCTACTCACGCCGCCATCTTCCGCCCCTCTCTCATGGTGAAGTTTTTACGGGGTTGCTAATCACCTCTGTAGATGTTGATCGCTATGAATGGAAGATAAGTTTGAGCTAATTTATGCAGAACTCTATTACAAATCTAGTAGAATTTCTGATACCCTGGAGGTGAGATATACCTGCAAGTAAGAAGTTTGTTAAGGAGGTTCTGAGACAAAACAGACATAGGCAAGCTCATACAATTCTTTCTTACCCCACAGTTTTAGCAATAGATTGTGTCAAAAGAATTGCCTTCATTCAAAAATAATTATCAGAAAGTAGATACTATAGGTATTTTACAAACGTGTTTCAAGAAAAAGAGGTAGAAATTAACTTTAAACCCAGAGCAAAAGGTACATGAGACAACTTCCAGGAGGCATAGAAATGTTTTGAATCTTGTTTGTAGTTGGGGTGGCCTTGGATGGATGTACATCTATCAAAACTCACTTCCTATCTGCAGAGTATCAGAGTCAGTCAGTTTTAAGAGCATAACATTTCCTCATTTCCTGAGCTCACAGCCCTGGGGTGTGTACACAATCCTAAACCTGTTTCTTTAACCAAAGAAACAAAACCAATATGAACAGAATATTTACCAATCCCTATGTTTAGTGATTCATTTACATTATTTTATATGATTCTCATAATAGCACAATGCAGTAGATGAAAATGGAAACTTCCTACTGAGGAAACTAACATGTACATTTATGAAGTTTCTTGCCCATTGCCACACAGCTAAAAAGAGAGATTTGGGATCTAAAGCCAGCCTTTACGACAACGGCAAATACCTCCTATACATAATATGCAATCACCCTGTGGTTCTCAATGGTCACATTATATATAACTAACAACAATTTACATTCCCTGAGGAAAGAGACAGTCTAAGCCTTGGTCATACCTATTTTGTGTTCTGTTATGACAAAAAATATTTATACAATTATTTTCTCTGATATTATATTTGAGAACGTGTATGTAGATTAATTCTTCATTTTATTTATAGGGGCTTTAGGCTGTTTAGAATTTTTTTAAAAATAACCTTTCTCAATAGATTTTCTAGAAGCCTGGGGGTCATATATAATATGTTTGTCATTTCTAGAGCCTTCACCACTTGGTCATTCTCTGCTAAAATATTTACAGCTCAGATGTAATTCCAAATGGTCTTTTAGGCAAACAGAGCCTACTGAATGTCACCATAAATCTCACTGTTTGCACTGTCATGGGGACTGAGGGATATACGAAGATTGTTAAATATATTTATTCAAGAGAGTGCTTGATCTTTGATCAATGCTGTAGGAACAGAAGAGAAAAATAACAGTGTTTAAAAAAGGAAAGAGTTGTAATCCTCTCCTTTAGGAAAAATGACTAAGCTGGTTGTGGGGAGGAGGTGATAGACTGGGGATCCCAGAGGAAAACAATTTCTTTTAACATGCAGTCTTTTGGGCAGTGGTGACAGCAGACCACCTTGCAGACAAAATAATTGAATTTAGATCATCTTTCCTGTGACATGACTAGGTCAAATAGGTAACAACAAATATCAGACTTCTCTGTAGGGAGGGAGCCCCTTGGTGTCTCAACAAGCAGGACACTCAGCACTGGGAGACTGAGTTCAAACCAAGTTCTGTCTTACCAGACTCGTGAACTTGAAAAAGTGGCATACACTCTGAGCCTCAGTGTGAACATATGTACAATGACTACATAAATGTTAATTGTTAATATATTTAAGATGGGTATCTGTGCTGGATGATAATATATTTCTAGTTCTCTCATTGCTCTAACACATGTGCATTAGATGTTGGATTCCAGACCAGTATCTAAATTTATAAGCTGAAAGCCAGACTTTATTCCTTAATTACTTTTTAAATTCCATTTATAATTTCATAAAATCATATCAAATGTCTCTGTATTTTATAGTTAGTGGAGATAGACTTTAATGAGAAAACTAGAGGGTTTTTTCCTACTCATTATTACAAGTAGATCAGAACTTGCTTATGACCATTGGATGCTGTGTGGAGAAGGACACTGACAACCAGACAAAGGTCAGCTCTCTTGTGCGGTGAAACTCGGCTCTCATTGCAGCTCCAACAAATGTCATCTTTGGGAATTTAAAAGTGTGTGATAGCATTTCTAAAACTGGCGTTTGTACCTATAAATTGAGGGTGACAAAACTAATTCTCCTACCTCAAAGAAATTCATGTACCACATTTAAGAATAAGTCACAAACAAGAGCCTTGACTGAAACTCGGAGCTATTCTCCCATTTTTTGGGAACATTTACTAATTGTTTCCTCTGAAAGAGTTCCTGGACTTTTTCTTGATTATTAAAAAGTTTGGCTTCACTGATGGTCACTAATATATTTCACAATTAGTTTTCTTTTCCCTCAGGAATTAGAAGACTCATAAACTTTATGTGGAATTCGAAGTACAAAGTTGTACCAAATTTAGTCTGTAAAATAGCACTAAAAGCCAAAGTTCTTCACCTTTGGATCTTACCTCTTGATCTGTTATTATCAGAGATAACAATCATAATAAAACTAATAAATAACATCTAATTATAGCTTTTAGGAACATACGAATTCATCAAAATATACAAAACAGTGCTATATAAATTGTGATATTAAATCTTATTGTATTCATACTGAGATTACATTTATCTTCTATCAAGATAGACAAAAAAGAAAAGTCTGAGTGCTTTGCATAAGTTTTGTTGATAGCAGTATGTGCAACAGGACTTCTCCCCGGCTGATGGCCAATCGGATTGTCAACAGATTCATCAGGTACTGAGGAACACTAACCCCCGGTCAGGCTCTCCTTGAGATACCACAAATGCAAAAAGGAATCTGGTGGAAAAGGTTCTTTCCCTATGGACTTTACATTCTAGAAGGATAAGGCAGACAGACAAAAAACTAACACCAGCCATTTATTTCAATTATTCAGTAAAATCAGCCAGTTTGAGGTGGGGGTGTAGGCAATTATTATATGCAAACAACATGTTTTCCTGCCTGGAAATTTTTCAGCAGTATATAAATTTGAAAGCCCCTTTCTATTCAATTTTTCCTTATTTTTCTGCTTTCTTGGTTTCTCTCGCACCACATCTTCCTCTTCATTGTCCAGATACCTAAAAGATGTTTACTGCATCTGAAGTATGAAAAGGACAAATAAACTTGCTCAAGGACACACAAACACATCCGTGTTCCCATATCTTAGCCTTCTTTATATCTATGTATGAACCGGTGTTCTAATGTCCAGTTGGTGTAAACCTGAGATAGTGACCAGAGAGATTTGTGTGGAGTAGGAGAGGAATGCTTTCCTTCTACATGGGGAGCCCTCAGCGCTCCGTAGTCATGGGGCCCAGGTAATGCACTCACTAGTGCCTTGATGAAGGAGAGGCAATAAATGGATCAGCATGGAATGGACAGACCTCCAGCAAGAAAAAAGAAAAAGTAAATCACCATATAAATTTAAAGAAAATAATTAACTCACTGAATTACAGGAACACTGAGACATGTGGTAAGTCTCCACTTTAATTGCAGAATGTTTTCTGAGATTGCTCTATGCAATGCTGGAAAATACAGAAAACCGGATTGGCTTTATTGCTACAGTGCCAACAGCCTAAGAGGAACCAGAGCTTCCTTTGCTGTGTGGCCCTGGTAAACTCTCAGGTGACAGACTGTCAAAGACATCAAGCCTAGATAGCTCCTAGCAATGATGTTCCTAATGAATACATTGTCCCAAGGAGAAACACTTTTGAAAGGAGATTGTTATTGAGACTCCATAAACCCATTTGTTCTCTGAGCCTTGTGTATAATGACACAGGCTCCATGATTTCAGTTATAATAGCTAGAACCTATGCATCTGTGGTCCAGCTCAGCTCCTTGATTCTCTGATAATCAAGTTCGAGTGTGCCTTGCTGTGCCTTATACATGCACACACATACACACACACACACAATATATATATATGTGTTTCATGTGTATGATCTAAATTACATTATAGGCAATGGGAATGAATGAAACAGCCTGTGTCTATAAAAAGATTAAATATTGGTTTATGGATAATAGTTGTGGTATTATTAGTTCCAGCAACAAGAACATTTCTTCGAACTAGGAACATCCTGAATCAGACAGATATATAGTAGCAAATGATAATTATTTCTTCGCAATTTATTCTGCTGTGACCCAGAAACTTTAAATACATGTAATAGCAAATATTTGTTTCAAATTTTAGCAATATTAATGCCTATGTATATGCAGTGCCAAAATTAAAAATGTCATTGAAGAAGCATCCAAAATATGCAATACGGACTAAAACTAAAATTAATTTAAAACTGTAGAATATTACAGGTTTGCATAAGATTGTGTAGTTAACTCACTGGGCCATGAGCAAAAAATATGCTGAGCAGATGGCTCTGATTCTGGCTTGGAGTTTAGGGTATGGTGGTTCAAGGGTACTGTAGTAGTGTCCTCAGTAGCAAGAAGAACGACAACCTTTTTAATGAATTAGCCTTGGCTGTAATAAAAAAATACATCTAAACTTTATTGATTGATCATTTTACTCTGTTCCAGCACTGTGCATTTTCTAATTTAATCCCAACAGCTCTATAAAACAGCTTTTATCATTATCCACATGTTCAGATGAGGAAATTGAGAAGGAAGTTAAACATCTTAATTTTGGTTATGCAGCTGGTATGTGGTGCAACGTAGCTCCTGATCTTATGCCCTCACCACTGCCAACCTACTCTATCAGTCAGCACATTGATCATCTCCAACGGTAGGCAACTTATTCATACGTATGTAGTCCTGTTACATATTTTTAAAATGGTATACTTTATTTTAAAAAATGAAATTTGAGTCTGCTTTGCATCCTATCTCTAATGTATGTCCACTTTTCCTATAGCTAATGTGACTAAGGGCAGCATCCAGCAAGCTTCTTTGTGTAAAGCTTTTTTCCCTACATTTGGAATGAATGGCTCAGTGGTGTTTTCCTTCAAGAAACCTTTGTTGAGAGCCTATTATGTGTTTGGAAATATAAGGTGAAAACATGAACGAGATACAGATGAGCCTGGCAGAATCTTTAATGCAATAATTTAGATATCACAAATATGAAATAATTTAGAAAACAAGCATAAAAGGGAAGTATGAATAAAATGCTATAGGATTTTAGAAGAGGAAGAGATTACTTTCATAGGAGGAGTTCATGAAGAAAGAGGGCATCGGAGTTTAAGCTTAATAATGGACTAGATTTAGAGAGGCAAAGATGGAAGCACCCTTCTCTGTAAGAGTATCATAGTAAAAGAGTAAAGGCTGAAAAATAGGACTGTTATGGGTTTATCCATGTTAACAATAGCATCACTCACTGAGTACTTTTGGAACATAGACTGTTCTGCATTGTACTTTCATTGCTTCTCAACCCCACAATAACCTTGCAAGATAAATATTAAAGATGTGGAAATTAGAGCTCGGGGAGCTTAAGAGACTTCCCCATGGCAATAGCTTCTCCTAGAAGTCTGGATTCCAACCCACCTCTGACTGACTTGCTACACCACATTGTTTTCCAAAAACTACAAAAAAGTAATTTCACTATTGGGGACAGAATAGTTGAAGGGACATGAAGACACATTTTTGAAAAAGTAAATTGAGTCCTAAGAATAGTATTAAACATATTTATATGTAAAGGATTATTATGAGCTCCTTCTTCATTTAATACAGCAACTCTATGAAGTAGATACTATGACTAATCTCATTTCCAGATGAGAAGTCTGAAGCATAGAGAGAGTACATAAATTTTCCAAGGTTTCAAAACCAGGATTCAAACCCAGGAGTTTAGCATCATAGTTTGGCTCTTAACCACTAGCTGCTGCTCAGATGATGGAGGACTGAGAATGCTAAAAGGCTAATAAGAAAGTTTTTCTTCTGAAATATCAAGAAGCCAGTGATGACATTTGACCCAAAATAACAAAATAAAAGCTTATGCTTCAGAAAAATTATCTCAAGGGCAATATGTGCTTTAGATAAGAAAACGGGGAGCCAATGAAGAGATAATTTTCCTTCCTAGGAAATTAGATTTGCAATCAAGGTAAAAACCATGTTATTATATAGGGGAACAAATACTTGGGTGAGGGATATTTTGAAAATGGAGAAAAGCAGATGTTACAACTCATTAGAAGATACAAGAACCAAGAAAGAGCTAGAAGACATATCTATTTAGAATGACAAGTAGAGTGATGGCAGTATTTTTAAATAGCTTAGCCAAATTGATTTCTGTTATTTAAGTAGGGTTGTATATGAAGCTTAAAAAAAATTCAAGATCCTCTATATCAGCATCTTTATTGGTATATCTTGTTTGCTCAAGAATAATGGGGAGTTACGTTAAGTAACTTGAGTATTACTGTAAGACTTTCATGCATAATTGCTGTAGTAAATACACACTTACTATCAGTACTGTAGCTCCTGTCAATTAATAACCTGTAAATAATAAAAAAGAATCAGATTGTCTATCATAACAGAAGTTTGAAGTATAACTAGGAGCATTACTATAGCCATTTTCAAGAAATGTGAAAATTACTTAATTTTTCACCTAGAATGATCATCTAAATTAATGGGGATTCCTGGGCCAGGAGCCTATATGCCTTGTCATAGTAGATGTCTGGAATGTTCCTCATACTTCCTTGTGTTTTCCAAATGATACAATCCAGTAGAGTTCACCAGACTTGATTCTGAAGAAAGCCTTTTTGTGTAGTGATTCTTATATGTACTATATAGAACATGAACAAGGTAAAGACAACTACCATTTGGATTAATAGCATGTATTCCATTATTGTATTCTTTCTTGAGAGAGAGCTCATGCTGATAGCTAGCATCCTTAAATTCTTGAGATAGTTTCTCCTCTGGATTCCTCCAGGACATCCAGTTGAAAACTGTTCAATTTGGAGTCCCATAATTTTGAGTGATTTTATTGGCTTGTATAAAATCTATCTTGAAAGCTTTTAAACAATAACAAGTCTAGGATATGCAGTACAAAAGGCTCAGGGAATCTGAAGTAGATATTTCTTTTTCATATAGGTGGACAAATGAATGCCTGCATAGGTATTGCATACTTACTGTTAATCAGCTTTTAACAACCCTGGGTATGACTGAGATCTATAAAGACTTTTTACTGTGCCAGAAATCAAAGAACTGGTTTGACAGAAAACCACTGATTTTAGATAAGAGTGCTGATCTTGTATTATATTAACAATGAATTTTTGGCTTCCACCAACTCTCACTTTTCAGTTGACTTTAGAATACCATAATCAGTGTCATGCCAAACAATTAAAAATGGTTGATGACATGTAGAAATTGTATTTTTCTGGTATGCATTTCCACCAGCCTGGACGTTGCCATCATCACCACTCCAAATGGAATCAAAGACTAGTCTTAATAGGGAAGATGTAATTAGTAATTACCTGCTTTTCCCCAAGAGGCCATCAGGAACAATGCCACCTTGCCTTACATGACTCTTGACTGCAGGCTCCTTTACCTATCCTCACCAGAATTTATCCACATAAACTCCTGCACATTTTCTAATCTCCTTCTCTCTGGTCTCCTATGCCCAGTTTGTCACCCTCTAGAACTCTCATCCACCCTCCAAGAATCCCCATAAATTTCCCACTTTTCTTCACAGTCTTTCACTGAGACCATCTGCTACATGCCCGCTAACCATGCTGGTTGTACAGAAGCCTTTCAAGTGTGTCTATTTTTTCTCCTACATTCTGTGATCCACAGATTCTAAGAATGGAACAAGTGTCCTGCTTAATTATCCTTGCTCCCTCAAAGCCCTCATATATTTTGATGTGTGGCCACCAGAAGACATTATCTGCTACCACCTCTCCACCTGTCTCCCTGACACTCCCTCTTATTAATTGAAAATTTGGTCATCTGGGTCACTGTCTTCTTATTGCACCATTTCTCCTGTCATCATTCTTGATGAATTAAAAAACATGGTGGATATTACATATATAATGTATATTCTCTCTATAATATATAGAATATTAACATATGAATATATTTGTACATTTGTGTGTATCTGCGTATACCTCGACATTCCATTTCAGTTCCTTCTCTCATGTTATTACCAATAACTGCTGTACCACTTTCAAACCTGTGATTTGAAGCATCTCACACTCAGACTTCCACTGAGCTTTTCAGTTACTTTTCTCTAGTGCCCACTTTGACAACCCTTCATTCCCATCAAGACGTCCCAGATGTTCATGGCTGTTGCCAATGTCTGACTCTCTATCACCACAGTGTTTTCACTTGTCTCCACTTCTTTGGCTTAGAGTCTGTTCACTCAATCACTCAGCAATTATATGAGGAGTGCATGAAATGTGCCTGATACTTCCCAGCAGTGAATAACTGAGGTAAAATACATGACCTCCTAAAGCCAATGTTTTAGTGATAATGGTCCGTCACTGGGATCATTCATCTTCCTCTATTTCTTTCTTTCTTTCTCCGTTACACTCTTCTGGGAAAATCCTAGCTATGCTTTTATCCAATTATTTGCTGGAGCAGCTGACTATGATTGAAAAGAACAACAAACCCTAATCAACTATTTTCGATTTAAATGTATAACCACAGATTTCAAGTAGTCCTTGGCACTGGAATTCTACATTTTCTTCAATTCATCTTTCTGCTTTCTGAGAAAACAATGTCACCCTTTCTCCTCTAACCTCCAACATCCTGTTCTCCCTCATCATGAAGTTGGTGATCTCACCTTAGTTCCAAGGTAAAATAGAAGCAACAATGACACAAATGTTACTTCATCCCCAAATTCTCCAATCCACATTCTTATCCCCTATTTCACGGGATAAAGCCTTTCTGAGCCTTTCTACACCTACTCCTCCACTTGGCCCTAGATCCCACTCCCCTCACTAATTTAAAGACATTAGTTCTGCAGTTTTATTCTCTCTTTTTTTTCTTCCTACAAAATATTTCCATAAGCATATTAATAATCCAAAATCTCTCTTAAGTAATGTGAAAACACACATATATAGATTTATCTATCTTTTTATCTCTGTCTTTGGCTGTCTCTGTCACTCTCTTTCTCTCTATGTGTGTGTATGTATACCAAATTATTGAATGTTGAATTAGAATGGAGTTTTTTGCCTAGAAAGAAAGTAATTTGAGGGACTAATCAGTGTATAGACATCTAGCTAGCTATCTAGCTGTCAAAAATATGAGGTGATTGTGAAACATGTGACCTTAAAACCCTGAAATTTCACAGCTGAGACAGATTACTCCATGATGCCTGCAGCAATGCCAGCACAGATCCTTGTTATATATGGTATATCTATACATGTGATATGTATCACAATGTATCTATCTATCTGAGAAAGAGAGAGACTTAATCCAAACAGGATCTAGGGAAATATCGCATCTGCTACTATTGTTACATTTCCACATTGCTATTTTGCTACCTACTAAAAACTAGATGCCACAAATAAGTCAAAATAAAAATAGCATTCACTGTGAGGTAAAATCATATTCAATAACAATATAACAATTATAAATTAGTTTGGTTTAACAGGATAACATGGAATATTTTAGAAACAAGAATAGAATTTGCAGTAACCCAGAATAAGAATTCTTAATAATGATGGTACAGGTGAGAAATTTGCATTTCACTCACCTTCACTCCTTCAGTTTCTTGGAGAAAATATTTTTCATTGGCTATAAGTTTTTGTATTGTGTGAGCATCACTGCTGTAACTGAGGCCATGGCTTTTTTTCTTCTTTAAAGATGAAGATCTCCTTGTGTCTTCTTTATTAAGCCTCAAATCCATTTGATAAATTTGGAGTTAAAGGGACTGTAAACCAGATGACAAATGGGGCAGAGGTCAATATTAATACAAAATAATTTCTCTAAAACCAGTGAAAAGAGGAGGAAAAGCAGCATGACATTTTCAGAACTACTGGGGAGAGAATTCCATAATTTACCAAGAGGCAACATGAAATATCTGTCCTGAACTTTGAAAAGTTCACCCATAATTTCATTCATTTTTCACCAAATTTGCTAGTATATATACTAAGTATATGCATTAAGCTTCCTGGATAATGCATGAGCAACATGTTTCAGTAAGATCTAAATAACTATTTCAGAGTTGAGTTAATAACTGGAATAGGGAAAGTAAGACAAAATAACTATAACTAGATTATAAGACAAAAAATGATTATAACAGAAGGTGAAGGCTAGACAAAATGAATAAGACCAAGGTTAGACATCTACACATTATCTTAGAGAGGCTGAGTGACGGTTTAAATGGCTTGTAGGTAGGTGATGGAACAAGAGCAAAAGCTGGCTGTTCCAATGTTATCATGCCAACAGACTGCGTGTGCCCAGAGAAAGCAGAAGAGAGCTCTCATGGCTTCAAATTGTCCTAAATCATTTTCTACTTATGGGCAAGTCTCCCAGACCATTCAAAGGTAAACACCTATTTACAAACAAGTAAGTTTCTGCAGATTTTTTTTTTACTTAAATGGGTGAAAAGTAGAAACTCATTGTGTATCATATTTAGCTCTTCTGAACAAAAGCCCTAGTTCCTAGCTTCATGCTTCTCTCCTAAACCTGGAGTTTGGGAACGCATTGGAAACTCCTCAGACCATCTCAGAAGTCCAGAAGTGCAGCATTACCACTCCAAGGTAGATATATCCCATGGCAAAAAGGTTTTGTAATATTTACAAAGAGTTATTTCGTTATCAAGGCTGATATTTGGCATGATTGCAGGGTCAGAGAGTAAACTACTTTGTATAATATTGTTAACTATCCTCAATCCTTACTAGATTTTTTAAAAAGCTTTTATGATAGGTTTATTTTAAATGTAAATCTAAATGATGAAGGTAGCACTTTAATCTCTTATCAGTTATGTATTTCTGCAAATAAAGATTAAGAGTTTACAAGTAAAGGGATGTTTCCTGGGGGATGGGAAGAGAGAAGCATTGACAGTGGATAAAATCACCTTTATTTTCATGAAGGTCAAAGAGCTCTCAGAACAGAGGCTTGCATTTAATTTAGACCAAAATATCCAGATGAAAAGCAAAATGTTCAATAACATCACAATCACATAGGCAATATAGGATTAGAGGGGAAAGTAACGAGTATTTAACTTTTCTTCTAGATTTTTGTCAGTATACAATCATAGTCATAATACAATAATTACCACAGAAGCTGGAACATGTCAGTGTTGTTAATTCAAGTTTTGGAAATATAGAAGTCATATTAAGATAAAAGTGATATAATACTTGCAGGTTAGAAGCACATTGATGATATACATCTAATAAGTCCAATGTCCCCATTAAACTTAGAAATCCTTTAAGCATTTTTCTGTTAAATATATTAAGTCATGAATAGAGAGGAAAAACAGTAAGAATTTCAGAAGCTACAACACAGATGGAGGAAAGATGAATTCTAAAAACTGAGAAGACAAATCCTAAGTATGCAGAAGGGAAAGCTCAAAGTCAATATAATTCTTTCTTTCTCTAAAATATTTTTGAAAGCATCAGGAAATTCCTCCAGTAATTAGAGAAGGAGGGACACTAATGAAAGGAAGACTTGGGTGAAAGCTATTTGAGTAAATGTTAGATCTTTAAATGCCTCCGAGACTCCATGCTTCCTTCCCTCCAATGCTAGTAGAATAATGGAATTTTGTTTTCTAAGTAGAAGAGAAGATAAAATCTTTGTCCTAAGAATCTATGGAAGTAGTTAAAGCCATGAATTTCCTATTGAAAATAGGGTCATTAGCACCTTTACACATACTCACTGCTGCATCTTAGCTTTGTACTCCCTTTTCAAAGTCCAGAATGCTGGTAGCCAGAACTTTATTCTCTATAGACAAGAGATGAAAGAATAGTCTCTGGAAAAATTGATAGTCTCAGAGGAAATACTTAAGATACTGACCTGGGCACTCCCCCACAAATATGTTTAAACATACAAGTTTCAAGAAGTATATCACTCTGGGCCCTTTGCTTTCAAGGTACCAGAAGATATCCTTCAACAAAATAAGCTGGTAAACTAAGAGAGAGTGGGCCACAAAGTACAGAAAAGGAGATCCAACAGAACAGGGTAGTAAATGGGTAACAAAGAAAAGGAAAGCACAAGATGCTAAGCTATGTACCAGACATGAAGGGTGACCAGTCCATTGGAGTGGTGTGACTCAAAGGATATGCATGCTGAAGGCTATCATCACCAGGCCTTTTGCTCTTGTGTCATTTTCCAATCTGACAAAATTATCCATGTACATGATCCAGTAAAATCAGAGAATAAGTGAAGAAAGGATAAGGAACCAGGAAAGCCAACCTAGAGGAAAGGCAAAGAGAATTGCAAGGATGAAGTAAAGGACATTCTGTGCTGGCAAGTGGGCAGCAGATAGAAGAGTAGATGTCTCCAGGCAGAACACAGGCAACAAAACATGACAACTTATGGATGGCCTGATATGACTGACATTGTTGACGATTGTACTAAGAGGTTACTGTAAGGTATGGGATGTATTAGCAACAGATACGAATAAAACTAAGAAGGAAAAAAAAGTAAGCAATGCTATATAGTTACAGTAAAATACAATATTCATCATGAATATAATGATATTGACAGTAAATAATGATTTAACAAAAAATATTGATTGGATGGGGAAGTGATAGCTTAAAGAATGGCAATGCTTACAAAATGTATAGCCAAAAAACAGTCACTTAAATATCCTTCCTATTACTTTGATTTGTCAGTATTGTTAATATTAGTATTATTTTCTTTCTAGGGGAATTTTAATCATGTGTTTAATGCCTTTATAATCAGCCTCATTATATCTGGCAATAGGAAAAGAAGACACAGCAGTATGTTGAAATGCATCTGACTTAATATTAATGGACCAATATATTCAAAGATTAATGGTGCAATCATAAATGCATTTATTTAACACATGTTAATTGTGTGCCTACTATGTGCTGGGCCTTGTTCTAGATACTAGACAAGAAAGAAAACAAATATCTTGGTCTCATGAAAATTAAAAAAATGGACAATAACAAAAGTTGACTGCTCATAACTGTTACAAAGAGCAAAAAGAGGACAATGATAAACCAGAATCACAGAGGATGCAGAGTATCACATTACACCAAAAGTAAACACACATAGCCTGATGAAGTCATTGATCACCACATAATTACCTGTAGAGAATAAGTGTACAGAATGTCTTACAATAAGAAGATTTGGCAGGTAAGTGATTTCTTTATAATACATGATATCCAAAAATAAGATGAACTTTTAAAGGTAAGAGGCCCTTTCTCTGTTGGTTCAATTCCACCAAGACCCATGTCATTCAAAAACAAACCAAAGTAGATGGTTTATTTTGAATCTTAGGCTAGGCATCTGTATGGTTTGCTAAAGCTAAAATACCACACATTAGGTGGCTTAAATAACAGAAATTTATTGTCTCACAGTTCTGGAGGCTAGAAGCCTAAAATCAAGGTACTGATAGGGTTGGCTCCTTCTGGAGCTGAGAGGGGAGATGTGCTCCAGCCTGCTCTCCCTGGCCACATTCTCCTGTGTGTGTGAATATCTCTTTACATTGTCTGGCCTCCATGTGTGTCTGTCTGTGTCCAAATTTCCCATTTTATAAGGATGCCAGATATAGTGGATCAGGACCCATCCAAATGATTTCATCCTCTGAAAAGTCCTTATCTGAGTCATATTCTGAGTTATTGGCATTTAAGACTTCAACATATCTTTTTTTGGGAAACACAATTTAACCATAACAGCATTTTAGACTGACCAACTGCTTAGACCTGAATTATTGTCATTGTTCCAGGCCTATGAAACCTCAGGTTTTGTCTCACACCCATCCTCTAACAGTTTTTCCATACCAGTGCATTCCACATACTCCTGTGATAGGAGACCCTCAGGAGAACCAGTTCAGTTAGAATAAAACCCAGTGCTACTCTTGGCACTCAGCAGCCCCTCTCTTGGGGACCTGGATCCCATTTCCTATGTCAGTGAAATGGGCTCGAGCCCTTCAGTGAAGGAATTTAGTTCTCAGTTAGGCAAATGACTTCCCAACGCCAGTTACCTCCAGTCACCAGGATTTCTACCACCACATCCCTCCTATGGGTTGTCATAGAAACTGGTTACTCAAAATCCTCAATCCTTTTGACATGGACATAGGTACTTAGTATTCCATCCTTACCATGACTTGATTTCAAACTCATCCCCAAATAGCTTAGAAAGTTGAGCTCCATCAGCACCTTAGGCCCGAGTCCATGCCTGTATAATAGAGTGCAGTGCAAAATGCTGCACAGAGATTCTAGATGATATTTATTTTAAATCACTTTTTAAAATCCAGTTTTGAAAAAAGTAATTGATTTGTAGATATACAAAATCTATATACAAATATCTATACATACTATCTATTAGGGTATAATAATAATTATACCAAATATGGAGTAAAAGAAAATAAAAATCAAGTGAGGAAACTTCCTAAAAATAATCTTATCTAATAATTCAAACAAGGCTGGAATTTCCTTTTAGGTATATGGAAATGCCCAAGTCATTCTGATTTTCTCTCTATCCACACCAAAGAAAGCGTAGTATTGTACATACGTGGAGAGGTTACATATTTACTTGTATTGAATAGATATTATGTTTAAGGTATCTCATCTTCAGGAATTTCTGAAAAGGGGATTTTATTACCCTTGTTCTCTAATTTCATTTCCTACCACTTCTGGGCCGAATTATGTTTCCTCAAAGTTCATTTTGAAGTCCTAATCCTTGGCACCTTCGATTGTGACTGTGATTGTGATTTGGAGGTAAGACTGTTAAGGAGATAATTAAGGCTAAATGACTGTCGTGAGAATGGGGCCTTAATCCAATCTGACTGGTGTCTTTATAAGAAGAGGAAGATGCACCAGGGATGTGTGTATGCAGAAGAAAGGCCATGAGAGGACACAGTGAGAAGGAGACTATCAATCAGCAAGCCAAGGAGACAGGCCTCAGGAGTAACCAAGCTGCCAGCCCCTTCACCTTAGACTTCAAGCCTTCCATCTTGTGAGAAAATAAGTGTTTGTTGCTTAAGCCACCCAGTCCGTGGCATTTTGTTGTGGTGGCCCTAGCACACAAATACACCACCCAAAGGCCATTTATAAAAATAAAAGCAAAAAGGCCTTACTAAGTAATATCATTTGGGTTTTAATGTTTTCCAACTTTAAAATTGCATTCTGTGTATGAAGAAATGAGCTGTACATTGTCCTGGTCACAGTCTCTATTCTCACATCTCATTACTCAAATAATGAAATCTGTTTGTGGATGATTCAAGACGTGAGTAGGATTTCTTGCTGTAGAGCTCAGTGAATATTATTTCAGTACTGCAGCTTTAGTTCTTCTTTTCTTGTCTTTTCCTGTGTCTCCTTTTGCTCCATCTCTGCAAGCTTTCCCAGTCTTCTGCAGTATTAAATAGACACCTAAATTCCTGTGGTCTAAGGTTTTTCATAATGTGATGGAGTCCCTGCTGCTGTGAGATGAAGATGACCCGAGACGGTACAGATAGAAAAGAATCCTTTTAACAAGGCAGTTTGGAAGACCCAGTCCAGAGCAGTCACCGAGGGCAAATCCTTTGGTCTGTGTTTCTCAAAATTTAATGTACTTAAGACAACCAGGGGATCTCAGTTAAAATGCAGTCAACTTTAGTAGGTTTGGGATGGGTCTGAGATTCTGCATTTCTAACAAGTTTCCTGATTATGTCAGTGCTGCTAGTTTGTAAACCACACTTTGAGAAGTAAAAGAGTAGGCATTTCCTGGAGCCACAGCCTCTCCTTCACGTCTCTGAGCTACCAGTGAGTAAACTGCTAAGGGCCTAAGGGTGGCCTGATGACTTGATATAATTAGTGTAGCCTTTGTAAGTGAACAGGTTGCAGGTAGAATGCAACAGATCCTTGACAGGATGTGGTGTCACCATCTTTCCCACCTGACAAAAACTGAGATAAGTCAGTTGGGACTATAAGAGAATTCTCTCTCTACTTCCCAACTGCAAATTAAAATTAGAGTTTGGGATGGTGTGGTTGTCTACAGGCTTTCAATTTATTTAACTATTAGCAAAACTTACAATGAAGAAAGATTTCTTATTTTTTCATAAAGTCCTAACCTTCAAAGGCAGCACATGAGCCTAGAATAGAAATTATGGGGATTGGTGACACAGGAGAAAAAGATCAGCTGAAGGGTGGAGATTTGAACTTAAGTCAGGCTAGAAAGA
This sequence comes from Manis pentadactyla, assembly GCF_030020395.1. NCBI lineage: Eukaryota > Metazoa > Chordata > Mammalia > Pholidota > Manidae > Manis > Manis pentadactyla. The sequence continues at coordinate 66,651,599 of NC_080030.1, read as the reverse complement.
GAGATGAACCTGGCTTCCCAAAAGAGGAAATCACATTTATCACAACTGAAAATAAAGGCTAATGGCTCAGAGGGCATGAGAGAGCAATAGGAGTAACTCAGGGCAGCAAAGGGCTGTGACGACTTTGTCAAAGTTTTATATATTTGAGAGCTGAAATAATTTTGAAAACTGCTGGGCCTGGTATTTCTTTATATAAAAATGTTTCTCAAACTCCACCCCCTGCCACCAAATTATGGTATGCTGGGAAACCCTGTCTTTACCGAGACAAAAGCCATAAGGAAGAATTTTTGGGGTTATATCTGTGTGTATAAGATGATTGCTGTGTCCAAAACCACTAGTTGAAGGTGATTAACAGTCAGTTGTTTCAAGACTGGATACACCTATATTTTGGGGCCATGATATAAGTCACTAGGGTAGGTGCTGGGGATAAACATTTATGAATCAGATATAGTCCTAGTCCCCAGAAATTCACAGTGCAGCGAGAGCAGGATATACAGGGAGCTAAGTGCTATCGGTTGCTGCAGAACTGACTATACTGGGGATTCAATTCACTCATTTTGGTGAATAGGGAAGGTTTCTTTAAGCATTTAACTATGAAACTGCTTCTTAAAGGATAAGTAGGAGTTAAACAAGGGAAGATCTGGGAAGAATATTACAGGTTGAGAGGTCAGGGTATGGTGGTGGGAGCATGGGGAACTGTAGGCTTTGTAAAAACAGAGTAAGTGGGAATGGCTACGAGAAGCTGTAGCAGATGATTCTGAAGAGAAAAGCTGAACAGGGACAGTGAAGGCTGATGTGTTCCATGATGAGTTTAGACTGCATGCTAGTGGTATTTGGCAGGCATCGGTTGGAAGTAACAGAATGACGTGACTAGACTTTTAAGTGAAAGATGTACTTTGATGACAGTATGGGAAATGGATTGAAAAGACAAGACTGGAGAAGAGAAATCACTTAGAACACTGCTAGAGTTACCAGGTGATAAATGTAGGCAATCTAGCTAATAAGCAAACAGAAGTGGAGGTGGACAGAGTGGATGGACACTGGGAAGATAGAATTTTCAAAACTTAGTGTTTTGAGTTGTGGCTCAGTGCAAGAGGGAGGGTGATACGGAAGAACATGTGGACACATCCAGATTCCTGGCTTGAGAACCAATATCTGTGTAAACAGTTTTCTTTTCAAAACTTAGTTTGAAATATATTAAACCAGATAATGGAAAACTCACGATTTTGAGCCATTCAGCTAAGAAATAGTAAATAACCTGTGATATAATGAGTTATAAGAAATATGTATAAATACATATTTCCCAGGTATATTTGGTCTTCATTCACAGTTTCTGAAAACATCACAGAGTTTTAAAGGTGAAATAGTGTTTTGTCATGTTAATGAGAAACTTTTGTACCCCCACCCAAGGGCAGAGGCTATAGTCTGAAACAGCCAATGGCCAATAATTTAGTCAATCATGTCTATGCAATGAAGCCCTCACAGAAGCCCTTGAGAAGAGCTTTTTGCTCCCTCTCTGCTCCACCTGCTCTGCTCAGTTGGATCCTGCTTTGTGTTCAGAGAGTTTCTATGCTTGGGGAGCCAGAATGCTTCCATGTGCCACTGAGCCAGGCCCCAAGCCCCATGAGGATAGAAGCTCCTTTAATAAGGACCTTGCCCTGTGTCTATCTTCATCTGGCTGTTAACTTGTATCCTTTAGGATATCCTTTTTTAAATTGGTCGAAGTAAGTGTTTTCCTCAGTTCTGTGAGCTGCTCTAACAAATTAGTTGAACCTAAGGGGGAGGTCATGGGAACCTCCAATCTGTGTAGCCAGCTAGTAAGTCAGAAGCGCAGGTAACTACCTGGGGCTTGTGACCAGCATCTGGAGTGGGAGATGGAGGGCAGTCTTGTAGGATGGAACCCTTTACTTGGGATCAGGTGCTGTCTCCGGGAAGATAGCATCAGAATTGAGTTGTGTTCTCCAACACCCTGGTGTTTGAGAATTGCTTGGTGTAAGTATGTGTGGGAAGACCCCCTCCCACATATTTACACACATTGGAATTGGGTCTGGGTACCTGAATGAAGTTATACTATTATTACTGTTGTGTATAGTATTGTTACTGTTATACATTTATGTAGGGAAAAAATACACCATTGCTTTTGGTGTTGGATGAAAAGAAATCACATAGCCCAACATTGTAAGATAAAAGCATTGCCAAATTAGTACAGTCCGTAAAAATGTTTGTGAAGCTAGCATTTACAAAAATTTCATCATAGTGGGGTGGCTTTTATTCATTTTTCTAAGTCATTTCAGCTCTGGTTGGAAGGATAGGAAAATCTTAACAGCCCCAGGACAATTTCATTTGAAAGAAATAATTGAGATATAGCTATCTGCAATAATCAAGAATTATGGAAGGAAACATCAGCTAAAATCAAAAGTAACTAAACTGCATCTGCTTCAGGAGATCAAAGTGTGATGTTAGCTCTCATTTTTTAAATTCAGGTTCTCAGTTTGGGTAATCAGGCAATAGATACCATTGATTCTTTGGTTAAATATTCTGAATGATATTACATAGTATTTTCCTGAAATTTAGATGACAATATTTTCTCTATCATGAATTTCACACTTAATCACCAAAGCACCTTTGTATCATCTTTGATGATCTACTTCAGCTCATTTCCTCACTCCTCACCATATACTTCAGTGCAGTGCTTCTTGCTGTTCCTGAAAAATGCCAGCGAATTACACATTTTCACAACCCTGGGCCTTTGCTGATACGTTTCTCTTTCTCCAGAATTGCTTTTACTGCTTTGCCTTCCACCTTACCACAATCAGGTCTCCTTTTAAATGTTCTCAGTCCTTCCTCTTACACCACACAGGTGAGCACTGAGTGCATCCTCACCAGGCTCCCACAACAAAGTGAATGTGACTATTTTATAGGCTTCATATCACTGTTTTACATTTGTTTACAGATCTGTCTCTCATTCTTGACTTCAGATGCATGAGGACAGGAACTACAGCTAATTCCCTGAGGTATCTTCAGCCCTAGCAACTGGGCTTTGGTTCTGGCATAAAACTTATGTTTATCAAATGTTTATAAAATGAATTGGTATGAGATTGTTGCTTAGGACTCTTATGAAGACCAACACTACAATGTATGATCTCTGAATTTTATTCTCTGGACAACTTAAAATTAACAGAAGAAATGTGTAATGGTGTATGGGGAAGTTGGGGTTCCTATGGCCAGGATCCTCACTGAACTTAAACCACCTGATGATGTAACTGGGGTGTTGCTGGCCTGCCGCTTCCACACCTGTAGGCAATAAGCTATTTTTGAGCTATATAGAGAGCTTGGCCCAGTGCTCTGGGCGGAGGTGAGAGATGCTAGTGCTCGACCTACCACCAGGAGAACAAGCTGGGTAATAAACCCTTTCACCCCAAAGAACGTTTTGCTGTCCATTTCTTTGGTCACATTGAATCCATAGCGAACTTGCCCAAGGCTGAAACCCATTGGCAAGACATGGTACCTTTAAAAAGAGACATTGTTTAGCTTCAGATAAATGCAATAGGGTAGCTATTTAGGGACATAATTCTCATAGTTAAAGCCACCAACCAGGGTTATAACTTTATAGGCCTCTAATTGAGAGACAGACAAATCAGAAACTCTCTTTTTGTAAAAAGCCAGCTTTCAATTTAGGAAAGATGATGAACCATTAATCCTTTTGATGTAAACTTTTTTGGCACAGATGAAGTTTTCTCCAAAGAAGGGTAAAATAACAACACAAAAAAAACAAACACAGGCTTTATCTCTTCTGTGCTGATAATGATCTTTCTTGTCAAGTTCAGAATGGTTGCAGAGTAATTGGCTGTGTTTGCTAATTTAATTTAAGAAAACCACTTATCTGCCTCATCATTAGCATAATAGAGTTTCCCCACAGCTCTGTAGAAATTGAACTAAATGGGGGGAAAAAGGTGTTTTGAGGAGATGGCATCAGAGGCAATGAATTGTAAGGAAGCAGAAAATTACACATGCTGATTAAATTACCTTTTCTTGAAAGAAACCAACCCCATCAGTAGGAAATGCTTCACTAGTGGCATCTGCTTCCTAGGGCAGCTGACAAGAGTATGTAGCATCTATAGAAGTTAAAAGAAAAAAAGGAAAGTTAAGGTGCAATACAGAGACTCTGAAGATTGAAAAGTTGTTATGGGAAATGTACTGGTTCTCTCAGGGAACTGTTGAGCAGACTGGGAGTACTGACTCTAAGGCTGTTTGCTATGCATTGTGATGAAAGCTAAAGTCCAAGCAGAGAAGCATTAGAGAAAGACTTTTTGTACTACTTAATCTGTGGAAGACAATCTATAAGGCCCACTGTAGGGAAAATGGAAGTTCCATGGCCAGGATTCTTACCTGATCCTAATTTAGTCACTGTGTATGTACAATGATGTAATACTTAGCCTACTGTACAGGTACATTCTTGCATACCTGTTGGTGACAAGCCATTATTGCCTGTGTGGCTATAAAAAGAGCTTGGCCTGGTGTTGAGGCAGAGGAGAGAAGAGCATGGAGTGGAGGCTGAACCTAGAGCACAGGAAGCACCTTAGACAGACTTGCTATTAGAAGACTGCCCTAGAGGTGGATGGCATTCTAGTGCTTAACTTACTACCAGGAGTATAAAGCTTGGCACGAACCCCTTTTTATTCCCAAAGTTTTGCAGTCATTTTTTGGTCCCACTGAATCTAGAGTGAACTTGCCTGAAGCTACCCCTGATAAGGAAAATATTCAACACAGCCGACAAGGTTGGCCGAAAACCCTCACCCCTCCACTTTCCTTTCCCTCCTCTGGGCTCTTCGTTGGCAAGGTCAGCAGCATACTCCCAGCCCCCCTCCCCTCACTCCTCTGGGCTCTCACTCTTCCGGGCTCCTCTTTTGCTCTTCTTGCTGCACACGCCGAAATGATAAATCGCTCCCCTTGCTTGTGCTTGGGGCTTAGACCTTTAGAGATTACTTTCCTCTGAGCCCTCCAGTGTAAAATAAACCTCTACCCTCCAAGACCTCTGAGTGCCACTTGGTTCTCCTGTCCATATTCACTAAGGATGTGTTTTTGCTGCTCCCTCTCCACATCCCTTTTGTTTTACCAGGTGTTCCTATCTTCTGCTAAAGCTTACATTCTCTTGAGCTCCCTATTGGGAAGACTCCACAACCTGCTTCCTTGTGACAAGGTGCTTCAGGAGGAAGCTGAGTAATGACTGCCTAGGTAACATTATTTCTGAAACATAGGTAAATTGTCTTCATTAAAATAATTTATTCTTCCTGGGCTTGGTTCTTGGCAGAGCTCTTAATTTATCAGCTCTGGGAAAAAAGATACAAAAAATCTCTAAGAGGAAATACCCTTACCATTTTCCTTCTTTTAAGTCCACCCAAGTCAAACAATAACTGTGGAGGACAGAAGCAGGAAAGGGAGGTGGGCTTGGGAGCACGAAGATGAGTCTGTGAGGGCGGGGTGGGGGGGTGGGCAGGCTAGTTTCCAAGAAAACCTGATAGGTGATGTTATGTGTTGGGAGTCTCATGACCATCTAAAGTTGGAGTGCTCATGGAATCATGTAGATAAAGAATATCAGTGGATCAAATAGCAACTGATGGACTTAGACACTGAAAAAAAGGCAGGTGGGCACTTGTTTTGTGCTGCTCTCAGCCTATCAATAACCAGTGTTAATTGAACCTGCCCTCGTGGTTATTGCTATGGTTGCAAGATGGTCTTCAGCAACAACCATCAGGAAACTTTGAAAAAATAGAGGTTTATTAGTTGTAAGACCTGGGCTCACACAGTACACCTGGGCCCACACTGCAAGTACACAGGTGGGGAAGGAGAGAGTGTGCCATGTGCAAGGGCCAGTGGCTCTGTTTTTATTGGGATTGAGTGTCAGGGCCTAGAGTTTTGCGGACTTGCTCTTTATTGGTGAATTTAAAACATATGAGCTCAAATTTAAAGAGCAGGAAGAAAAAAGACAAGTAGCACAAATGGTTACTTAATAAAATCAAGCAAGATCCCTAAAACAAAGGAAGCTCAAACAGGGAACTTCACCTGCATCTTTAGTTCAGTGGCCAGTAATATGTTTATTCAACATAGCCATCTTTGAAGTGGATGTCTCTTTCAAATGATTATCTCTGACTAAAGCTTAAATCAGGTATTTGCATTGCAAAACAGGAAAAAAGAAAAGACTTTACATTACTGCAGGGAATTAAGGCCAACAAGAAGAAATGAAGTGTAGGGATAAAGGAAACTAGCCTTTCTGGAATACCTATAATGAGCCATACATGGTTTTTCTCATTTAATCTTCCCTGTAACTCAATGGGGTATAAATATAATTAAGATCTGTTGTGTATAAGGACACTGTTTTTCAAAGAGATTAAGTAAATTTCTCAAAGTCAGAAGGCTAATAAGATTCAGAACCAGAATTCAGACTTTGAAGACTGCCTGACTTTAAAGTCAAGTGATTTCTATTATAAGCTTTTCTGAGGAAATCGGGGATATATATTTACAAGTGAACAAAAATGCCAGTGATGGTGTATGGCCCATCTCAGGCCTGCAAGTACAAATGGTTACGTCCACTAGAGGAAAAGAAAGGAGTAAGAGTTGATATAACAACTGCATCCTCAGTGTGAATTTATGATAAATCAGTTTACTTGATCAGATGTTAAAAAGCATAAAGACACTGACCCAATGAGATGGAAAAGATATGAAACACACATATACACACAGACACACAGACACAAGCTACTTTGAAGTAAATCGCCCACTTTTCCCCAAAAATGATTGAAAAATTAGGATGGACTAAAGCTTTATTCTAGATAAGAATATAGAGATATATCAAATATAAATATAGGAAGCTATGCATTTAATATTTAATAAAATAAATTAGGGATACCTTTAGAATAAAAATGTGTTCTGTGACTCAGGGAAGAGTAACCTTATAAAGTTGGATTTTGTTCAGTGTTCATCAATAAGTAGTTGAACTAACACAGACAGTGATAGGGCCTGGACTGGTCAAGGTAGTGGTGGGGGCCCTCTGTTCCTCTCCTATTGGCTAAGAACCACTCCTCTGTTTTTCGTCAGGAAGCTCAGAGTATCATAACCCAGTGTATCATAACCCAGTGTGATATTAGTTGTTTCCTTCACATGCTCCAGAAGGTCCTGTGGACTCACAGCCTTCTGTTGCCTGGAGATACTTTTGGTCTATTGTCACGTTTGCATTCTGATCCAACAAACACTTCTGGAGAATTGACCAAAGATTGTTTCCTCTAGGCACATTTGTCTAGTATGCAGCCATTAAAGTGTTTTATTACTTATTACCCCAGAGTTAAAATTGTAGTGAATGCATTGAAATATAGCACCACTTAGAAAGTTTTTCCACAAAATTTCATATTTAGGCTAATTACTTTAAATTTCTATTACACATTAAATTATAATAAAAGCCATTATACTTTTTTTCAGCATTCTAATTTCCATAAGCTCTAGCTAATTAGGCTATTCCCATTAAGTGAATATGCTTTTAATGAACAATAAATTCATCTCAGGGTAGGACAGTTATCCCCAAGTGACTTGATTTCTTTTTCTTTCTTTATGAAACATGTTTTAATATGTTTACTTTAATTTTTGCTTCTAGTCCCACTTGTATCACACACTAAAACCTTGGGGTATTGTGTGAATGAGAATCCATTTTTACTTGTTAGTTCTCTCTTATAACTTAGTGATTTGCATAAGCTTAGCTTGAAAAGGGGTAACTTGGCTACTTCCCTGGCCAACATATCTTGTTATACTCAACCACCATAGCACTTTCTTTTTGTGACCCAGTTAAACAACGCATTTCTCCCCTGAGATGATTTCATATGGTTATGACCAAAGAAATATAGCCTAAAGAAGCTGGTGGTCCTGACAACATTCTATAAAAAAATGTAAATGTTTTTTTGGGGTTTCTGTTTCCAAACATAGTAGAGTAGCTGGTATCATACTTGCTCTTGCACAATAAACAACTAGAAAACTGATAAAAATATATGACCTGTCTTTGAAATTGGAGAACAAGTTGAGCAGAACACTGATTCATGAAAGAATGGATCAAAGGATATAAGAAAGATGATCACCACCTTCTTCTGTCTGGAGATACTTTTCAAACAATGATTCATAGAAGGGGAACCCAAGAGGAACATGACAGGCTTGCTGAACTAAGGAGAAAGCAGGTTCAGATAGACTGAACTTACAAGATTTACACAATAGAGTATCAGAGAGGAGGAAGTCCAATGAAAAAGAGTTTTAATAAATATGCATGGGGTCAGTTGATGAATACTAATCTATGCTTACCTAGAGTGGAATTCCATGATACAAGACAATAAAAACTGGAGCATCATAATCTGAGCAAGTCTCTGAGCATTCTCAGTGCATTCTGACCAGCTACAGTGCTGACTCTTCACTGAACACTCAGAACATGTAGTAGATACTACAGAGGGTAAAAGACAATAATTATGGCTAATGCAGGCTAAGGATAAGCTTTAAAGGAAATAGCTAATCCATAAATAACATGATAGACTTCCGGAAAAATAACTTTAAGAGAAGATAAAAGTTCCAGCATTCAACAGTATAAAAAAGTCCAGCATTAATTAAATATTACTAGACATACAAAGAAACAGAAAAATGTGTCTCATATCAGAAGACCAGTCAGTAGTAACTGATTAGCAGAAAAGGACTTTAAAATAACCATTATAGATATGCTAAAGGATTTTTTAAACCATGAGCATAATGAGAATGAAAATATGAAAGATAAAAAAATAACAAAAAAGAACACTTAGAGAATAATAAAACATCTGAAATAAAAAAATTCACTTGGTGTGCTTATCATTAGATTACATATTGTAGAAGGAAAGATCAATGAATTTGTAGGCACAGCAGGAGAAAATTTCCAAATGGAAGCACAGTGAGAAAAAAGACCTAGAAGTTATGAGTAGAGATGCAATAATGTGTGAGACAACATTAAATGGTCTACATACCTGTAACTGGAGTCCCAGAGGGATGAAGGGCAGTAAAGTATTTGAAAAAGTAATGACCACATTTTCTAATTCGACCAAACCATGAATCCACAGATAAATGTCTCCAACAAAAGTGAAGCATGATGGAAACAAAGCTACCATACCAAGGTATATAAAATCAAATTGCTAAAACAAATGATAGCAAAATATCTTAAAGGCAGACAGAAAATGCACATTGCATATGAAAAATAAAGATAAGAGAGTCTGAAGATTTTTCATCAGATAAAAGCCAAAGAACAACAGAATGACATATTTACAATGCTTGAATGCCAAACTAGAATTCTATATTCAGTGACTAAATCCTTTATAAATTAAGGCAAAGGAAAGACTTTAAAACAAATGATATCTGAGAAAGTCCATCACAGCAGACCAGCACTTAAATAAAATTCTTCAGATATAGGAAAAATAAAGGGGGGAAACTAATTGGCTATTTTTTACAAAGATAAATCACACTTTACATATGACTCATAAATTCCACTTCTAAGTGTTTAATGAAGAGAAATGAAAACATGTCCACACAAAGATTTGCACATGAATGTTCTGAACATCTTTATTCAAAACATCTAAACACTTTAAGCAACTCAAATGTACCTCAAAAGGGAATACATAAACAAATTGCACTATATTTAAACAATGATATATTACAATAAAAAGGAATGGACTGCTAATAAAATATTGTGGAAGAATGTTAAGAACTAAACATTACCAGACTTTTTTGTGTTACAGAGCCTGTAGCATCTGTCATTTTTTCATGGCCATTAAGTGAAAAATAAATAAGGGTTTGATTATATAGTTAGGTGGAAAGTATGTGTAAGTATATATGTACTAACAATAAAGAAGTTGTTTGAAAATCAATATACATTAACTGAAAGAAAGATAACATTTTTATTTCATTCTTTAAAAAGCTATAATTATTTACTAATTAGATTCATGCACCTGTTAGGCACTGCCTAAATTCTCATGATAGAATCATATTGGAGACCACCACTCTCATTTCCTCTTCCATATTGATTTTTATGCAGTACTTAGTATTTATCACTAAAAACCCAGCTCACAAAAATTTGGTACCATCAAAGAGTATGTAACAAAACTTAATGTTGAAATTGTGTAATACTTCAAGCTAGTAATCCATATAGCTTTTGGTAGATGTCACAATGTTTCTTTCAAAAATCTAAAATGCGTTATGCCCCTGTGAATTCTCCACAGTGTCCTGTGTGCTTCTGCATAATTTTTGAACTATGATCAAACAATTATATCAAATAAAGGAATACTATACATGTATGCAATGTATGATTCCATGCATATGTATTTCTAGAAAAGGGAAATCTCAAACTATAGTCACAGAAAGAAGCACTGTGTTTGCTAGGAGCCAAAGACAGGCAGAGATTTTATAACAAACAGGCTTGAAGGACATTTTGGATAATGTTGATGTTCCTTATCTTTATTATGGTGGTGGTTACACTAGTGTATACATTCGAGCTGTTCTTTCAAAATGGGTATGTTCTATTGTATGTGTAGTATATCTCAAAAAAGGTGATTTTATAAAAACCAAAGGGAGCTTTTTAGAGAAAATATATAAAATGTCCATTGGAGAACACTTCCTTTTAGAATAGCCAAGGATAGATATTAGAAATCAGGATGACAGATTAAAAATGCACAACAAATATATGATTTTTTTTAAGAAAAATGAGAGGGAAAGAAGAATAAAACTAAGACAATTATTTTTGGAAAGGAAGTTAGAGAAATTCATAATAGCAAGACTTCTAAATTTTTTGTAGGACCAGATAGTCATAAACTCAGAGAGTGGTATGTTTACCAAAAAGTTAGTGTATTTTCTACCAGAGTACAAAGGATTTTTTTTCAAAAATTGGAAGACATTGCTTTGGAAATTACAAATTGTTTATCAAGGAGTTGGCTAAAATTATTTGTTCTGATGACATTGGACAAAAAAGTAGCATATGAAAGTCACAGGATAGGAGACGAGGGGAAAAAGATGACAGCATAAGAAGTGAGGCAGAAACCTCCTCCCCAAAACCACATATAACATGAAAATATGGCAAATATAACTAATCCTGAAAGAGTGACCTGAAGACTGCACTACATCTGGGGAAAAGAGAAGACCTCACAGAAAAGGGTAAAGTAGCAAAGTCATAATCTGGTGGGACCCACGCCCTTCCCCAACCCCAGTTCACAGGTGGGAGGAAGAGAAATGGAGAGGGGAGGAAGTAGAAGCCAAGGACTGCTGAACACCCACCCTGGAGATCTGCTCTAGGACCATGAACCCACATTACATGGTACTCTGGAGGTTAGTGAGGTTAGAGGCAAAGAAAGGCAGAATACTCAGAGACTGGGATTCCAGCTGCTTGGGGAGAACAAGTATCCATAACCTGATGCTCCTGGACAAAAGAAAGGCAGACACTTTGAAAGAGTTCCCAACAGTGAGGGAGTGCTAAAGGGGCAAGGATTACACAGATCTTGCTGATTCGGAGAAAGAACAGGTACACAAAATCATCCCAGCACACTCAGCCCAGCAGGTTGGGAACTTTCAGGAGCTTCAGATGCTCCATCCCCCTGGTTTGCAATGCAGCATCAAGATGCCCCACTGCTGTATGCAGCCTGTTACTCTTTCCTCCTGGCAGGCACTAGCCTGCACACCTGCTGCCCCTGCCATTGCAGCAGGCCAGCTGGAGGGTGGCAGCGCCTATGGCAGTTACAGGGGTGTAATATGGAGGCTCCTCCCTGTATGCTCGGCCCACTGGACCTGGCAGTGGAGGCAAGCACTGCATCCAGGAAACAGCAAAGGGCTCTTTCCTCCCAGCAGGCACCTGTGCTGCACAACTGCAACCCCAGCCATTGCTCCAGGTTCTGGACTTCTCCAGAGAGTAGAGCTTCTGGGCACTAGAGGGCACCACCTACACAAAATTATCATTCCATAGGAATCACTAGAAATATGAAATGGCAAAAAAATTTTGTACAAAAATCCAGCAGACACCAGAAAGAGGGCTAAGTGAAACCAAAATCACCAATCTTCTTGGCAAAGATTTCAAAATAAAAACCATAAACATGCTCATGGAGCTACAGAAAAATATTCAAGATCTCTAGGAGGACTTCAAGAAAGAGATAGAAACACTGAAAAAATACAGTATCTGAAATGAAACATACAATAGAGGGATTTAAAAGTAAATTAGATGAGGTAGAGGAGACAGTAAATGAAATACAAATTAGATAACAGGTAAACAAAGAAGCTGAGGCACAGAGAGAAAAAAGGATCTCTAGGAATGAAAGACTATTAAGAGAACTGTGTGACCAATTCAGATGGAACAATATTCTCATACTAAGGGTAGCAGAAAAAGAAGAGAGGGGAAAAAATGATAAAAAGTATTTTTGAAGAAATAATTGCTGAAAACTTCCCCAGTGTGGGGAAGGAAATAGTCTCTCTGGCTATGGAAGTGCACAGATCTCCCAAAGCAAGGCACCCAATGAAGACAACACCAAGACATATAATGATTAAAGTGGCAAAGATCAAGGACAAGGATAGAGTATTAAAAGCAGCCAGAGAGAGAAAAAAGATCACACACAAAGGAAAACCCATCAGGCTATCTTCAGAAATAGACGACTTTCTAGAAAAATACAATCTTCTAAGATGTAACCAGGAAGAAACAGAAAATCTGAATAGACCAATTACCAGCAATGAAATTGAACTGGTAAACAAAAAACTACCTAAGAACAAAACTCCTGGACCAGATGGCTTCACCACTGAATTTTATCAAACATTTAGAAAGGACCTAATGCCCATTCTCCTTAAAGTTTTCAAAAAGTAGAAGAGGAAGCACTACTTCCAAACTCATTCTATGAGGCCAGCCTCACTCTAATACCAAAACCAGGGAAAGACACCACAAAAAAGGAAAAGTACAGACCAAGAACCCTGAAGAACATAGTTGCAAAAATCACCAACAAAATATTAGCAAACTGAATGCAAAAATACATCTAAAAGATCATCCATCATGATCAAGTGGGACTTATTAGAGGGATGCAAGAATGGTATAATATATGAAAATCCATCAACAGCATACACCAACCACATCAACAAAAAAAGGACAAAAGTCTCATGATATTTCAATACATGCTGAAATAGCATTTTACAAAATTCAGCATTCATTCATGATAAAAACTCTCAACAAAATGGGTATAGAGGGCAGGTAACTCAACATAATGGAGGCCATATACAACAAACCCACAGCCAATATCATAGTTAACATCAGAAAGCTCAATGCTTTTTCTCTAAGATCAGAAATAAGACAAGGAGGCCCACTCTCCCCGCATCTTTTCAACATAGTACTGGAGGTCCTAGTATGGCAATCAGACAACGCAAAAAAATAAAAGGCATCCAGTTTGATAAGGAAGAAGTTAAACTGTCATTGTTTACAGATGACATGATATTGTACATAAAAAACCCTAAAGAATCCACCCAAAAACTACTGGAACTAATAACTGAATTCAGCAAAGTTGTATGATACAAAATTAATACACAGAAATCTGTTGCATTCCTATATACTAACAATGAACTAGCAGAAAGAGAAATCAGGAAAGCAACTCCATTTATAATCATATCAAAAGGAATAAAATACCTAGAAATAAAACTAACCAAGGAGGTGAAAGACCTATGTCCTGAAAACTACAACACACTCATGAGAGAAATTAAAGAAGACCAATAAATGGAAATACATCCTGTGCTCATAGATAGGAATAATTAATATTTTCAAAATGGCCATCTTGCCTAAAGCAATCTACAGATTCAATGCAATCCCTATCAAAATACTAATAGCATTTTTCAACAAACTAGAACAAATAGTTTCAAAATTCATATGGAACCACGAAAGACCCCAAACAGCCAAAGTAATCCTGAGATGGAAGAACAAAGCTGGGGGGATTACACTCCCCAACTTCAAGCTTTACTACAAAACTACAGTAATCAAACATTTTGGTACCAGTGCAAGAACAGACCCATAGATCAATAATAGAACAGAATAGAGAGCCCAGATATAAACCTGCACATATATGGCCAATTAATATACAATAAAGGAGACATGGATATACAATGAGGAAATGACAGCATCTTCAACAACTGGTGTTGGCTGAATTGGACAGTCATGTCTAAGAGAATGAAACTGGATTCTTGTCTAACTCCATACACAAAAGTAAACTTAAAATAGATCAAAGACCTGAATGTAAGTCATGAAACCATAAAACTCTTAGAGGAAAATATAAGCAAAAATCTCCTGAATATAAATATAAGCAATATTTTTCTGAACCAATCTCCTTGGGGAAGAGAAACAAAAGCAAAAATGAACAAATGGAACTACTTCAAACTAAAAAGTTTCTGTACAGCAAAGGACACCATCAGTAGAACAGAAAGGCATCCTACAGTATGCAAGAATATATTCATAAATGATATATCCAACAAAGGGTTAACATCCAAAAAATATAAAGAACTCACATGCCTCAACACCCAAAAAGCAAATAACCCTATTAAAAAATGGGTGGAGGATATGAACAGACACTTCTCCAAAGAAGAAATTCAGATGGCCAACAGGCACATGAAAAGATGCTCCACATCATTAATTATCAGGGAAATGCAAATTAACACAACAATGCTATATCACCTCATACCAGTCAAGATGGCCAGCATCAAAAAGGGAAGAAACAACAAATGCTGGCGAGGATGTGGAGAAAGGGGAACCCTTCTACACTGTTGGTGGGGATTTAAATTAGTTCAGCCATTGTGGAAAGCAAAATGGAGGTTCCTCAAGCAACTAAAAATGAAGTACCATTTGATCCTGGAATTCCACTCCTAGGCATTTACCTAAAGAAAGAAGACATATGCACCCCTATGTTTTTCATAGCACTATTTACAATAGCCAAGATATGGAAGCAACCCAAGTGTCCATCAGTGGATGAATGGATAAAGAAGTGGAACATATACACAATGGAATATCATTCATCCATAAGAAAAAATGACCCCTGCCATTTGCAACAACATGGGTGGAGCTAGAGGGTGTTGTGCTCAATGAAATAAGCCAGGCAGAGAAAGACAAGTACCAAATGATTTCACTCATTTGTGGAGCATAACACCAAAGCAAAATTGAAGGAACAAAACAGCAGCAGACTCAGAGACTTCAAGAAGGGACTAGCTGTTACCAAAGTGAAAGGGATGGGATGGGGGCATGGGGAGGGAGGGAGAAGGGGATTAAGGGGCATTATAATTAGCACACACAATATAGGTAGATCATGGGGAAGGCAGTAACGCAAGGCGAAGACAAATAATGACTGTATAGCATCTTCCTGTGCTGATGAACAGTGATTTTAATTGGGAGGGGGGAGTTGATAATATGGGTGAGTGTTGAAACCACAATGTTGCTAATGTGAAACCTTCATAAGATTGTATATCAATGATACCTTCATTTTTAAAAAAGTCACATGATAATAATCTTGTGGCTGGATCTATAGACTATATATAACAACACAAAATAGT
This sequence comes from Manis pentadactyla, assembly GCF_030020395.1. Classification (NCBI taxonomy): domain Eukaryota; kingdom Metazoa; phylum Chordata; class Mammalia; order Pholidota; family Manidae; genus Manis; species Manis pentadactyla. Next base: position 66,636,008 of record NC_080030.1, on the reverse strand, counting down.
ATTTACTGAGCACTTTTTTAATGCTAGGTACTTACCATGTTTTTATAAGATCGTCATTTAAATCCCATAACCACTTCATGTAATAGGTACTATTATTACCATCTCCATTTTACACATGATGCAAATGAGACACAGTGAATTTAAATAACTTGTTAGCAATAAAATAATATCTAATTTAAACCCAGGTAATCTGACCTGAGGGCTCATTCTACCTATCACTATACACAAAGCCTTGCCATCCTAAGAAAGTGAAATGGCATCCTAAAAATATCTCAGTTATGAATTTAAAAAACTGTGTCATCATAATGTGAGGCTTGAAATTTCATCTGAGATGGTGGTCACAGACGAGAATCAGTATCACCTTTAATCAGAGCATTCAAGTGGAGATGTACTGCTAATGACCCGTGATCCCAACTGCTTGAGACAAAGTAAAAGAATGATTTTTCCAGGATTGCTTGAGAGCATAAGGAAAAGAGTGGCACCTCTGGGGTTTGTCCATGTTGGCAGAAGACTTGATTCTTTCTAAGCATATAGGTTGGGTTGTAGCACTTGTGTGGATTTGATGTCTAACAGCAGATAATCTGAAATCCTTGGTATCTTAGAAAATAAAGAATTTTTCCTTTCACAATTTCTTCTTAGAACTCTGCCTTTGTTGTATGATCTTGGCAAAGGACAAGAAATGCATAGAAGTAGAAAGCTTATAATATTTCTTAGAAGCAGGGCATATTCTTTACCAAAGCATTGAACATCTACTTTAAGTAATCTCCAAATGTAAGTTATTAAAACATCTTTTTCAAAGATCGTTTGAAGAGCTATATAAATTCAGGTAGAGGATCATAATTTTTGAAGAAGAGGAAAAGAGGCAGAACAAATAATGAATGACAAAGGCAAAAGAGGTACATAAAGGCTGTTTTATGGTATCATTGTATTGCAGAAAACAAAATTTTTTCCTGGATTACCATTACCAAATAAAGAAAAGTGAGAAAAAGATAGTTATTTGAAAAAGATTTTTTTAAAAAGGGAAAACTTTAACAGGCAATGAAAATAGGGGTTACACATGCAATTTGAACTTGAGTTATTTTTTTTTTTAAATCCAAATTCATTTTCTACCTTCTTTATTTCATACATAGTTACACAAATATGTGTCTAGAGAAAAGGTTACACTTATTTAAGAGGAGTTGTAATGAGAATGAACTATTTTTCTTCTTGTGAGATGTGATAATTAGGATCTAGATATGACTTCATCCACTTAGTTGACTGGCTTTTTTTTTTTTAAGAAATAAAGAGTGAAAAAAGTAAAGTTAAAAAACTAAAAGTGTCTAATCTTGAATTTTTAGTTTTTTTCAGGGATATTTGTTGAAAGCGTACTTATCTGATTTGAAAAATAAGAACTTTTGGATCATTTAACTCTTAACATTCCTGAAAGTATGCAATAATGGGTAAGCGATTCCAAGTGTACTCTATTACCATGAAAAAGACCTCAAAATCTGTTTCCAGAGAAGTTGACTTATTTTCTTCTAGGATATAATCTGGGCTAGCAATCATGTAAAGAAAATAAGAAAATTTTTTTCATGTTGCTTTAAAACGTACAAAGCTAGGAAGAATGTTGCTCCCATTTTAACAAGAAAAGGATAGTAAATTTATGGAATCATAACCTCTCGAGCCCATCAGAGAACTGTGGTTGACCTGTAAACACTAGATGCAATTTAAGAAAAATAGTAAGACACCTCCAAATGGAAATGAGATATAGGCTCTACCTCACTAGGCCTTCAAGAGGAAAATAAGGCCTCTATATTAGAGAGAAAAAAAAAGCGAAAATTGTAATGAATTACAACTAGGAGTGAATAAATATGGGCTCTCATGAAAGTATATAAAATCTAGTAGCCACAAACACAAAAGGAGTTCACACCCCCTCACAGCTCTTATTCACGGATCTTACCTGATCCTCTTGAGAACAACTGGGGCAAGACAGGAGACTGGGAAAAGCTGCTCTCGGTGGTGCAGTCCGGGAGGAGGGAAGATAGGGAAGGCACAGGGACCCAGCCGGTCTTTTCATCTTTAAGAATAAAAGGCTTTAAGGCATTGCAGGAAAGGCAGAAAGCAATGTCTTAAAGATGAAGACAGACTGTGGTTGGGGAATGTAAAAGAGAAAACAATTCTACCCTTGAAGGAGGGACGGGATTACTGAGAAAGCCCCACACTGAGGCCCAGGAAAACAGCTGAGTCAGGAACAGAAAAACCCTGTGTCCTTCTACCTCCATGCAGACCAGGAGCAAAAGTAGTGGGCTACAGATGTCTCCTGGTGGGGAAAGAGCAGGGGCATAGAAAGAGCACAGACATGTGGGGAAAACCTAGACATAAAGGTATGGCATGAACATCAAGATAAACTTTTTGAAAACCAACCCCTTCATTAAGCAAAAATCACACCAAGGAATTTGAAACTGATGGTATACACTGAAAGTAACTACAGAAAAAACAAAACCCAAATCTAGGCCTTTTGTTGACTAGGATGACTTAGTTCCTCATGCTAACAGTATCAGAATAAGAGGATGCCTGTTTCTAGTCAAAATTACTATTATCTTAATGTTTAATACTCTATATATTATGTTGACAATCCATAAAAAAATAAGAAGACACACAAGAAAACAAGGAGGGAAAAAAAATAACTGCTAAGGGTCAACAGGTGCATAAAAAGATGCTCAATCTCACTTAGCATTAGAGAAATGAAGATCAGAACTACAGTGAGATATTACCTCAAACGGGTTAGAATGTCTATCATCAAAAAAAGACAAGGTAAAATAAATGATGGTGAGGATGTAAAGCACAGGGGTCCTTACACAGTGTTGGTGGGAATGTAAACTAATACAGCAGTATAGAAAGCAGTATGGAGATCTCTCAGGAAATTAAAAATAGAACTACCATATGAACTAGGAGTCCTACTTTTGGTTAAATATGCGAAGGAAACTAAATCATTATCTCAAAGAAATCTGCTCTCCAAGTTCTTTGCAGTGTTATTTGCAATAGCCAAGATACGGAAACAGCCTGAGGGGCTGTCAATAGATGAATGGATGAAAAGGAAATGTGATATTTATATGCAAGTGTATCTCTATAAATCTACAAATTTGTCACAAAACAGAATTTTTTTTTTTAATTGGAATATAGTTGATATACAATATTATATTGGTTTGAGATGTACAAGATGGCAATTTGATAATTATATACAGTACTAAATGCTCACCATGGTGAGTGTAGTTAACCCTGGCTACCATAACAAGATATTACAATATTATTAGTTATATTCTTTATGCTGTACTTCCATTTCTGTGATTGATTCATTTTAAATTTGAAGGTTGTACCTCTTTATCCCCTTCACCTATCCTGCCCATCTCTCCACACACACACGTCTACCCCCATGGTAGCCAAGTCTGTCTCAGAATTTTTGCATCTATTTCTTTTTTGTTTGTTTTGCTTTTTAGATTCCACATATAAGTGAAATCATATGGTATTTGTCTTTCTGTGCTGATTTCATTTAGTGTGATATCCTCTAGGTACACCCATGTTGTCACACATAGCAAGATTTCCATTTTTTTTTTTTTTTTAAATAATTATTTTTTATTGAAGGGTAGTTGACGCACAGTATTACATTACATTAGTGTCAAGTGTACAACACAGTGGTAGAACATTTATATACATAATTCTAGGTTCCAGCTATCACCCTACCAAGCTGTTGCAATATCTTGACTATATTCCTCATGCTATACATTACATCCCGGTTACTTATTTATTTTACCATTGGAAGTCTGTCCTTTTTTTTTTTTTTTTTTTTTTTTGTGAGGGCATCTCTCATATTTATTGATCAAATGGTTGTTAACGACAATAAAATTCTGTATAGGGGAGTCAATGCTCAATGCACAATCATTACTCCACCCCAGGCCAAATTTTCGTCAGTCTCCAATCTTCTGAGGCATAACAAACAAGTTCTTACATGGAGAACAAATTCTTACATAGTGAATAAGTTACATAGTGAACAGTACAAGGGCAGTCATCACAGAAACTTTCGGTTTTGCTCATGCATTATGAACTCTAAACAGTTCAAATATGAATACTCATTTGGTTTTTATACTTGATTTATATGTGGATACCACATTTCTCTATTATTATTATTTTTAATAAAATGCTGAAGTGGTAGGTAGATACAAGATAAAGGTAGAAAACATAGTTTAGTGTTGTAAGAGAGCAAATGTAGATGATCAGATGTGTGCCTGTAGCCTATGTGTTAATCCAAGCTAGACCAGGGCAATAAAACATCCACGTATGCAGAAGATTTCTCTCAGAACAGGGGGGGTGAGGTTCTAAGCCTCACCTCTGTTGATCCCCAATTTCTCACCTGATGACCCCCCTGCGACTGTGCCTGTCTTAGGTTGTTCCTCCCTTGAGGAATCTTACCCGTCTCTGGCTAACAAGTCATCTTCTGGGGCCATACAGGGAAATGTGAAGTTGGTAAGTGAGAGGGAAGCCTTATTGTTTGAAAAGGTTAGCTTTTTACTTCTTTGCATATTTATGCCCTGTGGCTTCTATGCCCAGCATTTGTCTTGAGGTGTCTTTACCACTTGGAAGAATTATGATACTCGGTAAATTTGATATGAGGCACGAATTCTATTTAAGGGTTGTAATTAGGGAGGAAGAAGAAAAGCTATAGAAGTAGCAGGCGGAAGAAAACATGGGAAGATTGATTATTTCTTTGACATATCTTCTTGTAGAGTAACTTCAGCATATATAGGTTTTAAGCTACTACTTAAATTGCGCACACACGTTAACATAATAGGAGTATAGTTACATAACCAAAGCATATCTGTAATTACCAGCCATCTCCAGTGAAACCAAGAAAACCAGTTAGGCACCTTAGGCATTTGTGAAAACTTATCTATGATATGGTGGATATTGTCCAACTGAACTTGAACAGTCTGAGAGAAATCAGACAAATTAAAACAACCCATTCCTGGGGACTGTTCACATGCCAAATGTTCTTTTAACAGTAAATAGTCTGTAGTTGTAAGACTTTGGAGCGCTACAATTTGCACTGCTCCAAATTCTTGGTTGAGTTCCAACAGTATAGAACCAGTCAAATTTGTTGTTTTACTGTATGCCCAGGCCAGCTTAGATATCTCCTTCCTCATTCCCATGGCAAGTCCAGGAACTGGTGGGATGAGTGCATCTACAGCTGTAGCAGTGCGTGGATCTTTGTTGGGGTTTTTTGATGATCATCTTCTGGCATGAGTCTTCCAGAGATTGCAGATGTTGGAAGTTCTTTTTCATATGGTATCTTAGTTCATTTTCGGGGTAGCCCAATTAGGCTTTGATCCTCTGTATAAACACAAACAGACCCTTTGCCTACACTTTTATATGCCCTTTATACCCTTGTGTAGAACTCGTTGGAGGTTACCACACAGGAACTGCCCTTTTTTTTTTTTTTTTTTTTTGCTTTGTTTTTGGTATCACTAATCTACACTTACATGACGAATATTATGTTTACTAGGCTCTCCCCTATACCAGGTCTCCCCTATAAACCCCTTTACAGTCACTGTCCATCAGCATAGCAAAATGTTGTAGAATCACTACTTGCCTTCTCTGTGTTGTACAGCCCTCCCTTTTCTCCTACCCCCCCATGCATGTTAATCTTAATACCCCCTTACTTCTCCCCCCCTTATCCCTCCCTACCCACCCATCCTCCCCAGTCCCTTTCCCTTTGGTACCTGTTAGTCCATTCTTGAGTTCTATGGTTCTGGTGCTGTTTTGTTCCTTCAGTTTTTCCTTTGTTCTTATATTCCACAGATAAGTGAAATCATTTGGTATTTCTCTTTCTCCGCTTGGCTTGTTTCACTGAGCATAATACCCTCCAGCTCCATCCATGTTGCTGCAAATGATTGGATTTGCCCTTTTCTTATGGCTGAGTAGTATTCCATTGTGTATATGTACCACATCTTCTTTATCCATTCATCTATTGATGGACATTTAGGTTGCTTCCAATTCTTGGCTATTGTAAATAGTGCTGCGATAAACATAGGGGTGCACTGATCTTTCTCAGACTTGATTGCTGCATTCTTAGGGTAAATTCCTAGGAGTGCAATTCCTGGGTCAAATGGTAAGTCTGTTTTGAGCATTTTGATGTACCTCCATACTGCTTTCCACAATGGTTGAACTAACTTACATTCCCACCAGCAGTGTAGGAGGGTTCCCCTTTCTCCACAGCCTCGCCAACATTTGTTGTTGTTTGTCTTTTGGATGGCAGCCATCCTTACTGGTGTGAGGTGATACCTCATTGTAGTTTTAATTTGCATTTCTCTGATAATTAGCGATGTGGAGCATCTTTTCATGTGTCTGTTGGCCATCTGTATTTCTTTTTTGGAGAACTGTCTGTTCAGTTCCTCTGCCCATTTTTTAATTGGGTTATTTGTTTTTTGTTTGTTGAGGCGTGTGAGCTCCTTATATATTCTGGACGTCAAGCCTTTATCGGATGTGTCATTTTCAAATATATTCTCCCATACTGTAGGGATCCTTCTTGTTCTATTGATGGTGTCTTTTGCTGTACAGAAGCTTTTCAGCTTAATATAGTCCCACTTACTCATTTTTGCTGTTGTTTTCCTTGCCCGGGGAGATATGTTCAAGAAGAGGTCACTCATGTTTATGTCTAAGAGGTTTTTGCCTATGTTTTCTTCCAAGAGTTTAATGGTTTCATGGCTTACATTCAGGTCTTTGATCCATTTTGAGTTTACTTTTGTATATGGGGTTAGACAATGGTCCAGTTTCATTCTCCTACATGTAGCTGTCCAGTTTTGCCAGCACCACCTGTTGAAGAGACTGTCATTTCGCCATTGTATGTCCATGGCTCCTTTATCAAATATTAATTGACCATATATGTCTGGGTTAATGTCTGGATTCTCTAGTCTGTTCCATTGGTCTGTGGCTCTGCTCTTGTGCCAGTACCAAATTGTCTTGATTACTATGGCTTTATAGTAGAGCTTGAAGTTGGGGAGTGAGATCCCCCCTACTTTATTCTTCTTTCTCAGGATTGCTTTGGCTATTTGGGGTCTTTGGTGTTTCCATATGAATTTTTGAATTATTTGTTCCAGTTCATTGAAGAATGTTGCTGGTAGTTTCATAGGGATTGCATCAAATCTGTATATTGCTTTGGGCAGGATGGCCATTTTGACTATATTAATTCTTCCTAGCCACGAGCATGGGATGAGTTTCCATCTGTTAGTGTCCCCTTTAATTTCTCTTAAGAGTGACTTGTAGTTTTCAGAGTATAAGTCTTTCACTTCTTTGGTTAGGTTTATTCCTAGGTATTTTATTTTTTTTGATGCAATTGTGAATGGAGTTGTTTTCCTGATTTCTCTTTCTGTTGGTTCATTGTTAGTATATAGGAAAGCTACAGATTTCTGTGTGTAGATTTTGTATCCTGCAACTTTGCTGTATTCCGATATCAGTTCTAGTAGTTTTGGGGTGGAGTCTTTAGGGTTTTTTATGTACAGTATCATGTCATCTGCAAATAGTGACAGTTTAACTTCTTCTTTGCCAATCTGGATTCCTTGTATTTCTCTATTTTGTCTGATTGCCGTGGCTAGGACCTCCAGTACTATGTTAAATAACAGTGGGCATCCCTGTCTAGTTCCCGATCTCAGAGGAAATGCTTTCAGCTTCTCGCTGTTCAATAAGATTTCCTTTTTTTTATGGCTAATAAGAAATAATTTTTTTTTAAAAGAAGAAAATCCTTTGCATATGATGGATCTGTAAGAGTCTATAAATGTGATACTGTAGGAAATAAAAGAGTGGATGGGGAACTGAGGCCATAAGAATGCAGTAAGACAATACTTTCAGTGTAGATCAATAATACCATTGTGACATTAAACAAAGCTAATATATTCCCAATTTTTGAATAATATATATGAAATATTTTTACAGTATATATAAATATATAAAATTTAATATATATAAATATAAAATAACATATAAATATAAATATTTTTATACATAAATATTCCAAAGATGAAAATAATTTATTTGCTATATTGTTCCTCAAAATTGGTGGAATTCAGGGTTGTGTTTCTTTTCTATAAAACATCTTCTCCTTTTTGTTTTTGCTTTTAAGAACTAAAATTTATTTAAATGCAAGCATGTCAGGCGGAGCCAACATGGCAGCGTGAGTAGGACAGTGGGAATCTCCTCCCAAAAACATATATATTTTTGAAAATACAACAAATGCAACTAATCCTAAAAGAGAGACCAGAAGACACAGGATAACATCCTGACTACATCCACACGTGCGAGAGCCGAGAGCCTGGTGAAAGGGGTGAGATACAACCCCTGGCCCTGCGGGGACCCGAGCGCCCCTCGCCCCAGCTCCTGGCGGGAGGGAGAGGGAGCCCAGGACTGCTAAACACCCAGCCCCAGCCACCCGCACCAGAGCACAGACACAGTGCATGCGTGGAGGGCTGGAAACTAGGGAAACAGGGCAGCAAGACCTCTGAGCGGGTGCCAAAGCTGATGCCCCTGTGACAAAGAAAAGCCAGTGCTTTTTGAAAGTCTTAAAGGGACAGGGATTTAACAGCTAGATGGAAACAACACAGGTCACAGCCCAGTGGCTGGAAATTACAGGGAACACTGGGCGCACTAACTCCCTGGGCAACATCTCTGAGACCCCTCACGGAGGTAAACAGCCAAACAGCGCCCCCTGTCTATTATCCCTTGGGGCGCTGCGAAAACAGAGTAACAGCCTAAGGCAAAATGCCCACAGAAACGAAAATTCCTACACTTCAGCCGGGCAAGACAGAAAGACCCAGCCTACACGCAATTACCCAACACAAGCCACTAGGGGTCGCAGATGTCCCAGTAAAGAAAGGCCAGTAGCAAGTGAAAAGTTTGGCCCTCCCAGCTGACAGTCAATAACAGCTGTCAACATGAAAAGGCAAAAAAATATGATCCAGACAAGACTAACCCAGACAGCTTTGGCATCTGCTACATCTTCCCCTGAGAAGGAAACTGGGGAGATAGATTTAGCCAGTCTTCCTGAAAAAGAATTCAAAACAAAAGTCATAAGCATGCTGATGGACTTCCAGAGAAATATGCAAGAACTAAGGAAGGACAATACAGAAATAAAACAAGCTCTGGAAGGACTTCAAAACAGAATGGACGGGATGCAAGAGACCATTAATGGACTAGAAAACAGAGAACAGGAACGCAGAGAAGCTGCAGTATATGAATTATAGGTATACCAGAAGAAGTAGAGAGAGAAAAAGGGATAGAAAGTGTCTTTGAAGAAATAATTGCTGAAAATTTCCCCAAACTATGGGAAGAAATGGCCTCTCAGACCACAGAGGTACACAGAAATCCCATGACAAGGGATCCAAGGAGCACAACACCAAGACACATAATAATTAAAATGGCAAAGATCAAAGACAAGGACAAAGTATTAAAGGCAGCCAGAGAGAAAAAAAAGGTTACCTACAAAGGAAAAACCATCAGGCTATCATCAGACTTCTCAACAGAAACCCCACAGGCCAGAAGAGAATGGCATGATATACTTAATGCAATGAAACAGAAGGGCCTCGAACCAAGACTACTGTATCCAGCACGAATATCATTTAAATATGAAGGAGGGATTAAACAATTCCCAGACAAGCAAAAGTTGAGGGAATTTGCCTCCCACAAAGCACCTCTACAGGGCATCCTACAGGGACTGCTCTAGATGGGAGCACTCCTAAAAAGAGCACAGAACAAAACACCCAACATATGAAGAAGGGAGGAGGAGGAATAAGAAGGGAGAGAAATAAAGAATCATCAGACCGCGTTTATAATAGCTCAACAAGCGAGTTAAGTTAGACAGTAAGATAGTAAAGAAGCTAACCCTGAACCTTTGGTAACCACGAATTTAAAGCCTGCAATGGCAATAAGTTCATACCTTTCAATAATCACCCTAAATGTGATTGCACCAATGGACTGAATGCACCAATCAAAAGACACAGCAAGATCCATCCATACGCTGCTTACAAGAGACTCACCTCAAACCCAAAGACATGCACAGACTTAAAGTCAAGGGATGGAAAAAGATATTTCATGCAAACAATAAAGAGAAGAAAGCAGGTGTTGTAATTCTGGTATCAGACAAAACAGACTTCAAAATAAAGAAAGACAAAGAAGGACATTACATAATGATAAAGGGCTCAGTCCAACAAGAGGATATAACCATTATAAATATATATGCACCCAATACAGGAGCACCAACATACCTGAAACAAATATTAACAGAACTAAAGAAGGAAATAGAATGCAATGCATTCATTCTAGGAGACTTCAACACACTACTCACTCCAAAGGACAGATCCACCAGACAGAAAATAAGTAAGGACACAGAGGCACTGAACAACACACTAGAACAGATGGACCTAATAGACATCTACAGAACTCTACATCCAAAAGCAACAGGATACACATTCTTCTCAAGTGCACATGGAACATTCTCCAGAATAGACCACATACTAGGCCACAAAAAGAGCCTCAGTAAATTCCAAAAGATTGAAATCCTACCAACCAACTTTTCAGACCACAAAGGCATAAAACTAGAAATAAACTGTACAAAGAAAGCAAAAAGGCTCACAAACACATGGAGGCTTAACAACATGCTCAAAATAATCAATGGATCAATGACCAAATCAAAATGGAGATCCAGCAATATATGGAAACAAACAACAACAACACTAAACCCCAAATTCTGTGGGACACAGCAAAAGCAGTCTTAAGAGGAAAGTTTATAGCAATCCAAGCATACTTAAAAAAGGAAGAACAATCCCAAATGAACGATCTAATGTCACAATTATCAAAATTGGAAAAAGAAGAACAAATGAGACCTAAGGTCAGCAGAAGGAGGGACATAATAAAGATCAGAGAAGAAATAAATAAAATTGAGAAGAATAAAACAATAGCAAAAATCAATGAAACCAAGAGCTGGTTCTTCGAGAAAATAAACAAAATAGACAAACCTCTAGGCAGACTTTTTAAGAGGAAAAGAGAGTCAACACAAATCAACAGTATCACAAACGAGAAAGGAAAAATCACGATGGACCCCACAGAAATACAAAGAATTATTAGAGAATACTATGAAAACCTATATGCTAACAAGCTGGGAAACCTAGGAGAAATGGACAACTTCCTAGAAAAATACAACCTTCCAAGACTGACCTAGAAAGAAACAGAAAATCTAAACAGACCAATTACCAGCAACGAAATTGAAGCGGTAATCAAAAAACTACCAATGAACAAAACCCCCGGGCCAGATGGATTTACCTCAGAATTTTATCAGACATACAGGGAAGACATAGTACCCATTCTCCTTAAAGTTTTCCAAAAAATAGAGGAGGAGGGGATACTCCCAAACTCATTCTATGAAGCCAACATCACCGTAATACCAAAACCAGGCAAAGACCCCACCAAAAAAGAAAACTACAGACCAATATCCCTGATGAACGTAGATGCAAAAATACTCAACAAAATATTAGCAAACCGATTTCAAAAATACATCAAAAGGATCATACACTATGACCAAGTGGGATTCATCCCAGGGATGCAAGGATGGTAAATTATTTGAAAGTCCATCAACATCATCCACCATATCAACAAAAAGAAAGACAAAAACCACATGATCATCTCCATAGATGCTGAAAAAGCATTAAAGTTCAACATCCATTCATGATAAAAAGTCTCAGCAAAATGGGAATAGAGGGCAAGTACCTCAACATAATAAAGGCCATCTATGATAAACCCACAGCCAACAATATACTGAACAGTGAGAAGCTGAAAGCTTTTCCTCTGAGATCGGGAACTAGACAGGAATTCCCACTCTCCCCACTGCTATTTAACATAGTACTGAAGGTCCTAGCCACGGCAATCAGACAAAACAAAAAAATACAGGGAATCCAGATTGGTAAAGAAGAAGTTAAACTGTCACTATTTGCAGATGACATGATACTGTACATAAAAAACCCTAAAGTCTCCACCCCAAAACTACTAGAACTGATATCGGAATACAGCAAAGTTGCAGGATACAAAATCAACGCACAGAAATCTTTGGCTTTCCTATACACTAACAATGAACCAACAGAAAGAGAAATCAGGGAAACAACTCCATTCACAATTGCATCAAAAAAAATAAAATACCTAGGAATAAACCTAACCAAAGAAGTGAAAGACTTATACTCTGAAAACTACAAGACACTCTTAAGAGAAATTAAAGGGGACACTAAGAGATGGAAACGTATCCCGTGCTCCTGGCTAGGAAGAATTAATATCGTCAAAATGGCCATCCTGCCCAAAGCAATATACATATTTGATGCAATCTCTATGAAACTACCAGCAACATTCTTCAATGAACTGGAACAAATAATTCAAAAATTCATTTGGAACCACCAAAGACGCTGAATAGCCAAAGCAATCCTGAGAAAGAAGAATAAAGTAGGGGGGATCTCACTCCCCAACTTCAAGCTCTACTATAAAGCCATAGTAATCAAGACAATTTGGTACTGGCACAAGAGCAGAGCCACAGACCAATGGAACAGACTAGAGAATCCAGACATTAACCCAGACATATATGGTCAATTAATATTTGATAAAGGAGCCATGGACATACAATGGCGAAATGACAGTCTCTTCAACAGGTGGTGCTGGCAAAACTGGACAGCTACATGTAGGAGAATGAAACTGGACCATTGTCTAACCCCATATACAAAAGTAAACTCAAAATGGATCAAAGACCTGAATGTAAGCCATGAAACCATTAAACTCTTGGAAGAAAACATAGGCAAAAACCTCTTAGACATAAACATGAGTGACCTCTTCTTGAACATATCTCCCCGGGCAAGGAAAACAACAGCAAAAATGAGTAAGTGGGACTATATTAAGCTGAAAAGCTTCTGTACAGCAAAAGACACCATCAATAGAACAAGAAGGATCCCTACAGTATGGGAGAATATATTTGAAAATGACACATCCGATAAAGGCTTGACGTCCAGAATATATAAGGAGCTCACACGCCTCAACAAACAAAAAACAAATAACCCAATTAAAAAATGGGCAGAGGAACTGAACAGACAGTTCTCCAAAAAAGAAATACAGATGGCCAACAGACACATGAAAAGATGCTCCACATCGCTAATTATCAGAGAAATGCAAATTAAAACTACAATGAGGTATCACCTCACACCAGTAAGGATGGCTGCCATCCAAAAGACAAACAACAACAAATGTTGGCGAGGCTGTGGAGAAAGGGGAACCCTCCTACACTGCTGATAGGAATGTAAGTTAGTTCAACCATTGTGGAAAGCAGTATGGAGGTACATCAAAATGCTCAAAACAAACTTACCATTTGACCCAGTAATTGCACTCCTAGGAATTTACCCTAAGAATGCAGCAATCAAGTATGAGAAAGACCAATGCACCCCTATGTTTATTGCAGCACTATTTACAATAACCGAGAATTGGAAGCAACCTAAATGTCCATCGATAGATGAATGGATAAAGAAGATGTGGTAAATATACACAATGGAATACTACTCAGCCGTAAGAAAAGGGCAAGTCCTACCATTTGCAGCAACATGGACAGAGCTGGAGGATATTATGCTCAGTGAAACAAGCCAAGTGGAGAAAGAGAAATACCAAATGATTTCACTCATCTGTGGAGTATAAGAACAAAGGAAAAACTGAAGGAACAAAACAGCAGCAGAACCATAGAACTCAAGAATGGACTTACAGGTACCAAAGGGAAAGGGACTGGGGAGGATGAGTGGTTAGGGAGGGATAAGGGGGTGAGAAAAAGGGGGGTATTAAGATTAGCATACATGGGGGGGTGGGAGAAAGGGGAGGGCTGTACAACACAGAGAAGGCAAGTAGTGATTCTACAACATTTTGCTATCCTGATGGACAGTGACTGTAAAGGGGTATATAGGGGGGACCTGGTATAGGGGAGAGCCTAGTAAACATAATATTCGTCATGTAAGTGTAGATTAATGATAAAAAAAAAACAAAAAACAAAAAAGCAGTTCCTGTGTGGTGACCTCCAATGAGTTCTACACAATGATATAAAGGGCATATGAAAGTGTAGGCAAAGGGTCTGTTTGTGTTTATACAGAGGATCAAAGCCAAATTTGGCTACCCCGAAAATGAACTAAGATATGATATGAAAAAGAACTTCCAACATCAGCACTCTCTGGAAGACTCATGCCAGAAGATGATCATCAAAAAACCCCAACAAAGATCCACGCACTGCTACAGCTGTATATGCACTCATCCCACCAGTTCCGGGACTTGCCATGGGAATGAAGAAGGAGATATCTAAGCCGGCCTGTGCATATAGTAAAACAACATATTTGACTGGATCTATACTCTTGGAACTCAACCAAGAATTAGGAGAACTGCAAATTGTAGCTCTCCAAAATCTTACCACTACAGACTATTTACTGTTAAAAGAACATATGGGATGTGAACAGTCCCCAGGAATGGGTTGTTTTAATTTGTCTGATTTCTCTCAGACTGTTCAAGTTCAGTTGGACAATATCCACCATATCATAGATAAGTTTTCACAAATGCCTAAGGTGCCTAACTGGTTTTCTTGGTTACACTGGAGATGCCTGGTAATTACAGGTATGCTTTGGTTACGTAACTGTACTCCTATTATGTTAATGTGTGTGCACAATTTAATTAGTAGTTTAAAACCTATACATGCTGAAGTTACTCTACAAGAAGATATGTCAAAGAAATAATCAATCTTCCCATGTTTTCTTCCTCCTGTTACTTCTATAGTTTTTCTTCTTCCTTCCTAACTACAACCCTTAAGTAGAATTGTGCCTCATATCGAATTTACCGAGTATCATAATTCTTCCAAGTGGTAAAGACACCTCAAGATAAATGCTGGGCATAGAAGGCACAGGGCATAAATAGGCAAAGAAGTAAAAAGCTAACCTTTTCAAACAATAAGGCTTCTCTCTCACTTACCAACTTTACATTTCCCTGTATGGCCCTGGAAGATGACTGGTTAGCCAGAGACGGGTAAGATTCCTCAAGGGAGGAACAACCTAAGACAGGCACAGTCGCAGGGGGGCCATCAGGTGAGAAAAAGGGGGATCAACAGAGGTGAGGCTTAGAACCTCCCCCCCCCCCTTCTGAGAGAAATCTTCTGCATATGTGGATGTTTTATTGCCCTTGTCTAGCTTGGATTAACACATAGTCTACAGGCACACACCTGATCATCTACATTTGCTCTCTTACAACACTAAACTATGTTTTCTACCTTTATCTTGTATCTACCTACCACTTCAGCATTTTATTAAGAATAATAATAATAAAGAGAGAAATGTGGTATCCACATATAAATCAAGTATAAAAATCAAATGAGTATTCATATTTGAACTGACTGTTTATAGTTCATAATGCATAAGCAAAACCAAAAGCTTCTGCGATGACTGCCCTTGTAATGTTCACCATGTAACTTATTCACTATGTAATAATTTGTTCTCCATGTAAGAACTTGTTCGTTATGCTTCAGAAGATTGGAGACTGACGAAAATTAGGCTTGGGGTGGATTAATGATTGTGCATTGAGCATTGACCTCCCTGTACAGAATTTTATTGTTGATAACAACCATTTGATCAATAAATATGAGAGATGCCCTCACACAAAAAAATATGTATATATATACACACTTCCAATTGTAAAATAAATAAGTAACCGGGATATAATGTATAGCATAAGGAATATAGTCAAAATATTGTAACAACTTGGTATGGTGATAGCTGGTACCTAGAATTATCGTGTATATAAATGTTGAATCACTGTGTTGTACACCTGAAACTAATGTAATACTGTGTGTCAACTACCCTTCAATAAAAAATAATTATCTAAAAAAATAATAAAATAAATAAATAAATAAATAAATGCAAGCATGTGAACTGCACTAGATCTGTTGTATATACCATTATTTCATTTAGTGTAAGTAACAATGGATTATATTATGCTGCTCCATCATGGAATGTTATGATGCTACTCTATTTTATGCCCCCATAAGAATTTTTTAAAATACTGCCAATTATAGCTGTCATACATTATGAATTATAAATTGCATTCCAATGTCAGAGACACTGGATGTTAAAATGTGAGAAAATGAGAATCTTAGAATCGTTAAAATACAGTGTTCTCTGTTCTCTCTAATCCTTAACATATATCTGCAAAGTAGGTATAATTATATCATCTTACTTAATTGAAATAATTGTCTTTGTAAAGTAGTAGTAATGGTAACAATTATAATAATATAGCAATTGCTGACCTGCTATTTGTGCTAGAACTGCTCTAACAACTCAGCATAGATTCTCACTTACGCATAACAGTAGTGTCCTCTGAGATAACTTACTTTTATCCCCATTTTGTTGATGAGGAAATTAAGGCATAGAAAGGCTAAGTGATTACTAAAGTAGGATTCAAACTCAAGGTGAGCTGAATCCCAAAGTCATGCTCTTTCTCTTTTATTTTTAATTGAAATATTGTTGATATACAATCTTATATTGGCTTCAGATGTACAGCACAGTGGTTCAACAGTTACCCATATTATTAAATCTTCACCCCTCTAGTCTGGTTACTATCTATCATTTAGAAAGATGCAACAGAATCAGTGACTGTATTCTCCATGCTGTACTACTGTCCCTGTGACCAGCTCATATTATGATTACTCATCGTTGTGCTCCTTTATTCCCATCACCCCTCCCAACACCCCATCAATGTTGCCTCTCCTTTTTAAAGAATGTGCCTGCCATTCAGATCCCATCTGTCCATGATGTCATCACATATATACAAATGTACATTTGAATTTGTCATTGAATCCTGATCATGAGAGAGAGATGGTTTTCTTCTCTAAGCAAAGATGAATGTTAAATGTTTTGATATGATACAATAGCTTTTAACACTACCTTCATTAACTTACTTGCTGAAATTCCTTCAGACCTTTCAATGACTATTCACTTCCACTAGCAGTGTCTTGGGTGGGGCTCATGAAACACTTGATATTCCATCTCAGCCTTCTATTAAGAGTACCACCTTCTATAGACATCTTACAAGCTCTGTTTGTTCTGATTCGGTGGTTTGAAGGCTATTCTGATGTCACTGATTTACAGCAACTCCCTGAAAATAACACAATGTAATGGATTTTTTTGTGAAGGAATATTATTTATGCCAGTGGTAATGTTCTCATTTTTGTGTTTGGCTCATGTGGGTCTGACTTTCATTTGCTGCTTTGGTTCATGCAACTTAGCAGCATGAGGCCTTCAGCGCAGGGCATATCTGGACCATTTAATAACAAATACATAGGGGAATTTGAAAGGTCTTTCCAATAACATCACCTTGCAAGGTACTTTCCCATAACTTTTCTCACCAAAGATTAATGTCTTTTTGAGTAGGAGTTTTATTTCCATTTAGAAATGAAGAACTGAAGAACAGAGGAGATAAGTGACCAGAATTACTCCTAGAATTAGAACCTGATGTGTTTTAGGGTCCCTAGTTTACTGGGCTCCTTACCATAGCACACTTTTTCTGAAAACACATCTGGCCTCACAACTCTACCTAGAGAATAGAGTATACACCTTATCTCCTATTAAGATATTTAAGAGTGTTTTGGATGTGTTGGGGGAAAAAATAGCACTAATTACTTGATGCAAGAAATTAGTTCTTGGCAAAAGTTCAACATGGACCATGGACATAGAAATTGATGGTCCTGTGGAGGACAAATAGCTGGGGCTGAACATGGCAAATATTTGGGGTCTCTTTGAAGTATGACATTTTTTACAGTTAAATGGTATGGGAGAATACGGTTATTTTTGTATACAAGGAAAAGCATCTACTGGGATATCTAAACGTTTTATGGACATACATGATTAAGGAGGGGGAAAAGACAGGGTAGAAGTAGTAAGGGCCTGAAAGGATGAGAGCAAATAAGGGCATTAGGAGGTCCGTCCTGGAAAGTTGTGCTTACTTTGCATGTCTTAATGAATTTGCCCTATTATTACAGAGAGAAGCATAATTACGATTGGGGAGATATTGTATAGAGTCACACAGGGTGGGGTGTATGCAGTGTATTAGAAAACAGAAGATATGAGTTCTCAGTCTTGTTTTGCTAACAACTAGTAATGACCCTGGACATTTCATCTAACCTCTTTGAAATTCACTTTCTTTCTCTCTAAAGCAAGTGAATGCAACTCACTCTTAATTTAAGACCTTTACAGCTCTCGTGTAGAAAAAAGCAAGACTTTCTACAGAAGGTTACATTTCTAATATTGATTATAATTCAAAAAGTGGATTTTGAAATGCTGGATAAATTAGCCAAGGTTTGTAGTAACGCCCTGGGGACAGAGTTAAGGGCATTTGGGAGCTGGCAGACCGAGGTTCTGCTTTGATACAAGCAGTAACTTTGGGCAAATTTATCATTTCTCTAGGGATTTATTTCATTTTCTGTGTGTGCCAGTTGGACTAGATGGTTCCTGAGTTTTATATCAGTAATGATATTCATTATTCCCTTTGTCTTTTTCTAGTAAAATAACTCAAGAAAATAATCTGGGTCCTTAAACATACCTTCATTTTCAAAATATTTCTGACCTTTGACAAGGCTATAACTGAATGAATCAACATACAGGGACGTCCCATGGGAATTATTCCTCAAAAGCTTTGCCCCCATCTGAATGATGATTTATCAGGTTTTATGAAAATTAACCATAAATAAAAAGCCTTAAGTAGTTTCTATAGATTTATTTTCTATAGATCTTCATCTATGAAAGGGAGTGTAGTGTGGAAGGGAGTAGAGGGTTAGGATGGGTAGCTCATACCAACTGGACCAAGATAATTATTAAATATTTACATGTTCGTCATCAACATGACATGAATTATGAGTGAGCTAGTTAAGATAAAGGCTTTTAACCAACCATTTATCTTTTCCTTTTAAAATGTAAAGCACAAACTTGAAAGAACTAGGAATAATTTATTTGATGGAATTGTACAAACAGATGAAAGTTCAGTTAATATTTTTCATTGTTACTTTAAGCAAATAAACCTTAACAATTATTAATAATGTTGTTTACATCATAATTGGTTTGTCTAAAATCCTAATTTTAATGTATAATAATTTACCTTATATCTCATAGTTTCCATAAAGAGAGTGAAAGAAACAATAATACAATGTACAAAAGCACTCAGAGGGAAAATTAGCATCACATTCAAAAGTATTATTTCAGAAATTTATTTTGGTGTCATAACCTCATTAGGATATTTTGTCAGTCTCCACAGTACATCTGTGAAGTGTTAGATTGTTTGCCCTGAAATTCCTATTTTATATATGGGGAAATAAGCATAGCATGTTTAGTAAATTTTTCAAGGCTTATTGTGTCAGGTTAGCACTGGGAGTAGAATTTCTCTCTGACATTTTTCTTAAACAGTTCAGTGCCTAACACAGTGCCCTGGAAAGAGTAAGTGCTCAATGCATAGTCATTGAATGGAAGAATTAATGGACAAGCCACTCTGCTCTATGAAATCCAAAAACCTATCATATTTATTCTGTATTCTTTTCCTCATCAATTAGACAAGCTGGAGGAGCAGTTGAGCAATAAACTTTATCTACTGCCCTACCCACTAATTTTCATTGCTACATGAAGGGGCTTTGCAAGATGGCACCATGTGGTCAATACTGAAGGCACACACTTCCAGCCATCTTGCCCCCCCATAAGAAGTGTCATTAATCTTCGTTCATTATAACATTGCCTTTTGTGGTGTAAGTTAGGTCCACCAGCCAGCATGTGGCTGAGACTAACTTCTCTCACCAAAGTCACTAAAAATCCATTATTAATAACGAATGTGTTACTGATGTCCTAGCCAGATGATATTTGAATAAAACAGTGTTCTAAATCTTGGACTTAAAGAATTTAGTTAGTTGCAGTCCTTGAAAATAAATCACTTGGCCAGTAATGGTTCTGCCTACCTCACCAGAAGGTGATTATAATACCAGAAAGAAGAACTCAATTTATTTTCTGAGTCAAGTTGTCATACATTGAGTTTTGCAACTGTAAACATGATAAAGTCACAGTAGCATGACTTGTAGAGTTAATAGAAAAATGTAGTAAAGAATACAAGTGTTTATATCACTGGGAGACAAAAAGGTGACAAAACCATAATAGTCATTCCCAGAGATGCATTTTCGGGTACATGAAAGATAGTCAGTGCATTTCATCAGCACTGATAACCAATAACCTATAAAACAAGTAAGACGTCTCATGAAATACTTATGGTTAAAATGTGTTCCTTCAACTTTGATGACATTCATATTTTTCCATTTTTAGAAAGAAAACCCATTTACTCCATAGAATGATCCTATTCAAGTGAAATGAAAATTCTTTTGCAGATGTCACACAAATGTAGTGATTGGTCTAAAATTTCATCAAGATGACACTTTCATTAGGATACAGTCTGGAGAAATATGAAAATACTACATCTCATTTGCTTATCTTCTAAACAAATGATTTAAAAGACCTGTCAATTGGATGGTGTATTTCCAATGGAGTGAATGACCTAGTTGTAATTCAAGACAAATCTTAGAGATAAGATTTATCAAAAGATTTCTACTCCTTGTCTAAAGTTCAGAGATATTTTGAGCTAGAAGAACATCATGAAGAACTTACAAAACTCTTGGTGCAGCTGTTACCCATTCTTAGAGCATAGCCACAACTAAATTGGAAAAAGACATAAATAAAACAATTAACATCAACTTACTGAGTAAATTGAGTTTAGATACCCATATGAAGCAAAAGAGTAGCATTTATGTAAGTGCCTATACCCTTTAAACTCAAAACATAGTCTGTGTTTTCCTTTAAAAATAAATATCTAACTGAAGTCAGGAATTTCATTTTGTAATTGTATCACTTACATTTAAAATACCGTATTTAGTAAATGTTAAATTATGAACAACCCTATAGTGAGTAGAAATAAAAACATAGAAGTACCCATGCCTGGTAACAAATACAAATAACAGATTCTTGAGCTCCAGATCCTTCAACATGTCTGCTTATTGCTTTGCTCATGTTTTCTCTCTACACCAGGCAGAAGAGTACAATATTTTTAAAGAAATTCCCCAGATTACATGATTTCAGTTGCCTATGCCATTGTGGACAAAGAGAAGATTCTGTTTTCAAGGTTTTAAAGCATTTGTAAGGATTGTGCAGATGTGTCTATTGTTCTTGTTGCTCCTGTCCTGGAGAACTGGGTTGGTCAGAGCTCTCTGCAGGGCGTTGTGCAGGAGTGACAGGAAACTGAAATCCATAGCCATTGTATTCATTCAAGTAGACACATTGGAAGAAACTGATGGGGCCTAAGAAGCAGAACATGATATTTTGTTAGAACAGAGGAATATGAGCAGAAACAGAGGTAAAGCTCCGCAAAGGCACTATAGTACAATGCATGTGAACATGCGGACTTCAGCAGGTAGCCTTGGCAATGACCAGAAAGTTACTAAGCATTCTTGGCTCTTGGATTCCTTGTCTGTAAAGTCAAGACCACAGCAAGAACCTCACAGAAATGTTCTGGAGTTAAATAAATTAATACATGTGAACCATTTGTGTTTATGTAACAGATAAATTGGAAAATTGCTGTATAAACTGGAAACATGCCCAGATTGACTTCATGGATTTTGCAACAATATCTTACAGCATTGTTAAGACTGCTTTTTCCCTATATTTCTTACAACCTGATTATATGAAGGTTTATAATGAGTGTCTCTCTTATCTGCTGCATCTGTCCCAGCATTTGAAGCAGGGCTTGGAACATAACAGGCACTTATCTTTGTTCAATGAATTAAGTATTAATATAGAGTGGGAGGCATTTGCTATTACAGAGAGCATTTTAGTAATTTCCTTCAGAAATACATTTAAGAAGTATTGTAGAATCTAGAGAACATTACATCATTTCCTCAGATAAATGTCTACTCTTCATGTTAAAAGCATTATATAAAACAAACTTCTCTTATACCTGTTTCAAATATTGCTTCCTTTAGTCTGTCTAACAATGACTTTAATGTATATGTAAATCCAAAATGTACTGCTTTACCATCTGAAGAAAAATGCCTAATTTGGAATTACTGGGAAAATGAGAATCTTGGACATTGAATTTTGTAGCTGCATATGAATATTGATTTTATTATAAAATCAAAAGTCCCAAAGATCGAACATTAAGAACCTGTCATATATCTAGAAAACTCAAAAAGAATTCTCAGTCTTAGAAGTGTTTTTAAGCAATTGAATTGCTGAGACCTATTCTACATTTTTCTCTTTTCTATATAAAGAAGTTCAGCATATCACTTTAGCTGTCTTATTATAAAGCCGACAGTACCACACATCTAAGCACAGATTCAGTCATAGTGCTGAGGATCAGAGCTGTGCTGAATGGTTTGTGATAAATGCCACTTCAGTCATTACTTTGTAATTCCTCCAAATACACACTTCTTTTCTGACACAAAAAATGGAGAACTTCTCTTTGAAATATAAATGACCTGCTTTAATGTTATTCTTCATGTGTGCACTGAAAATTGTTTCTTCTAATCCTGGTCTTAAGATTCTAAAGCTCCAATTTACGTGTGTTATTTTTTAATGTAGAATGACTTAATAGTTTTAATCTAATTATAAACTTACTTTTTTGCTTCTTTGTGGAAGACACATCTTCAGCTTCTTCTAGTGGACACAAACATGAAAGTAAATAACTTGTACATTCACAGCTATTATACAAATATGTAGGAGACTGAAAATGTCTAAGCAGGGGCACAATATGAAAGAAACAGGAGCTACTTGCTCTCCCTATAATGCACAGTAGGTTCTTTTTCAGATGCTCTTCAGTCTTTCACTGTGAAATCGAACAGGTAAGAGTCAGTGCTAGAAGTAGAACCAACAAAAGAAAAGAATGTGGCATGTGGTGTGCTACAGTGATTGTTCAAATAGGAAATGCATCCTGATGTGTTGGGTGTTGAAGGATGAGAGCTAGCTGACACACATTCCTTTCTTAGAAGAGGTCTTTAATGCTCAGAGTTATAATATGGTAAAAATGAGATCTGGCTCTATGAACACTTTCAGTCAAAATAATTCTAAATCTGTGAAGGACATAAGTATTTAGTGATCATCCTTGTCATGGAAGAATAGCAGCAGAATGGTATCCTGTATCCTTTGTTTTTCTCATCTGACTCCAGGACTTTTTGTGTTGTAGTGAAATGAACCAGGTGCTTATTTAATGAAGGGTAATTTGAAGCTATCCGTTTGAACTCCTTTCTACAGTCAGAAATTCTTAACTGGTGTCCATAGATGGGGTTTCCGGGGGATTCAATAAAACCATAAAATGTTAAGAAGATGTGAGTGTATGTGTGTTCATGCATGATGTGTGTATGTGTGCCTTCCATTGAAAGCTGGTTTTGGATTTCATCAAATGTTAAATGAGTTCAAGAACATTTCTTCTTAAAGTCTGGTCTACCTACCAGTAGTTTTAGCATCACTTGGGAGACTGATATAACTGCAGTTCTTATGCCCCAACTCAGATTTATTTCATTCTAACAAGATTTCCAGGTGATTCACATTTAAAACAGTTTGAGAAGCAATGGTGTAGAAGTCAAAAACACAGTAAGACTTCTTTTTAATAACTCAAATTTTAAAAAGTTCTAAAAACTCAGTATTCAAAAGCATCTGTTAAACAAGTATAAATCATTTCATAAGAATCAGTTACCCATTCCTTTGTGTCTTTTCTCTAAGCACCATTTTCCATATTGTTAATCAATTCTGCAAATTGCCATAGAACTTATATTTTGATAGAAAGAGCAACTTGTAGGCAAACTCTTGTTGTCCATAGGCAAGTTTGGAAGTAGAGTAGAAAATATTTATTTTATAACAAGCCAAACTAGAAAGCCAGGAAATCCATCAGGAAAACATCACACACACCAAATTACCCCCTTACAATACAGGTTACATGTCCTTACAATACAGATGAAGAAATTTAGTCCTAGAAGGACTTGTTCAATATCATGTATCTGGCTGTAGCAGATTTTTCTGAGGTTTGAGGCTTCCCTCCCTCCCTCCCTCCCTCCCCCCCTCCCTCCCTCCCTTCCTTCCTTCCTTCCTTCCTTCCTTCCTTCCTTCCTTCCTTCCTTCCTTCCTTCCTTCCTTCCTTCCTTTCTTCCTTCCTTCCTTCCATGCCACTGCTGCTAGTATAGGTGAGTTATCTCAATTTTTAATAATAAAAAATATGCCAGCTTTGTATTTCAACATTTACATCATCCTCTGGCTGTCAAATAACATCCCCATAATCCTTGGTGAAACAGTAATTTTGAAATATGACTCTTATAAGCAAATTGGCCAATCAGTGCACCTAAATAATTACATGTAAATAAATCGGTGTCCATCTAGTGTCTTCAATCTGTGAAGATAAATATATTATTTTCCAAATAATGTAAAAAAACAATTTGTTTAAAAAATTAGTCTACCGTCTTAACATGAATTAGGAAAAGCTGAGGACTAGATCAAAAATAGAACACTATCATCATGAAAGAAAACTAATAAATGAACTGAAGATAACAAGCTCACCTTTAACTTTCTTTGAAGCTGGTACATCTTCAAAATCCTCTGCTAGAGAGTAAAGAAAAGACATCAATTCATGGTCCATTTGCCAGATTTCCCAAAGAAGAAATATTGTATTTAGAGGTTTTGAAGAGTCATGGGATCTCTTAATTGATGAATTCAGCATCTGATGTCTCTACAAACAAGAGTTTTCTGACAAATAAGGCAACTACTTTGATGAGAGAGAATGGATACAGCCAGGCTGGCCAAAGCTGGCAAAGGAGAGAAGGGCCTGTAGTCACTCTCCCAAACATGCCTCTCCTCTTGACACCTAAAATTCCTTCACAAAACCACCATGACTTTTGGAATTTGGGAAATTTGACAAAAGTAGATTCACATTTGCAAAATATATCCAAAGAAAAAATATCCACTCTCATATTTTATTAACAGACTGATTAGATTTTTAGCCTTTTGAAAATTATAAAGGCAATTAAGACCTTCAGATTGGAAGCAAAGCTCAAATACATAAACAATGACTCTTAAGGTACAAATTGTTTCATCTTTTGTGTATTCAATTTACAGGCATATGTGGAATAATTTGTAGGAAAATTTAAGTCAGAGATAATTCTGATATACTATAATTAAATGAGCTTGGAATTTTCCTATCAACTTTTTAGCAGTTGTAATGATCTGTAAGAGGGTCAGTTTTGTATTATTTATTCAGATTTTGCATACCAGCTGCTCAACAATAAACAGAAATGGAGTAAAATAGGTCAGTATGCAAATTTTCTTTAATAGGAAAGAAATGAGACCTTTAGGAAGAAATGTTATTATGTAAAAAAAAAAACAAACTGGGGAAAAGAAACAAAATTAGTAGCAATTATTTCCAGATTTTTTAAAAAGCATTTATTTGAAAAATTTATCCTTTAATTAGCAATGCTGGGGGAAAAAAAATCGTATCAGAACTCAAGAGTCAAAGGCAGAGACCCCCAAACAGCTGTTTACTTCTCGTCAGGCTGGAACAGAGTCTAAACCAGAGACGATCCACTCCAGCTCTGACCACAGCCAACTCTCTACATCCTGATCTCAGCTGTGTTGGTTGCAAAATGGCTTCATTCCAGGTCTTAGTTAGAAGGCATTCAGGATTTCCTCAAGTTTAAACAACCCCTGCCCCTATCCCCCGTGGTGCCACTTGGCATGGACTAAGGCAATCACTTGATTGGGAGCAGTGAATTATTGAAATTTCAACCTGATTAATTCAAAAAACATTTAAATACAGGCTTAACTCAATTAAATTCTGGATGAAATGACCATGGTCTTAAACTGACCAATCAACAGCTATAAATAAAGTATAAATGGTTATATGATATTTTGGAATAATAATATTTAAAAAATATCAGAGTTCTTAAAAGAATAAAATAATAACTATATTTAATTGTGCAGTAAGAATCTGCTAATTTCTATGGAGGTCTTTACAAAAATAGAATAATGTGAGGTCCTTGCACACAGACATGCACATTTAATTTTTGTAGATTATACCACAGTTTCAACTAAGACAGTGTTTTTCTGGATCCATTTGTTATCCCTGTAGAAATAAATAAGGGAAGCGTGAAAACCTTAGCTTCTTCTCTTTCCCAAATTCTGTTTTCTGACCCAGGGTAAACTAACTCTAAGTGATAAAAGCGTTCCAATGGTGGAGACTAAGCAGGAGAACAGAAGTGCGAGAAGGTAAACTGCAAGCCTTGGGCAGTTGCTATAGAGATGCAATCTCTGTAAGCAATTTAACAACAACAGAAATTTACTAAACTACTGTGATTGCCAGTGCTCAGAATACAAAAAGGAATAACACACTTATAATCCATTTACTTATATAACTCATGCATTGATTGGGTGAGTGGTGGGTTGAATAAAACAAAAACTTGACTTTTAAAAGGTTCAGTCATTACCATAAAAGAAGTGCCAACATGTGACAATGGAATTTAAAGGAGAGACTTGTTTTTTTTAGGAGGAGCAGTTGGAAAAATATTGTTTGAAGGAAGTTAGATTTGAAATGGGTTCTGTAATAAAGAAGGGGTATTATCTGTAACATATAGGGATATGGTAAGTTTAAAGTGAAGGCAACTACATGAAAAAAGATGAGATACAACAAAGGACAGAAGATATTCAAAGACTACAGGATTTTGAGGGAAGCATGAGAACTGAATCTAGAAAGGTTGAATAAGACTATCATGGAAGGTCTTCTAAGTCAGGCTGAGTAGTCTCTACTTAATGTCATAGCCAGTGAAGGTTGTTTCAGAGGAAATAGTATTCTGGATTTACTTTGTGAAAGCAACACTAGAACATGAGAGAATGGATTCAGAGAAACTGGGGACACATTTTAACAGTCAACATAGAAACAATGATTTCTGCAACCAGGAATCATTTGAAGGAGGTAAGTATAAACAAGGCTTTGTAGGCCGAGTGAAATATAATTGAATACTTTCTGGTGCAAGAGATTAACACAATACAGGATAGCACAATGCATTATTTGAGTTTGGAGGAAGAGAGTGGGGACAGTCCCAAGAAATCCTAGGAGGAACTCTTTACCTGGGGACATGTAACATTTAGTGTTTCTAGGAGTCCAACTGTGTCAGCCAGTCTTGAAATTGCAAAGATCTAGTAGGAAGCAAGACAGAAAAGGCAAGATGTCTGGGAAAGTTTAGAAGTGATATGCATTTGGTTAATGGGCAAAACAGAGTAAGCTGAGAGATCACTTTTAACTACTACTAAAATTAAAATTTCCTACCACCTGCTATGCCCTATTAGGTTGTCTCATATGTTTTGGCATATTCAATCCTGACAACCCCTTAGGAAATAGGTGCTTTTTATTTTAAATGTCCTGTACAGATGGAGCAGAGAGGGTTTAAGTGCTATTCAAAGTCATAGAAAAGCAGAAGGGCTAGAGCAAGGACACCAGCATGTCTAGATCAGAGCCACGTCCATGAGGATTTATATTTATTTCACAGAAAGCACACCTGCTATGTGTCAGTCACCTTTAAAAGTACTTTACAAATAGTAACATATTTCACCTCATTAGCAAATCTGGGAAGAGGGTACTCTAACAATTCCCACTTTACAGGTGGAACAATCAAAGGGTATATTCAAGATATTCAAGACCCCCAAATTAGTTCGTGGGGAAATGGAAATTCAGACTCAAGCATTCTGGTTCCACAGATTGTGTTGTTAAAGTCTTGGCACAGTCAAGTTATGCATGAGTCAGGCACTTGTGCGGAGCAGAGATGAAGTGTACCTCTAGGTGTGTCCCTCTGCTCCTCAAACAATCTGTTCTTCTTCAGTGGGGATGAATAGAAAAATTACTTTGTTGTCTTTGAAAATGATAATGACAGTGAAGAGGAACACATAGTATGTGTTCTGTTTGCTTAACCATTGTAGATAATTTAATCATATTCCAAACACCAAAGAATTAAAAGGTTTTATCTTGATTTTCAAACTGTAGACTCCATCCTTCACTACTATATAAACTTAGATTCCAAAAGAACCACATATGAATTCATTCTCCCACAGAGAGCAGACATGTCTACCACAACAGAGTTATGAATGCATGGGAGGTCTTGTATGTTACTATTTCAATGTTTTAAACATGTTGACATCAAGGTCTAACTTTTATACAACTCTTTTATACTTATTGAATTGGAGTTACAGACACAGGGGTTCTTAAATAGCTATTAGTTTAAGAAAACAATAAAATGATCATAGTAGAGAGGCCTAGATTTTGTATTTTCAAGTAGTGTTTATATCTTATTAACTGAGGGAATTTCTCCTTTCTCCCAATTCTACAGTCGGTCTCATCTCACGTAAGTGTCTGTTCCAACACTTGAGAGTACATAGATGGGTGTGTTATTTTGTGACCAAGTGTAATGCCCTGAAAAAATCCAAAATTCTCTTTGACCTTTGCTGATAGTTTTTCCTGAACTCCAAGCCTGTTCTCCAGCCATGGATCAAAAAGAAAGTCAAAGCAGGAGGGGAACCTCCAGAAGTTTCAGGTGATAAGTCATATGCAGAGAGTCTAGGGAGCCTTGGTTCTGTAAGGGTGGAAATAGATACAACTAAAACAGCCAATATGTTGACATTAAGTACATTGAATATATAGCATCAATATGGATACTAATTAAATTTTGGCTGAGAGGAATTCCAAGGATATGAAGAAATGTGGAGTCTAGCCTCTCTGTCAATGATAGGTATGATGTACAATTACATGTAGTTTAAATATATGGACTTGGTATATCAATTAGTAGATTTTACACCAACAAAATACAGATCTCTCATTCTCCACAAGTGAGCTTATCTTGGTTCCATTTCTTATACTCTGTAATAATGGTTCTCAAATTTATTCACAGAAACCCTTTATAAACTTAAAAATTTGTTATGTGAATTGTATCTATTAATCAATGTAATAGAAACTAAATTAAACACTTTTTTAAAAAACAAGAATCCTGAAGCACACTTTCCCTTGGTCATATGAGTATGATGTTCTCACATGTCATTTAGCTTCTGGAACAGTCCACTGTACACTCACGAAAAAATGAGAGTGAAAAAGGTAAATGGTGGCTTAATATTACTTTGTAAAGTGTTTCAGATCACCTGAAAGGATTTTTGGAGATGCCAGAGATCTGCAGACTATACATTAAGAAATACTACTCCAAATGAAGAATTCTATTTTTATGAAATAGCCAACATATTACAGAAGGAAATAGCTAAAGAAAAACCTGTAAAAAAGAAAGGTAATTATTTAAAAAATAAGTTCACTAGGCATATAAATCAATAGCATTTCAAACAAATATATGTTACCTCTTGAGAGGAAGCACCTTGTTTCTCTGACACAGAAATACAAGTAAAACGATGCAAGCACACAAAGCAAAACTGGGTTCTTCAAAATAAGAACTATTACAAAGGAAAACCTTAGCTACATTTCCATTTGACCTTATACATTTTGAGGGAAAATCATTCCATACCATATCAAACATTTGCCAATTAATTAATGCTAATTTTGCATTAAAAGAAAAAATTTAACATCGTTGAAGTATACAATGAATGTGAACTCCTTGGATATTAGGGTTAGATATCAGTATCTCCCTTTTCCTCCCTCCCTCCTTCCTTCCTTCCTCCTTCCTTCCTTCCTTCCTTCCTTCCTTTTTCTTTCTTTCTTTCTTTCTTTCTTTCTTTCTTTCTTTCTTTCTTTCTTTCTTTCTTTCTTTCTTTCTTTCTTCCTTCCTTCCTTCCTTCCTTCCTTCCTTCCTTCCTTCCTTCCTTCCTTCCTTCCTTCCTTCCTTCCTTCTTTCCTTCCTTCCTTCCTTCTTTCCTTCCTTCCTTTCTTCCTTTCTTTCTTTCTTTCTTCTCTCTCTCTACTATATTAAAATCATCCTAAGTTTGGACAACTGGAATAGACTTAACACCACTATCATATATATACACAAATGATTTAACTAGAAACTTATAGTCACAGTGTTTTTCAAAGCAGGTGGAACATTAGTTTCTTCTTCATAGAAAGGGTATAATTCATCATGTGTATTTTGTGATATATCCTGTGTATTGATAATATAAAAATATCAAAAAATTAAAACCCATTAAAAAAAGTCAGTCTAGTTTTGTAGTCAACATGAAAATTATCTTGAAGTTTCATGTAATTTATTCAAGAAATAGTTACTCTTTCAGCAATAATAAAAATAACTGCAATGGGCTCGTTTTATGTTCAGGATGTCTACTAGCTACCTTACATAATATTTTCACTTAAGTCCCACATTATACCTACGAAATAAATAGAAAATCCCCATCCTTTACAAGGAACATTGAGCCTTTAAAAAGGGGCAGGATGCAGGAATATTAGAAACCTGGTAAGTTGAATTGGATTGGGATCTATGATAGGTATAGACAATGATTATAGAAAAAAGATTTAAAATGTAGTTTAAGATGGATTATAGAGGCTTTAGAACCTTGAGCTAAGAAGTGTAGAATGTATTTTAAATTTGCCATGAAGAAGTATTGAACATGTATTATATAAGTGACCTAATCAATTTGAAGTTTTGGAAAACCTAATCTACTAGTAAGTATGAAAAGGAAGAATTACAGAAATCAAAAAGGGGTCGGTTGAAGACTGTGACGATTCATAGGAGAAAAGATAAAAGCCAACTTGACAACTGAATTAGAGCCAGGGACAAAGAATCCTGATTAGTTGAAGTAGAATTTGAAGTTTCATGTCTAAGTAACTAAAGAGTAGAGATCATGTGGCAATTTCCTTTGAGTTTTGCTGTGGGTAGAGGGATAAGTGAAGGGAAGAGGGGTTACATAGGAAGGTCAGTTGTAAACTTGTGCAGACAAAAGGTGAAGTTAGGAGTTGCAAACGTGGAGCCAGAGCTGAGAAGATAGGTTAGGCTTCAGAACAATTTTAGGTTTTATCCACAAAGAGGTGGATAGCAAGGTTGAAGGAACCCACTGGGGAAGAGTAGAGCAGAGTAGGAAACAGAGCTGAGGGTGGAAAAACTCAATGTCTGGAGAAAAGCAGCAGAAGCCCAGTACTGAGAAAATATACCCAGGCTGAAAAAAGCTGATGTTATGAAAGGCAAGAGAGGAAAACATTAAAATAAAAAAAAATTTTTTTAAAAAAGGGAGAGTGACAACAACTCTGACTGCATCAAAGAGGTTGAGAATTAGGGAGAAGTGGCTAGAGGTAATTCAGCTTTGCAATGTGGAGGTCCACATTTGAGGAAAGCATCAGGGTTAATACTCAGGTTTCATGGAGTTAAAGCTTGAAGACCCAGTGGGACACTTACTTCAGACATAAGGTTGTAAACGAGAGCAAAACAAAGGTAAAACAACTCCAAGAAGCAGAAAGAGGAAAGGAAGTTTTGTAGGAAGAAACAGTCGCAGGATATTTGTAGACAAAGAGAAGAGGATTTCTTAGAGTGAGAACTCAGGACGCATGATTAGGGAGTAAGGATGAAGAGAGGGAAAAAGAGAGAGAGTCAAGGAGGAAAATGATCTTGGGAGAAGCAGTGCTTCCTCATCTGAGCATGGGAGGGTGGGGGTGAGTAAAACAGAAAGATTAAAGGAGAATGTGATTTGGAGAGAAGGCCAATTGTAAAGAATCCACATTGATGGTATAAACTGTTCAGGGTGTTTTTCTTGTTTTGTGAAGATAAAATTTCCTGTAGTGCCCAGTCTGCTCTGCATGCTCTTAGGAAACATAATAAATAAATAAAAACTACCTAAATAACGCATGTGTGTGTACCAGCAGTTACTGCATATTTATTTCTACTAGAACTCTATTCTGATTTGTGAAGAGCTTCAAGAAATACTCATAGGTAAACATCTGGGATCCTAAGGCACAGACACAACTATCATGGATTTTTGTATTCTTCCCCACTCTTCTTACTTTATCTAATTCACGGCATCACTTTGTGTCAGAAAAATACCAAACACTCCAAATGATTTTCTCAATTGACTCGCTGAATTATGTGTAAACAGTTTGATGGAATACTACATTCTAAAAGTTTAGATTTTTTCAAGGTATCCTAAGAAACCACAGTAGTTCGAGACAACAGTTGACAGTTTATGTTGGCTCTCAGGTATGAAAGTCTCCTTTTATACATGGTGTTATTTAAAATGATCAAGAGTTTTAAAGAAAATTAACTGCTATACTGAATAATATCCACGGAATCTTGATATCGACCCCAGGGGGTAATAAAGCATGCAGAGACAGTTTACATTTGGAATTTTGTGCACAGTGAAGCCAAAGGTGTTCAATAAACATATGCAATCCTTTCTGAGTGTCTGTCCTGTCACTCTGAGAGTAAGACATGCCTGTCTGGCGGGCAATGTCAGAACAACTTAACATCAAAT
Source organism: Manis pentadactyla (assembly GCF_030020395.1). NCBI lineage: Eukaryota > Metazoa > Chordata > Mammalia > Pholidota > Manidae > Manis > Manis pentadactyla. The sequence goes on along the minus strand of NC_080030.1, from coordinate 66,603,459 downwards.
CAATGAATGAGGCCACATTGCTGGTACCCAAACTCTAAAAGTGAATAGTGACAAACATTCTACCAAGTGCCTTATACACAGACTTTCTCTGGGGTCTGGCAAACAAAGTTGATCAGATGGAGTGAGCGCAGCAACTAGTACCTACTTAGAAGGCTTCAACCGAAAGTCATTCCTCCATTTTTCTTCTGAAAGAAAATTTCTGTGAATTTAGCCACCCTTGTTCTAAAAAGTGGAATTGTTTGAAATCTATCCCAAAATAAGTGAGATGTTCTGTCTTATTATGATTTTATCTCAGTGTTTTATTTGTTTTGACACAAAGGCTTAATAAAAGAAACTGTCCCCTAACTAGGGAAGTAACCCTGACCACATCATAATCCTCACCATCACCATGATTATCACCACCATCCTCATGGATAGCAATTCATAATCGTTTATGCACCAGTCATTATTTACATACCCTATTTTTTTCCTTTTGGTATCATTAATATACAATTACATGAGCAACATTGTGGTTACTAGATTCCCTCATTATTAAGTCCTCACCACATACCCCATTACAGTCAGTGTCCATCAGCATAGTAAGATGCTATAGAATCACTACTTGTCTTCTCTGTAAACACCCTATTTTATCTTACTTAATCTTCCCAAAATTTCTATGAGGTAATAGGATGATTGCAATCCATATTTTAAAAATAAGGCTACTTGAACACAGAGATGTTAAATCATTTGCCCAAGTTTACACAGTGTCTAACAGTTTCCATTAGCAGCCACTACACTACAACTTTTGTATTTCTACCATAAATTTGATGCTAATTTGTTTTTAACAAAAACTACACTGATGTTAGTATTCATCAACATCTGTTCCAGCAAGCCATTGCCAACAATACTGCATCCCAGCAAGGGACTTCCAAAAAAAACACAAAAAGGTCAGTAGTTTTATAAAGTGATTATTTTTAGGAAAAAAATATTTTTTATATATATATGTATATATATATATATATACACACACACACACACATACATAGCTATACTGAAATATGCTTTAATATGCATAATACTCAAAGGCATATTTTTCTTTTTCAAAGGTTTTTACATATGTGTATTAACTGAGAACGGTTTTGTTTTAAAGAAGATTAAATTTAAGTGTGATAAAGACTAAAGTTTTAATAAAAAATTTCATTTTATACAATGCCTGAAACTGGGCATCAGATTTTTTACTGTTTAGTTTAGACAAGTAAGGCATGAATCTTGGTTCAAACAAGATTTGTGATAACATTACCAAAAAAACCATTGAATTCTAATACTTCTGATCATGTCATTACCACCAGCAGAACCATACATTTGTTGCAGTCTGGGTTCAGAGGAGGTAAAGGGACCTTCTGGAATCCTGCTTTGGGAGGGGAAAAAAATAAACCTTTCTGATACATGAAAGAACTTATCCTGCGGACAGTGCTTATATTAAAACTGAAACTCAAAAACTATGCATACAAGGAGCAAAGTGGGGATGCAGAGACTGAGCTAGAGATCTTGTTATGTCAGGGGCAGTGGGATGAAAACGCAACTGTTCCAGGGGCTTCTGAGAAGATAGTAGCAATATAGTATTTAAGTCTCTTGCAAATCCCCTTCCCCCAAAACAAAGAGCAAATTAGCAAATCCCTGGGCAGCATTTATAATGAAATTAAATGAACCCTTAAATATGTGTGGACTGGGACAAACACAAAGTCAAAAATTTACCAAGTTTCAGTGTCTGTAGATAAAAAAGCAGAGAGAAGATGGGGAGTCTGAGAGACCTGAACCCCGGCACCACCAAAAAGCCAACAGGTGTTTTCTAAGAAATGAGTAAGGACCACTCCAGATCACCAGATGAAACCAGGAAGGACTTCAGCCTCACCAGTCCAGTAGCAGTTGAGCGTTAACGGCTCACCATCGGATCAGAACGCTGGTGCCGTTACGTACCCTATGATCTTGGGAAATTGGTGAGCCAGGGCAGGACCCCACAAATGGTGAGAGACTGCTAAGAGTAGAATAAAAGTGGAACAGGATAGGATAGCAGAGAAAGAAAGCTAAGGGAAAGGAAAAAAAGACCTCACAAAGTTCAAACAGTAAGAAGAACACCATCATGAGTGAGAGTCTGAAGATACAACAAGCAGGTTTATACCCCAAAGCACTTCTGATATTAAAATTTTCATACTTAAGCTTTAACATATAGATGAAATGTTTCAAGAAATAAAAAAACCATCTCAGAAGGGCAAGCAACAAGAGATTATGAAAACAATTAGATTTGAAAAATAACTTTCATAATAAAAAATGTGACATAAAAGCTTATTGGATGAGTTAAATAACATTATGTAGAACTGAAGAAATAATGAGTGAATGTTAAAACTGATAAAATTACATTAGAGTATAGAGAAACAAAGGGATGAAAAATTTGAAAGCGATGTTGACAGCAGAAAGAATGTGCGTACCTAACTTATTCCTAATCAGCAGAAGGAAAAATGAAGAAGAGACAACATTTGAAGAAATATTGTCTGTGAATCCGCTGAGTGGTAAATAGGAAAAAAATGAATCCATGTATCCTGGAAACATTTCATAATAAAAATAAGCTCTCACTCCAATAAACTATAGTGCAAGTGCAGTAGATCAAAGGCAAAGTGAAAATATTTAAAGAAGCCAGAAAGAAAAGATAGATCGCATAGGAAGCAATGACAATTTAGCTGAAAACATATTTCCCCCACCTCAAACAGGAATAATGTGTTGAAAGTGCTCAAAGTGCCTAACCAGTGACCTAGACTAGGTGTCCAGGAAAAGGTTTTTAGGAATGAAGATGATTTAAGGACATGGGAAAATAAATAAAAACAGAACATTTCCCATCAATAGGTCTTTGTTCAAGGCACTTCTGAAGAAGGTACTATTGGAAGAAGTTTGATGGCAAAATAAATTCAGCACAGCAAAGAAATGGTAAGCTAGGAAACTAGTAAGCATGTAGGTAAAGATAGACACTTAGTGATTGAAAGAATAAATACTAATAAAATCTGAAATTCAGATTTTTTTAAAGGTTAGACCTAAAAATATTGAATAAAATTAGCATTTTAATCAGGATGAGCTGCAATGAAATTTAAATGCTTTAACATCCTTCTCTTATTTAGAAGAGGGTGTTTTATAGTAATATTATTCTTTGTTAAGTATGCATTATAAAATTTCAGTGGTAACCACTAAGGTAAGAGAAATAGAGTACTCTTTTCCACTCACATATATGTGATCAATACAGGCTGGAAAATAGAATAATGAAACACATTTACAAGGAAAAAAATTCATCAATTTGTAAAAGAAAGAATATAAAGAAGCGTTGAGAAAGCCTGGGAAATATAAAGCAACAAGATGGTAAGAATTAGACCTAAAACATTAATAATCACAACAAATATAAATAGTATAAAATAGTAAAAGGTCACTGCACTGGATAAAGTAAAAAATGAATTTTAACTTTGTTATTTATTAAAGATGTATCTAAAACATAATGTCATGTAAATGTTTGTAAAAACATTTTTAGTAAAATACTAACCAAAGAAAGTTGAGATAATTGTAATATTTGACATGCTACTTAATTATATGAAATATAGAAGTTATATAAAGATGAATGCTCAATTGAGCAGAAAGATATAATTAAACTTGCATAAAATGTATAAAACAGCTCCTAATAGAAATGCTGATACAACTACAGGGCTAAGGTGATAGTTCTCCCTCAGAGTAGGTGATTTCAATATAGTTTATTCAATTATTGATACATTAAATATTTTTAAAAAATCATAAAGATACAGGGTAATTAAAAACACAATTAAGCTTTTCAGTGGATATAGATTTCTCCTTCCAACCACTAGAAAAATGCACATTATTCTCAAGATATATGGAAGATTTACTAAAACTAATATTAGTTCATAAGCTAGAACTCAACACCTTTCAAAGAGCATATCATTTTCTCTGACTGTTGAACAAATTAGAGGTTGACCAAAAGAGGATAATCATGATTCCAGTAGGTTTGGAAATTTTAAAATAAGCACTAAAATTTCCATGTTGTATGCTAGTTAAATAATTTATTATGGAATTAAGGTATACTTACAATTGAATGGTAATGAAAATACTACATTTAAAGGTTTGTGAGATGCTGCTGAATTACAGGAAAATTGATTGCCATGTATGCATATATTAGGAAAGTAGAAAGAGCAGAGATGAATAAAATAATCACACATATTAAGATATTTGAAAATGAACAGAAAAATCTTAAATAAATCAGAAGCAAAGCAAATATCCATCAATAGTAGATTAGGTTGAATGTATATATTTACAAAGTAATATACTAGATAGCAATGAAAATGAGTGAATACTACTACACAAAAATATGATGCATCTGAGAAGCATAACATTAAGTGAAGAATCTCAGAATGTGTCCTACAATATGATATATATGAGAGATCAATATGTGATAGAAATAGAAAAAAATTTAAAAAATATATAAAAATGAAATTCGGTGTATTAATTATCTCTAGCAGGAGTCAAAGGATGGGATGGGGAGTCCAAAAGAATAAGCTATGTTATTTATAGTATCTAGTTTTTACATATATATACTTCTTATGTTATTTTGTTTATATTACATTTTAAATAATAAAGTCTTTCTAAAGATCAAAAGCATGGACAAATTTTTGTTTATGGAGAAGAAAAGTAACTCCAATTTCTAATTAATTTGTATACAAAGAAAAGTTTCAAAGTTTCAGAAAAGATCTCTAACTAAATCGTCATTTCCTGAGGAGTTATTTTCGAAAAGGTAAGGTCCTTTTTTTCTCTTTCAGAGTTTATGTACATAATCAATCTCACTGGTTTAAACAATGAAAAAGGCAATCACAAAAATATTATATATTTAAAACAATGGAAATGGCTTTTTTTTAATGGTCACACTATTTTAACAGACTATGGAGAGAAATTTAATAATCATTTAAGTTTCTGCAATTTAGTTTATTTTAAGGGGAACATTTTGATCAAAATTAGCTAAATGAATTCAGTATATAACTGGCATGAATAACACCAAACTCATTCTGTAAAATTAATCAAGTTATTAATGTTTCAAGACTTTTTCTGTAACCTCTTCCTAATCAGGCTATTAAGTTTTCTTGTACAGAGCTAGAAAATGTGATTGGCATATGTTGTGTAGTGACAAAATCGATCAATTTATTTAAAAGTTAAGGTGTGGGTGTGCCACCATTAATTAATTACATATTATTTTTTATTAACAACTTAATTAATCTTAGATAACATAACTTGATTTAAAGATGGACTATTAGGTGACTTTTAAGTTGTATTTGATCACTTTAGAAAAGATCACTAATTTAATTGTTTCTAAAAGAGAATTATAGATAATACCAACAATATTTGTGCTTCAGAAAAAAAATAGTTATTTTTGCCTATATATACATATGATATATAGATATGTATATCTATATATCATATGTATATATAGAATTTTACAATTCACTGACTCATTAATAGTACCATGATTGTCTGAAAAAGCGGAATGTCCTTTCAAATAGAATTACATACATATTGGGAAATTCTGGCTTTCTGAAATTCTTGAAAATTTTCAATAAAGGGACAGATTATCAGTAAAAAATACCTTATGTTTTTATTATTACAAATATTATACTTTACTTATGTTTAATTATGCTCTCCTAAAGAAGCCTTTAGCCTAAGATAAACCAAACATGTAAGTTGTCTAAATAATGGAAATCCTGGTGAGTCCACTGTTGGACTTGTTTGAAGTTTCATTAAAAAGTAATTAACTTCTATAAAAGATTAAATTTTATCAGTATAGCCTTAAAAAGTTAAATTCATTATCTTTGATATCAAAATTAGATCTTAGAGACTTTATAATGATCCCAAACCTATGTGGATAATTTTGGTAAGATATTAATGGCAAAATGCTATTTATAAACAGAGAAAAATGTTATAGAAAAAGGCAACAAAGTTAAATTTCCACATAGCATCATCTTGAGAAAGACTTTTCCTACACTCCTTTTAAAATACTCATTTTGAAGGGAAAGCCAGCCTAACTTTACTTATATGTTGACTACCAGACAATAAGAACAAAAGAACTATGAGTTCCTATAAATGCATTTTCCTTGTTGCCCCGACACCCATTGTTGTAAATATAATGTCAGTGTCTCAGCTATGTCGAGCCTTGCAAGTCTTCCCTCGGCACCATTTGCTTTTTAATAATGTATTTGTTCATCCCTTTATTTTATTTCATGTTTTGCTCTTGGGAAAATTCCCGGGGAATAATGTTTTAGGATGTACAGATACTATTTTTCAGAAAAAAGATTTCAAGATACTTAAAATAGTATTAGGAAGAAAGGGTTGCACCATTAATGTTCAAGAATGTGTTTGTTTTTAATTTTTAAGATAATATATCTTAAATATAAAATAATCTAACAACTTTTGATGTCTTCCTCCAAACTCCAAGAAAAGCAAATTATTGATTGTATATTTACCTTATTTACAAAGAAAAAAAGATAAAGAATAAAAATCAAATGAACATTTAGAAATTAGAAAGCCACATCCTTTAAAAAATAAACCCACAAAAACAAGCATCAATTAAAGCCTAATTGTCTACAGATGATGGGAAATTTGATTTTGCAATGTTACTTTCACTGAATCAGTAGAAAGATGTTGGAATAGTGCTGATTCTTATCAGTATCTTCTTTATCCCTACAATAAAACCCCAGAAATTTGAGTATCTATTCCACTGGGGTGGTTTCAAGCATCTCAATTGGAGTGAACTAGTAGAATTCAGGAAGAGATACCTCCCCTCTGTTTTACACCAACCCTCTTCCTCATATTACCACTTCTTCTTCTGGACCAAAATATCTGGGAATGAAGGATGATCTAGGCAGAAAAAGATGGCCTCGCAGAGATAGAGAGGCTGGTCCCATCCAAAACAGAGATACAGGCAGGAGAGTAAAGTTAGGGAATGTGGGTGGAGGGAGCAATGTGCTCAAAGCAGGAGCTTTTTGTGAACCTCATTTAGTGAAAGACAAATAAATGACTGAAAAATAAATAAGAAGTTGGAACAAAAGTAAATACACACAACATAATGTTGAAAACAGGGTTCACAAAAAGAACAATGATTCTTTAGTTAAATTATGTCCAGTATGTTCTATTTGATAAATAGCTGAGGCAGTTTGATGATTGTCTCTAAAAAGGCATGAGAAAAAGTAATATGTGCTACAGAGGATATGATCTTCATATACTCAGAAACCAACTTATTATCATATATCACTCCATGATGTCTCTAGACATTTATATCATATGATCCATAAGAAACAGTTTTTTTCCTTATACCTTTCTCTCCTGAGTTACTACTCTTAGTGTGATTTTTAGTACTTCTTCTACTACTACTATTCATGTTTTATTCCTTTATATAAATAAATCACAGATTTCCATGTAAGTCAGCCTAAATTCTTTGGTCAGTTTTCTATCTCCATGTCACATTGCATGTCCTTGCCTCTCCCTGCTTTCTAACAGTAGCCATCAAACCCAGCCAACCCTTCTTTAGATTGCCTCTATATATCCTGCTTTCTTGGTCAACTTTGAAATAACAGAAAACACAAATTTTGGTCTCTGTTCCTGGTTCCTGGAAGAGTTCCTAAATCCCTTGGAATTCTTTGGTGATAGGAGAGCTTTGTTCCAATGAGGCAATAGTTGGGCTCTTGCACTTGGTTACCAAAAAGACCAAGCCCTGATATGAAATTGGGAACTTGTAGCCCCAGCCCTCATTTTCCAAGAAGTGGAAAAGAGCTAGAGATTGAGATAATGATCAATCATGCCTATATAATGATGTCTTCATAAAAATCTAGTAGGTATGGGATTCAAATAACTCTTGGGATACCTCCCTGGAGGGTGGCAACCCTCACTCCACAAGGACAGAAGTTCCTGCACTTGGGACCCTTCCAGACTTCACCCTGTGTATTTCTTCCTCTGGCCATTCATCTGTATCCTTTATCATATCCTTATTACACAGTAAACAGGTGAATGTGTTTTCCTGAGATCCATGTGTGCTCTAGCTAGCAAATAATTGAATCCAAGGGAGGGAGTCACAAGAATATCAATCTGTAGCTGAGTTCTACAGAAGTTGTGAGTAACCTGGGGGACCTAATACTTGCAATTGGCATCTGAAGTGGGGAACCGTCTTGCGGGACAAGACCCTCATCTATGGGGTAGGTTAACTCCAGTTAGTGTCAGAACTGACTGGAACTGGTGTTACAGAGAATTGCTTTGTATGGAAAAACTCAAAACATCTGGTGTTGGAAGTGTTAGGAGTGTGGTAGCATGTGAGAGTAAGGAAAAAACATACAGGATAAGTGAATTTTTCATTTACATGCACTTCTGTTTATTTCCAGTCGTCCAATTCGAATGATTCTTTAAGGAATTGCCCCCTTTATGAAGTCTCCCTTACTATCTTTGGCTATAGGTGAAGGGTGTGGAGTGCAATAGTTTCAGAGGGCTTTCCTCAGGATCACTGGAAGTTTGCCCTCATGTCAGGGAGACAATTCTGTACCCTTATGATTATTTTCTTTTTTAAAATTATTGAATCAAATCCATGTGGAGTTCTATTAAGTCAGAGAGCTTTGAATGAGATACGTGACAGGTGCCACATTAATGACTGCCTTGTATTGTCCTCAATACTTACTATGTGCCAGATACAGTGAAAGCACTCAATAAATACTGAGATCTGCTCTGTCCAACCAGTAGCTCCTAACCACATAGGGCTTTGGGGAATTGAAATGTGATTAGTATAAATTGAAATGTGCCGTAAGTATAAAATGCCCACATAATTTCAAAGGCTCAATACAAAAAAAAAGTAAATTATCAATACATTTCTATATTGATTACATATTGAAATACTATTTGTATATAGAAGGTTAAATAAACATTATTAAAAATATTTTCATCTGTTCTTTTACCCTTTTAATGTGTCTACTAGAAAATTAAAAATTACATGTGTGGCTGGCAAGATTGTATTAGACAGCACTGATTTAAATGATTTATTTTTATTAAATCAGGAAACATGGGAAGGAAAATTGCTATTTCCCAGAATTTTAGAAAGTTATAAGAGAATTTAGAATTGTGTTCTGTGTATTTAGAAGCCTATTTATACCTAGCTCTTGATACTTTAGAGAGTGATTTCTGAGAGCTTTGTGTTTTGCTATACAATATTAATATATTCCTAATTATGTTATGCTTCTGAAATATACGATTACATTTAATTTAATGAACATTAGAAAACAACAAGAAATAAAACATCCTTGCTTGATCATATATGCTCTACAACAAATTTTTAGTGATTGAGGGTTTAAGGCAAAAATAGGTTTATTTTGTTTCATTCTACTTTAATCCCTGAAAAGATTTCTGTATTTGAGCAAGACACTTTAATTTTCAGGCTGGAGAAGATATTTTTGTTACAAGTTATTTCAAATAACGTATTTGATTAGAAGTTAAAAATTCCTGTCAAAGGGTTTAGTATAAAATGATTTGATCTCTGAATACATGAAAAATATTTTATGAATTGCAGCTTGAAATTTACACTGTGTGTCAAAGAGAATTTATCACCAATACAAGCAGTACTTACCTGAAACTCTTGTAGTAGGTTTTTCTGCTATAAAAAAGAAAACAAGTTTTGTTTGACTCACATTAAATACAAAGAAATTGTCCATTGATAGACTAAATAATGTAATGTCTTTTATTCTCTTCCTTTTTCCTTAATAGTTAATGAAGAAATAAAGTTCTCTATTGTCTGAGAACATGAGTCTTTGAATATATTAATCACTTTTATCTGAGATATTAAAAAAGCTATTAATCATTGTGTCACAACATAGTCATACTTTTTATTATTTATTTATTATTTTTTTATTAAAGTATCATTGATATACACTCTTCTGAAGGTTTCACATGAAAAACAATATGTTTACTACATTCACCATATTATCGAGTCCCCCCCATATCCCACTGAAGTCACTGTCTAACAGTGTTGTAAGATGCCACAGAGTCACTACTTGTCTTCTTTGTGCTACAATAGTCATACTTTTCAGCCTACTAAAATCAGTATAATCTTTGTTAAATTAAGTGTTTTGTTTCAACTGTAATTATACCATACTTGAGTAAAATTACTTTGTATAATGCAATTAATCTAAATATTTGCTTTGAAGTTTCCAAATTCCAGCATAAATACATAATTGAGAATTATTTTCTTTTCAAAGAAGAATAAACATAAATCACTAAGTCTTAAATAGCAACATGCAGAGTCAGCTTAATTTTTCACAATCATTTAATCACAGTTTCAATGATAGATTATAATTTTCAAAGTAATATGTTTTTCCACTAAAGTGTATGTATATAGGACAAATATAGTAAAATAAGTGATTGCCCCAATTACAATAACAGACATGATAACTTCTAGAAAAAGAAGAGGATTGGTAACATTGTCATTCCACCAACATTTGTCTAATTTAAAAGTGCCAACCTTGAAGATGTAATTTTTTTAATGAACCTCCATTACACAATTTATTGTGAGATTTGGCAAAGTATAAATCTAAGAATTAGAGATTAACAAAAATTGGGTTAATGCCAATAGAAAGTTTTTTAAAGACATTTTCACTTGGGATATTTATGTTAGTGATATTACAGCAGCATACCTCATGTAAAAAACTGCAGAACAAACAAAATAATTCAGATATAGACTTCAGTAAGGCTGTGTTATTATTTTTCCTTTAAAGGTACTAGACAGGATACTAAAAAGACAGGAACTTAGTAATAAAGTACACATTTGTTAAAATACAGTGAGCTATCTGTTGAAGGAAGAAGTAAGAATGTGCCTATACTCTCAACTAGCTCAGGGTTGGACTTGTGATTTCGTATATAATAATTTTTTCTTACTGTGTATTCACAATATAGAATAATGAACTCATGGAATGGAGTGAGACAGGATTATCCATTCACTGTCTGTATCCCTTATTCAGCTCTCTGCATAGTCATATCCCTAATTGACCACTGCCTCGGGGACAAAGTGGGGTACATTTTACCTTTGGGCTGTTCTGGTTGCTAGAAAGCTTTCCCTTATATTTGTCACAATGTTATAGGAGAGTGAAATGTTATTGAATGGGCTCAACTGTTAAGTCTTTGGCATGATACCCATTTAAAGCCAAGTCCTGTCTCTACCATGTAAATGATCTGAGATGTTTGACTTACCTCATCTTTAAATTGGGCATAATAATTGGGCCTGTATTAAGGAGTAAATGAACTAATGATAGGAAAGGATGTAGTTAGGGGTTTTCTCTCTAATTGCTTTCTTTCCAGTCTACTGGTTGGTTATCTTAAGAGATATTTTGCACTGAGCATAATACCCTCTAGCTCCATCCATGTTGTTGCAAATGGTAGGGAAAGTTTTAATATATAAATTATGCCTCTGCAACTTTATACACATTTGGTTTGCTCTCTTATTCTAAATTTTAGCCTTTAATATTGCTGAGACTTATATGTCTAAATTAGTAATAATTACATATCTAAATTATATGTCTAGGTACATCCTGCCATTTTGGGCATGCATAATACAAGTAGAAAGAGGGGACAAGCAAAAAACGAGACACACTGGTAATCTATGCATTTATTATGAAGTAAAGCACTTGCTCAGTTATGGCATATTTACTTAGCACCTTAGAATTTAAAGCCTTTACATCCCATTACACCTTGAATTAATTGGATTTGCTTAAAATTACATCACTCATAATTTTAACTACATAATTCAGTTATAACCTTCATTTATAGTTTTACGATGATCAATATCATCAAAATAGGTCATTCTTATTTCAGATAAAGGCTGTCTACCTGCCATGTGCACACTGGCATTTGCCCTCTACCACCCACTTTGCATCTAGGTTGAATCAATTCAAAGGGCCAATTTTAAATAATAAAAATCATTCATATTATTGGCTATATTTTATGTAATCATAGATAAAATAAATCTCAGCTCTCTTTTTACAACTTAATCACTTTGACCTTAATCATGTTATTAAAGTATTTTGTAATAGAGAAATCTGTCTCCTGGTACATACTAGAATATTTTGTTGAATGCTTATGTTGTTAATAGTTCCAATTTCTCCACATTTCCTACCTGTCCATTTCCTCTGCTATTAGCAGAAGTGTACACTTGCTAGACTTCCTTGCTTTAAAAAAAGTAGTGTTAATATTAAGTGCTCCATACAAATGTAGCATTTGAATATTTACAGTCAAAGATTACCTTTTGTCTCATTGTCTGATTGAAGACTTTCTTCTCTTGTTGGGACTGTTTCTAAGGAAAGTGTAAATTAAAATATGAATTTTTAAAGCAAAATTGCATAAAAAATTTGGCTCTAAGACTTAGAAATATGGGAGTAATTAAAGTATTCTCAATATTTAACCTGGGTGATTTAAAAAAATTGTCTTCTAATGACATCTAAGAAAAATAAATGTTAGCAGTAGAAATTGTGTTTTCATAAATAGAGATATAACATGAATTCAACAATTATAGGAAATTTAAATTAACTAGTATCCATGGACAATAGGCCATTCTGATTAACTGAATCTGAAGATAAAACAGAAAAAAGTGTCTCCTTTTATTATTATTAATCTTTTAGATATGCCTAAGAATGATTTCCTCCTGATTCAATAGAACATAGCTTTGATGATTAAGGTCTTTATAAGTTTTTTAGATAACCATATTAAATATTATATTGTGTAGTTTACTAAATAAATAAACCCAACATGAAGAAAAGGCAACATTGCAATATGATTTTTCCCTTGTCTCTCACCAGTGGCACAACATATGGACATATTTTTGTGGGGATTGGCCTGCCATCCATTGCTCCTCTGACACTGACATTATCATGTATCTACTATTCATTTACCACATTTCTTCTTTTAATCTAATTTTAAAATGGCATAAATAAATTCTAAGTCAAAATATTTTGGTTTCAAGGCTTTGCGTTCTGCTTTTTCAATCTTTTAAAAAATTACCTTTTTCTTCTTTAAGATGTTTCATTTCTGTTTTTTCTGCAGAGAAAAAAATGATAATGGAGCCATATATCGTATTTATTCATACATCTTCCTAAGGTTGGAATTGAATTTGTGTGGTCAATATTCACAATTCAGGATTTATGTGAAAAGAATCTTATGCTGTTAATATAATATAACATAACAGGTAGGGCTTGCTTTAGAATCTAAATTCCTATTCCCTTTAGATGTCTAATAATACTAATGTGATACCTACACCTTTTACGTGGATAACCCTACAATGAACTGCAGTTCTGATAAGTGCTTAAAATCAGTGTCTACATTTTCATGAACTGCTTGAAATTATATATTTTGTGTAATTTTGTTTTTTTATTCTTCTATTTTTATTTCTAATTTGTTGTACGTGTCTTTAAGTGGATTTTTTACCTTTACTTTCCTTTTTGGAATTTTCAATTTTCTTCTTCCCTAGTTGGGAAAAGATAACAAGAAATCATCAGCTTTAAAAATAAAACTTTCTTACCTAATCTTGGGGCAAACAGTTGGAGATGAGACTTAATCCCATTAAGTGGAGGCAGGTGAAGGCTCTGCTTTTTCAGGATGGGAAGGAAAAGTCTCCCTCTCATGTGTGAGGACAAATATATTATTGTTATGCTTGATTACTTGGCTTCTATTCAATTATCTGCATGGCAGAGCCCCTCTTTTTTGTTTTTGTTTGTGCATGCTTTGAAGGAAAGCTAGAATATGCCATGCATGTCTAAGCTAGTAACAACAGGAAAAACATCTAAATTTTTAAGTGTTATCTTTAGGAAATGAGGATTTGACTGGTGCTATGGATGCTCAATACATAAACTGTTGAATACAAATAATAAAAGAGTTTTAAAATATCTCCAACTAAAATGTGGACACATGATTTTCAAAACAGAGTTTTGATTGCTTGATTATTTTCAACTGTATTTACCAGACAAGATTGAGAAGGAAACCAATATTTAATGAGTGACAACCAATTATGCAGGGGGAATATTGCATATGCTATTTCATTTAATGAGATATAATGAGCCTTTTGGGAAGTCATTATGCCTGTTCTATAGATGACAAAATCAGGAATGCGAATGGTTAAAGTACTCTCCCAAATGTTATATAGCTAAATGGAGTCTCAAATTTACATACTGTTTCCACAGATCCATGCTACTTTTCTGGGAAAGTAAATATTTACCTGATTCTGTAACCCCTGATGTTTCCTCTTTAGAAAAAAAAAGAAGAAAAATGAAAGAATTATTTTTGTATAGCATTTTGAATTGTATTTCAGTAGTAGGCAATTGAGCTTCATCTTCAGTATTTCTTCTGAAATTCCAATAGTAGTAACAATAGACTCATTTACTCCAAAATGACAAACATACTGATAACTAATATTTCTGAAAAATCACTAGAAATCTACTTTAAAAACAGATCCACTTTACAAACTAATAACAGCCTATTCATATATGGTTGACTTAATTAATTAAATCCAAATCCTTTGTTTGGTTTTCTTAATTACAAATTATAAATATATCCACTATGTAAACATTTAATCTTCATTCAAGCATGCATCCACTGAATATTTGTAAAGCAACTTCATGTACAAAATGTTAGTAAGTGCAATGGGTGGGATTGTGGGGTAAGATTGAAAAATGTCACAGAAATAAACTCAACTTACGGTGACTACATTTAATAGTGAGACAAGATATAAAATGTTATCTGTCTTTAGTCTATGATAATGTAGAACCAGCCTTTCTTTTTGTTCCTTCAGTAAATTCATAGACCAATAACATTTTAAAATATGACATGGCAGGTTTTAAAAAAATCTTTCCTTGCAAATCAATTCAAGTGGTAACATTTTCTATAAGAATGATATATTTAATTATCAGTCTTCTATACCCTTTTTAGAAGCTGTTATAAAAATCTAAGAAAATGAGTACAATATTTTATAATAATGAAGATAGAAATTAATCATGTTTCATAAACAAAATGGCATTTGTAAACAATTATAGTTACATTTCCTATTAACATTCTAGTTTTGATTTTCACCCTTTAATTTTTGTAATACTTTCTCCATTAGCAGCAATAATACAAACTAAATATACTAGAGATTTTCTCCAACCCAAAGGAAGCATTTAGTGGTTTAACATTGGCATCAATCCATTCAGAAGAAAATTGTATCTCATTTGTAAGGAATCTATGATCACTCAAGGAACTTGGTTAGTTCTTGGCATTAAAAGCTTTCGATACAACTTGTAGATATACTCTTGATTGAAACATATATACTTTTGCCCCAGGATAAAGTTTGGGTCATTGTTTAATGGTATTAAATGATAATTTCATCTTTATGTAATTGCTTAAATTGTAATAAATTCTCAAATATCTCATAAACCGATGCATTTTTATTATAGTTTGAAATGTCAAAAGGGAACAGTAATACTAAAATACTAAAAACAACTTACCTTCAGGCTTTGATAAAAATAAGATAATAAAAAGCTAATGTTTAAAATTAAATAATTGAAGACAGGTATTATGCGTTCTGAATTTTTCTTAACCCAGCAGTAACTATTAAACAGATCTCTAACCTGTGTTTAAATCTAACAAACAACTAAAAGTACATAAAAGAGATATATAACCACTTTTTTTAACACAGATGTTACTTATCATGGTGCATATGTTATTACACCAGTATGACAACAGAAAACATTTTAGGCATTTCCTCACATAACTTGTTCCAGTACTATATATCCAATAGGAGTTCAATAAATACATATTCAAGTGTTGATGAATACAAAACACACATATTCTTCATCAATCAGAATCATGTATACAGGAAATGGAATGATGATTATTGCATTAATAAAACATACTGTACTTTTATTGTATGCTAAATTCAAAGAACTTATTAAATTAAAATAATTAAATAGCAAATTCTTAAAATTCTAAAAAAGTGCACTTACTTGAAATTGGTTTTGGTTTGTCTAAAGAGTAAAAAAGACAAGAGAAGAAAATCAGTGATAATTTTTTATCTATAGGTAAAATATTATCAGCCCTTTCTGTTTCCTATTTCTGCCCACTTGAGTTAAAATAGGAATAGATTAAGCTTACATTAAAATGAATGATAGTCAATGCATTGTGGGTAATTTTTAAGTCATATTCTCAATGAATTTCCTATAGCAGAAATTATAGAGCTGTAAAATACAGACTCTTCCTCTCTTTTATATCTCTGTAAAACTGCATCTTGATTTGATGCAATATGAATGCTCACAATAATCTGAATTTCTTACTGTTTCAGAATGACATGAAGTGAATTTTTCTGCCAGTATCCTTTCAGAATACAGATTAATTCATGAAAGCTATTTAAACTCTCCTAATCCAGTATTTTGAATGAAGTTGACTTTATAAAACCTCAGCGAGAATAAATGAGTGGTAGGTGAAAAACACAAAACTATATAATCAAAAAGCATTGTCTGCCTTCAATATTCCTTGTCTTCTGAAACTATTAACTAAAAAAATTGATTATGCAAGCTTACAACTAAAGAACCACTTATTCATAAAAAACAGACACATATGGTCAGGACTGTGAATAATTTGAATCATCCAAAATTAGGTCAACTATCTATAAAATATCTATAAAAATTACATCGAATGTATCTTTTCATTAAAAAATTTTATTTTAAGAAATTTTACCCCAAAGATAAATTCGCAAAACTAGACTGGTAAATATACTTATTATTGTACATCATTTTAAGAAGCTTGTTAGACAACTTTAAACATTTGTCAATCAGAGACTAGTTAAGTAAACTGTGTGGAACTATACAATAGGATACTATTAATGAGGAAATTCTTTATGTACTGATAAAAACAATCTTTAAAATACATTCTTGAATAGAAAACTCTATGGACAGAGCTATTTATAGTATGTCATGGTTTGTATAAAAAAGAAAAGTAAGGACCACATATTTATTTGTATATATATGTATGTGTATATATATATGTATATATATATGTATGTATATATACTAGTGTATATATATATATATATATATATTGCTAGAAGGGTACATTAAGAAATAATAGTGATTATTTATTGGATATTATTGGATATTATGGACTGGAACTGGTAGAATGAAAAAAAAGATAGGAGGAGAGGGAGAGATATTTTCAGTTGCCTCCTATATGTCTTTTGTTTGAACCACGCCAAGTATGACATATCTTAAAAACTGAATAATGTTTTTAAGAGAAGCTCACAGTTGTAGATTGACATATATTTTATTTTAAGAAAATATGTCAAGTTGAAATTCATTATTAGTCTTAAGTGAAATAAACATATCCAATTAGATATCAGTAGTGAATCAACTTTATCAGTATGGTAAATGATATTAATATTGACAACTGTGAAACACTAATATTTTGAAAGGGTCTTGTTAATCATGAAAGTAAATACTATTTCGTTAATATGACTATATTGTAATAGTATGTTTGGCAATCCATATATTTTGGTTATATTAGGCAAATATTTGATTTTGAACAATAGAACAGCCCTTATAATCAGATAAACTAGATTTTACTACAAAACCACAAGACTAAACATTACCATGAGATAAAATGAAAATCACATTTATGCTTTATTTAATTTTCAAATTTAATTAAAATAGTGAGTTAAGACAGAATGTAAACCAAAAAAGCAAAAACACCTGTTTTTGTAGGTGGAGATTCTTTTTCTTGATGTTCAACTTTTTCTAGAGAGAGAAATGAAAATTAACTGGCACTCTGTGGGTTGTTTGTGTAGCAAGCAATTCTTATTTATATATTGGCAGGCAATCCTCAATTTATATGGGAAGCATGCCCCCAAAGTAATTTGCATATAACTTGGAACACAGAAAGCTATCACCATAGAAACGCACTATAAAGAAGGTCAGGTTCATTCTCAGGGCATCCTGTAAGATGTACAAAAGTACTATCCCTCATGAGGCCATGTGTATAAGAAGGGAGGATAAAATATGACAGAGCAGAATCATTAAAAGGATATCTCTTTCTTTGCCAAAGGTTAAGTCATTCTTTGGGGATATTTTAAAGCAAATAACATTTGCCTTTGTCACTTCACAAGCTCCCCTTTTACCTCTCTGACTTCTTGCAATTCCCTTTTTGCTGGGTCTGAAGCAGTTTTGTGCTGGACATTAATTTCTTGTTGAAAATTTAACCAAGACTTGCTCTATTCCAGAAAGTACCACATTTTATGTTTTCATTTTCCTGAAGCACATTGTCTTTCCAGGCCCAGTTAGAACTCTTACAGATGAATCTCAACTAAGTCTAGAACATGACAAATGGAATCAAAATATGTAATTGACATCCTGCTTAGCCCTCTGAAAAATATTTGAATTAAGATAATTAGATTTCTGTTTTTAATCAAAAGTGGAATTTCAAATGAAGACATATAGGGTAGGATATTTTGAATAGAGCTGAGGATATTTGGTAACATAGCATATCACTCACAAGTGTTAGCTCTTTCTAATCATCTTCAGGTTTAGTTCTCCTGAGCTCGGACTGATGTTTGTCCTTTCCTTCCCTCATTCCTGTATTTGGAGAGACTCTAAAAGTACTACTGTTTTACCCCAAATTGTGCACCAACAGTGAAGTAGGTGGGGAAAATGTGAGACCCATGTTGTCATAAGACTAAATTGGATATTTGAAAATTAGGGATAGACAGCATTACACAATGAACATTCATGAACTCAATTTGCATGAATGTTAATATTAAGCAAGCAAAATAAAAGGAAATTAAGAAGCTAATATTCAAGTTATTAAACTATCATAATAACATCACTGCAAAAGCATAATAATATACAATAATTATAATAATAACATAAAATACAACTTCAAAAACCATGCAACAGGTTCTAGGATGTGAATGTGTTCTATTTAGGCTCATATATTTGCCCTATATCTCTTGAACCACTTACAGGACCTCCTAACTTTTAAATTCATCTTTGGATCTTGTTAACAAAGTATTTATTCAGGGCCAGAGAATATTTGACTAACAGCCACTCATGCTTTTGTCTAAGCTTGCATTTCACAAATACACCTCCTTCAAGGACCAACATCACAATTCCAGCACAATTTTGGACATACTTATTACTTGTGTGACAATGAACCAATGTTCATGCCTTCTTGGGCCAAATTGTCACCTTTTAAACTCTCTATCACAGAAATCTCTGTTACATTCCTGAACAGTAAAATGGATGATCTTTTAAGTCACACTCATGACAAAAAGTCCATGATTTTAATAAACAAATGGCCAAATTTTTATAATTACATGGATTTCTAAATACCTACCTATAGTATAATTAATGCTACCTAAGGCAAGCACATTAAAAACAGTATGTGGTTCATAACACTGATAATTATATATCATTTCACCTTCCTTTGTTATTCATTATGTATATTTAAAAGATTGCCCAACTATTCTAATTTCTTGGTGGTATTTCATAGCCTATACGAACTCAGTCTTTGAATATTAATAATAGCGATACAACTTCCAGAGATTTCTTCTGTGTAATTATAATGGACTATTAATTAGTAGTGAAAAATAAGGATGTCAAATCAAAGCTATAGTGATAACATCAACTTATCATGTCTACAAGTGTTTGGACTTAACACTAAAAATAACAACATAAAAACCCCAAGCAAGTTGTTAAAGTTGAAATAGCCAAGCAATACTTTGCAGCTTTTATTTTTTTCATCTCTTACTTGCTGATTTGGACTTGACTGTGGAGAATGGGGGAAAGTAAATGGCATATTGATGAGTATAAACCATTAAAAGAAAAACCTCTTTAGCATATGCATATATTTCTTTTTAGTTTAAGCTTATTTTATTGTATTAAACTAAATCCATTCTCTCTCAGAACTATTATTTCACTGTAAGCAAATAATCAATTGCACTGCTTATTGATAATTTAAAACACACATAATGTATGTAAAATTTAAAACAATCAATATATTTTGGACACAAATGCATTGAGCTAGCTTTCTCATAATTCCCGAATACCCATATAATGAAATGAGATACTCAGGGGCCATATTAGCACCTTACAGGGCAAATTAGAGAAATATTACCTGAAATTATGAGATCTGGCAATGGATAGAATACAGTACAATGGTGATATGAGGCAATGTAAAAATGGTCTTACAAGTTTTCTTTCTCATGTGATAATATGCTATAATTTCTATCAACAAATTAGTTCTTCCTTGAATTGTATTATATTTTCCTCTGAGGAACTATTAAATCCTGATTATCATGATTATTTCAGTTAAGAGAAAGAAATTTCTTCATGGGTTTTTTCTTTCATAATGATTTTTAGCATAAAATGGGACTCTAT